>NW_020897734.1:1720154-2320154 GCF_003984885.1 Neopelma chrysocephalum
GCAGGTTGTTACAAAACCAGGCGGTTTTGTAACGCGCCGGCCCCGGCCCGGCCCGGCCCACCCCGCTCCCCCCACCCCGTGAGGGGTCACCCGGCCCCTCAGACCCACCCCGGCCCCTCAGACCTCCCGGCCCGGCCGCGTCCGCCCCTCGGCGGGTGGGTTGGAGCCGCGCGGCCAAGGGAGCGCCCCGTGCTCGGAGTTCGGTGTGACCCGCTGGTGGGACGCGGGGCTCGCTCCCGGGCTCGGCGTTTTGGTGCCGCCGGTGACACGGAGGAAGCACCGGTTCAAAGAGGTTTTGAAATGCCGTTCCCTGCTAGAACTGGAATTGTAGAGCCTTGTAGTTGCACGGTTAATCGATCCCTTTCAGGGAATCTACGTAGTGGTGAAGCTATTTTGATGTCAGGTAATCGTGCTTTTAGGGCAACTAAGGAAAACATTAGAAGGAAAATGTTGGGTTTATTTAGTTTTATTGGGTTTATTTATTTACGGCATGGCATGTTGCATAGCTCTACCTGTCCATGCCGGATTCTAGAAAAAAGCACATGCCTTGTGATGTATCTTTATTTTATTCAAGACCAGCCGCATTGACCGTTTGAATCTGCACATTCCCACCAATTCTTGTTAGATGAGAGGATCGCACTAGTTGTGTAACTGTCTGTGCTAAATGTAGCTTAGGGAGAAAATCACCTGTGCTACTATCGAAAAGAAGCAGTTGTTCTAAAAGAAGTTGTCAAATGCTTTTTTTTTGCAGTTTCGTGCATATCTACAGTTACCAGAAACGTCCATGTTATGTTATATATACATCCACTTTCAAATGTTCTAAAAATGTGGGGCACTTTTCATGCTGTTTTGAAATCCACTGCAGAATTTGAAATTTCTGAGGATGTCCTGTTACTGATACTACTTGCCTCCTCATGAAGCTCAAGGGACAGGATGAAGGAATAAATTTCCATTTTCCTACTTACAGAAGTGTCTGGACTCCCCAGCTTAGACTGTGTGAGCTAAGCAGGTATTAAGGGACAAGCCCTGCCTATGGAGCTTGAATGGACAGGAGAAAAGATGGAAGAAAGGAGAGG
Source organism: Neopelma chrysocephalum (assembly GCF_003984885.1). Classification (NCBI taxonomy): domain Eukaryota; kingdom Metazoa; phylum Chordata; class Aves; order Passeriformes; family Pipridae; genus Neopelma; species Neopelma chrysocephalum. The sequence goes on from NW_020897734.1 coordinate 1,721,231, forward strand.
GAACATGAGGTTTGTAAGACCTTGTTTAGAGAGGATACTTGACAAAGTTCAGATGAACTTCAAGATAAAAAACAACTTAAAGCCGCTTAAATTCTGGATCTTAACTTTTAATAATATACACTTTGAATTAATGAGTTCAATACCTAACTGTTGTTCTTAGGCAAATCCTTTAATTGGAAAAAGGATTTAAAAACCACTGGTTTCAGTACTTCTTTCTGCCATCACTTAAATCATATTTGAATCTAAAGTATAGCACAGCTGGACAGCAAGTAATTCAAAGAAAGGTAGGACAGCTGAAGCACTTAAAATTTCAGTTAAGCAACGCTTCAGAACAGCTAGAAAGAATTAGCTTGGGAGTGTGGGGTTTTCCCACCAGACTCCAGCTTGCTGACATAGACTTCTTGTTTTCCAAACTTCCATGCAAGAAAATCTCATGCTATAAAAGAATAAAACCCTTAAGAAAAAAAAAAGAAGAAAAATGCTTTCTTGCAGCCTTGAGGTCGGCAGTTGTCTCTATTGCAAAACTATAGTCTCGGCAACCCCTCAGTGTGTTATTTTATAACCATTGTCCTGAAAACCACTATGAGTCAAAGCCTATTCAAGCGAGGGAAAGTGACATAACCACTGGTTACCAGTAGCAATGCAGTGACAATCTCTCTATCAGGGATACGCCACCAGTATTTACATAGTTACATAGCAGACACTTAAAGAGATAAGTCGTGGTATAAAGGGAGGGTTTCTAGCAGCACACGAATTCTAGATAGGGAAGGGGAATAGATTATCATAGAAAATGTAATCAGCATTTGCACTCTGAAAGGAACTTCCACAGTTCCTATTTGCAATGTATGAAAGCATCTGCAGGGCTGGCTGATGCTCTGGACTCAAACGAGTCTCAAAAAAGCACTGTGAAATGCACTTCTGGGAATTCTCTTCCACCAGCAGGGAGGTGGCTGGAACGTTTCAAGGGAAAAGGGAAGCTGTGCTTATGAACTACTCCTGTGGTGGAAGCTGTGTGCTTAGAAGGGTTCAGAACACAGACTCTTATCTCAAGCCAGAAAACAGTTAAGACCTTATCACAGATGGCCTACAGGCAACAACTCTGTGACTTCCTAGGGGAGAAACCAGCTGGCTCTGCCTCTGCTAGTTCCTGGTATGTGTGTGGTGTTTGGTAAATGTTAGTACTTGGTGGGGTGTGACAGGTACAGAGTGACCTGTACAGTCACTAAAAGCAAAATACTTTAAAGCCAAGATACTAATTTACTGTTCACTAGAAGTCAAACAACTACAAAATATTTGATTCTGACATCAGGCCTGGCTCTGCAAAGACTTTTTTTTAGCAAAAACAGCTGTGTGAATTGAACATACATAATCTAGATATGCCGGGGTGTTTTTATATAACACATCCTGAAAGCACGGAGTTTTCATACATTCATACATATATTCATGGATTTGGAGCAGCAGTAGGTCATGAGGTGTACTTGATTAGAAAGCAAAAAAAAAAAAAAAAGGAAAAAGAAAAAGGAAAAAAGCACCCTCCTGCCTACCTGCATTGTTCATGAGATCAAGAACAGATTTATCCTTCACTTAAACAGAAGAAGTTAAAGCGAGGAGGTGACTCACTCTGCAAAAGCACATCTCCCTTGTATGATTTTTCTACAAAGGGAGGTTTAATTTCTTCCTTTTAATGACAATGAGCACAATACTGATCTCCTTCCAGCAGTTAATGGCTGGCATAACAGGCAGCATGAGAGCATGACTACATTCTTCAGCCTTCTTCTGGATCTATAAACTGCATCAGGCTTTGAGACCACAAAAGCCATCAATAAACCTGCATCTTTCTCAAACACAACGAACCCGAGTGTGAAATTCCACCCCACCAGTCACGCTGACAAAGCTCCTTCTCTAGTGGAAGTAGGGATGTGAAAAGTCACATCACAAATACAGCCACAGATGGCTTTTTATTCTCAAGTGCTCTCCCCACACTGTAGTAGTCCATAAGCAAGAACAGATTTGGACTGATGGCCCATACAGCTGAGATAATTAAAAAAACCACCAAGTGTGAGGCCTGACCAGCATGTCAGGAAGCTGCACTAACTTACAGATAGGGAACAGGAAGGAAAGACATATCAGTTCTTCTGGGTTATTTTGCCACTGAATCTCTGGATGGCTTTTGGCAACTATCTTTACCTCTCCTTTTGCATTCTGCCTGCAGTGACTACTCCTTCATGTACTGGGTGTCTTTGCTATCATACACACATAATATACATTGAAAAGCAAAGTCCAAGTTCTATTTTAAATGTATTTTGACACATTAATCTTTAAAAAAAAAGTCTTAACGTTCCATAAACTATAAAGGAAATTAAAGAAGAAGTGTAGTGGAGAAGTTTATGTTCATATGCCATGGTTAGAAAATAACTAGAATTCAGATGCAAACACATTATCCAGTTTAAATAAATGCAAGCACCAATAGAGAGAGCAACGTGATCATGGAGGGTTGTTTTTCAGGGAAAAATACCAACAGAGCCTGAGAAAGGTTCTTGTTACCTACTGGTCCATGAACTGTAATAAGAAAAAACCTCAGTGCCCTTCCCACGCAAACCCCTGCCTGCCTAATTGATGACTGACTAGTGATCAGCTTGACAAGACCTCAGGACTGACAAAGCGAGCATCCCACTGAGGTTGTATCTTTCACCGCATGATACTGGAAGGGGGATTCACAGTGAGTCCTTGAAGTGTAACCAAACCTAGAGCGGGCTGGGTAAAATAATTTCTGTTCAGCTGTATCCAGATTCTTAGAAGGTTACTTCTGTTCTGTACTAGAACGAAAGGGCTACTGTCACAAACTCAATGGAATTCAAATTCCAGAGTATTTTAATAATGAAGGAGTAAGATATTTCAGCATTGAACAAATATTTAACATGTAGTTTGCCATGAAGTTCTGAGATACCTAACAGTTCTTTGAAGACTCACATTTTATCAAAACTGAGGAATTATCCACTATGCACTCCCACTAGCCATTAGGGTGACAACTTGTTTTACTGGAAAGCTAATCTGTCAGAAGCAAAGCCCAAATTAACTTTAAAGTACAGAGGAATGTACATCCCAAGTGTTAAGTACCCTCAGCATACACGGTAAACCTCCAATTACAGCAAACTCCTGCTTAATGTGTGGCAAGACAAATTTGAGACCAAGCAGTCCAGAGAACACGAAGAACCCAGTCAGAGTTCCTCATGTTCACACAGTCAGGAAGGCTCTCCATTTCTGGAGAACATGGGCAATTACTGTTACAGGAGAACAACTGAATTAATATATTCTGTCTAGAAGGTAAAGGTATTCATGGATTTTTCTACTCTGACCAGTAAAAAACTACTTTGCAAATGCCTTGAGGAACAGGTCCTTTTATGCAGCATTCTGTTTGTCTGAAGACTTCACTTAGGCTCAGTTTGAGCTATCTTTGCAGTTTGAAACCTTATAAACCTAAACATCCAGAAGGGAAAGGTTGTAGCAAGGAACATCATGATCTATGTTTTGTTTCACAGCTCATGATAATGTAATTTCAGAAAGAAGACGAACAAGCTCCACAGAGTAATTAACGCAATCCACAGTCCACTTGAAGGTACAGGAGCTAATTCTTTATGTGCTTTGGTGTTTGGTGTTCCCTGAACACAATAGCTAAGATGCATCGTGGATCAAAGCTGGAAGTTATTGATGAATCCCCTACAAAGCAAATGGAACACGCAGCTTTTAAACAATTTGAAATCGTGACTGATGGTTTATTTGAAACTACAGGACACGTTCTTGCTCGGGTTTTAAAAGCTTTCTGGACCAGAGCTATTCAGCTATCTTTAGATTGGTATGGACTGCTGTTAAAGAAGTCTCCTCTTAAAAAGTGTGACAAATAAGCCTTACTATGCTTGTTGTGAATTTTAAAATCCAAAAGCCAAGTCATCCTTTCCTACACAAACATCTGTGGGAGTGTAAAAGGCCTCCCAAATCCACAATTTTAATTTCAGTAGTTTTCTGCAGGGGGTGAGGAAGATAAAGGCAAGTTCTATAATCACAAAACATGAAAGAGAGAAGTATGGGTGGTACTACTGAGACAAAACCCCTGCAATTAGCTAGAATAAGCAAAGGCTTAACAGTGGCTGTAGCATGTGCTTTCTAAAGTACACCTGACAGCCAGACAAAGCCTCCAGTTCTAGGATGCTGTCTTTGAGCCACTGCTCACAGCCTCCATATCTTTGCTGCTGGGGAAAACTCACTCAGGCAAGGACTGAGGAATGCATCCCTTCTTGGCAAAACTCTTAGGGACATACTTGTGGTCCCACAGCATTTGAATGAGACTTAAAACATATGCTTTGAGTTAAGGGGGTCCTTCCAAGGTTAACTCGTGGGGCAAAGGAATAACTTAGAATAGACTATTTCTGTTGAAGGGAGGGGCCTACAATGACCATCCAGTCCAACTGCTGGAGCAATTCAGGGAACTTCAGCCTGTGCTTAACTTCTTTCTCAACCCGGGGGCTTGGATATCCTCACACCTGTGACTTTCATCCCAGAGGCTGCAGGCAGCCCCTCCATCGTGGGGTCTGACCTGCACAGGTAATGAGTCTGTGGTGTCGTGGGCTACAAGGTCACTGCCTCCCACTGTTTGCCATCACTGCGGGCCCAGAGGTTTCTGTCCACCCATGCCAGCTGATTTCATTCAATCAAACATACAGGCAATACATGAAAAAAGAGACAGGCATTTCCACTTAGAAACCTATGAGATGACTGCTATTTAGCCCATTATGATCAACCAGATAAAGACTTAAGACTGCACCTTCCCACTTCTGTAATTCCATGGAATTAGTCCTGGAAGCTCAGCTGATACTTTGTTCTTGATCCACAGGTTTCCAGTTGTCTTTCAAATTAGCCTTTAAATGTCTGTAGCTATACCTTAGTCACTTAGTGAGAAGCCAGACAACAACTTTACTTATGCAAAACTCAAGATTTCATTTGTCATACTAGAAGGCAGGAGTGGGGTTGTTATTTTATTTTTTATTTGAAGTATTGCAGAGCTTTCTTGTGATACATACACATTGCTGGGGCTTCCGGTAGCAGACTTTCAAAAATAATTAAAGTGATGAATCATAATCAGAAATAAATGACTCTTACATCTATTAAGACAGTTATTTAAAAAATGTTTTGATGAATCATGCAAAATGCTCGCAAACAGCATTATACTTTTTCACAGATACATTTTTTGGTTTTCCTAAGTCTTACAAAAAGAGCTTGTGCTTTTAAACACTTGAATTGAAAAAAATATTTACAGCAGACATCATAAATGTCACATTGAAGTTCATACAGGCAAAGTGGTGATGATCCCCTGCTCTATCATTCACAAAACACGCTGAGGGTCCCAGGTCTCTTCCATAAACTCCCAATTTAAAAGTGTTCAGTCTTGGATCTTCAGTATGCTCCTCTTCTCCAAATCATTCATTTCCTTCAGTATAAGGGCAACATTGTATCTCAATTCTTGAAACTTTGCAACTGGCACCTGAAACAGAATATTCAGGTTAGGAAACAAAAGACATCTTACGAACTTTCACTAGGGCATGCCCATGGATAGGGAACATTGCAGTGTCAGCGCAATCTCTCTTAAAATACGGGTTTTTTCAGATTTAACACAAAGGATTTGAGGTTAATAAAATTCAGTTAATTCAACTAAATCCATGTGGAAAAGGAGAGTGGAAAAAACCAGAAATAACAGCTACATAGTACCTTTTCTGTACTGCCTGATGGAAGAAAGGAAATACTACAGGATGTAAACTGAGGACTGCTGTGGTGAAGTAAGAGTCCTGGATTGGAAGGAAAAACAAAGACATCTGGAATGTTGTGAAGCCTACAAAATTCTCAAACACAAATTCCAGATATTGCTTGTCCAAACTTGCAAGAGAAAGGAATTGAGACTTGGGGTAAGAGACTTGGTAGCAACCTCAAGAGCAAAGGGCACTGGGCAGTGTCTATATGTGGAAGGCACAAGACTTTGCTTGAACATACAAAGCATTTTCAGCTGTGCAGGAGACTTATGGACTCTACCATTTCAAGCCTGAGAAGCCAAGTGGATGGAAATCTGTTATGTGTTAAGACAGAGATCCACACCTGAGCACAGGCACAGATGGCATGGTACAGACTAACAACAGGGCAGTGCACAAACACATGTGCTCACAAGAGTGCCCATCCCAGTCTAGCTGGTCCCATGCTGCTCTGCAGAGCTCTGCCTAATTTACTCCACAGCTCTGGCTACACCAAAGACAGCAGTTCTTTTGACAGAGACCCTTGTCATCCTTCTGCCTACTGTAGCACAAATATCAATTATGTGAGAGGAATCCAACACCTGATTTGCATTTTCCACATACATCCAAAATGCATAAAAAGACACCATGTCCTTTTCACTTTGGACATACATACAACAAGACTCAAAATGCTGCAATTCCCACTGCTTTTGAAAAAAATCTTCAGTTAGAAGTCACACTGTGATTAAAAAACCAGAAACCAGAGTGTAACTTCTCCCTGTGCCAGACACATTTTAAAACTGTTCACAACAGAATTCTGGACTTACCATCTTACATAAGCCCTGATAGTTAGCAGGACATTCTGAACATGTCCAAATGAAAGGAAACCGGAGAGTTGAGGACTATACTTGCTTGCACATGGCACCTTGAACCAAAACACAGGTTTATCCCCACTAACTGTGGGAAGACCACTCATCAGATACAGAAATCGTGTTTACAGCCAAATCCTTGGCATTCAGATCTAAGCAGCAGCAGCAAAAGTTGATTCTAAGAGAAGCACATTGCTTGCTATCAGATATCTGCACTGCTATGTGTTCTGGACAAACACACCTCCACTGTCAAACAGCAAAGGGTCTTCCACAGACTTACAAGAAAAAAAACCAACTAAAATCAAACCAAAACAACCAGAAACAATAGCACCAAGATGAAGACTTGACATTATATGCCAGGAAATAAAGCCCCAGATACAAACAGTAAAGAATATATACTAGCTTTTATTCTCAAAAATGAAATTTACCCTGTTGTAAAGGGTTAACCTGACATCCATGGCATCATTTAAGTTCCATGGAAGATGTCAAACAGAGCTGATGGGATGCTCTGAGCTGGACCGTCCAGAGTGGTAAATTTGATCTCCTGTGAAGTGATACCCTCAACATTTTGCAGTGTAGCACAGATTTATGCCTTCCTCAACAGCTGCTTTCTTGCACAACATTTTAACAGTAAAACCAGTTCACCTCTTTCAACCCACAGGGCTTTGGTGCTCCTTCCAGACTACTACTAACCCGGGAACTGAAGCCAAAATCTGTACAGAGTTCAAATGTAACAATGCCTGCTGTGCACTGAATTCCTGTATGCACCACCATGTTATTTATAGAACAAATAGCATTTCTTTTCAAAGGTTAAAATTACGGAAGAGTTTATGCCATCTTCTGGCAAGCCTTTAGGTACAGTGTCATAAATACTGCCACTGACTAATTCTGAGGTCAAAGAGTTTTTTTTTTTACTTTCTAGCAGCAAGAATGGTACTGAAGAAAAAGAATAAAACTACCTCTGCCACAGAAGAGAATGTTATCATTCTCTGCAAAATGCAGGTTCAGAAGTGTATCATACCTTATATAAACTACCCCAGTAATTTTCTTGCCCTCAAAAGCCACCTTCAGGTCTGATGGTTACAGTTGATAACAACCCCATAATTTTTAATCAAACCAGATATTGTGCAACAGTGTTTTTCAGTCATTTTCTTCTAAAAGATTAGATTTCAGCAGAATGTGCGTAGGAACAAGGTATGAAATGATTTTGGTTGGTGTTTCATTATATATTGTATGCAGCTACACTGAACATGATGGATTCCAAAGCAAACCAAGCAATGGTAATGCATTGTTTAAAAGAGCTTTAGTATTTTAAATAATAATTCAACTTTCTAAATAAAACTTCAAGTAGTTTCTTTTTTATTTATTATGGCAATCAGACTTACTTCAAAGCGATGAGCTGTCCCATCTGAAAGCTTCATCATCATCAGAATGGATGGTTGAAGTGCACGGGCCAGTGAGCTGAAATTATTTACATTATTAGTATTACAGCAGCAGACATCAGCAGTGTGATGACTACAGCATTGCACATTAACCATTTTAGATGTTCATGTAGGCTTTACACAGAACATGAGTAATTTCAGTCTCAGAGTCCTTTACCCGTCTGGCTGGAAACTCATGAACATAAGAGTACTGTCCAACTTATCTCAGTATTGAGACTAAACATTTCTTTAATACTTTAGCAACTAGAAGTTTAGGAGCTTTTTTGTTTTTACGTAATCAATGTAGTGGAACTATGATAGGGATGAGAGCTGACCAAGTACTGCTAATAATAACACACAGTTTTCTTATGCAGTTTACCATCCTGTCCATCCCCTCATATTTTCAACTGCCACCTCATCTGGGGAATCAAGCTCTTCCAGTCTTTATGCTAAATTTGTGTGTTGTTATTTTATTTGATGACCCAAAGAAGGGAAATGAGTCATTCTTGTGCAGCTTCCATCAACTGACGTTGCCAAAGCCTGCTCAGGTACTGACAGGCACTACAGCCAGAAGCCACCATACCTCTCTGCAGAGGCTGTTGCTGGATGATAAACAAGAAATCCCAGGGGGAAGGTTAACTGGAAAGGAAAATAAGAGGAAGGAAAACAAAAAAAGGATAATGTATTGCTCCTGTGCTATTTGGAAAACAAATCATAGGATTTGCTTGCAGCTCGCAAGCACTGTGCCTGAGGATGTTTATCTGGACATTTTGCTCTCTTATAGGTATAGATTTTTTTCTGCAGAGTGATACCTGTGTGGTGCTTACAGCACTGCTTGGCAGAGTCACCTGAACTAGTAGCTTCTGGCCATTACAATTTTTACTTAGGAGCCTTTTTTCTTGATTTCAGGAAGACAATCCCTGATTACCCATGGGCCTCTCAACTATGGCAGCAAAGAAGCTGCACTCTCTCCTTGATGGAGGTATCCATGAATGCAATATGAAGTCACTCATGCTAACAATTTACTGTACTAACAAATACTGGATCATGTTCTAATTTATTTCATCTTGGTCTGTCTTGGTTAGAACTAGACAGAGATCAAAACAGCACAGACAACAGGTTTCTGTGCCAAAGATCCATCCCCCAGCTGCCTCTGCTCTGGCAGATGGCAAGAAGCCACTCACTGCAGGCACAGGCAGGATGATCACAAAGGCCTTTGCTCCTGTTTTGTGAAAGAAACCAGGAGGTAGTACAATGACCAGTTGCATAACTATGGCAGTGTAAAGGTGCTGTTCTGAAACCTCTCTTTGTAGAATCTGCAGCAGACTGTACAGGGGATGGGAAGTCATTTTAACATGTGCAACATAAAATGATAGTATACTTGAGAAGTTACATAGATGATTTCCCTCCCCTACTCCAGTGAAACTGAGAGTTTGCCTGGCTGCTTGAGGCTCAATCCATTTAATTTATTCCATCCATCTCTGGGGGCTTGTGGATTTGTATCAGCTCCATTAAGTTTTAAAATAAGACTCAAACTTTGAGTGAAATGTTAACAACAATAACATGTATATACACTGACTTCTACCCTGTTCAGAAAATTCCATCTGTATCTTACTGTTTAATGCTACATGCCAATCCCTAACAGCAAGATACATTTTAGCCCTGTTAACATTTTTAAGCAGCCCAAGAAATCAGTTTAACCTTAGGTAAAACAACTTCCAGGGACATGCATGATTCTCTTTTATACCTTGTGGATATTGCTACGTCCACTCTCCACTTGAAGTCCTGGATAGCTGGTAGCCTACTTCTTTGTAGCAGAGCTGTGCCTTCGGAAGCAGGACGCCTAAAGAGTAAATCAGTAATGGGAGACTGAAATGCAAATTCATAAAAGAAAATATGATTCCTCAGAACAAACCTGTCTGGAACTTGTTTCTCTCCTACATCTGTCCTCATTTAAGAGAGGTCTGAATGAGTAGAGGTATTGTGGATTAAAGACAGCTATGCTCAGATTATCCCCTTTTCCTATGCTTAACTACGGTCCATGTTGAAAAAAGAGACCAAGTGACTGTGTAATTCCAGTAAACTGATGTCACTATAAAGTTTAGTAAGAGTCACTGTGGTGGCTGGCATATCTATTATTTCAATTATATGCAACTATGAGGCATAGAAAGGGACCTGCAAATATATCTTTAAATACATGTAGATCCAGCAGGAACAAGCAAGCAGGAACAAGACAGATGACTTACGCAAAACAGTTGGATAAGGTCACCGTACTTCTTCAGCAAAAAGCATGTAGTATTGTCAAGCAGAAATGTTTTAAAATATAGAAATACTGAGTGTCTTTTGAGTGTATTTTGAAGCATACTTAGAAAAAAAAATAGCGGCTCTTGTTAATCCCACATAATTTACAAACTTTAAATTCCTTACATAACGTGCACTGCCAAGCCCAGCACAACCTTCAAGATTTTTGCCTAATCTAATGCGTAAAAAGCCAAGCACTTCATTTATTACTCATATTGCAGTAAGAATTAGGTTGATCAAGCCCTAGTTTACTTCTGTAAAGAAATACAGTTGACAGTGATTAAACTTCAGATGATTGACAATCTTCAAAGTTTGAACAGCATCTTAAGCTCTGGGTAACCAAAGAAGCCAAATATGATACAAACACATAACAACCGTTCATTTTCAGATACCTATGCAGAAATAATTTCAGAATGAGGTCATTGAGCTGGTCTGTTCAGGAGCTGGACTTCTGGACTATGTGTTACTTACCATATTTACTTTTTTTCCTAAGCATCCCATGTCCCTGGAAGTTATTTACGGTACATTTCAAAGCTACTCCACTAGTCCCACTAAGGGCGGGATAAGAAACGTTACATCCTTTATCCATGGTGCTAGACATAATCTAATTACAGACTTTACATCAGAAGGGAATCCTCTCTGAACAAATCAAGGACTGTAGGAATGGCACTCTAACATCCCTACTCAGATGCTTGTGTGCAAGTTAGCTGGTGCCTTTAGAAACTGCCTGGAAAGATTTATGATCCAATAAGGCACACAGGACCGACAGGCTGAGATCCTCCAATACTCCTGCTTTTCATAAAGATGATATAAGGAAGAATTTATCCTTTTGGTGGGGGGATTGGGTGGTGTCAGAAATGACACACATTCCTAATAGTATGGTAAAGGAATGAGCAAAAAAAAGTAGATCAGCTGGTTCTTACTGTCAACTCCCGGATAGGAAGTAGGTCACCACAGCTGGGTACAACCATGAGGAGCTGGAGTCTAGAACAGTCATTAGCAGGATTAAACAGTAAGAACAGACCGTTCCCTTGGTGGAGAGCTGCAATAGCTTAATTTGGAGAATCCCTAAAAATAGCCACACTGCTACCGTTTCCTTAAGACATGCTAACTCCCATCAATGGAAGACAGTCCAATCAGAGCAGCACCAGCACTCCTGGGGAAGAAAGGAGTAGAAAAAACAGGAAGATGTTCTAATTAGCAATGGTTGGAAAGGCCAGCAATGGTGACCTCCCAAACAGAGGTGAAGCTTCTGAATATTGTTGGGTGACAGCATTTCTGTAACCAAATATGAAGCTTTATTTCTGGTCAGGACTGCACTTCAGTGCCATTCCCTCAGGAAGAGTCACAACTTTCATGGCTTAGTTTAAGCTTCTGTCAGGACCTTCCCAGCTTGGACAAGACTAAACTAGAACTGCAAGAATGACAGAATGTGCATAGTGGTCAACATACAAACAGAAATTGTACAGGCTGTTAATAAAGCCAATGATTTATAAGAGGAATAGCAAAATGGAGCAGAAAAGACTCAATGAATCTTATATCCAAAACCTATAGCCTGTAATTACATTTCATAAACACTCTCTACCAACAGCTGCAATATATTGTCAGCACATCCTGCAAAGGCAGAAGTCAGAACAAGTAAAGGACCACGGATTAGCTAGAGATCATCTCAACTATATGTGGAAAGGATGATACCCCTGGTGACAAGAACATCATCTGCCAAAGGATGCAACACAAGAGCACTCGAAAATGAAAGATTAGAGAACTTGGAGCAGCAGCCGACCTAACAAAACTAAAGACAAGTTCTGGATGGTTCCCTATGCACATAACAAGATATGCCTAGCAGGTCACTGAAAAGGAAGAATGAATAAACTGGTATGTGTGAAATGCTGACAAATGGCACACAGAATGAACCCTCCTGGTAGAAACTAAAGCTCCACTATTAAAAAAAAAAGCAGTGCATATGTTATAATCAGAGAGGGGGAAGTTAGAGTTATCCTTTCCCTTAAAAAAGTTTTAATTTCATGCAGTTATTTGATGGTGTCAGTGTGGCAAGTTTTTCTTTCCTTTCAGTCTATGTAGCTTGATGGAATTGTGGGGACACAGAAATACAAATGCCAAATTCTTCAGAGCTGTTGTTCAGTGAACAGAAGTCCAAAAATAGGATAAGATGCCAGGAAAAGTATTAAAAATGGATTTTTCTGGGTTATCTAGCTCATACTGAATTTTTGATCAGATGCTAATACATCTCTTACCATCACAATCATATATATTTACAACTCGGTAAGCAAATGTATGATTCAGTGTTACATTTAAGATTATAAAAGCAGATCTGTCTAGAAATCTAATCTGAGGTGCTCTTCTCTGGTCTCAAAACACAGAGCAAGATTACACTGGATAATCACAGCTTTCAAAACGAGAAAAAGCTAAATTTTCCAGCATCGTGATTTCACAGTAGAAAACAGACAATCATGCATGTTTCAAATTACATCTAAATTTATCTTCTTTTTCCACTGCAAACAATATTTCCACTTTGCAACCATGAATTTTGCATTCTTAACACCTATAATTCAAAAAAAAGAGCAAAGTAAAGATGAGAAGACTGAACTTATTTTTACTCCAAGAACCTTTAGCTGTAAGCCAAGATCTTAATCAAGGAAATGAAAAGTATTTTTAACTTTGGTAGCAGCATTCAGACCCTTGTAAGGGTAACCGAAATACCACAACTATGATTACCAGGATCCTATGTAAAGAATCTGGAGCAGCATTGGGTTAGTGATGCTATGTGCTGAGTGACCTCAAGTTTCAAGGAAGAAAGTTGTAATCATAGAATATTCTGAGTTGGAAGGGACCCACAAGGATCATTGAAGTCCAGCTTCTGGTCTGCACAAGTTTTCCACATGCAAAATGTTCAAGAAATTTCTAGATGTAGAATAAGCTAAATATGATGGAGCAGAGAACCATTCTTGGGATTCCCTTTTTCTGTATGTTCAAAAAGCTCTTGATTTAGTACTTCCTCTGGAGCTACTGAGGAATACTGCTTAAAAAATGAATTTCACCTAGCAGAGCATTTGATATCTCATATGTGTCAAGTCACCCAGTGTGAACTCCCAATTCAACTGTACATTAAGACTTGATGAAATTCTATCTGAAAAAGCTGCCATGAACCACAGCAAATAGAAGGCACATGTAGCTTGCCTCTCAACACAGCAAGTCTTTCACTGTTGCTCTAACTTGCAATGATAATGATGGCAAAAATGCTTAATTTTGCACTGCATTTTTCATCTGTAGGTATTGATGCATCTCACAGTCTATGGAACATTATAAAAAATGATGATCAGAGAAAAAACTGAAAATTGGTATGAAAGCCATTTAATGCATATATAGCCATGCATGATGGACATCATACTGTACTGAATCAAAATAATGGGACAAATCTTGTCTCAATAATTTAGAAAATTTTGCTGTTCCTTCAAGATGCGAGGGATTTGTGTCAGCAGAGCTCTGTGCAACCCTGCTGCCTGCCAATGTATGACACATGAAGACACCAACCTGTTACCAAAGACTACACTGGAAAAGTCCACAATGAAATCTTCTGGTATCCTGAAAGAGAAGAGCAATACAAAACAGTTAAGTTTTTTGTGCCTATAATTATGTGGCCGTATCTAAAAATACCTAAATCCATTATAGAACACAAAAGATGTGACAACATTTTCTGTCTTCCATTGCTTAAAACTGCCATCAGCTCTTATGTAAGCATTTCAGTATTGATTCAGTTGGAGCTCTCAAAAGGACAGCCAGTGTTTTTATATCAAGAACCCTAAAAACTATTACATCTTCCTGTCCTACCTAGTATGGAAATGGTGAGTTTCAAATGAACCCAGTATTTGCTTAACTTCTCTTGGTAAAGGCAAGAAAAATTTTACTGATGGCTCTAACGAGTGTAGAAGTCAGGCCAGCAATGCATGCTTTCAAAAATCCCAAACCTGCACATTTCACTTCACTTTCACCTGAAGCATGATGAAAACAAGATAGAAGGAATTGCTCCCTCAAAAGTAAAACAGAGGCCCTTGTAGCTAAGACTGCTTAGAAAAGGAGCATATCTAACATGAGGACTGGTGTAACAAACTCACACTTCATCCACCCTGTGCCTCTCCACTCCTTTACTATTCCTTCGACACTGGTGTTGCCTCACAAACAAGCTGCTGTCGATTTTCAGCTCAATAGATCAGGCTGTGAATTGCAAAGACTACAGAGCAAACGCTCTCCATTCAGCCACACGGACAGTAACCTCCTACAGAGAGGCAAGTTGGACAAGTGGGAGAAGTAACTACTGCTGCTGCCACAGTTAAATCCAGCACTCACCATGAATCAGTGCCCAGAGAACTACTCATCAGTGGCTTGAGATACACAGCAGTGCATCAAAGGAAAATCAAAGCAAACAAGGAAGTTACCTGTCCTAAAGAGCTTACAGTGTCTAATGACAGGAGAAAAACCAACTCATCAACTCACACAGTGGGAAGATGAAACAGCAGTTCCTACGGCTCGAGTTCCTAATGGAAGAAGGGAGGTTACACCACATTTTAAAATGGTGCTTGGATAAAAAGGAATTCTTTTTAGCAAGCACTAGAACGGTGCTTTTTTGGCTGCATGAGTCTGTCTTTCAGAAGAGACAAGACTTCTCCTGCAAACATTACTTACACTGTCCACGCAAGTGTATCATTTAACGCAGTCTGACCATGGCTATCCTCTCTATGTAGTGGAATAGCTGGAGAGAGGGGGTTGTATTATGATTATTATGGTATCTATCACAATACTTCCTCAACTGTAAGAGCAAGTGTTACTAAAACAGAAGCTTTAACACTACCCTTGAGTTTGCATTATTTTTGCTGTGCAGTCAATGATTTTGCTGTAAATTCTGTTCCAGGTTCAGGCAGCTTACACGAGGCCAGTCACACACTAAGCAGATCAGACAGAACATGGCACAGCTCAGCCTGAGGTACAGATGGCAATCAGTTTTCAAAGGAACAGTCTGAGGAAGGGACTCCAAGAGCAAGAAATGTGTGAGTATGTCTCAATCCCATGTTATTGGCCTGAGCCATGAAGTTATTTAATAACTTGGGAGGGGAGGGAAAAAAATAGCACCCACAATTTAGAGTGAATTTGTTTTCGCTGTCTCAGCCACTCAGGCTAGGAAATAAGGAATATAAAATGGTAACCCTTTGAAACCAGTAGTACTGATCTAATTAATCAGAAGTGCACATGTCTCATAGCCTCGCTCTCCACCAAAACTAAGAGCCAAGACCAGGTACTATGAGAATTACAAGACTTTACATGGGTGGAATTAGTTCAAGATTCAGCTTCACTGAAGGGAAACAAAACAGAATGCAGGAAGTCAAAAAATGGTAACCTGGTGCAGAGCTCAAACTTTTTAAAAGAAGACACAACGCAGAAATGGAAATAAGCCATTTTTCTGCCTTAAATTGCAAAATATTTGCCCAAACACTGGGTGCCACTAATGCCAAGACACTGCTGTTCAATGAAGTACGTGTTCTTCATGCCCTTGTTCACAGGTTGACCCACAGGAACCACTACAGGAGGTAAGTGTCTGAATATAATTAGTAAGTGCCTTGAAAACATGCAGGCATTTCATCTCCAAACCCAAGTGCATTGGGAAATGTAGGAAATAACATTTCCCATAGGAACCAAAGATGCCAAAGGTGCTACTAAGTATCATAACTTGAAGTAGAATAAGCTACTTAGTCTTCTAAAAGTTTAGCCACAAGGGGAACAAAGCTACTCACAGGAAATAAGACTGTCAGAGATGGAAGTTAGGAATAGCCCCAGTACTGTGAGAATCATGGGAGCATAGCAGCAACAAGCAGCACATAAAACATACAAGTCTGCAAGCAACTCAAATGCAGCTACCTGAACTATTGCTGCTAGATCAGTCATGTTAACCAGGACAATAAGATAAAAAGATTTGTCAACATATAAAAGACATAAAAAAGATCCTCTGGACTGAAAAGTGTCTGAATAAAGTGCATGAATAAACCATAAAGTGAGAAAAAAAACCCCAAACAACTACAAGAGTGTAAGGCATTAAAATGTGGTCAAATGACATGGACAGGGACCTGGGAGTCTGTATTTCTAGACACAGCCAGCCTGGCCAGTGACTTCTGGCACTCCTATACCAACTTAGTCCACTGCTTGGTAGAGGAATATTTACTCACCCCCAGAGAACCTGTCATGGAGCTTTTAGTGCTCTTCATTTTTACATAATCAAACTGAACGCATTTTGTGGGCACCTCAAAAAACACCAGCTCCCCCTGGGTCAAAAGCAATTCATCAGTTTCTTACTGACCTACTTTAACCTGGGTGTGAACTCCATGATGTGGCAGAGGCAGCAGCTTGCATTTTAGCTCACCAGACAAAAGGCAGGCCAAACTCCAGCACTGAGCTGCAGACAAAACTGTATCAACTAGCAAGGCACCTTTCATCATGGCCCCAATTACACCTTATGCTGATTACACCCCGACTGTGTCTGCAGCTTTGATTTGCCCGAAGTTGCTCATGAAGTAAATTATGCTTATGACTCTGCAGAGCCCAAGGATAAAGCCAATGTGCAGGTTAACAGACAAATATGGATAAAAAAAGACAGAATTAGAAACTTATCTATTTCTCCTAGGCAGCAATCAGAATGCTAAGAATTGTGGGGAAAGAGCATTTTAAAATAATTGAGCCTTGGTGCTGAGGTTCCTCTACAGATGAAAACATCAACTACTATTATTCTGTCACTGCTACTGAATATAGAAATAAAGGAAAACCTACAAATATTATTAGCATCTGATATCTAGCTTTTAGGATATGATCTTCTATTCAGACATACTCTGCAGAGACTGACACAGATTTTGTCAAAGCCTGTAACAAAGGCTATGATTTCTTGGGAAATGGGCAGGAGAGATCGTAGCTGAACAAGGTGGCAGGGTTGGCCTTTCAAAGAAGTGAAAAAGTAGGGCACTTCCTTAGCTTCTCAAATGCTACCACTGTCTTACTAAACATGTTAAAAAATATTGCAGGGCAAGGTGGGGATGGCAGAGAGAAGGTCACTCACATTTGCATAACCTACATTACAGACTAAATTAGACCATTCTCCCCAGCATGTGAAATTCACTGCTCATGCTCAGTGCTAAATCAAGTCTTACACAACACCTGGTTTTTGACTCTGACTTTATGTGATGCTTGGCAACAGATGTATTATGTGCTATTTACAGGTAATTTTTATACCAACTTCATTGTGTTGATTTGGGGAAGCAATTACGTAAAAGTTAAGAAAAAACAAACATTAAAAAAACAGGCAAGAACGGGCATACCTGAGCTCCTTCAAGTCTTCCTTAAAAGCCTAGAAAGACAAGGAAGGTTAAATTTTACACAATGTAGCCTTAAAAAATCATTTCTTACCTAGTGAATCAATAGTGGTTACTTGCTTGGTATCTTTCCCCAAAAGTTTTAGTCTCGAGTGCCAGTAGTTTTGAAATGACGGGTGACATATTGAGAAGAGTTTTCAGAAGTGTTCCATCAAGTTGTGATTTAATTTTAAAGACCTAAATATCTTGGAAGCCTTTACTTTTCAAAATAACCTCTCTGCCACTTCTCTTACTTAGCTAACCAGAACATATTCTTCTTTTAGAGTAACTGTGTGCCCTTATTCTCAAATATGTTTTGCAGTAGCTTGTTTAAACTATGACAACAGAAAGGAAGTGCAAAAGGTAAGGTCTGAATACTGAAACCATATTTCTATTATGTTTCCTGCAATATGGAAGCATTTCCAGTATGCCTAAGTAAATATGAAACAGCATCTCAAACAAGATAGAGGTGCTGGAAGCCCAGAAGTGATTCACTCACATAAAAATAAAATGAGAGAGGAAAAATATAAGGTCAAGGAACATGAAAAATGAGAGAAAATAGCACAAAGAAGGGAGAGGGGTTGGGAACACAGTAGGTGTCTACACATTCACACCAAACATCCTCAGTATAAGTGGAAATTGCACTTTATTCCAATTTCCACTATACTGTTCTGGCCATAAGACTTTCCTTCCTCTATGGCAGAAATATAAACAAATGCAGGCAAGGAAATATGAGAAATGATAAGTGTGGACAAAATGAGCGGTATATGAACACCCAGTGAGGGTAAGAGAGAGCGGTGACTTCTGAGAAATAACACTTTGCTATGGTTTCTTTGGGGGTTTTAATTTCAGAGTGAAAACAAACATGTACAGTAAACAAGATGCCGAAGCAGAAATAGATACAGGAATCTTTTTCCCAAAGCTTAAATAGCCTTCAGAAAGCTCACTATAAATCTATCCAAGTGAAAGAATAAGCTCTAGATTTTTAACGGTTTCTTACAACAACTTTGACTTGGAGTAACATTTTTATGTGCAGCTCCCCACCCTTGCAAATAGGATTTAGATGGTAACTCGTGTCTGATGCAGCTTTTAACTTATCAGGGCTCCAAGTACTCCCAGAACTTACTTCTTGTTTGAAGGTTGATATGGGGAGTCTCAACGCCTCTCGGAGAAGGGTATACATGCCAGAAATGAGGAAAGCAAGTTGCTCTTCTGAGAGATTAGCACTCTCTGCAATCAGCTTGACAGATTCCTTGCAGTCTTTTCCTTCCAGTGCATTAACGGTGACTGTGAATAAGAAAGCAAAGCAAGACCTCTTTAAAAAGAGGAAGACCTGGAGACTGAGAACATTCACATAAACACCTCTATGATTTTGCCTGACTTAATGTACTTTAACACCAAAATTAAGCCCAGACAGTCAGGCTGCCTGGCACTGATAGAGCTTTTCAGTCTCTGCGGCCCCTGCACTAGACAGCAAATATGGTTCAACATCTGTATTTACTTCTGTCCCAAATGACTCTGCCTATAAGTAGCTTTATTACTTTCAATTATTATTATAAGGAAACCCTGGATACATTGCTCAATTTCTGACACTTTCCAGCAAGACTTTGAGACAAACCAGCTACCAGACACTTTGAGTCCTTCTTGACTCAAATCAAAAAGAAAAACCCTGACAGGATGTTAGCTGAGAGAACATATCAGGGTCGCAGCACAAACCCCTGCTGGGCAGCAGCTGCCCTCCTCTCAGCTGGCCACAAACAAGCTGTGCTTTTGCTTTGCTAAACAACTCTTCCATTAATCCATGATTATTTTACATACCTTAATTTACTTAACTGAGCAACACCTCATTTTGATGGTCAAAGGTGCCTTGAGAAAATTCTCACCACAGGGAGAAGCCTCATAGACAAAAATGAAATCAATCATTGTCAATCTTACAGCCCCAATCTCAGCAAGAAACCTGCACCTTGAGGTTCCTGTATTGTCTCCTGCACATTATGAAGATGCCCACGGGCTCTCGACTGTCACACACAGCCTGACAGTGATTGTACCACTGGCTCTGGAGCACAGGGACAGAGAGGAATAACTCTAACAGGACTCAGCGTGAGTTCGGGGGCCATCCATAGCTGCAGAAGTCTGTTCCTCATTCTCACAGTTGTTACAGAATTGTAGAAAACAACCAAGCAAGCCTGGCGTTGTATTTAACCCTCAGCTCTAGCTTCCTGACGGGAAAGGCGATGGGAAGTGACACAGGAAGCTGCAGCCCCTCAGTTGTCACAGAATCACAGAATTTCTGAGTTGGAGGGGATCTACAAGGATCATTCAGTCCAACCCTTACCCTGCAGAGGACACCCCAACAATCCCACCATGTGTCCGACAGCGTTGTCCAAACGCTTCTTGGACTTTATCAGAGTTGGTGCTGTGATCACTGCCCTGGGGAGCCCGTTCCAGTGCCCAAACACCCTACAGGTGAAGAATCTTGTCCTAATATCCAACCTAAGCCTCCCCTGACACTATTTCAGGCCATTCCCTCGGATCCTGTCACTGGCCACCAAAGGGAACAGTGCCTTCCTCTTACCCTCACGAGGAAGTTTAACTGTAACCCTCAGTCTCCTTTTCCCCAGGCTGAACAAACCAAGTGCCCTCAGCCGCTCCTCACACGGCTTCCCCTCCAGGCCCTTCACCATCTTCGCAGCCCTCCTTTGGACGCTCTCTAAGAGCTGTCCTTGCCTTCCCGAGAGGATCCACGGCCTCCTCGGGGACCGCGGCTCCTGCCCATCTCCTCTGGCTGCGCACCCCTCCCGTCCCTGCCTGGGGGGCAGCGGGGACCCCTCCGTGCCGGGCCCTACCTTTGAGTAGCCGCCGGAACGTGTCCTTGCCCAGGTCCTGCAGGGCCCGGGCCATGGCCTCCACCTCGGCGGGCACCCGCGGGCCCAGGAACCCGCGGCCGCCGCCGCCCTCGGCGATCCCGTGGCCCACCACGGCCGCCATGGCCCCGCCGTGCGCCCTCCCCGCCGCGGGGGGCGCTGCGCCGCCGCCGGGGCCGGAAGGAGCCGCCGCGACACCGCGGCGCGTCCCGGGACCGGCCGCTGATGGCGCCGCCGCCGCCGGGTGCCTGAGGCGCTCCCGCCGCCTGCCCCAGGCGCCCCCGCCGCCTCCCGAGCCGCCCCCGCGCCCGCCGCCATGACCGAGGAGCCGTACGAGAAGTTCCTGGCCCCGGAGGAGCCGTGCCCGCTGCTCTCGCACCAGCACCCGCCGCGCGGCGGCAGCTTGAGCCTGAGCGAGGAGGGCTGCCTGGACGTCAGCGATTTCGGCTGCCAGCTCTCGTCCTGCCACCGCACCGACCCGCTGCACCGCTTCCACTCCAACAGGTGCGCCCGGGGGGTGCTGAGGGGCCCCAGCACGGCCGCTGCCCCCGGGCAGGGCCGAGCATCATTGCCCCGCTCCCCTGCCCGGTGCGAGCCGAGTGTGACCGGGCTGAGGGTGCTCCGCACGCCCTGCTGGGGTACCCTGCGCTTGGCTTAGTCGGGGTTCGGCTCGTCACGTTACACCTATCGATGTGAGCTGGGTCGTTCTTTAAAGATGACAGACTGGTTTGGGTGGGAAGGGACCCTAAAGATCATGTAGTTCCAACCCCCCTACCTTGGGCAGGGATATTTTCCACTGAGCCAGGTTGCTACAAGCCTCGTTCCCTTCCAAATGTCTTATTTTTTGAGATTTTTGGTAATTTTTGAGCGCTGTAAGACAGTCAGCTGCAGAGTGGTGTGTTTATAAGAGTTAAAAGCAGGCCTTGCATGGACACCAGGCAAACCTGTAGAGGTTCAGAATGAGTCAGGCAGTTTGGTGACTGCACCGACTCCTGCAGAAACATTTCAATCCCATGCTACTAATGATTGTCAAATTATTCCGCCTGTAATTCGTAGAAAAGATCTATTCAAAAAGTGCAAATACAGGTCTACAAAGAAATTCCAATTGTGCTTATAAAGTGAAAATCACAGTCCTGCTTTCCTAAGAACGTAATTCTGCTAATGCGTAGTATTAAACTTGAATATGGCAATAGCTTTTTTTTTTGAGAACAGTCTGTGAGATTTCAGTCACGAACATATGTGTGGGATAGTTCTAGTTCCTGTTCCAGACTTGCAAGATACTTTTGCTGATTATTAGTGTTTCTACTACACCATTATGAAGAGTGACTAATAAGGTAATCTTTTAGTTGAATTTGTATGAAATCATGGAAATTGCACTTTAAAAGTATTGTTCACAAGGGCAAACTCTTAATTATAGATTCTTAAATGATTCAGCACAAACAACCTTAATGAAATATGATACGTTTTTCATGATAGGGTTCTTAAATCATAAGACACAATTGTGACATGAGCTGTAAGAAATATTCTTAGCATATCTGTAAAATAAGTGTTTGATAGTTGTTTTGTGAGTTTCTCTTTGTGTTGCCTTTCACTTCCCAAGTGTGTCACTTAGGTTTGCTCATTTTACAAATGCAGGTTTGTAACTCAGGCATCTTGAGGGGCTATCTCACTTCTTTGGGCAAGGGCACACACTCATTAAGCCATTGCAGATGCACAGCTCAATCTGTGGTGTTTGCATAAGGCTTTCTATCTGTTAATATTATGAGTAATTTTAATGTAGTTCCCACTTGTTGTTGGTCCAGTTCACCTCAGCAAGCCTAGGAGACTCCCCTGGGTACGAGAAGGTGAGGGCTGACTGCCTGTACCTGGAGTATCTGCACAGTGGGGTGGTGGTAGAGCCCCTGCACCTCACCCTTTGTTTTGATGGGTCTGGAAACTTTGTCCAGTGTGTCTTTCCTTTCATCAATATTTCATGAATTCTGTAACTGTAGTCGTGTTGAGAAGTGTGCTGTGTCACCACACCCGTGCTCTGCTCCGTACCGATGGACGGCCCTGCCCACAAAAGTCTGAACCGGTGAAACATTGCACGTCTGTAAGGGATCCAGAAAGGGAGGGAGAGCAGGATCTCCTGAATCTGCTAAAAGAGGAGTTTTGGAAATGTCTTTAACATTGGATAAATTCACTGCCGGCCAAGTAGATGTGGGAGTGAATCCATCACAAACATATTTAGCCAACCTGGTATGCAGCTTAAATAATGACAGTGAGGACCTGCCCTTCAGGGCGATGAGATTTGCTTGGATGCAAGAACAGTGTTTTTCTAGTTAGCCAGGCTGAAGTGGACAGGCTGATGGAAAGGAGTTGATTGTGTGGGTTTGTGTGGTGCATTTTAGAAGCCCTTTTCAAATTGTTTTGGCCATATTGCAGTGCTGTGCTGACTCATATTTGTCTCGACCTACTTTTCACCAATATGTAAAATAAATCCAGATATGGAGACTGATTTCATGAGCTTGTTAAATTCTGACTTACTCTCATTAGAGCAAAAAACCTGTTCTGTGAAAATTGAGTCCTCAATAGCTTCCTTTAGCAACAGCATTAACTAGCTTTATAAATGAGATAATGAGGGGGGAAAAGTGTTTAGTTTTGGCATGGTAGCATTTTCACACAGGTCATTTTCCCATCTTGCACTGTTTTATTCCAATAGCATGTCCAATGTTTTTGACATTCAGAGTTGTGAATAATGAATCCATAATGTGTTTCCTTATTAAGCCTCAGTTTTGTGGGGGATTATCAGCCTAGAATTTCTTTTTGACTTCTATTTATCCTGATGTCTGATTGATTAACTTCTTAGTTCTGCTTTTTTCAATTTACATGAAAGTTTAAATATCTAAACATATGGAAAATTTTATTTTTAGATCCATGTATTTTGGAAATCCAACCAACAGCAAAAAAAAGCAATTCACATACTAGAGGAGTCGTGGCTCTGGGGTGGAAAATGATAATATATTAAAATAAAGGTGTAATTATACTAACTGTGTGTGGATTTTTGCCTGGCCATTTTTGACCTTGGGTTCCCCTTGGTGTTGTTTATGGACTTAAAAAAATATTTAAAACTAGAATACTTCAATTTCTATGATTATAACTTCAGTAAAATCCATGTATAATGCAAGCAAAGTGGAGATAGTTTTAAAAGGCTTAAAAGAATTTTTCAGGCCAGTTGATGCCAACGTTTGCTGCTTTCTAATTGTTTTGTCATGTTTTGCAGGTGGAATTTGACATCCTGTGGAACCAGCGTCGCCAGCTCAGAGTGCAGTGAGGAGCTGTTCTCATCGGTTTCTGTTGGTGATCAGGATGACTGTTACTCTCTGTTGGATGACCAGGAGTTCACCTCTTTTGATTTGTTCCCCGAGGGCAGTGTCTGCAGTGATGTCTCTTCTTCTATCAGCACATACTGGGATTGGTCAGACAGTGAGTTTGAATGGCAGGTAAACTAGTTCCACTGTAAATGTAAAATTTTGTGTAGGCTGTTATATGCTGGGTTTAGTTGTAGTTGAAAAGTTGTCGGATAGAACAGAATATCCTGAGTTGGAAGGGACCCACAAGGAATATCGAAATCCACTCCTGGCTCTGCACAGGACAGTCCCAGGAATCCCACCATGTGTCTGAGAGTGTTGCCCAAACGCTCCTTGAGCTCTGTCAGAGTTGGTGCTGTGATCACTGCCCTGGGCACCCTGTTCCAGTGCCCAACCACCCTCTAGATGAAGAACCTTTTCCTAATACCCAACCTAAACCTCCCCTGACACAACTTCAGATCATTCCCTTGGATCTTCTCACTGGTCACCACAGAGAAGAGATCAGTGCCTGCCTCTCCTCTTCCCCTTGTGAGGAAGCTGCAGACAGACAGCTGTGATATCTCCCCACAGTCTCTTCTTCTCCAGGCTGAACAGACCAAATGACCTTCTCAGCATTTGTTTCTTTGTAACTACTGAGCATGGGAGCACATACCTGAATCTTGAGTGATAAAGAAATGTTTTGTTTAGTTTCATTCCAGCCTTCTTAATCTGGAGGAGTGAGCGAAGGTCATACTTTTAAATTTTGTTGTAAAGTTTAGTCAAAGCATGTAGAGTCCTAAGGGCACTATAAGAACTGAAAACTAAGAAGGCTCAGATCCTGTTCCAGAAGATGCAAATAAACTCAAGACGTGCTCTGAGATTAGCTCCGAATTTCTGACTGGTTTAGTCGAACTGCTGGTCTCTATTTATTGCAGAAGTTACAAGTGCTTGTGTATAATGTGTATAATGCAGCCTGTAGGAACAACTCAGGTTGGATCCCAAAGATTCAGAGAGCTTCACTGAGCTGTGAAATTTTAATTGCCTGATAAACTTGGCAATTGTTTTGAAAAGAAGTAATTTCTTAAGCCTTAGTTAGCTGACAGCATGTTTGACTGGTAACTAGCTTTTTTATTACTCTTTGCTTTTTAAAACAAGCTTTTCTTAAGAGACATACTTGATTGGACTTGTAAAATTTTGGAAAGACTTTTTTGCAGCTCTTTATGGTGTTATCTGGCAGAATCTGAGCATGAGTAATCCAACTGTCCCACTTCAACTGGAAGTGCATTCAGAAATCATGTGTCAGTTGTATAAATGAAGCTAGCTGAAGTTCTGCAGTTGCTTCCAGGCAAATGACAGTAATTTTAATTGAATATTCTTGTGTAATTACGGGCTGTGGTATGAATTACAGACCGACTTTGAAATTATATTCCTTAAACTAGACTTATGCTTTGAAATGGGGGGTTTAGATTTAAGTTTGAATTGTAATGGACAATTTCCACTGATGGAAAAGGGAAATAATTGAAATGCCACATCATTCTGCTGTTTTCTTATATGAAAATTTTTAAAAAGAGGATTGATAAGTAGAGAATAGTATGAATTGAGTTTGCTGCACTGGTTGTTTGTTGGAAGATTCGAGGGAGTATTGCAGAGTTATGAGTAATTACAAAGAAGTTTTTAGAGTGCAGAGATAATCGATGCTTTGCTAATTTGACAGTATGTTTTGAATGGTTAATAGTGTTAGAGTGATTTACAATCTGCCTACTGTACTCTAAAGCTTTGTTCTTTCTCTTGCATGTTACAAGTTGCCTGGCAGTGACATTACTAGTGGGAGTGATGTGCTTTCTGATGTTATACCTAGTATTCCGAGCTCTCCCTGTCTGCTTCCGAAAAAGAAAAACAAGCATAGGAATCTTGATGAACTTCCATGGAGCGCAATGACAAATGATGAACAGGTGACTTTTTTTCCTGTGTGAGAACTGCAATGTACAGAAGAACTTTCCATTAAAAGATACAATTTAAATGCCATCCTGATTGCTGTAGGTATAAATGCAGACCTATACAGGACTGCTTGATTCTCAAAACTAAATCTTCTTGTCTTTTGGATCTGTAAGAGGCGGTTTAATGCCTACTCACGTTTTTACCCTGAGTTTTTAAGGATACTCAAGGCTAGAATAGTGATATTTGAGCATATTTTATCCTGTTGGTCCTTCCTTTTTTCTGTCTCTCATTTAGAATCAATGGTACTTTAAAATGACCTGCCTCTCTTTGGATCCTAGGTTGAATATATTGAATATTTGAGTCGCAAAGTCAGTACAGAAATGGGCCTTCGAGAGCAACTTGATATTATTAAAATTATTGATCCTACTGCTCAGATCTCACCTACAGATAGTGAATTCATTATTGAATTGAACTGTCTCACAGATGAAAAACTGAAACAGGTGAGTTAAAGTTTGTACATTTGACTTTGGGGTTTCAGCATCTGATATGTCTTGGAAAATTGTATGGACTTGTGATCAATTTTTACACCTAATCATTAGATATAGAGATATACACTAGAGCACAATATTGTCAGGGAGAGAAACCTTTATATGAGACTGTGACTGTACATTCTCAGTATGTGTTAAGCCTAAGCTGGTGAGTGTGTACTGTAGGCCTGGTGCTGCTTATGGCAGTGTACCTCACCTCATGACCATCAACTAGCTGAGGATCTTCATTTGCTCACTGAATATGAACTGGCATATAAAACTCTAAAAGATTGGGATTGGTAGGGGAAGACCATAAATTTCATGTAGAAAGGGAGATTAAAAAAGGCATTTTAAACATGTAACAAAATAGGAATTATAGCAAAGAAGGGTACTTGACTGGTAGGGTAGATACATCCCACTTCTTAATCTTTGTACTATTGTGATGTGTTGTTGGGAAGAGATGTGGTGTCCAAACAAACTGAATTCCTCAGTGTTACTCTGATTGTGATGAAAGTGAAGACTGAAACTGGAAAACTTCACTGCTTTTATGGGCTTGGCCTATTTCATATTTCAAGCATTTTTTAAGTATCATCTTACAGTAGAAAAGTACTGCTTTATTTACACCCATTTTTGTTTGAGTATACCTAGCAAAATAAAGGGGTTTGGTACATTAAGTAAACAGCTTAGTTCAGTTGAACTTGACTGATGTTCCTTTTTGGTGTTGA
Source organism: Neopelma chrysocephalum (assembly GCF_003984885.1). Classification (NCBI taxonomy): domain Eukaryota; kingdom Metazoa; phylum Chordata; class Aves; order Passeriformes; family Pipridae; genus Neopelma; species Neopelma chrysocephalum. The sequence continues at coordinate 1,748,385 of NW_020897734.1, forward strand.
AATAATAACTAATGTAGTAGCAAACTTGAGGAGCAGGAGAGGAGAAAAAACCCCAAACCTTGCTACTTATTTTTGTTCCTTCTGTAGTGAAGCTAATTTTAACTTGGTTCTCTGGGTGACTGCCAGATGGCTTGGGATTTAAGCAGGCACAGCAAAATATTTTAAAAGTCTAACTGAATTGATCCAATAACTTGATCATTAACAGGCAGATTTATTTTTCCATGGAAAGGAGCATCTCAGTGCAGTGTTTATCAAGCCTTAGTAATTTTGCTGCCTCTGTTCTGCAGGTGAGGAACTACATCAAGGAACACGGACCTCGGCAGCGGTCAGCAAGGGAGAGCTGGAAGAGGGGCAGCTACAGCTGTGCAAGCACCAGTGGTGTGAGCGGTGCCAGTGCCAGCAGCAGCAGTGCCAGCATGGTCAGCTCAGCCAGCAGCAGCGGCTCCAGCGTCGCCAACTCCGCCTCAAACTCGAGTGCCAACATGAGTCGAGCGCACAGCGATAGTAACTTGTCCTCAAGTGCTGCAGAGAGAATCCGGGATTCAAAAGTAAAGTTTCTAATTATGTAAATCTGCACTAAGCTGTCTTAACTCTTTAAGCTCGCTTATGTGATCTTACCTGGGATGTTTGTCCTGAAGGAACACAGTTAGTAACTGAGTTATCTGGATAAACCGGTGTTGACTGTTTGGTGTGACATGATCACAAGGAGTTAAAACTTGTGCTCTTGCCATAATTTCTCTTCCAAGAGAAAGCCTGATGTTTGTAGCAGATTTTTAATTCCTTTTGTTTAGAGTAATGTGAGTGGGCTTGAATAAGGGCTTATGCATCTAACTTAAAAACACGCACAGTTTAAAAAAAATAATTATTTAAGATCACCCTAATCTAGGCATAATTTCTGGATAGTAAAGACCGTCTTGGTTGTGTTTTGTTTTTCTTTTGTGGTTTTTTTTTTCCAACTAAAAGTTTCATCAGGCTTTTTGAATCTTCTTCAGTTTATTCTTCCATATCTCATGAGATTACGTGGTGAGGAGTGACCCACTGAAGTGTGTTCCATTTAAAGTAGTACTGTGGCACTTGTTGTGTCTCCATAATTTCAGTTTCAAGGGTGGAGGAGAGGAGCAGTTCTTGCTTGCTCTTCAACATCTTGGGTTTGTTAATGTAAGACTGTAACATTTCCCCAGCAGTAAAGATTCCTCCAATCAAAAACTCGACTGTGCAACATCACAGGGTAATGTTGTGCCTCATAACTCAGATGTGGTAAATGGGTCTTGATATTTTAATATCAGATACAATTTTGGATGAATGTTTACACCACCTCTGAGAACTCATATTAGTTATTTTTCAGAGCAGATGTTATTTTGAGGTTAATTTATATTTGCCAGCTTTAGAAGTGTTTTCTAATCTACAGAACAAAATCTTATGTTTTGTCTCTTCTTTATTTTGACAGAAACGTTCCAAGCAACGGAAACTACAACAAAAGGCCTTACGGAAGAGACAGCTGAAAGAGCAGAGACAAGCTCGTAAAGAAAGACTGAGTGGATTATTTCTTAATGAAGAAGTGCTGTCTTTAAAAGTGACTGAGGAGGACCATGAAGGAGATGTGGATGTTTTAATGTGACAGGGGTGAATTTATCAGTGTTCTTTCTAAGCCTTAAATGTATTATCCTTATTGTTTACATATATTTCCTGACCAAATTTTGATTAGTGTTAACAATATAAACCAGATCTTTTCTCAAGTGTAATTTTGCTAAGAAGGTCTAAGTATTGAGTAACTTCAGCTTTTTGAGACTAATTTTGCAACAAAGAATTCAGAAACTTAACTATCTTCTGAAAAGCTGCTGAGTAAATACAATTTTAAGGAAATTTGAACTTGGCTAATACTTGCAAGATGTAAATCTAGGGGTGCTCTTGAATGACACAAAGCATGCATTACTATGTTTCAGCTTCTTTGTTTTTTTACAACTTAGAGTTAGTATTCACCTTGACTTGTTCTGTCTTCCTTTCCCATTATTAGGAAGATTGTTTAGCATGAGGAAAAAATCTTTCTATTCTTGTGGGGCTTTCTTCAGTCTTGCTCTTGAATTGTATGAAATCAAAGTACTGTCATAAATTCTTTTCTAAAAGTTGTGATTTAACTCAAACTACACAGAAAACAAGAAGCAGGACTTCTAATGCAGGGAATCTGTAACAAATACTGCCTAATAATGTAGTTCTTAGGAAGCAACTAGAATTAAAAAAAACAACAGGAAGTGCAGGCTTAGTCTTCAGAAGCTGCTCAATATCTTAGGATTATCACTAATGGTTAACCAGTACATCCCTTCTATTTCTATGAAAAGATTCCAATAAAAATGTCTTTATGCATTGAAAGTACACTAATCTGCAATTAAGTTGTCTAGGACACTACTTAGCAGTAGTTAAGAACTCTACTGGAAACAGAAGTGCAAACAAGTGGCAGACAACTTCAGTGGTTTTCTTCCCTAGAAGCACATCTAAATAGATTCATGTTGTTTACAGGAGAATTTAAATTAATGCAGCTGTGCTTTTTAATGGTGTGTTTAGCTGAGGGTGTCTTCTCTGTGGGTCATTACACCATGACATGTATCAGAATCTCCTTTTGTTGTCTATTGGCTTTTGAAATTTCTGTTGGTAAGAAAATGAGGTAAAATTGTGGCTCTCAGGTAGGGAAGTAAAAGTAGTTTTAACCTGTTTCCTAATTTTGGCCATCTTTAAGGTGACTTTTATCTCTATTTTGGAACTACTTTTTACAGAACTCCTTCCCCCCTGCCGAGATAAAAATAATACTTCTAAATTTTAATGTGAAACTTAAACGATTATGAAAATATTTTTGAATTCTGAATTTAGTAATTTTTTATTATCTTGATGCTTCATTGCTTTAATTTTGCTCTTGAATTAAGGAGTTTGGCAGTTTAGTGTGGCCACAGGTGCCTGTAATTGCACGATACAGCCCAATCCTGCAGAACTGCATGGTCAGCTTTAGGACTACTGACATTAATTTTGCATGTCCTGCACAGATTTATTAGCCCTGACAGGAGAAGTATTTTTCTTTCAGAAGTGGCATTCCTTGTACACTCAAAATAAACTGACCAGTAAAATATCTGAACAATGGCCTCTGAAAGAGTCCATAGTCAAACTAGTATGTGTGACTTTATTCACTCTTACTGCTGCTGTACAACAGGTACCCAGACTTGTCCACTCACTGATTAAAAGCTGTGTAATGTCATTTTAAGCTCAAGTATTACCTATCCCATATGGCCAGTTATTTGGCCACTAACCTCAAGTGTCTGTTACCTCTCAGTATTTCCTTGAAAGACAAAATTTAATTGCTGTCAATTCAGCTCATTTCAGGGTGCAGTTTTAAACTCTTGCATGGTAACGGATGAATTCATCATGAAATATTTCCCCGTATGTACACTGTCGCAGTTCAGTACAGCCTTTATTTTCTGCAGTGACTTTGTAATGTGATTGAATTTTTTTTTCTGAAGAAAAATGCACACTTAATACTGTAGAGAATGGAACTCTGAAGTGAATTGTAAGAAAGGTGCAATATCTCAGTGTGGTGGAACATGAAAGTGTGTAACTTTTTTCTGTTTCAGCAGTTCTTCAGAGTTTAAAATGCCTCAGGTTTTGTTGAGAGAAGATGCCCTCATTTTGATGAGGTACAGTTTGTTTTGGTCACCTGTCTACTAGTTTCCAGGGATCATGAAATGAGGAAGGTAGTATTTCCACCTTGATCTTAGGTTGAGCATGTAAGTATAAATTAATCCAAGTGATTAGATGGGTCCAGTTTCTTGTCACATTGGATGAAAAGGTCCTGGGTGCCACAATAGCTGATAGTGGTGTGTTGTCTCCAGCAGGTACTTCAATCACTTGTGTGACAGTAGAAGTGAAAGAAGAGAGTGGATTTCCAGGGATTCCATGGTAGTAATTTATAGCTCATAGACCCAGGATGCTTATAACGTAAGAATACAAAACTCTGAATGTTTTGGTAAGAATGCAGAATAACATGTTGCCTGAATGTTCTTTGCCAAGTAGTCAGAGATATAATGTCTTTGATCTCAGAGAATCAGGCCTGAAGTAGCTGTGGGATTCAAGAGTTCTCACATACTTCTACACATTTGGGTTTTTTTCCCTTTTGTTTTCTCGTCCTCCATAGTTCTAGTGACATGCTCAATTTGTGGTGGGGGAGGTTTTTGGTCAGAATCCTGTCTTTCCCTGCTGTGTGCTCTGTGCTTACCCAGGAAGACCCCATCCCTGGAGGTGTTTAAAAGACACATAAATGTGGCACTTAAGGGCATGGTTTAGTGGTGGACTTGGCAGTGTTAGATTTAGAGTTGGAGTCGATGATCTTAAAAGGTCTTTTCCAATCTAAATGATTCTATGAATTTGTGTTAAATACCCATGGCATTAGTCAAACAGTTGGAATTTTAGTTAAACTTGGTCTTGCCAATTTAAGTGTTGGCCATGGTGGCTACATCTGTAGATTACTGGTTCAGGTGAAGAGTAACAGACTGCTAAAATAATGCATTCTTATTAGTATGGTTTTTTGTTTTCTTGTTTTTTTTTTTTTAAATCAAATCTCTGCTTTTTATTCACAGAGCACAAATGTCAAGCTTAAAAGTAACATAGAGGCACACAGGAAAAAGCTCAGAGTTACATGGTTCCATGGTACTGAAGCTGTGTATGTAGGAGCTTTGTACCCACTGCAATATGAATGTAATTAATTTACACTCTGTAAAGGTAACGGTTTGCTTCCATGGTAACTTTTTCTCTATAAAGGCTTAGAAGGAGCACTGAAAGTTTGATTGCAATAAGACTGTAAACAGTAGAGAACATTCTTTTCTAATATGATTTTAAATATGAGGAAGAAAGCTGCCTGACAAACCTAGTTGATTTCTGTGTGTGTATCTAATGTCATCTTTTGTCTCTGTTAAGATATCTATTTTTCTTTATCTGGGAAACTGATAAAAAGATGCTTACAGTATGCTCAGTATGGGGTGCTTACTTGAAAGAGCAAGAAAATTCTTTGCAAGACTTTCCTGGGCCTAAATTTTGGTTCTCCTATTGTGGTTTGAAACCTGTGAAGATCATTCTCTGGGGGGAGAAACCCAAACCAACCTGCTTGAACTTAAGTACATGCATTTACATCAGAATGCATATACAATATAGAAACATATGAAAATGGCAATATTTACTTTTCATCTATGCTGAATGGCCTGAAGCTGTTTCTTTTCTCTTAACACTCTTTCAACTTCGAAATCAGCTGATGCATTGGTCTATAAATATTAATAAACCCAAGTGTTTTGGGAGCTCTTACAGTTCATTCTTATAAGCCAGATTTTCATGGCAGTTGTTGTTAGATTTATTGGTTTAATATTCTTAAGCTTACTGATCTTGCAGTTCTTGAGTATAGAAAAGTCAACATGCAGTTGTCCATTTAAGGATTGCAAAGATAATTTATTAATCTATCAAGGGCACATCCTAGTAATATTCAAAGCTTGTCTATTTTGACTATTAACTCTGATGAATCATACTTGCATTCTCTCTCATCTGGCTAACTTTAAAACATTTCCAAATGACAAATAAATTCTTCAGTGTAAAAAAAAAAAATTGTAATATTGAAGCCTTGAATATAGTTCATAACCAAAGCAAGGGGAAAGTGGGGGGTCTGATTTTTTTTTTGGTCTTTTTTTAGGGGGAGAGGTGAGGGTATACATTAGAGTATATGGTATTGCTTAAATTGAGTTCTTTTTTTTTCCCCAGTTCTCTGCTAATTGTATTGCTAAAATGCACTTTTGTATAGAAAACTGTTCTCTGTACATTCTGTATCTACTTTACACAATGTTTATAGAGATTTTTCTGAAGTTGTGAAGGATTTACTGAAAGCTCTGATGCTGTTGACTTCAAGATTTCCTTGTATTTGAAAATAGTTATGTGCATATTAAAACAGGTTGGAATTAAAATTGATGACATATAGCAAAGATATTCTGATGAAACTATGTGGTATCTTCTTTAGAGCAGGAGGATTTATATACAGAGCCTGCAGAGTCACTGTTCAGGCAGAAAGTACAGATAAAGTGGCACATCCTATTGGTTCTTGGTGGCAGAAAGCAGACTGGTCCCTCATTAACCAGAGGCGTTTGTTATCCACAAAATCTGACAAGAATTGTGTCACAGGGAAACAATTCACTGTTGTGAATGATCATGGGCTTGAAGCTGCCTGTCCTTAGTTTTGGTCTCTGTGCAAGAGGATTTTTCCTATATATGCTCTATCCTGTGTAGCTGTGGGCACAGACAGTCTAATCACTGTTGTGACCAGCAGTAACTGAATCTGCTGCTGTCACCCTCAGTACCCACAGCCATCAAACCACCACCTGTCCTGGGATGTTTGAAATCCCTAACAAGACTTACAAGCTGCCAACCTGCCATGCTTTTACAGTTCACCATGCAGGCACCTGTGTGTCACTGCTGTAAATCCAGGTCTCATTTGCCACGGCAGAAGTGGGTGTGTGTGGGGATGCCAGAAGCTGCAGTGATGCACACCAGGACATGCAGCACCAGCAAGGACACGTCAGTGACAATGGCTTTGCACCAGCGTTTGAGTGGGCTAGAGTGAGGACACTTGCCAGCCTGTATAATCTGTGCCTCTGAACGAAATTTGCCTTCTGCAATACTAAAGTTTCAAGTGTAATATAATAAAACTCCTTTTTCCCCTTGGAATCCAACAGAAAAATCACGAAAACCTGGTAAGAGAATAGCTGGCATAGGGATGTATTCCTGTGTTCAGAAAGTCTCCTGCAGCATCTCAGGGATCTAAACTGCCTCATTCATCCCAACTAAGGGTCATCAAACGCTTCTGGGAGTTGATTCTCATCAGAGAAGAACATCATGACAGAAGGTAAAATTGGGCAAGTGTTACTATCCTGGTTTCTGTAAATGTCAAGGGATGGTGAAGGACAGATGAGGGTTGAAATGCTGTGTACCACAGCAAGTCTTATCAAACTCTGAGAGACGTTTAATTGTTGTGGACGAAACTGCAGAAGCTATTGCTCTTGTGATGCTTTACCTGCAGTTGGGCAGCCTGCTTGTGTGTTTTGGCTGCTTTCACCCAAAGGTGACTGACAGTACAGAATATTTTGTAGAAAAAACCAAACTGAAATGTTTCCAAGGTCCTTGAGCCATTATGATGTTGCTTGTTGTAGAGGACTGACTGCTCCCTGGATAGCTCCTGGAAGCTGCAGGGAAGCTGATGCTTGTGCTTTCTGAATCACAGGAACTTTGCCAGTAAGTCCTGTTGCAGCAGTTCATTTCCAGGGCACCAGTTGCACAGGTGAGTTGTACCTCCTGGCAAACAGCTGCCTGTCTGTCAGTGAGGTCACGTGGGCATAACCAAACACAGCCTGTTATGGATCTCTTATTAGCCATCCTTAAACATTTCTTCATCATCTCTCAAGTCTATCCAGTTTCACTGCATTGAGAAACTCTCATTGGCCAAAGACTATCTAGGCACAAGCTAAACAAAGATTTCCATGCTGGCAAAACAAATTGATAAACTTCCTTTAATAAATTGACAGGGAAAGGTGTCATTGACTATGGGCTTGCTGTCATCAGTCCACTCTTACTGTACTGGCCTGAACTATACACTTGATCCAAACATTTTCCAGTACAGAACTAGTGGCATTAGAGTCTTTCTAATCCTTCTTCAGTGGAAGTAGCTGCTGTATTGCTGTGAAGTTTCAAAGGAGGAAGATGTGTTGCCGTGGCTGTTACTGGAGTTGGACACGGATGTGCTGATTCTCACGGCAGGTGACTCGCCCCGTCTGTTGTCACCAGAGGGAGCACTGTGGTCATTTACTGGCATTTTAGACTGCAACTGCCAGCGTTTCTTTGCTACAAACGCTTTTCTTTATTCTTTAATGTCCCGTTAAAAGGATTTTAGGGGGATTTGCTTCTCCTCTTATGCTGTTTCTGAAGCAGGGATCTGTCTGCTAAGGGTCAGTTTTACAATAGTAACATTTCCAGTGACTTAGGAAAAAGTTGGCTTTTTCTGTTCGTGGTGACTGCTAATTCCTTCCTAGTCCTGCTGATTGCAGCTGAAAGGTGGAAGTGCACTCCTGCTTAGTGTTAACTTTTGTATGCACTGTGTTGCTACTTTACATTTCCTGGTCTCTGTTTTGAATTCAACCTTCCTCAATGGGGGCTGAGAATTTTGCACTTGAAAATATTAGGTGATGATAGAAAACAAGCAGCCAGCTTGTAATGTGCTGAGTCTCATAATGTAGATAGCTGTCTGTCCCTGGGAGGCAGGGAGAAAAGGTGTAGCTTGACTATCTTTATTTTTTTGAATAATAACCTCTGAATTGGGCTTCCTTGGAGCAAAGTAAAGTACTGCTTGAAAGGGAGCTTTCTGTAGTGCCTTTTTTCCTGCTCAGTCTGACAGTTGTTGCAGTGGTGCCAAGTTCAAAACAGCACTATAATGTCTGTATAGATGCCTCTGTAACGTGGCACCTGTGAAGGCACACTTCCAACTCACATTCTCTCAAGTAGCAGATTCTAAAGTCATTAATTGTAGGATAGCTCCCCTAGGGAAACCATGTGCTCAAACCTTGAAAGGAGGGAATAAAGTTTTAAATCATGGCCACAGTGTAAAGAGCTTTAAAATGTGGCAGATAGCTGTTTATGTGTCCATAGCTCCTGTTTTTCTTGTCACCTAGTTCCTGTCTATACTTCCTGAGGACAGTAAGTTGTGAGCACAACACAGCAGTTCATCATAGGAGTTGCTGAAAACATATTTTTAATTAATTATAGATTTCATGATATTTGTTTCCTTTCTTAGTTAGTTAAAAGACAGTTGATTTGGTCCTTGCTTTCTTTGTCCAGTGTAGAAATAAATAGATTAGTCAGAGGGTTTTGTTTTACCTTCCATTGTGCTTAGTATGAGCAAAAGAAAAGCTGAGATGAGTTCACTTTAATAGCTGGTCAATTTTTGACTTCTTCCAGACATAGTTTAGATAATTTTGTAGGTTTGATGTCTCCTGCATGTAAGAGATATCTAAAGAAAGATGCAATGCATCATTTAGGATCTTGAGGAGCACTGGAAGTATGCAAGAACTGTTAATGATGGGTGTGTGCTTTGAGCAATAAATGCTCCCCATGCAGGACAGGTCTGTGTGTGTCCAGAGATCCTGTACCTGACCTTTTCCCAAAGCCAGAGCACAGTGGTGTGTTCAGTGTCTGGCTGGTACTTTCTGGCAAGAGCAGTGTGAGCTGCTTAGAAGTTACTGTAGATTATTTTGGCCTAGGACCTCATAAGTCTTGGGTGGTTCTACTTGGCAACTCTTCTCTGCTCTTCTAGAACACAGACCAGCTTGGGGACCTCTCCACCCCATCCCCTCGTTAACTGCTGAGCAGAGCAAAACCAGTGTGTGTTGGGAGAGTCTAAAACCTTGTGATTATGGTGCTGTGTGGCTTTCACCACACAGTCATGAGAATATTATATTCAACTAATGACTCCCTTCTGAAAGCATAATTGAACACTAAAGCTGAGCAAATGTCATGTATTTATTTCATGTTCTTTAAATCAGGAAATATGTTTTAAATCAAAATCTTTGATATTCAGCCAGCTCTGCTTTGGAATATTCCCTCTCTGGTAGTACAGGGATCCAGAGCCTGTCATGTCTAGGGTTGGCACTGTCTTCTACCCTCTGTAGGGTGGAAATGATCACTCCAGCAACAATTTATATTGACAGATTAGACAGACAGATAAAAAGGTGCATGAGTCTATGTGAGTATTTAATTTCACTAAATTCAAAATGAGGAGAAAAGCACTATGGTCCTTTTTGTTTGAAAGAATTTTTTTCTGCTTAATTTTTAAATAAGGTGAATTTATTTACCAAATAGAAAGTATTCACAGTGTGTATTTGACTTATAAACATGTTGCTCCACAAATCCATGCACTTCCTCCTGAAACAATTTAGATCATAAAACTGTTTGTAGAAGTTACAAATGTTAGCCAAGCAAAAATGAAGCAGTCTAAAGTCTTAGCACAAACCCATTTGTGGACTGATAAACCCATTTGCAGACTGATAAAATGAGTGTAATTTATGGTCGAGATACCTTATTGGCATATGTATTAAAGTTCAGGGATATGTCTATTTTTCTTAGTATTGCATTAGCTGTAATTTCTATGTAATGCTTCAATTCATTTATATATTTGCACAACAGACTATCAGATAAAAAAGTGCCAAAATGTGTATAAGGAGGTCATCACTTTAGCTTAATTGCACACAAATTTCCTGCAGACTCTGATGCTTAAGACCAATAACGAGACTGCTACAGCTAGAATAAACGCATTAGCCTATAAATTTAGAGCTTCTACCTGCTTTCCAAAGGGAGAATCATCTCTAAATGAGCCTAGTAACATTGATTTGTGATTAATCATTTTACTTGGTGACTCATCTATGATCACAGTACAACAAAAATGTCATGTTTGCTTAGTGGCATTAGCACCATTTATCTTCTCTGCATTCGGAGAATTGCCTTGTTGTCAATGTGGGACTGGGGCTGAACAGTACGGTTGTTAAAGGACTTCTGATGTCAGTTTACCTAAAGCAGAGTATAAACAAGAAAACAAAAAATGTTTTTTAATACATGTTCCCATCCTTAAAATTTAATTATTCCACTTGATCAGGCCAAACCATTTGCAGTAATGATCTTGCGTCTGTAAAACAAAATTAATTTAACCTTGAAAATTGGTATTATTCAAGTTGCCTCTGGATTTTTCTTTTTAAGGCCATCCCTGCAAGTTAACTCTGCTTTTTAGACAGTTTTGCTTTTCTTGTTGCAGAGTGAACCCAACCCTCATTACCAAATGCTTGGCTTTGCCAAGTCAGGGGCCAGGGACTTCTGGATGTCAAGTTTGCATAGGTGTTCTCTAACCCAATCTTCCTTGACCAGGGGAAGGTCTTCATTCCAACATTCCTTTACCCTGGTCTCCTGGGTCAGAGATTCCTGAGGGTTGGTCTTGTCAGTGAAGACTGAAAGTGATAAAAATGATTCATGTTGAGTGTCAGATCTGAGAAAGAGAAAACCCAACCCAACAACCTTCAGAGGAAACTTTGATTTAAAGAGCAAATGGTACAACCAGAAGGTTTGGTGAGAATGAAGAATTCACACCCGCCCTGTATTGCCTGTTCAGTGTCTTAAAAAGTATGAGTTAGATCTCTGCACCTTGAATTTACTGAAAAATCATTAATACTTGCATGTATCCATAAATACAGCTGGCCTCTGGTTATGCCTTCAGAGGTTTCTTGTGACTATGGAAGCTGACTGTTATCTTTAAAGGAAGAGACACAGTCTTGCCATTTCATAAGGGCATTGGCGAGGCTTTAATAAATATTGAATTTTATTGGATAATACATCTGGAGAAGGACATATCCATGTGATAAAACCTAAATTCAAAAAAGATCCAAGCATTCATTGCTGCTTCTGTGACAGTGTTGGTTTTTTCCTTCAGCTTTACAACTGAGCCTGCTGCCTCTGTGAATTTAGTGATGATCAATGTGAACATGCTGGAACTGTTTACATGAAGTGAGCTGAATCATTCAACCTAATATTCATTTGTTTGACTAAAGCCTCTTTAGAGCCACTTGTGATCTGATGACTAACGTGGCACAAAGATGCTAATGCTCAGTGTATACATAAATCATTAACTACTTAATTTGGATTTGGAAACCTGAGGCAACAGAATGCTCCATGGAGAAGTAGCTATATTTATCTCTCTCCATCCTGAACCACCTGTCTCCAGAGACCTGGAATGCATTAGAAAAATTAATGTAATGACTGATCTAAATCTAGGTTCTCTGTTCCAGAAGAAAACAGCATTTTTTCAAGTAGATAAGCGTGGAAATCTAGGATCTGTTCTCTGTTCTGCTGAGACAACGAAAATTGACTTGAGCAGTCCTGCTGGAAAAAGTAAGAGTTGAGAAGAATCTGAGGGCAGCCATAATTTTTTTCTAAAATATTTTTGGAGGCTGTCTAGGTAAGAGTGTTTGTGGAAGAGAAAAAGGAATTTTGGTCCTTTTTTGACTCCATGGAGTAGGACTTGATGTTTTAAAGTGAGACTGAAAGCCTCACTTCACCAGTATTTCAGCCCATTCCTGAAGGCATATTTAACTACATTTCTTTAGTGAATTGTGTTGGCACTGATGAGAGAAATCTGTCTTCCAAACTGATAAGCTCACCTGCTAGATGATGTGAACAACTTCCTGCCATTCAGAGCCAACTTTTCCCCTTCTTGTCACTGTTATCCTGTTCCTTACCCCTGGTTATTTATTAAAGAGCTGTGGCCCACTGGCTAAAATACCATAAAGAATATTATTTATAATGAAGCCTAATGGAATGTGTTCAGGGATCTCTGTGCTCTTACAGGGCACTAAACTGCAAAATTCATAAAGGGAAATCTTGAGACTGGATAAATTTTTAGATATAAATTGGCATTGAGAGAGAGGCATTTCATAATGATGTCAGTGAATGAACTCCATCCTCTGAAGCTTTGGTTTATCTCTTGTTACATAAACAGGGTTAGGTGCATGTGTTTAAGTATGCATAGAGCACCAAAGCTGCTTCTCTACCAAAGCCAGTTGATCCTATGTCCATTCCTGCCAGTCCAAGAGGTGTTACTGCCCAGTTCTTAGAGGGGAAAACTCAATGTTATGAGCTAACCTGGATCCTGACACAAGCTGGACCCTCCGACCTTCTAACTGGCTTAATTATTTATCTATTCATTCTTTAATACTACACTACTACCAGATGGGACCTTTTTTTCTTCATTTGAGCTATTAATTTGATCCTCTTATGTAAAAGTATGGCAATTGATAATCTACTGGCATGTTGCTTTTTTTTTTAGTTTGAGCCATGTTATGTTACTCTGTGTTGTTAATGATGAGCATGACTTTCAGGAAAAAATATTTTGTTTGCTATTTCACTAGTATGTTGTTTACCTGAATGGAAAGCTTGGTCCACCAAAGCTGAATGTTAGTCACATTTTCTATTTAGTAAAGCAGGCAGTAAAAAAATTATTATGTTTTAAAATCAGATGACCTCACTCAGTCTTAGAGAAGCATTACTTAAATATTTAATGACAGCTTATCCTAAAGGGTTTGATCTGTCCTAGATAAAATGTTTGCTTTGTCTTTAAATATATAGTATTTAAACCCTGCTCCTTTAGATGTTTATGGTAATACAAATTTGGAAAAGTGATATGCAAAAAAAAAAGTGTTGGAGGACAAACAGGAATTATCACACACTTCAGAGAAATCAAAATCACTTCAATATACAGATTTTAGCAGTGTGCTTTTATTTAGCTTAAAAGCTGGAAAGTGAAGTTTAAGGGGCAAGTCAATATTCTCACAAGGACTTGTTTTACTTCATGATATAAAACTTGGAGATTACTTGTCAGCTACATTAGTTTTTAAAGTGTTTTTACAGTGAGTGATACATACACTTCGGAAGAAATAGTTCTTTTCCAGAGATAGCATTTTAATTCTATTTCAAATATTGAGTGAAGAAAGCTCCAAAGAATTTAGTACAATAAACCATTGCTATGTTCAAGACAGTAATATAAGGGGTGGGTTTTTTGTTTTTTTTTACGGTTGCTAATAGCAACTTATGTGGCGAACATAAGTACAGCAATTTAAAAGGACACTGTGGTAATGTGAATTTCTTCAAGTAGTTAAATACTAATGTCTTTCACCACAACATCAATGTCAGCTCTGCTCCCAGTCAAAAAGCAAAGGACAAATGAACTTACCATTTTCATTTGCTTTTTTGAATTGAAGGGTTTTCAAAAACCTGACAATAGCCAGTCTAGTCTGTAATTTTAACTTGATTTATTTGAATTAGTGAAATCTTCAGTAAATACATCTCAGTACACTTCTTAAATATTTCCCCAGAGAGATTAAACATCTATTTACTTTAACTCCACTAGTGCTCACAGACTTTTAATTGCAGTGCCTGACAAACTTTTCAAGAAAGGGAAAGCGAAGAAAGAGGAAGAGAAGGTCACTGCTGTAGAGAGCCATTGCCCTGAGTGGGAGCACTGGGTAGCACACTTCAGCAGCTCCTCTGAATGCCAGGCAAGTGTGTTTGTGTGTTGGGAAGCATAGCTGGATCATTTACGCTACAGATTTCATTTGTATGTGTTATTAGGAGGAGTATTTGTCTACTTCTGGAGAACTTGCCTTTCTGTGTGGTGTTCCCATCTGCTTGCTGCATCTGCGTGCACATAAGAGTGGCTGCACTCGTGTCCTTCACCTTAATCTGTGTTTGGGGTGACTGTTTAATAGAAGAATATTTAAAGCAAAATGCTAGTGGTAGTCCCATGTGTAGTGTAAATGCAGCACAGACCTGTCAGAAGAGCTTGGCAATAAAATTGAGTAATTATCAATGTACATCCTTGAGGTGGAGTTCCACCCATGGTAAAATCAATGTCAACAGTTTAGTTGATTTTAGCCTTGGGTTTATTTGCTCTTTGCTGCTGGTAACCATGGTATGGCATGTGTAGTTCTTAAGGAAGAATATGTGCTGTTGTTTTCGTTTGAGGCTTTATTGCAAAGGCTGTGGAAGTTGACAACAGGATTTTTCCTATCCACAGCAAGGTCTGGACTTGGCAATGTCAAAATGGGAGTAAAAGGCCTGTTCTCTGTCCTCTTCCTTCTCCATCTCTGCAGAGTCCCCCACTAACACTCTTTGAGCCATCCTAGTTGAAATGGCAGAGACAAGTGCAAGTAATCTCCCCCATCATGGCATTGCTGCCCTCACAAAGATAATCCCACTGGGCAAATGTATTGGATTGACTCAGAAGTATTTTGCAGAATTTACCTTTAATTCTTTGTTTCCTGCCATTGCTGCTTCTGCTGTCCCAGGAGTTCTCCCTTCAAAGTAGTAGTATCCTGGCTGCCTGGGACTTACCCTGTCAAACTGAGCAACACAAGTAAAGAAAGTGAGACACACAAAAGATCTCTTTTGCAACAGAAACAAATTGCTTAAGAAAGAATTCTTGCAGACAGGAGGCTTCTCTATCAGTGCCACATCTGCAGTGGCCTCTCCCTGGCTTTGGGAGGCATGTTTCCACATTGGCTTCAAGGAGTGAGGAGCCAGCCTTGCTGATTCAGTGCACTAATGGAATTGCTTGGCTGCAGTGGGCTCAGAACTGTCTTCTCATGCCCTTTTAGTGTTTTTGAACAAATCCGGGCTTAACTGAGAAGGTCATTCTCTACCCTGGTAAAGCTTCTGGGAACTTTACAAGGGGAAAGGTATGATCAGTATTTTCAAAGATATATGAATTTTCTGCTATAATTAGGTAGAATATGGACATAGCATTATAGGTTCAATTAAAAGCATGTCAATAAAAGGCAGTTGTGTGCTACATAAAAGATTCTTTTGTTAAAAACTGGCCTGAATTACGACTGTTTTATACACATTAATTTGCTTTGTACATACAGAATGGAGCCGATTGAACAGCGTGATTGTCTGACGAGAGCTGAAAAGCAGCACTTGCTGTAGGTAATTTAAATTGAGCCCTATTATCATTTACGGATTTATTCTGCTTAGAATCAATAAGATGAAAAAGGGTCTGAAAGCTTTACACTAATGCTAATCACTTCTGGGTCAGTAACTCCTTGTGTTTAAGTTATGCATTTCTTCCCTGTATTCACAGAGCTACTTGGAAAGTGAAATATTTAAAATATCTTCCACTGAAGAGAATCTTCCCACTTCTACTTCACAGAGCATTCAGCATTGATAAATATTTTGTTGTACTGAAAAAGATCCCTGAGAGGGAAGTGACACCAGCCAAAAGAACAAAAGAGATGCTTTGGAAAGAAGCTCAGCACAGAGTGCCCTGAAAAATTTGTTATAAAGCAGCATTCTTGGTGGCTGGAGATTCAACTTGACCCTAGGATGCAAAGCAAAGCTGGGTTCGGGTAGCTGCAGTCATTTCACTTTCTGTTATAGGAACAATTTTACTCCTGGATGATTTATCTTTTCAGTTTAGAGAGGTATCAGGAGTCCCAGGATGGGAAGAGAAAAAATAAGAGAGGCCAGAACCAAGGTGATTTTGGTATAGAGATGCAATCAAGAGGGAATACAATGAAAGGAATGTATATGTATAAAGCTGAAAAAAGGCTAAAATGACCCCAAAAAATCAACTTGACAAATTTATTTGTCCAGTAAGACCCTGGTTACTCTTTTGGGGATGCAGGCAAAGGGTAAAGGTGTGCTGTGCTGAAGAGTTGTGTTTAACAAACTGGAGGAGAGCTAGCAAGTTCTTATGAGGAAGAAACCTAACCAAAACATCACTCTGAGCAAGGAGCCACGGTGAATTTCCTACTTCTCCAGATTGGATTTGTTGTTTTTGAAGCTCAGGAACTGGTGGTAAAATTATGGCCTAAAGAGAAGGTGAGGGGAAATAAAAAAAAGACAAAAAAGGACAGACCCCTGTCACAAGAGGATGTATGCTCCATGAATGCCTATTTGTGTCACCTGTTGGCTGTGCAGTAGTGGATGGACTGCATCCCCTGCAGAGAAGCCAGGAAGGGTAGTGAAAGAAGTGATCTGGATCTCTTCAGGAACTGGATGTGCACTGCCATGATAAGCCTACGGCTGTCTGAAATCTGCTTTTTCACCCAGAGCAGCAGAGAAGAGACAGAGTGTAAGTGAAGGGCTCCTTGAGTCCCAGTTCTGCTGTTTCTGCTGACTCAGCCCCTCCCAGCTTTGCCAGGAAAGATCCGTTCTGCAGGTTGAGAGGGGGCCCAGGTGATCCCTTTGGAAATGGCTTATGTGGCAGAGCTGAGGCTCAGGATCCTGAGGGCACTGTAAAGCAGAAGGGTGAGTGATGCTCCTCTCCCTGAGGTGATCGGGCTTTGTAGGCAGGGCACAGTGTGGCAGAGGACAAAATGTTTTGCCTAAGGCATATAGAGGTGCAGGGGCAGAGTCAGAAGTAGAATTAGACTTTTGAGTCCCAGGTGAGTGTCCCAGCCTCTGCACCCTGCTGCATCTCTGTTCAGGTACAGGGAGGTTAGTTCTGGATGATTAAACCATCAGGGCTGTTACAACTATAGTTCATTGCGTGCAACATTGTTGGAGCAGGTTGCCAAATCTTTGTTATTTCATCAACGAAGTGGCTTCCCCTCCTCATACTCAGTTTCCCCAGATACCTGAGAGTACTACTTCAGAGGTTTAACTTTTTTTTATTAAAGTGTTTTAAAAAACATGTTAAACTTTTCTTGTATTAAAATGGGCTGGAGCAGCTAATACAATCTCTTGCAGTAAATAGCCATAAAAACATCAAAGGTTTTGATAACTGTTAGCTATATATTTTGTAATGCCTATTGTATTTCCATTTTGTTAGTTCTATTTAAAGAGCAGTATTATCATGCCCCATTTCCTGTTAGATAGTTCTATTTGTCCGCTCTACAGGAGGCAGGAGATTTTAGGTCCAAAAGAAATTATCTCTCAGTAAATTACTCCTAACTCCATTATGGAATACTAAGCACTCTCCCCTTACTGTGTGAGCAGCTTGAAGAGATAACATTGCAATTTATTTATTTGTTTTGTCCCATGTATATAGGTGACACACGAACTCATCTGAGCAGAGATGGTGATAACTGACAGGTACATTAGATCAGACATATATAGCAAAGTTTACTTTGATTATGTAGTAAGTGTCAAGATGTACAGTAGCTGATGTCAGTTTGATCTCTCTTACAGCATATAATGGCTTGTCTTTTTCATGGTTGAATGGACACTAATTTTTGTCTAATAAGTAAGCTATCAGTTGAGTGTTTTAGAGAGTAGCCAGAGTTTTTTATCCTTCTGAAAGGGAAACCATTCGTGAAATTATTTTAAAATTTGTTTGGATTGCTTGTTGTATTCATTTTTCTCCTTCTAAAGTCCCCTGTTTACTCCAAGGTACTAAAGATACAATATTTTCTAAGGACCTGCTGTGAATCTGTTGCATTGTGTATGAGACCTTTCCATATTGAAATAGTAGCAGAGAACAGAATATTTTCTATCTATGTATCTGATGTATAGCTGCCAAACTATAAAGTCTGTATGTAACACCTTTTAAACTTTAAAGGGAGAGAAGCAACGATGTTCTGGCTTTACAACCCCCATCCTTCTCCTGCAGGAATTATCTAAGACTGTAATTTTGTAGGTTTGTTTTATTATTATCATGCAGCCATGATTTGTGAGTTGTGTTTATGAAAATAACTTTTAAAAATACATTTTGCAAGGCATAATATTAGCTGATTAATAATGGACTTAAACAAACCTAAAAAAACAGAATCCCAAAATAACACTGGCAAACTCTGGAAGTGAAGGGTAATGTTCTGGGTTGTCCAACATGGCTTAGCTTCGTGGCACAAGGGCAGTTCCAGGGGGAAAAAATATTTACAGTGAATAGCAATCTCTAAATTTGGAGGAATATGCCAATTAAAATGCAACTTTCTGGCTACTACAAGTATGGCAGTAATAATTAACATCTCTGAACCCTGTACTGTATACATCAGTGGGACCAGAAAGTCTCAGTTCTGCATGGTTAGATCTTCTCTTGTGCAGACATCTGAATGGCCTGCACTGGTTTTTATTTCTCTGATCAAAGCGCTCTTCCACAAGCAAAACTGCTGAATGCTTCAGTGTTCAGGCTGTGGATAATTTCAAATATTTGACTGCAGCTTAGCCATGCATCTTTGTCTTAAGAACAGTTTTTCTTGAAAATATTTGAAATGGCACCTTCATAAGTAAAATTCTGTAAGAGTCAATAGTAATGGCCATGTCTGGCCACCTGTGCTAGAAACAATAAATGAGGTTGTCTCCTGCTTTCTCATAGACTCAGGAGGAGAACTTGAGATGCAGATTGAGTTCTTTCTAAAATTGAGAATTTTGTGAGTGCTCTAGTAATGCTTGGTGCTGGTCTCGGAGCTCACCACAGTCCAAAGCAGAAACCCTGCTGTGGAGCTGGGAGCTGAGTAAGAATTTCTCCCATTTGCTCCTCTGTCCTCCAAGCATAGCCCCCTCACTCCTTTGCTTTCTCTTTGCTCAGCTCTGTACAAAGAAGCTGAATGTTTACAGTGCAACTGCTAAAACATCACCTGAAAACTTTATTGCTGCTGTCAGCAACTTCTCCACTAGTTCAGTTTGAGAGAGCACTAACAGAAGTAAGACTGAGATGTTTTCATAACTTACTGATAAGAGTGTCTCCAGGCTCTTCTCATACATTAACATTGCAGCCTGCTTCACTTCTCTTCCTATATTCACTTTGGGATATATAGAAAATAAGGCTATAATAATGCTGTCCTTTCTTGTCTTCTTTCACAAACATTAATCCCATGATTTTTTATCAGTACAAAATAACCCTGGAGATAGGGCAGTCTGTGGATCAGCTTCTATGAAACTAGAAAACTGAAATTATTGTGTTTAATTGCGTGTGAAAGTCAACTTTTGTCAAAATCTCTAGCTGTGACTGGGTACTTACAAAATGCAATGTATTCTTTTCTTTAGCAGATCACCTAAATACATTTTACTAGCAACCCTTTTGAACCAGATGAAACTGTAATTCAAGCTGTCTTGTCTGCTTCTGCTTTAGTTCACAATAATGTCACTATGCTGCTCACACCAAAGCCTCACACTAAAGTTTTTATCTGTAACAGCTACATCAGGTATTTTGTCCTAGTTTTTCTGCAGGTCATTGCTGTTAAGGTATAAAATAAAAAAAACCCCAACAACTCAACTAAACCCCAACAATCCTCCATTCAGTTATATTTTTAATGTAAAAGTTTTGTTACTCCATCAGTGTGACTTTGCAAGCTCCTCCCAATCTTCCAGTGACTTCTGCCAGCTGTCACAGAGCAATTCTCCATCTAGAATATAGGAAATGTTTCTGCAACCGACAAATGAAGTTAAAATATTATGTTCCTTCCAGGAATTGTGCCTTGACGTGCTGCTTGGCTGAACATCTTCAATCTTTCAAGGTTTTCCTCATACTTTTTTGAACATATATGTTAAAGGGTGGGGGACAGCATGGCCAAGGGCTGAGGAGAGGACAGGCAGCAGGCAGAGCTGGCTTCTTGCTGGTGCTCTGCTGCTCCTGTGAAGTAATGCCTCAATTTCTTGAAAATTAACGATTTGTTAAAATCCCAATAATAGCAAAAAGGAAAAAGAAAGTTCTGATTTAGGGAAAAACATCTGAAGTTTGGGGATGTTTCTCCCCTATGTTACTTTTCCTTTGATTTCAGGCATCTTTCGCAGGATGAACAAGTGGAGCAAAATTATTACCTGGCTGAAGGAGAGAGGAAGTTTTACAGAGAAATTCCTGTTTACGTGGTTTAGCATAAAGTCAGCAGATCTCTGTTTCAAAAATGGCAGTGCACTGGGATTTATTGTTCAGAATAAGGAGAAAAAAAAGTAACATCCCGCTCTACCGTTGGCAAATTTGCAGCGAGGAACCCATTGAAAGCTGGTGGTTTACATCTCATATAACTTGAAATAAAGGACTCACTCACACATTCATAATCAATACAATTACTTCTACTTTACATGAATTAAGTAATTTGTATGGCATTACTGTTTGGGGCATTTGTATCCCTATTCAGAGCACTTTTTCAGTATTTCAGTCCCACTGATGGTAAAGGCAGGTGCATGCCAGTTACCCACAAAACCAAGGCAAAGCTCTATGGGGAAACTCTTTTATGTTCATCTAGATTTGAATTTGTAGTCCCTTTCCAATTACTGCGCTAATTGTTTAAGAGATTGCTAGACTAAAAAAGTTTTTAATCACTAATCTGTTTTTGAAAGGAACTTATGGGCTCAAAACCTGAACTACATACTTCTTAAATTAATTTTCTTCGTGAATACTTCTTTCTCAATACAGATTTGTGAGTCAGAACACCCTACTGTGCTTGTTTCTTTGTCTTTTCTTCAAACACCTGGCCTATTATTCTCTTTTTTTTTCTCCCAACAAAATCGCTCTTTCTTTGTAGGCTAGGTTCTGATGATATTATGTCACTGGAAATAAGGAAATTTACCCAACGGCCTATGGTACCAGAACTGAATTTGGAGCAGAGAACAAACTGAACAAACTTGACAATTCAGCCAAACGTGAGCCCTACAACAGAAATATTTGTCAGTGTTTCCTGAAGAGATATCAATATGCTGCAGGATCTTCCAACAAAACACCTTGAAAAATTGTGACATGGAGGGAAAGTCAATAGGTTTAATTTGGAGATAGAGGTTTTTCCTTAGTGGGATGGTGGCTGTAGAAGGTGGATGGGGTTGGGGGTGTGTTTAGATCTGTGTGGCTTTGGAAATCCTCCCATATATTTTTACTTTCAGGAAAACCAGACAAACCCAATAAAACAACCAGGACTCCAGGCCTACTTCAGTTGAAACCTGTGCTGGGAAAAAATCTTGATGTCACCCAGAGAAGATCTGGGCTGTGACCCTTCTTTATTCAGAAGAGAGGCATAGGGGCAAATCTTGCAGTCTTAATACAGATCAGTGTAGGCTTTGCCTAAATTAGGACTAAAGAATTTAGTGCACAAAGCAAGATAAACTGTTGGGAAATAATTGCAATGTTCAGTGGGAGACACTCTCTGTAAAATGGCTGACCTGTTTAGGATGTGGGAGGCTGCACACCCCATTGCCCTGAGAAAAGCTAGGAAAGCAAATGTCCTGACTTGGTTCACGGCAAAGCTGTTGACCCGTGTGCAGCTATGAAATCGGGCTGAAGGTTTTTCAGTTAATTGCTCCTCAACATTTTTTAAATGTAATTTTAATACTGTGTCCATAATAGATGGTAATTAAGCCTCTTGATTTAAATTTGAAACATACTGAATAAGTAAACTTTCTTCCCTTGGTGTGATATTTCATTGTAAGATGGTAATAATTAACATGAAAAGCTTTCTGAGTTTTGGTTACAGACACACTGATTCCTAAGCTGATTTCAAGTGTTGCCCTGCATATTTATTTTCATAATATCATTAGCTCTCACAGCTGGATTTCAATTCACACGAAAGAATGGAAATTTCTTGGAAGGACTCATTAAAGCAGAAAAAATGAAATCAGCTTAAAGAAAACCTCTCTGCATTTCAAACTAAAACCAGATGAAACATCAATAAGATATATTCTCTACCTGTACCCATTGGGAACTGCTGGTGGTTGGAGACACTGTCTTCCATGCAGACAGCACAGGGATGACAGCTCCTATTTAATCAGGAACAAGGAGCAGAGGGTGTCTTGGAAGAAAGGTGCCCTCTTGTAAGGAGAATTAGGACAGAGCAACAACCAATCAAAACTGGCAAGGGTTTAGGAGCCAGCCCTGCTGTCCAGCCCTGCAGTTCCCAGTGGTGTTGCAGTGGCTGTGTGTGCTGGGTGGAGGTAGCAGCTCCCAGCTCTGGCAGGAGCTGTCATGCACATGAGTGAAGTTCCTTTGCCACTGAGTGTTTAATTGCTGTCCCTGAAATTATTTCTATCCATAGCTATTGGAAAAATTTTGTTGATAGATGAAAGTTACCTTTGACATAACTGCTGAAATTTAGCTTGTGAATTTGATCCACCCCCATGCCTGAGTGTGATCTCTGTGCCCTGTAGTCAGTAACGGAGATTTTAGTGATTACATAGGAGCTACATGCAATGTATTAAAACAACCTTCAGCTGTTATTTTTCACATGCTGCTTCCAGTGAATTTTGTCTAGGAATTTGGCAAAAATACCTGGGTTTTATTATTATTGCAGAGTTCTTTTCTCAGTGGCTCATGGCAAATGCAGGACAGTTTCTGCTACTTTAAATGAAACAGTGAGAGAGTCTCCTTTCCTGCAGAACCTCTTTGCATTGCTAGAGCCAGACACTGGTGGTAAGGAAAGATGCCACAGAAGCTTGTACAGAACAGGAGTTGTGTAATGACAGTTTTCAAGCCATTAACCTACTTAAAAGGTTAATTTGGAACAAACTCAGTGCTTGAATGGATACCGTGTTGTGCTGCCAGTTGGCAGCCTGGGCCATGAGAGTGGACTGGTGGAAGCAAATAGCTGTTGTGGAAGAAACACACTTAAACTTTCTGTGAGAGGTCCTGGTTACATCACTTCCCCAGCCTCCTGCTGCTCCATGCACAGCACAGCCTTAGTGCTACTCGGGTGGGAAGCTGGCTTTTCCTAACAGTGAAATGCCACCACCTTCTCCTACCTGTGAGGTCTGCAAACCCAGAAATACTTCCACTGTTTTGGTAGGTTGTGACTCAAGAGCAGTCCAACCGATGAGTATCTCAGAGGAAATGGAAAACTGATCTGTCTGATCCAGCAAACTGCCTCTTCTGTCACGTACCAAAGTACAAGCTCAGCAGAGTCTCCAGAAGCAGCAGTGAGGTAGCTGGAGCTCTGCACCTCAACCTGTAGTCTTAAGAATAGTCCCAGAGCTGCTTGGAGAAACAAGTTTTAAAATATACAAAATCTTTTCAGTGTAAATGTATTTGAGGATGGTTCTGAGGAATGAGGCAGCACCAATGGAGGAGTTCTATGCTGTCCCATCAACCTACAGAGACAGAGCTTGCTTGGACCTCAGCTAGAGGTGTGGGAAAGGTGATCTCCATGTGCAACCAGCTATTGGCCTTTCTTTTGTAACTGCTAAGCAACAATTAGCACTTGTATAACTCTGCCATTTGCACAGTGTCATGTTTGTTTAATCAGTCCTCACAACAGCCCTGTGAGGTAGGCGAGTAAGCTGCAAAAGGAGGATACTACTTATCCTCACTTTACACTAAAGCATCTCAGTCCCATGTCCTGGATGGAGAAATTCAGCAAAGACTTTAAAACGACCTGTCTTGAGGCCAGAAAGGAATCCAGGATTTTGAAGACTGTAGACACTTGCTCAGTAAAGACTCAGTTTTCACTCATTCCAACATCAGTCCAAGGAAGAATTTAACACTTCACATTTAGTTTTCACTTAAATTCTGAACCTACTCAAGGCATGAAATGTCTCAAAACGTACAAGTAATCTGTTAACTTACTGGTCTGGTAAGATGTGCCAGAAATCTTGCTATAAGTATTCAGCAACTTCATATTTACAGCTCTGAGCTACTGATTGACAAGTATGTACATACACAGAGAACTACACACAATTTACTGCACACTGATAACCTACTTCCACAGATACAGTTTTCATATACAAAGGTTAAACTTTTTTAACTATTAAAACATTGCCACCCTGAACATAAAGCAAACTTCTTTTAAAAATTTGAAACAAGGTACTCTTTGTACAAACCTAGTTCTGAATCAAAAGCCCATACTGAAAACAGTCCCCATCTCGTTCCTGCTAAGTCTGTCTAGAATGCAATATTTCACTGGCATTTGCACTTCAACATGAAGCATGGTCTCCAAGTTAATAACTGTGTACAGATTCTTACGTCTCAAGTACTGCATGTAAGAGTTCCTCCTGAGAAGTAAGTTAAGGATTGCTTAGAAAACTGGTTATTTCTACAAAGAATTTGGAACCTTTGGACTAGCATCTGGTGAGTCTGGTGATTTCAAAGCTTCAGATTCATTTACAAAGAAGAGATAGTTCCTGTTTCTGTAGTGTGAGAAATTATGCAAGCCAACTTACTACCTGATTTAATGTTGTAATGAAGGAAAACCATCTTTAGCAGGGTTATTCCTTTCAGTCCGTTACTGAAGATACAGGAGCTACAGCTCTGCGTGTGTGTGTGTTTTCTTTTTTTTTAAACGTGTCTCTCTAACGAGAGCTACTTGTTGGAGAAGGCATTCACTTCCCCCTCCGTGGCTGCAGTCTGTGGGAGAGCTCCTAACAAAGTTCTTTGTTAGTGTTTGTAAGACTGGAGATGAGGTTTAATTGAGGGATTTGTGCTGAATGTTCTTTCGCTTTGAGTCTTAGTGCTGCAATGCTTGACGTTTTCCTTTCAACTGCTGCTGGATCAGTGAAGGCAGTAAGAGCAGGGTCTGACGGGGGTCCAGGAGCTTTCATTAGTACTGAAGCTGTTGTCACGAGAGGATTTAAAGCATTGAGAAACCTGTATTTGAAAGAAGTCAATATTATCCAAATTAAGAATTGTTTTGGAGAACAAGTACTTACTGAGTTGCAGCTTCCCCCACCCAAAGTACTAGGAAAAAATGTGCCAAAATTTTCAATTTCTTCCACATGTACATTTTGTTTTAGCTTGATTTTGCAGCATAGTCTCTTGCCTTTAAAAAAAAACAAACCAAACCAAAAACAACCAGAAAAACCCACCCTAAATAAAAAACCAAAACACTTTTAAATAAAATGAAAGAGAGATGATCAGACATGGCATGCAGATACCTAGAACAGCATTTGCTTAACTCCTCATGCTAAATCCTTTCTAAACAAACCTGGGATGCTGCAGATCAGCCTGTTCTCTGAAAGCAATAAACCATCTCATAAAAAGACCAATTTATATGGCTGTTTATACAGCCAATTTGTTCAGATCAACTGATTCCATGTGAAAAGCAGCATTTGTTTGTCTGTTAATGTGGAACTACCACACAAGCTCCAATTTCAGCAAGAGTGCTGTCTTCTATTTTTATAAATATTTTTATATTTTAAATATATATATTTATATATCTACATACCTATTAGATGTATACAGGCACACATACACTACACACACGCTTTTTTCCTATTTTATGGGGTACACTAGAGCAGCAGTAGCATTTTGCTGATAAATTTCAGGTTGCCAGGCAAGAAAGCCCAGACAGCAGGTTCAGCCAAAATGAATTGCTGGAGTGTCTGACTACAGAGAAAGAAAAGGAGATTGGCTGTGGGCTGGTTCTGTGTGCTGAGAGCACATCACCTGCCAAGGGAAATGGGCTGGCTTTTAGCAGGACATGTAAGAGCCAGGAAGATCTCTCTCAATCTCTCTCTCTCAAGCTGTGTCTCTATACATAGCCAGGCTCCCAGTCTTCTGAGAAGAAATGTTAAATACCTTTATTCTGTCAAATCACCTACACATCATGTCTGCCTGCAGCCACATCTTTATGGTGTATAACCTGTGTTAGCCTGAGATAAGGATGAAGCTGCAGCCACCCGGGTCACAGCAGTCTGTGTGAAGACTAGAGTTCAGTGAGACCAAAATTGCAGTAAGTATGCACAACTGGTCTTCAAAAAAACAATTACATGTTAATTTTTTACTAGCATGGCAAACCTAAATCTTGCTATTCCTATTCAAGCTATCCTACATGGGAACTAACCCATTTTATTAAGTTTATCTCTCTATGGGAACACATTTATTGAGAACGTGTGAGTATCAAACTAATAAAAATGCAGCATTTTTTAACGGTTTAGAGATTTAGAAAAAAAATAATTGATTCTGTACCTTCCAAAATGTGGATTTAAAATAGGATTTCTGAAGAGAGAAGTCCAGGTAAGGCTGTTGAGGCCAAATGGCCCTAAGGTTGAAGGGCTAAAAGCTGGAGACATAGATGGCACAGCCAATGTTGAAAGAGGCATTGACCTCCACGTGGGATCTAGGAGGGGAGAATGACTCAGTGGAACATCCAAAAATAGACCAAGTGGGTGCGTTAAGGAGATTCCTGGAACAGTCCCCAGAATTTCATTTTTTTCACGTTTTCTCCACTTTGCCCTTCTGTTTTGGAACCAGACCTTCAATAAAAAATTATAAAGGCATTAGATGAACTTACTCTGTAGCTTGTCTTACCAGATACTACTGCACGCATTGATGCAGGTGGCAAAATATTTACTGTTAAACCATATGTTTTAAAGCCATTGTAACACCTATCACCTGAAAACTCATGAGCAGTTATTAAAAATTATCATTCTCCCTTTCACATAAGCTATTTATTGAAAGTTAAACTTCAACAAAGCCATTCAAGAGGTGGCTATTTCTGTACAGATACCTCAGGAAGCAACTTAATCATGACTGTAAGAGTAACTAGGCCAAACATATCATGAGCTTTTTATCTTGGTAGCTGCATCCCACAGTTTTATGTAGAGAATTCAAAAGTAAAATGAGAACTTTTGCTATCTACCGTGAATGCAAACAGCACATGAAAGTGATTTACTGAATTGCAGTGAAAGCCAATACTAAACTAGAAAATCTAGTAAGCAGTATTGGAACAGGGTACCAAGCTGTTTCTAAAAGGGCTCTAGCTGCTATTAGGTTTGTGTAGAATGCTGGTGAGTATGTTGCCTCTTCAAGCCTGACTAGTCATTACTTTAGCCCATTAAACATCTTTTAAAGACTTTAGTCAACTGAATCTATAGATCAGAAAACAGACGCTTCACACTGTTATTCTTTAGCATTCACTGAGCAGAACATTCAGACTCAGGATGGCAGGAAAGAGGAGTGAAGAGTATCAGCTCTAAAGTGAGGGAGAGAGAATCTAAATCGAGGATATATAAAAACGCCAAAAATGTGAACACAAAAGATGTTGAACACTCAACATCCAAATGTGACTCAGCAGCTCAGGTTCTTCCAGCCCCCTTGGCAGTGGAGGCTGTTGGAGGTGGATTCTGAACTGGATCTGGATTTGGAAGAAAGGCATTAGCTGTGGCCCATAATCTCATTCAGCAGTCTTGTACATAACTACTGTTGCAATTCAGTGAGCTGCTTGCAGGCACCTCCTATGTATAAAACTTGAATGCGCTAATCAGGATTCAATATTGTAAATAATAATGATAAATAGAGAGTGGTAACACAAGGAAGAAGAGTTGTTTGAAAGACCAATTTGTGTCCTGGATAAAATTATGACTCTCTAAAATTTACTTCTGATTTACAGCAAAGGTAAACTTCAAATATGAGGGTCTTTTACCATAATAATGAAGATGACTTCTTAATAAGAGTCTATCAAAGCCACTAAAGCAAACTAAAATCATAAAATTAAACTGTAAAAATTCAAGTATCAAAAAAATTACAACATGTTCTAAAATTAGTTATTCCTCTGATATTGGTATTTCTGAAATAGTAAAATTCTATAGAAATCTGTATTATGACCTTGGATGCAGCAGTTTTACAGATGCATGCTTTTTCAATAGTTTCTTTTTGTATCCACAATTACATTTCAGTCAAAAAACGTTTTCAAAGAGTTTTAAATAACAACTAAAGCACCTAAAAATCAGGATTTTGGGGGTCCCGGTTTTGCTGTTTGCTTTATCTCAGACACTCCATATAACCATTTCCAGCAATGTGACTTACCTTCAGGTGCTCAAATAACATGAAGTGTGTTTGGAGGGAAGGCCCTTCACACACTGCAGCACGCCCAGCCTTTGTGTCCCTCTGTCAGTAACAACTGCCTCTTTCAGAGCACTCACTCTGGGGTTTTCAGGAGCCAGCTGAAGGACTACTACTCTACTCCTTTCAATGCATATAGTATCTTTACACTGTGAGTTGCTGTTCTCCTGGAGGAGGGATTTATATCCCTCGGGTTACATATATAACTGCCTCGCTGCACAAGCAGTGGGCAGAGGGAGGTGTCTTTAGCAGAAAAGTCAGAACATCAAAATAGTGATGCTGTTACTTAAAATTCTTGAGTGCTTTGACTCATTCTTTGGTCCTTTCTCCAGCAGCCCGTGGCTTTCAGTGGTCAGATGTCTTACGAAGGAATATCTGAACCCCTGAAATGCCAGGCAGCTGTGCCCGTGTGACAGGGAGGACACTTGGTCTGTATTAGCCCAACACAGGGGGCTGGTAAGAAAAAAAATAACTCAATTACTGAGATCAGATGACTTTAAATCACTATTAACCAGTAATCCTAAATATTTGTAAGTGGAGCTTAGCTAAGATCTCATAGCAGAAGATCAACTCAAAGGTGTTAGTGTTTTCCATGAGAATAAAATCCAGTTGAAAAGGCAGTGAACTGTCTCGCACTGCAGATATGCAGATACAGCCTTTCTTAAAAACGATAAATGCTGCCAAGGTGTTCATGGCCTTACTAAATCTTAGCACTGTTCTTCAATCTGTTCTTCATAAAGAAGCCTAACACCAAATGAGATATCTGCTTTCCTGCTTTCTCTGCCTAAAGCAAATCCATTTGATCACTGCAGTGCAGATGTGCACTCTTGACTACAAAATAATTTTTTTAATGTTACAGATAATTTCGGGCTTAAAACCAAACCTTAGTCATCTCTCAGATTTTTTTGTTTATCAAACTGGAAGGAAATGCCAGCATACATATCTAATAATTACCTTTAGAAAAAGGCTGGCTTTCAGTTCCTTAGTGGTACAATCAATGCAAGTGGTAATAGAAGAGCAGATCCATGCCTCATACCTTACACTGACATGAGAAACAGCTTTCAAAATCTACTGCATATATTATAGTCATTAACATTCAGATTAGTCATCTTGAACCTTTTGTTAAGTGGTTTTCCTTTGCTTCAAATAAAAGGCTTAACTTGCCTTTACTCTATTTTCAGACACATCTCAAGTGCCAAACTAACCATAACAGAAACTGCTATACCAGTCTTAGGATTTTTATGGTATGACTGTAATATCAGTGGTAAAACACTGTGGAAAAAATGCATTACTTACTACTCAAAGATGAGTTTTAAACTACCAAGTTAGAATTGTATGCTAAACATTACCCAGATTATATTTGCAATTACAGCATATCTGACAAGAGATTTAGGTCTTTCATAAAGGAAAAGGTGAGCATGTAAAATTTGATAGCTTTCTTGCTGTAATTTTCTTTAAAAATGTATCCTATTTAATTGATGTAATACCTAATGATGCTAAAAAGAAACAGATGTGTCTAACTGTATCGTGTTTCTGCTGCAGATGAATAAGAGGGTTATAATGAGAAAATATAACAAGGATGCCCAGATCAATTATATCTGTAAGCTCATGTTTTAAAACTGATGCGATTTATGGTACTGAAATACCCATGGAATGTTTTACTGCTCACATTAACAAAATAACATATTCTTTTAACTTTTTCCTGTTTTCCTCCCATCCTAACAGTACCAATTATGAGAAGCAGAATGGCAACAACAGATGCAAATGCTACTGAAAAGCACCCCAACATGGCTCCAGGTTATGAAAAGGTTTTTGCAGACTCTCCAACTACCCCTTTCCCAAGGTAAGGAATGCTGCCATCTCCCCTCCTCTATACAAGTAAATAATGGGGGTTGGGTGAGGGGATCTCTTTGAAGTGATGCTGGAATGAGCATATGTTCATGCAAATTTTTTTCTTATTTGTTCACTTTCATGTAAGATTCAAAATGCAAGAGGAGGAACAATGTTGTGCCTGGTACCCGTTTCAGCTGGCTGATGGAAGGCTCTCCCCAGAGAAGCAAACCTCAATTTGAAAACACACCGAGGTGAAGAAATGGTCTGACTAAATTGGGTAAGATCAGTTTGTTCAGTTTACACTTGAGTAAATAAAGAGATACCAGTTTTCATGTCAACTGGTTTAGCCAGGTACCGTGGGACAGGACTGGAAGTCTTCACCTCACACAGGATGCCTTATAGAGCAATTATGAGCACAGGCACATGAGGCAAGCATTTGGGAATTAAGATAGCTTGCTAAGTACAGTACATCACCACTGATATAGTACCTATTCCTATGCCTCCCCTTCCCTCCAGGCTAAGCCCCATTTCCCGCAGGATAAGAACACGTGCACTGGAGCTGAGGCACTGTGCGCTGCAAGCTCACCCTAAACAACTGTGCTGACTCTGTGCCCTGTGCCCAGGAGACCTGTGTTAAGATGTGATATCTTAAGGAGGTAAGGAGGTGCCAGGAACAGCTCTCTGCTGTTCCTTCCATCCACTGTGGATGCATCAGCTCTGCTATTTCCCTTCTTAATTCCTTTTTTACTCCATCAAACATAAACATTTCAATTTCTTCTTGATGAGTCACTGAGAGAAAAGTCCCTCTTTGCCATATACCACTGCACTATTCCTTCACAGGATCTACAGAGCATGTACCCCACAAAGGGAATGTGACAGTAACAGGTAAATTAACAGCTTTCCACCCATGTCTTTTCCACTGTTAAATGCCATGTGTAATTGCCAGAGACTGGGTCATTTCAGTGACTGGAGGTTTTAGGGATTGTTGATGGTAGGAAGAGGAGAGGGCACATAATTTCCTCCAAGTCCAAAAAAGAGAGATGAAAAGTGCATCTAGATATTCTGAGTCACTTATGAAGTACCATTCATACTTCTAAGGCCTTTTCTGAAGATGGTGCATATTAAAAAAAAACCAAACTAAAGAAGTTACAATTTTACAGACATTAGCTAGTGTGAACCATCACCCATCCAGTGACTGAAGTAATGACAACGTATACAAACAAGGATCTGGCATCAACAGTAACAAAGCTACAGGAGTTAGTAGGGCTGTCACACTGAGCAGCTGTACCAGTTCTCAGTCTTTCACAAGTAGGCACAAACCCAGAGCTGTGCTGGAACAGTCAATATCTGATACACAGAACAAGCCAAATTTAGTGCAATTGTCATTTTGAGCTTAAAAATACTTTGAAAGCCTTCACACCTTTTGAAACAACTATTATTTTTTTTAAGGCTATAGTTTCTGTATAAAAAGGATTTCTAGGTTATACAAGAGATGAATCTAAAGAAACTGCTTCTTAAGAGGTAATGTTAAGCAGGAGTGCATAGAGTCAGGAAAAGTTACTAAGGGTCATTTGTAGTTTAAGCAAACTGCAGGCTACAAGTCATTAGTGTCTGTCTCTGTATGATGAAGCTCTATGGGCATTGTTACAATCACAGTCCAGCCAGGCATGAAATTTTCCTGGACAGTGCCTGTCATATATGAATGTCAAATTAATCTTTCATTTGTTTTAACCAGTCATTTAGAAGTGTGACTGTTTTATGGAGCTAAGTTAGAGCAAGAAGAGGGTGTAAACTTCACTGCAGCCTCGGTAAATAACTTCGGATGCCCCACAGAACCCCTCATTTGCTGTGAACCACCTGATTTATTTTTTTTTTTTAAAAGCTGTTTCAGCACTCAGGAGGTAGTACTTGCCTTTAGACCCACGAAGGCGGCAGCACACGCGGGTGTGAAGCGCAACCTGGGAGCGCTCCCGAACCCTTTCCCCGCCGCGGAGGTACCGCGCCCCTTCCCCCGTCCCTTCAGCACCCCCCGGCGCGGACGGGACGCGGTCCCGGCCCCCGCCGCTATTCCCTTCCCTCTCGGCTGAGCACGGGGACAGCGCCCTGCGTTCCCCCTACTATCAGCGCTCCTGGGGCGTCTCTGAGCTCGCCCCCAGCCCCCAGCAGGGTTCCCCGGTACCGCCGCGCCCGTCACTCACCTGCACCCGGGCTTCCGTCAGGTCCAGGCGCAGGGCCAGCTCCTCTCTGCGGGGGCACACACGGTTAGTGCCGGAGCCCAGCGGCCGCCCCGCACGGCCCCCCCCGCCCGCCCCTCCCGCTACCTGGTGAACACGTCGGGGTAGTGCGACTTGCGGAAGGCGCGCTCCAGCTCCTCCAGCTGGAAGGTGCTGAACGTGGTGCGGTAGCGCCGCTGCTTCCTCTTCACCGGACCGGGCGCCTCGGAGCCGGGCGGGCGCCCCCCGCGCCCCTCGGCCGGCGGCTCCTCCGCGGGGCTGCGCGCCCGGACGGGGCGCGGCGGCACCGAGCGCTCCGCGCCTGCGGGGGAGAACCGCGGAGTTACCGGGGCGGGCGGGGAGCGCCCCGCCGCCCCTCACCGTGCCCACCGTTCCGCCCGCCCCGCACCGCCCCGCGCTGCCCCTCACCGTGCCGCCCCGCGGCGGGGCCCCGGCCCAGGATGCTGTCGATGAAGTAGGAGGTGAGCAGGTGCAGGGCCGGCGGGGCGGCGGGGGCCGCGCTCTGCATGGCTGCGGGCCGGCGGCGGGGCAGGGCCCCCGCGCCGCTCCCGGTTTTATGGTGGCGGGCAGCGCCCGGCTCCGCGCCCCGGCATTAGCATTTCATTAGCGCGTGGCGTCAAGGCCGAGGGTGGGACGCGCCGGGCCCCGCTCGCCGCGCAGGGGCCGGGCCGCCTCCCCCGGGGGGCAGGGAGAGCCGCCCCGTCGGGGCAGCCCCGGGGCAGGCCGCTGTCCTGGTGCCGTGCCCTGCCCTGCCCTCGGGCCTTACCGCCCGCTTCCGCGGGCCGGAGGTAACTTTTTCAAGGCTCCTTTGAGGGCGCGGAGCGGCTGCGGTGAAGTCGATGCCTAAGGCATCAAAGTTGTGCGGCTGGGTCGGCAGCGGGGCCTGACAGCCCCCGGCTGAGCGCCGGGAGTGCGAGGGGGATCACTCCCTCACACAGAGGGAGAAGGATCACTGGAGTTTGCCTTTATTGCTTCCTATGAACTTAAACTTGTTGAATTCAGCGTTTTAAGACTGATTTGTGAAGTGCCGTGTGCCGGCAGGTGCAGGGGAAGTGTGCAAACCCAGGCAAGATTGAGCCTTTTTTCCTGGAGATCTCTGATTCCACTCCTGCTAGAATTCTGTTGTCTGTGCTGTTACAGCAATGATTCCTCAACAGGAGGTCTGGAAACTATTTCCTGCACAGGGAGACTTCCAGCAGTTCTGTGATCTTACCGTGGTGTACTGATAGAGACTGACTTAAATTAGATGACAAAATTACTTAGTCCCAGGGCCTTGATTTTGGGGGTTGAGAATGAAATACTACTTTCTAGAGAGTCTTAATAGAGAGTGCAGCAGAAAGGGACTAAAAAAAACCCCAAAGCCAAAAACCAGTGGCTGAAAGCTGAAGCCAGACAAATTTAGATTAGAAATTAGATAAAGATTTAAAAATCTGTGGGTTTATAACTAACTTTTGAAACAATGTAGGTGGTGGTTTTCTGTGTTCTCTGTCTGTCTGCATCAAGGCTCGATGGTTTACGTTCTAGCTGAAGATGTAAAGGCTGTCAGTACAGGGATGTTTTCTGAATCTATGGCCTATCTTACACCAGATGTCTGGCTGAATAATCTTTTGGTTCCTCCTGGCACTGTAGTCTGTGAGCAAATAATTTTTTCCTTTTGTCCTCCTCTCACCTCACTGGGGCTGTGTAGGTGCTTAGTGCTTCTGTCTTTGTTACTGACACCTCCTTGCTGTCTCACTGCTCTGCTGCAGGGCTCTTCATTGAGTCAGCCTCAACTTCATTCCCTTCACTACAAAAATCGTGTTTGGCCTGAAGCAACACCTACATGAACCTATTCCTGCAGCACCTTCAGATGAGAAGGCTGGGAAAGCACTTACTGATACTAACTCTTGAAAAAGTAGGCTGCCTTTATGAAAGATGACCCGTGGAGAGAGAAGTCTGTGCTGGAGGAGGTTTGCTGGCAAGACTTTTGACCCTGGAGGGGACCCATGTTGAAGCACCCTGTTCCTGAGATACTGTACCCTGTGGAAAGGATCTATGCTGGAGCCATTAATGAAGAACTATCTCCCATGGGAGGGACCTGAGGCTGGATCAGAGGAAGAGTGTAAGGAGTCCTTCCACTCCGGAGGAAGGAGCGGCAGGGACAAGGTGTGATGCACTGACTGAAATCCCCCTTCCCTGTCCCTCTGTGCTGGGAGGAGGTAGGGAATGCAGGAGTGAAGTTAAGCTCAGAAAGAAGGGAGTGGGAAAGGTGTTTTAAGATTTTATTTTATTTTTCCATCACCGATTTTATTTTATTTTTCATTTGATTGGTAATAAATGAATTTCCGTAAATCTAGACTGTTTTGCCTGGGATGGTAACTGGTGAGTGATATCTGCCAGTTCTTATTTGGACCCATGAGCCTTTCATTATATTTTCTCTACCTTGTCCAGCTGAGGTGGGTAGTGACAGAGCAGCTTTGGTGGGCAGAGAAACATAGCAATTTGGGGGTGTATCTCATGCTCTATCACCCACAAGCCTCTGGAAAGAATGAGAGATATAATGGGCTGCTAAAGACTATGTTGAGATCATTAGGCAATGGGACACAGAAACATTTGATATAAATTTACCAGAAGCCACTTGGCTGGTTAACATGAGAATATTAGTTTAGTGTTAAAGGACAGTGGATATTAGTTAATGAGAATGTATAAAACTGTGTATTGGATGTAAAGATGGATTAAGTATGTAGTACAAGTTGTACATGTTGGTAAGTAATGAGATTTAAATGCAATGACATGGTTAGAAGATGTATATGTATTAAATTATGTGGGACCTGAGCATGATACAAATTATGTGGAAAAATGGGTGGAGATTGTGTTGGGTTTAGCTGAGAGGGAGTTAATTTTCCCCAGAGCAGCCCCCATAGGGCTGTGCTGTGTATTGGTAAAAAGGTGTTGGTAACACACCACTGCTGTGGCTATTGCTGAGCAGTGCTCCTCAGCATCAGGGCTGTCTCTGCAACATTCTCACCTCAGCCAGTGTGGGGGAGGTGGGCAAGATCTTGGAAGGGGACACAGCTGGGACAGCTGACCCCAACTGACCATATGATGTCTGCTCAGCAATAAAGGCTGAGGGAAAGGACGAGGGGTGTGAGGCATTTGTTGTTATGACATTTGTCTTCCAGAGTAACTCCTACGTGTGCTGAAGCCCTACTTCCCAGGAAGTGACCAGACATCGCCTACTGATGGGAAGTAGAGAATAAATCTTTTGTCTCCCTTTGCTTCCATGCCTGGCCTTTGGTTTTGCATTAATAAATTGCCTTTATCTTGACCTATTAGCTTTTTTCAACTTGTTTTCTCCCCTCCCCGTCCTGCTGAAGAGAGGAGGGACAGAGTAGCTTGATGTGTACCTCGTGTCCAGTCAAGGTCAACCCACCACACAGCTGTATTTTTCGGATGTTCTCAGGCAAGTCACACTTACACTGCTGACTTTTAATTTGGTAATTTGGATTTGTATTGTGTCTTGTCATAAGCTGAACAACCCGTCTTGTAGTTGCTGCCTAATGCCATTGAAAAATGCCCCAAAAGAGTGTGATCTAAATGACTTTTTCATCACTTTGTATTTAACCAACCTTGTTGCAACTGCTTTCTTGGTTTTCTTTGACTCCCATACAAAGTAAAATGTGACACTCATAAAGCTCACCTTGTCCACAAAGTATTTGAAAAATGAAAGGAACCATATGTGTGTGTTTGTGGATGACAGCAGAGTTGCAATTGCATGAGGGGGACTTGTGTTTGATGTGCTTGAAATGTTTCTTGGTGTGTTGATAATGTGCTTCAGCATTCTTTATAGAGGTTTAAATACATAAATGCATTTTAATTAAGTTTAGTACTTAGGCCTAAAAAACAAAGCCTGACTATATTTATATTGAAAGAAAGTTCTGAGACAAAATATGATGAAATTAACAGGAAAAATTTCCTGAAGAAAGTCCAAGGAGTTAGTTTGGCAGCTCAGCCTGAAGCTTTATTGGCTTGAAGAAGAAAGATATCTGAGAGATCTAAGTGCAAAACTTGGGAAAGGCAGAAGTGATTCTGATGAGAACTCTGAGTCAGCTTTGATTGATGTTATAGGAACTACATCCTGAAAAGTGCTGAACACCTTTAATGCCAATGTACCTCATCAGATTGTTTCATATTCTAATTAATACAATTGGTATCTCATTCTATTTCTGTTTTACACTGAGGCCTGAAGATCTGGGTGAACTTGAAGATCAGCACCTCTCTTTCTTTTTACGGGATTAGATCTTACGTGTGGCAATCCTGTAAGTACTGGGGAACTGCAAGACTGAATGTTGTGGGACAAAGCCTTAGTTGGCATAGTTAAGTTCTCTCGAGCCAATTGATACTTATTATACCAGCTGCACCTGAGTGCAGTAACTCTTTTGTAATGGAATCACAGTAAGCTGGTTTCCCATTTCAGTTAATAACTTCTGGAAATAATGTAAGTGCTTTTTGCTGATTAGGCATACCTGACTGCTTGGAAAGAAAATGTGTGTGCAGTACATGGCAATTCAGCTTCCCTTTCTGTGCTGCATATTCAAGAGCACAGCAAAGTATTAGTTGGAAGATAAATGAGATAAGAACTGAGGTGTTGCTGACTAACTCTGGAGAAGCCAATTGTGTTGAGGTGGTGGATGCTGCTGTTATTGTGCTCATTCTGACCAACCTGCTGCGAGCAGACGCCCTTCTGTTGTGTCTCCGTCCAAATACCTTGGCAGGCTCAGTTTCAGATCTGTTCTTTCCCCCTCTGCAGACTTTTGAATTTATGCAGGCTGATAGAGTGAGAGCCTCAGTCTTCCCTTTGTGCATTTGGTTCTTGAAGGAGATTGTTCATGAAGGACTGGCATGTAAGAGGTTCCTGTTGAAATTATATGAAAATATTGTGAGAGATACCTTGAACAACCTAAACCTGAGTATTCTCTCAGCAGCCTCTGTAATGCACTATTTCTCAAAACCTTTAGATGAAAAGTGATGAGCTCTTTGCTGCATGAGTATCTCTGGCAGTGCTGTTATGATATTGTAATATTTACTGGGTCTACTAAAACCACCCCTTTTTGGGTCAGAATTAAAGGAGGCTCTCATCTCTTCTAAAAGGAAAAAACGTGTGTTTTAACTTCTTGAAGTTTCTAGACTTCGCTTTTATGGAGAAAAACATAAAAACTGGTAAAGCCTAGAGTCCCACAAGTCCAGGAATAAATAAAAACAACTCAATATTAGTTTATTTTTTCTTAGAAAATGCCAGATAATAGATTAACAAACCAGTTTATATCTCTGTGTAAAGATTCATTTTTGACTCTTTCTGAGGGGTAGCAGTCCTCTATCGTGGTTGCACATTCCTTGAGTGAAAATTACTCTTTTTTTTTTTTTCAAATTACTTTATGTAGGGGCTGACTGGACAGAATGTTAGAGTAGACTTGGAAGACCACATTCCTCATTCCTTTGCTGGCCCACTGGGACAAATCACCGTTTCTACATGCCTCATTTATTCTTATGTAACATTGAAATAGTCATACTGCCTTTGCTAAGAAATTATCTCTGAGAAAGCTGTGTTTAAAATACATCATAGCTGATGTTTATCCATTTACAATTGTAAAATGGGTTGTACCCACAAAATACACACTTAGTATTTTCTCTTTAACTCCTAAATGTAAACTTGTGTTTGCTTCAAAATGATCACTGAAAAATCTGTTTCTGAATATTTTTTCTGCCATGATTATTTTAGAAGCGAGTCTTTACCAGACGTGTTATTCCATATTGTCTGAGGTTTTTGGGGTTCCTTTATGCAGATATGGAGCTACCCAGTTCTCCCCAAACACTGTGGGTACTATGACTAATTCCAACTCACTTTACAGACAGGGACTTAAGTCACAAAAAATTAAGAGAGTTGTGAACTGTCTAGTAATGTGCAAGAGGGGCTCTGCTACAATCTTTCTGTTGTCTCTGCCTCACTCTTCCACAACTGGAGTAAGTAATTGCTCTTTCATCCTATTTTTTTATAACAGTTTTGCTGCTGCCATCATGGGGAGCTGGGGCATGTTGAGATGGAGTGGTGTAGGAAAGGTGGTGGGTTGTTCTGTATAAAGTGGTTGCCCCTGTTCAGCCTTATTGATTGAACTATCAGATTGTCCCTTTAATACACCCACTTCAATACACTAAAAATTTTATAGGAGGCATAACTGCAGAAATCCATAGCATCTGTATCTGTTCTCCCAGCAAATCTGTAAGTGAATCAGCCAGTCAATAGGTAAAAGTCTGTAGTAGTACATTTCTTTTAGTGTGCTTGTTGGCTCACAGCTATTCAATAGTACCCTAGATATTTAATACAATATCTAGATATACAGATGTACAGCTACAGATGTAGCTGTCGTGAGGTTCCTGCGCTGTTTTGTGGATTGCTTCTCTGACTTGTTTTTTTGTCTTTTTAAGGATCAGAGAGCTCTGCATTTGGTAATAGAGTGATTTGGGAACTCCTTTGGCTGGATTTATTGAGGTACAGTCTGACTGGGCTTGGGGGATTATAGCACATCTCTGACCACAGCAGTTCTGCTGCTGATTCATTTCAGTGTAAGTGCAAAGGGAATCAGGTGTAGATTGTGTTCAGCTAGAAAGGTATCATAGAATAGTTTGAGTTGGAAGGGACCTTAAAGATCATCCAGTTCCAAGTCCCCTTCCACTAGACCAGGTTGCTCAAAGCCCCATCCAACCTGGCCTTGAACCCTTCCCAGAATGGGGCAGCCACAGCTTCGCTGGGCAACCAGTTCCAGTACCTCACCACCCTCACAGGGAAGAATTTCTTCAAATATCTAACCTAAACCTACTCTGTTCCAGTTTAAAGCCATTTCCCTATGTCCTATCACTACATGCCCTGTAAAAAAATCTCTCTCAATCTTTCTTGTAGGCTCCGTTCAGGTACTGGAAGGCTGCAATTAGGTCACTCTGAAGCCCTCTCTACTCCAGGCTGAACAATCCCAACTCTCTCAGCCTTTCCTCATAGAAGAGGAATCCATCCCTCTAATGCTCTCTCATTCTGAACTGTGGCACACTTGGTAACAGCAAACACCTGGAGTCTGCCACTGGTGGTGTTTGTGACAGCTGCTGTCCATAACAGAGGGAAGTAACTGTTGTCTACAGCTGAGCTGACTTAGGACTCCACAGGGATATTAGAAACAAAAGGGCACCTGTTTGTTTTAAATTGTGAAGAGTTGGTGTCTTAGTTCTGCAGTTTGAAAGTGTGGAAGAGATACTGGTATTAGTTACTTGGCTTCTTTATTTTTATGAACTAATTCTGAACAGCAAAGGCTGCATAAAATTATTCTGTAATTACCTTTGTGGAATTGGAATGGAGTGAATCATCAAAAGGAAACAACTAAGCAGCAAAGACATGAGCTGAGCAAACCCCTCATCCACATGTTGGAAACTAATTGTGAAGGATGGCACAAATGCAGCCTGGATCTGAGCAAAGAGTTGGATAGCTACAGCCAAGAGTAACCTCATCCAAGAGGAAGGTAAGTGTGAGGCAGAGAACTCAGTTCTCTTTTTCTCCTCCTCCTAGAAAATCCATGTCTGGGTTTAATTCATCTTCATCCAGCAATGTTTAAGGATATGTAAGTTGCTGTGTTTGATACCAGTGGTAACAATGGTTGGAATCACTACAGATTGAAAGTCAATGGGCTTAAGCATCTGTTTGATTGCTCTGCTGGAATAGGATAGTAGCTGTTGCTTTTAGCAGTGGTGTCATAATATTTCAGGAGCAACTTGTAACTACCTGGATTTAAGATAGCTATTTCTAAACATTATAATATTCAGTTTCATAACAGTAGTACTTAAAAAGAGTTTTGATGACTGGGGGAGAAGGTAGATAGGACAGGGGAGAGAGAGAGAGAGAGAGAGATAGAAGGAATGACCAGGGAGACTCTCCTATACTGCAAGCTTGTACACTCTTTGTTGTCATATATGCTGCAGAAGAGGAGGTTTGGGGGGATTTTTTTTTTTGGGAGCTATTTTCTGATATTGTTTTAATGAGAAATCACAGTACACTGCCATTAAGAGCAGTACCTGCAGTTAGAAGTGTGTAGTTGCCTCATCTGTCCCTGCTCCCCCACACATATCTGATATGCTCTGAAAGGCTTATCAATTTCTTGCAAATATTCTGTTCAGGCTGCTGTGATGAACCTGCAGGTTCTTCCCATCAGGATTGTCTTGATTTTGCCATCCTGTGGCATCACCCTGTGTGTGTTCCTTAGGTGAGCTCTGCAGCATCTGCTGGCTTTGAAGAGAGCTCATCACGTTGTGAATGTGAGGCAACACCTTTTCAAAGCAAAAAAATGGCTTTTTTCATTGTCTGAAGACCTGCGTGCTGTATAAAATCATTGTTAACTCTTAGCCTGACTTTAGTCGTAGGTAATTACCTCTTCTTTGGCATGGAGAGTTTAAGGAAGGTGAACTCTGCGCTCCCTCTTGTGGTACATGTAGGGTACGTGTAGAAATGTGAAAAAAGTTTGGGGAAAAGCTGCCTGTAACAGTGAGGGAAGCTGAGTGTCTACGTTTTCCTTACCATCTTGCGGCAAGATTAAATGAGATTTTTGATATTACCTCAAACGGCGTAAAAGTAAAAGATTTTCTGAGGCCAGAGCACAGCCCTGAAGCAAACAGCTTTTTTTACAGCAAGACTAAATGTTGTATTATATTGTAGCTTTCCAAAAGTCAGGGAATGCAGAATGGTGAAATACAGTTACATATATGCTCTGTTGATTGATTTTTTACATATGCACACAAAAGAACAGCTTGTGGCTATTTGCCTAATACCAGTTAAAGTTTTTATGCCACCTCCTGCAGATCTTCATGCCACTTGGTGTATTTTTCCTTTATATGTTACTGAGTCTTTTGCAGGTTTGTAATCCAATAGTAGAAAATGCATTCATTTTGTGATCTTTTGGCTTTCTTGACCTTACAGCATAAGAAGTATTGACACAGATGTTCAAAGATCCTTTTCGCATAGCTGGAAATTATGTGCATTTTTACTCTAGAAATGAGAAAAGGAATAGTAATAAATAACTACATCCCAGACTACTGCAGGTTGCCGTATGCTCTGTAAAGATCCTGTGCTTTCTTGGACTTCGTAATTTTGCTTTTGATAATGTACTTTTTTCTGGAATTGTTTATGCCCTTACAGAAGAATTTACCCTTTTTTTTTTTTGGTCTTTGAAAGGGAGCAGTATGCAGTGTCATTCAGGAGCCTGGTTTGAAGGGGGACTTCACTGTGCCTGGTTGGCTTCATGTCTTTGCCATGGGCTGCACGTTATTGGATGTATATGTGTGGAGTGCCCAGAGCTTCCAGCATCCCCAGGCACTCTGCAGTAGTGAAGTGGTGCAAAGCCTGATCTTGAAGATACTGAGAGGGAATGTCAGGTGAGCAGTTTTGTTTGTGGTTACAGGTGATGACTTGTGTTACCCAGTTATAGAAAAAAAGAAACAAATTTAGCTGATTTATACAGAACCTAACATAATAGAGTGACTGCCTCTTTGTCCCAATAATAGTTTGTGTTAAGCAATGATTTCATCACTGCCTGAACAGTGGTATACCAGGCTAATAACATCCTGAGGGTTATACCATGACTTCCCCTCTCTGTTGGCCATAATTATATCTGTTTAATGTCTTCAACCTCCAATGTCACCTATAGTCTTGTAAATAATACAAACCTTTGATGTTTGCTAGATGTATGGGGATTTTGAAAAGGTGGTTGTGCTGGTTTTGGCTGGGATAGAGTTAATTTTCTTCACGTTATCTGGTATGGACCTATGATCTGGATTTTTGCTGGAAACAGTGTTGATAATTCATAGATGTTTTTGCTCTCACTGAGCAGCACTTACCCAGAGCCAAGGCCTTTTCTGCTCCTCACCCCACCCCATCAGTGAGGAGGCTGGGGGGGCACAAGGAGCTGGGAGGGGACAGAGCTGGGACAGCTGATCCCAACTGACCCAAGGGATATCCCAGACCATATGG
The DNA here is from genome assembly GCF_003984885.1 of Neopelma chrysocephalum. Classification (NCBI taxonomy): domain Eukaryota; kingdom Metazoa; phylum Chordata; class Aves; order Passeriformes; family Pipridae; genus Neopelma; species Neopelma chrysocephalum. The sequence continues at coordinate 1,790,782 of NW_020897734.1, forward strand.
CCTCATGCTCAGCAATAAAGCTGGGGGAGAAGGAGGAGGGGGGGATATTTGATGATGTTTGCCTTCCTAAGTCACCATCATGTGTGATGGAGTCCTGCTGTCCTGGGGATGCTGAACACCTGCTTGCCCTTGGGAAGTAGTGAATGAATTCCTTGTTTTGCTTTGCTTGTGCGCACAGCTTTTGCTTTACCTGTTAAACTGTCTTGATCTCAACCCATGAGTTTTCTCACTTTTACCCTTCTGGTTCTTTTCCCCATCCTACTGGGTGGCTGTGTGGTGCTTTGTTGCTGGCTGGGGTTAAACCACAACAGCGGTGAAAGATTTTAACATTAATGAAACACTCTGATTTTGATGTGGTTCACTTGGCAGTTCCAAGCAAAATTGCTTTGCATTTCTCTTTGCTGCGGTTTAAAGAATTTGAGTTTGCTGCAGAAAGCTTATGTAGATATCTGTAGTTTTACTGCTGGCAGAGGAAAAACCATCCAAGGAAATCAATAGTTGCTTTATCTGGATTAGAAGCTGGGCTTTAGGCCTAAAGTGCTCTAAGCAATGCAAGCACTGAGTGAACCACCAGGACTTTTATTTTCAGGGAGTACGAGCTGTTGTAAATGTGCAACACCCTGAACTGAAATATATTCATGTTACGTGTCAGTCAAACGTTATCCAGGGTGCACTTAAGCAGGTAGGTGTCTCTTCTGATATTTTTCCAAGGTGTGGCTGTCATGATGCTGGGGATCTGCAGAGATATAGACATAAATATTTCAGTACTGTAAAGTTTTGCTTAATGAGGGGACATGTCTCAAAACATACATAAGATCTACTGGAGTATTGATTGCTCAGGTAACCCCCTTAAGCACTTTCATTGCGTGAGCAATAGAGGATGGATGCTTAAGCAGAGAAGTGGACTAAATCCAGAAGTGGTGGATGAAAGATCTCACAGGGAATTGGTGCAACAAAACACAATGAAAGATGTTCTACTTAATTGAAAAAAAAAAGTCAATGAACCAGATTGAAGTTAAATAATAATGGCCCATCTTCGCGAACGAAGATTTGGGGAAAGGTCTTTTACCTTTCCAGCCTGCGCAATGGATTTTTTAGGTGAGACACAGCCTGCGCTGAACTGAGCCCACCCTTTAATCCTAAGGTTCATCTGCCGGGGCCAAGCAAGCTTGGACAATGGCAGTGAGGTCCTCAGGACGTAGGTTTGTTTAGAGTATCCTTCTCATAGATGGATGGCCTCACAGGGCTAACGGGTTCCATCTGCCCGGGAGGGACTGGGAATCGAACCCGTGGTCGCAGCAGTGAAAGTCCTGGACGCTAACCACTAGGCCACCAGGGGTCCCTTGAAGTTAAATAGTTTATGTAGAAAAAAAACCTGTCTCATGGGTGCTGGAGGTGTGAGCTGCTGTTTGCCGTTGTGGTGCAGTTGTTTCAGCGACTGTCAGTGTTGCAATGTGTTAACTCCAAGTTAAGCCTATGGGACAAATCTGTTTCTTTCTGTTCATCATTTAATGCCTCAATGCTGCTAGCACCAAGGCATTTACACCTCAGGGGAAAGGTGCCAAGTGGTTACAAGAGTGGCCTGTAAAACCCTGAGGTTACAATAAATAACTGGTAGCATGAGTTCCTGTTTGTGTGCTGTCTGTCTTGGAGCTGTTCAGGATACACCTGTACAGTCCACTGCAGTCAGTAACTGCAAGGATATGTCGCTTTTTCCTCTTTAAAATGAAAACCTGAGATTCTGATGGGATCATGTGAGTCTAGTAATTGGGTCTTTAAAACAGACCCGTGAAATAGTGCAACACTTGTGGTGAGTTATGGGAGGGCTGATAATACTTTGAGCAAGGGCTCTGTCTTGGCTGTTGCTGCCCATTTCCTTCTGAACCCTGACCTGTACCACTCTCATTCCTAGTACAGAAAATAATATGGTTTTTGTCCCCCAAGTAGCTCGGTAAAACGGGAGGGTGTTGCAATTATCAAGAAATGAAGCAGAGATTTATTTTTATATTAACCTGCAACATAAATATCTTTTATACTGTTAGGCTGTTTCACAGTCCTCATTAATGGACTAAACTTGCTAGTTTGTCTCTTTATCATGTTGATAGACCTGTTAAATGAAACCCTGAGAGATCAGACAATTTAGTCCTGTGGCCAGTGGCAGCTTTTCACAGTAGTGATTTCTAGCTGGGTTGCACATGCCAAATGTCCAGGCAGCTTGTGCTTATCAGCATCCATTATACTTTTTGTTGACTTGAACCATTAATAACCTGTCAGATTAGGTAATTAGGCTGTCTCTAGTAGCCAGGGGAAATTGTTTTTCCCTAACTGATGGTATGAGTTGTGCAGTTGTGCAGATAAGCACTTGGTCAAAAGGCAGTTCAGGCGATTTTTAACTGGCCTTGCTGATGAATGCAGAAGTAGTGCTGAGACATGAGGGGCAGATAACAACAGAGAGACAGGCATGAAGTAAAATAACCTGCCACTTTCAGAACTCTCTCCAAATAAGACAATGGTTACTGTTCTGATTCTGCAAATCTGCTGCATGTAGATTTGTTAATTGCAGTTCTGTGATGGTTTTATAAACATTCTTCCATCCTCTTGAATTAAAAGTCATCCTAGACCTGGGGGAACTAAAGGGATTCTCTCTAGGAGGTGTCATTTTACCCCTGTGAGTAAAGCTGTCTACTGCTAGTACCCACTGCTGCTCTGAGATTCTCTTTGTGCAGTGACCTTCTCTCTTTGGCACTGATGGAGTCTGTTGTGCCCAGGAAATGCTTCAGTGGTTAGTAGGTGCAGGAAAGGTCTGTTTATTCTGTTGAAGCTGGGATCCCAGTTCTTAGGTGAATGACATTTACCTATTTCTAGAAGCCATCAATCTTCAGTGTGAAAAGGCTGAGTGTTGTGACAGCATCCATCAAATAAACGTGTCACCTCAGTTATGTGAAGACTTTCTGTCAAAATAGACAAGAAAATGAATTTCCCTGAAAAGCCATTTGGGTTCCCCATGATTAAGGGCTTAAGTTCTTGAAGCTTACTGTATTTGAGCCAACTGGTAAGGTGGGTGCAAGGGTCCTAGAGGCTACTTTGTTCTGCAAGATTGGTAAGGGGAATGAATTCCTGCACAAAAGGGTGTTTTAAGATACCGTTCCTCTGAATTGGAATGATGTTGGGAAGGGAAGCAAACCAGCAAACAAATAGTGATTCCCCAGCCCTAACTGTACTGATGCTGACAGATTCCCACAGAGGGCTGTGAGATGGGAGCAGGAAAATGTGCTCAGCTGCCCAGTCCTATCGACTCACAAGGACACTGAGCAGATTAGTTGTGCTTGGGTGCAGGGGAGGTCCAGGAGGTGGAGGGAGAGAGTGGCAGAGGGCTGGAGCAACCTTTGAACATGCATGTGATACAGTGAATGTCTTGAAAGAGATGACTTGTTCTGGCTGGCACCCGCCCTGCACATGCTCTTCTTGCAGCCCAGGTGGGTGGAGTGGATCCGCTGGCCAGCTCTTTGTGCCTCGAGTCCAGAGGCATTACAGGGATTTGTAGCTGGGCATTTGCCATCCTTTGCCAGCTGAGTGAGATTTATGTGGCATAGACCTAACCACCTCAAAGTCAAAATACTTCCTGGCAGGCCAGCCCTGCCCAGGGTATATAGTGTAGGAGACTGAGAGCTCCCTTCTCCAGTGAGAAGTCCCTGAAAATGAGATGTGTCTTAATAGTGGATTTTCCTAGTTCCCTGATGCCTCCCTGGGAGGTGTGCACAGACCCTAAGAGGAGGCAAGTGTTCCCTGCTCAGGTGGTGGCACATGCCTCGGTGCCCAGGGAATTACCTGCTTTTGCACTTTTATGCAGCCCCTGATGGGATGACAAAGATTTCTCTTTTAAATGTCACTGAAGAAATTTTGCTGAACCTCTGCCTGGTAAAAATAGGTATTCTGAAAGTTTGTCCTTTTGATTTACTGTCTGAACTTCATTGTGAGCTTCAGCGGAGCATTAAGCATTTACTGTGGGTTCAAGGATTGGAGACAGTTGATCTCTGGACAACAATCCATTAGAAGCTAGTTTTATTAATTGAGATGGTTTATGCTATGGTTGGTTTATGGAAGTGACTGGATTGAGTCTGTTGAACTGTTCACTTAAAATAAGACAAAAATCCCCTTGCTTCAGATGAAAGCTCTGTGTGAACTTGAGCTGGGTTTCTTCCTTCCTCAGGCTCCACAGTCCCTCTCCCTCTTGCTTAGGCAGCTGCCCACAACTGCCTGAAGCTCTTTGTTCCTGCTCTGCCCAGCCTTGTCACACTGTGATTCTCCTGGGCTTCTGGTAGTTGTCCTGGTCTGAAGAACTTGGTCGGTTTTGTCCAGGGCAGGATTCCTGTATCAGGGAAGCCCTTGGAAGTTTCCTAGAGACACAACAGATCTCGAAACATTAGTAACACTGCCTGTGGCTGTTTGAGGCCAACACTGTTTCTGAGACAGTGAAAGTGCATAGAAAGGGTTGTTGAACATTGAGAATTTTGTTGCATTTGATGAAAATGTTGCATATGAGGAGGTTTTTGTTTCTCAGTAAAGGGAGAGATCAGCTAAGTCAGCTGAATATGACAGACTTGGTGCAGGGTAAACCTTAAGGCACACAAAGTAAAGGACTGGCTTGGAAACTCTTACTTCCAATGTAATGGCTTGCCTATAGTAGATCAGCTACCTATAGTTGTCAATCAGCCATAAATAAAAGTGCAGAGCCCTCTCCAAGTCTCCTGTAATAGGGGAAGGGGAAGGAAAGGAAAAAACATTGTTAAATATTGGCCTGAATAGGTGCTTAATTAGTCAGATTATTTGGTGGCCCAGCAGAGAATGGTTAGCAATAAATCAGAGTCTACTTCTTTAATATCACAGTGCAAATTAAGTTCTTGTTTTAACTTCAAGCTGGGCAACTTTTCTTGCCATAAAATGAGTAGAACTCAGAGAAATTGTGAGAGGGAGGGAGATAAGGTGGCACTGTGGAGTGAGAGGACGCAGAGATGCCAATTGGAGGGTGGAGCTGGAGGGATGGAGTGGAGTTCTTTGTAAGACGTGCTTTGTGCTCACAAGTCATTGCTTTCTTTAGTTCACTAATGCTGTGCTAGTAGTAGTGAGCTGTAAGATCTCGAGTTAGTGCCAAGGCTTTGGTGGATAACAACACCCTACCTTGGAGTACTGCATCCAGCTCTGGGGTCGCTGAAATAAGAACAATATGCCTGTCAGAGTGAGTCCAGAGGAGGCCATGAGATGCTCAGAGGGCTTGAGCATCTCTCCTATGAAGACAAGCTGACAGAGCTGGGGTTGTTCAGCCTGGAGAAGAGGAGGCTCCGGGGAGACCTAAGAGCACCTTCCAGTACCTAAAGAAGCTACAAGAGAGCTGGAAGAGGGAGTTTTTACTGGGGCATGGAGTGACAGGACAAGGGGGAATGGTTTTAAATTGAAAGAGGATGAGTTTAGTTTAGATATTAGGAAGATGCTCTTTACTTTGAGAGTGGTGAGGCCCTGGCACAGGTTGCCCAGAGAAGTTGTGAATGCCTCATTCTGGGAAGTGTTCAAGGCCAGGTGAGATGGGGCTTTGAGCAACCTGGTCTAGTGGAAGGTGTCCCTGCCCATGGCAGAGAGGTGGAATGAGATGATCCTTAAGGGCTCTTCCAAGCCAAGCCATTCCGTGATCCTCTGATTCTCACGGTGGCTTTCCCGCGGATTAACCCCGCGCTGCTCGCAGGCGGCGGAGACCTCTGAGAGCGAGCGAGCCCGAGGTCCCGGCGGTGCCGTCGAGGGGGCGGGTGGCCCCTGCGAGCGGCTCCGTTCGCCGCCGGGCCCGGCGGTGTCGCCGCGCGGTGTCGCCCGCCGGCCGCGCCAGCAACGCTGCGAGCCCGGAGAGCGGCGAGCGGGGCCGCGGCGAGCGGGAGCCCGGCCCCGGCTCGTCCTCCGGCCCCCGCGGCTCCCGAGCTTTCGCTGCTCCGCCTATAGGTTTGCTTTTTGGCAGCGTTAAGGAAGTCGTCGCTGCTGCTGCCGCCGCCCGCCTGCTTTTTGTGATCGCGGGAGCCCTAGTCACGTCCAAAACACTTTGTTTTCTGCAGCGTTCCAGGGAAGCAGCTGAAATGGTCTTGTTTCGGGCAGCAAGTAGTCTAGGAAAAAACACCGAAAAGTAAGTGGACAGAGGGCAAGAAGTGAACTGTTGCGTCCTTCCTTCTCTAAACTACTTGTAACTCAGTCTATATGAACACTGTTGCATCTGATTTCTACAGAAAATCCAAGGAGAAAAAAGACAAAAATAACTGGTTTAGTAGAATCTAGGGGCGAATCTTATGTCAAACTTAGCAGGTTATGAATAGCTCTTACAGAGGTTGCTGTGGCTTAACCTCAGCCAGTAACTAAGTACACACAGCTGTGGGATGGGGAGGAGAATAAGAAAAAGGTAAAACTTGTGGGTTGAAATAAGAACAGTTCAAGTTCTAAACAGTTCTGATCAAGAATAAACACAGGGAGAATCATGGTAGTGAGATGGAGAAAAATCTGCACCTCTTGCTTGGGGGATAGGAAAAATGTAACAAAATATAGCCACAGGTTCCAAAATCTCAAAGTCAGAGGTAACAAAAAATGCTGATCTAGATAATTTGCATTTCAGATCTGTGCTTACAACAGAGGCAAGTGTACTGACTTCAGTATGTATCAGAAGTTTGCAGGTACAGGAAGGTATAGAAATCTCTGAAAAAAGAGTACTCTAGGGCAAGGCAAGGAAGCCAAAAAGCCACACTTCAACTACATAATGTACACTGTAAATTGTTGCAATACAAAAAGATCATTCAGGGATGAAGAAAGTACAAGAGACAGCTGGGGCATAATACAGGAACATTGAAGTTATGGTTGTTTTACAAGGTTTTAGGACATAAGAAATTAAAATTGTACTCCGAGTTGATGTCAGGCCATCCTGAGGTCCAGCACATCCACATATGCTATGAGATCAACAAAGCTTTGCATGCTCCTGGCTGCTGCAGTTGGTACCAGAAAATCAGTGTCCAGGGAAGTTAGGCGGCTCTTGTTCCCAAAGAGCAAGAAGACTCTGAATTTTGCACAAAAACAGCTTTCAGCATAATATCAGCTGGATCCCAGGCTAATCAATAATTTCAGGATAGTAATATGTAAGGACATGTTGTGCTGGAGAGAAAAGTTGATCAATTCTCCATTATTCTCTGGCACTCAATAGCAAATGCTGCAGGACGCACGCATTAAATGTGGTGCTTTTTGCCAAGTAAAAAGCCAAGAAGAAAAAGGGCACCTGTTTCTTGGTACAGAAAATTACCCATTACCTGTCAGTGGTTCTTGTCTCTGACATCTGCTCCAAGCCCTGTTGCTGTTTCAGCTGTGCTAACAGTTGCTTTGTGGGCAAAACAACTCCCTAAAAACAGAGTGACAAATCCTAGGTCTATTATTCCTCTCCAGCTCTGTCTGGCAGACATGTGGATGAGGCAGTGGAAGAAATTGTAGTATCACAGAATGGTTTGGACTGGAAAGGAGCTTGAAGATCATCTAGTTCCAAGTCCCCCACCATGGACAGGGATGCCACCCACTAGACTGGGTTGCTCAGGGTTCTCTCCATCTTGGCCTTGAACACTTCCAGGATGGGGCATCCACAACCTCTCTGGGAAACCTCTGCCAGTGCCTCATTACCCTCTGGGTAAAGAATTTCTTCCTAACATTTAATCTCGATCTCTTTAAGTTTAAAACCATTCCCCCTTGTCTTACCACTATCAACCCATGCAAAAAGTCACCTTCCCTCTTTTTATAAGCCCTGCTGAAGTTCTGAAAGGACTTCCAGTACCAGGGATTCAGATCTATCAGTTGCTGTGTGAAGCTGGTAGTGCAGTTCAGTTTCTGCAAAGCTAAAGAATGTCTGTACAATGTCAACAGGAAAAATTTATCCTTGTCTTGCATGACCTCTTCCTTAGTTACAGCATTTCACGTGTGACTCCATGCATGCCTCTGTAGATTAGTTTTGTGCTTCTCATAGTTCATCAGAGACTGACTCACATGCCTTTTTAGAAGCATAGAATGAAGCATAATAGGAAAGGACTTACATCTCAGTGTAGAGAGAGATTTATTATCCTAGTCTATTTATATTAAATTAAATTGCATTATTACTCTCTCTTGTCTATTGATTACTTTCTTAAGTGTGCCTAAAGTGAGCAATTGCCTTGATCTTTCAGCTCACTGACATCTGAAAAGAGGGAAGTCAAGCAGCCTCATTTCAGGCTCTTTTGCTTAAATATATTTACATTTACATTATGTATATTTTCTAGCTTACCCATTATTCCCACACTTAAGTTCATCTGTGTGCAACTAGGCCTGCTTGCATTGTGTATGATGGTAATACAATGTGGTTTTCTACACCGGAGGCAGAAAATGTACAGCTTACAAATGAATTGGTCAGACTTGTGCAGAAGAACAGACAATTTCTGGATTAATTTGCAGGAGCATTACTGCAAGTATGTTATCACTTCTGCAAGATTTATCTTACCTATGTGGTTAAACAGATCTTGATAAGGCTTGTCTGTAATTCCACTTTTCGTGATTCTAAATAATGTTACACTTTGCAATCTATGTTATCTATGTATCATGGTATCCAAAAGTCTTTCTGTGCTTAAGGAAAGTAAAAGCACAGTAATGCCACGTGTATATCAGATCTCCTTTTGCTGGTCTTTATCTCAAGCTTTGATCATTAATGTAGTTCTTAAAATCTGGAAAAGTGTGTCAAAGAATTTTGCATTCTGCTTTTTGGTAGGGTGGCATGTCCCTCTTTATTAATAAAAATGGCTTTATTTACCCCAAATTTAGCTCAAGTAAGTTGATTATACCATGTTCTTGCTGGTGCAATTTCCTGCCATGGGAGTATTGCTGTTGATTTGGAGGCTGGGGAGTGGAGTGAGGCAGTCACTAATCTCTAGTGTAACAGAGAGTAGTTACAGCACATTAGTAGTTACAGGATACATGCACGGGTGCCCTCAGTCACTAAGGGGAGCTATTTTGTAATGGAACTGAATTAGGAAAAGGAAAAAACGGAGCTGGCTGACATTATACTGAGAGAAAAACTGACTATGATCTAGATTTTTTTTTTTTCCTGGAAATCTGTTTTCCATTGAGGTCCCTTCAGTTATCAGGAAGCCAGCAACCCCTTCACTCTGCAGCAAGGCAACAAAAGCACACAGGGGCTGCACCTTGCTCGGCGAAGGCCACATCTCCCCACCCGTAATTTCACATGACTTTGGAAAAGGTTTCTTATCTGTTTCCCTTGTGAATAGCAATATGAGTTCATACTTGAATTTTTCCTTTGCACCTTGTCTAGACATTTGTACTTGTGAACCAGGAGCGTTGAGCTGCCACCAAGAAAGAAGGGGAATTCTTGTTTGGAAGAATTTCAGAGTCACTTTGTGCAGGCAGAAATGAAGACGTGAAAGCTGTGGCAAAGGAGAATCAGACCTAGAAATTGTCTTGAGCTTCATGAAAATGATCAGACAGAACCCTTCCCCATCACAGAGCACTGCTGCCATGCCATTGGTATGTTGTCTGTATTCATCAACTAAAGGGTTTGCCCTGGGCAGCCAAGTAGCCCTGGAGGGATATATAGGCCTCAACCCTTGCATCTCTGCTAGATCCCCTCCTTGTCACCCTGAGAATTATATGACATGTCATTTACTGTCAACTTCTTTTCTCCTTCAGGACTGCTGAGGCAAATAATTAATTTAGCTTGTTTTAGAGACTGTCTTTTTTCTCTCTCAAAAGATTACCCTGGCTGCTCTATCCCTGCAAGCCATTCGGTGTGCTTCACTCCTAGCACCCCGTGTGCCCTCTGGACATGAAATTTTTTTCTTTCTCTGAACATCTTTCATTATCTTTTATTTATTTTACCCCTTTGCTTTTCTTCTCATTTGTTCACAGCTGATAACTTTGAACTTGCCAGTCATCATTGCCTGATGTTTTAGTGTCCATATACCTCTAGATTTCTTTACAGCTTTGTATCAATCTGTGTTGTCCATCTTTTATGCCCAAAACAGTCCTTGCCCATGGTTGCACACCACAGAACCTGCAAGCCACTTGTCTCTGTCTGCCCTGACAGTCTTATTTCTGTACAGTTTGGTTAGTTCTCTGTGGCTTGGAAAACTTATCTTAGCCATATGAAGAACTTGCATCTCACAAGATCATGATCTCATGTTCAGAATGGCACACGGATCACATAGAATTGCAAAAATGCAATGACCAAGTCTTCACATTACTCAAAAGGAAAAAGAGCAAAGCTTTCAAATGAAGATCCATGAAAACTTTGTACGTTTGCTGCTCTCCCACAGCTTTGCTCAATGATTTAGAAGGCAGTTTAGCAGGCAGTACCATGAAAACATCTGCCTCCACTGGTGGAAGATGACATGCAGGAGGTAAGGGAGAGGGGAGAAAGATACAGGCTGAGGTAGAGGAAGGTACCAGATATGGAAGCTAGAGGGGAGTTTATCTATAGACAGCTTTTAATAGTGGCACTTATTTTGAAAGGAGGGAAGATGGATGGGATTAGGAGCTAGTTTCAGGATGACAGAATCATTGGGTGAAACAGAAGGTTTAGGTCCTGTGAATTTACAGCATGATGACTTTGCTATTTGCACTGGATCAGCTCCCTGTGCCTATGGAATCAGATCTGATGGCTTTAATGATGCACTCAATTTGGATTGGATTTTGGCCCTGCTAGCCCAGTGGACCAGGTTAGAGAAAAGTGGTACCTTTTCTGTTCAAAATGCGTGATTCATCCTGCAAAACCCTTTGAGGAAGGCAGGATAGCAGCCAAACTCCCAAGTGGCAGAAACTTTGCTGGATTTATTTCTCTTCCCCCCACTCCCCTTTTGAACTGAACGTGTCTGATCTGGAGTCACTCAAAGACAATGAGCATAGAATCCTATGAAAAATTTCATAAGTCACATTTCAAAGTAGATCTGCATCTTACTAAGCCTGTAAAAGACCAAAGTGTGAGTAGAGGATTGAGAAGATGAAGTGAAGGTAACTATATTCAGGGAGGTGATGGCAGGTGAGGGTTATGTGGGAGGAAGAGAATGAATTCATATTTAGGGATCACTCTGACACTTCATGGCCTGACCTGTGGTAGGTCTAAGTTTAGAGAATACAGTTAAGATCTGAGAAGAGGAGATGCAGATACAGGAAGCACAGTGCATGGAGAGTGTGCTACCCTGGAGGATTTAACTCAGTAGTAGGGAGCTTTGGTGCAGCCAGCAGCTGACAGCTTAAAGCAAGTCACCTAGAGGGATCTGAGTGAGCTACCCCAGAGCAGCAACTCATTAGTGTCACCAGAGACACAGAACTATGTAAGTCTGTCTTTCAGGTGAAAGATGTTATCTTCCAGCAGGGAAGGGTTGTGCTGATGAAGAATTTCTGTTTTAAAAGCTCTGCTACAGACTAAAATTAGCTGCTCCCCAGACTCAGCAATAATGGGCATCTTCTGAGGATGTGACTATTTATACATGTCAGGCAGCCTGAGAGAGTAGGGCCAGCATCAGCCTGGTTCTCCTGTTTGCCTGCAGTAAACAAGTGAGTTCTCCCTTGTCCCAGTGATGCACAGAGAATTGTAGGCTCTGTTCCCTGGGGGAGCAGAGACTGTTCTGTCCCCAGGCAGTGCAGATGCAGAAAGCTGTAAAGAGCACCAAGGACTGGATCTGTGGCCAACCATCCTGATGTAACAGTAAGCTGCTGGGAGGTACACACAGGAGGTGGGATCAATCCCCTCTGGTATTGCTTCCTCAGCCATAGCTGGAGTAACTTTGATTCCATGTCTAGTGTAAAAGGACCAGCTGTTTTCTAGTTCTCCCTCTCTAAGCATTTCCTTCCCCAATGCATCACTGTGAACAGCCTAGATGAGAGTACCTTTCCTCACAGCTTTACTATTTTGAGGAAAACTGGGGTTTTACACTGTTAGCCCAAGGTAAATTATAGTGAAAATTCAGATGTTGCACTTCTAATGTGAACTGGTGGTCTGGAGGCATCCTTAGCTCTGCCACAGTCTTTAACCTGACTGCCTCAGCCTGAGAGTTACAGACTGTGTAGCAGTCTTGAACAAAGAGCTCATCCGTGGTGTAATACAGTAGTTAAAGATTTTGACATGAGATATGAAGAAGGCAGCCACTCATCAGAGCTCTCTCTTGCCTCCCTCTGTTTTCCTATGTTGTCTCTTGGTCCCCTTCAGCTGATGGGCTGGGAGCAGTTAAGGTGCCTGCACACACAGAGGAAGGCAAGATCCATCTGTCTGCTACATAAAGATGTCTCTTATGCAAGACAATTCTGAGCTTCTCTCAGCAGTGACCATATAACATTTTTCAGTTATTTTCTCACTCTATGTTTAGGTGGGATATAGGATGAGCTCAAAATCGGATTCAAAATTCAGTGGAAACTTCCTTTCTTGTGCTGCTTCTTTCCTTAAAACTTGCAATTTTGAAGGAAAAAATAGTGAGAACAGTGGAAATTCTGTGTAGTCCACATCACAAATAAAGTAGGAACTGGTAAGAAAGCCAATACAGAAGATTCCTGCTCATATGAAATCTGTGAATCTGCTTTAGTCAAATAGATTGAAATACCCAGCGTAGAAAACTTCCTCTTCAAGTTTCTGGATGAGCAAATAAGGACTTGTTTGTACAGAGTGAAGTATAGTGCCTGACTATGACTGTGACCAGGCAAAAGACTTAAATTTGTGAACTTATTCCTGAGCTGTTCCTCATTAGCTAAATCCACAATGTCATAGGCTCAGAATGTGAGTGCTTTGATGGCTCAATTATTAGGCCAATATCTGCTTGTTCTTCTGTGTATATGTACTTGGTACTGAATACCTTGTAGTACTTTGAGCTATCCAATGTAATGGGATTTCCATACATTTTTTTAATGTAGACTTCAAAAGTACAGTGTTTAGGTAGTGCATCAAATGGATCTGACTGTTTCCCAAAGTTAAGGGCACGAAGCTCAGCAAACAGATCATTCCTGGATGCTGTAGTATCACACAGGGACAATGTAGCTCCAAGAGCAGTAATACAAAGACACAAGTGGTACTGAAATGAGGTGTGAAGGAACTGGAAAATAATATAAAACCCCGGTGTGCAAATTCAGACCATTTGCCTCTGATCCTACGTGAGAAGTTTTTATTCTAGGACTGTGTTTGATGCTTGGCGCTGATGAGGCACAGTGTGGCAGGAAAACTAGAAGCCATGAGAAGAGTGGATGCACAACCACTTGTGCCTCTCTCTGCCAGGCTGGCCCCTCCGAGTTACTGCTGGTGTTGGGAGTAATTTTTCCACCTTTGTTCATTCCATCTCTGCATGAAAATAGGGGTGTTTTACCCAGTAGGGATTGGTAGCATATTCAGGCAGAGTTTGTAATGGGGGAATTGACATATTTGCTAATCAAATGAAATTGGTTAAAATGCCTGAATAACTACCAAAAACTTTCTGAACATTTCTTGTCATGGCAGCTTTTATTGACTGGCCTTATTGCAACATCTTGCCTAACCAGACAGTTGTAAAAAATATTCCATGGAGGTGATGAGTTTTAACTCTTTTTGTGTGAGCTGAGATTTCAAGGAAGAATTTCATTCCATTTGCAAACGTTCCAGTGTGAGAACACACACGTGGTAGTTTCTCTTCTGATTGCTCATTTTGGAATGACATGGCTTGCTTTGTGTTAATGAGGGCTTTCTAATCTCATATAAGCAATCTTATTTATGGACAAGCTGTGCTCCATGGATCTTTGTCTTTCCTCAATGAATATAAGCAATGATGGGAATTGTGCTAAATGACTTGCTACACCACCTTTTTCTGCTTGTTAATGCTGGTCTATCAATCATTGATTAAAAAAAACCTTATGAGGGAGCTGGCTACCTTAATGTGCACGTGAAATTTGCCAGCTCTTTATTACCTATGTTATGCACATCATAGCAATTTGTTGAGTTATTCAACTGGATAGAAGAATTTTATAGCAAGCATCAGGATACAAATATTAGAGCCCAGGGTGTGTAGGAACAGGATACAGTTAAGTGTTATGCCAGTATACAAGTCATTAATTTGAGGTTACTTAATGCAAAAAAACCTGAAAATCCACTTTATTTATATGAGAGATGTTTGGGCTTTTGTTTGTTTGTTTGTTTGAGGGAGAAGGGTGTTTTATTCAAAAGTCAGATTTTGCAAACAAATATTCAAGATGCCTCTGGGGAGGCCAGTAAAATCTGTTCTCTAGTTAAGCTATAAGGTGGGAGATGGTTTTGAATGTAGGATTGTAATCATTAAGAACTGCTAAGTATGTAATGAATAATACCTGCTGTGGCTTTTCCTGGATCTTTTCACTGACTCTATCACAGAAATCCAAGCAGTTGTGGTCAAAATGTAGTAAATGACAAAAGCAAAGTTTGGAGATGACTGTTTCTTGTACTGCAATGTGGCTGATGTTGTCTTGAGTTGGAGTGGGATAAGGTTTACAGCGGAAACAGAGGGGCAGGATGGAAAGTGGACTCATTTCTACTCTGTTGAAGTAACAGTGTAGTCACAGGAAACAGAGTTTATTCTGAAAGAAGGACCAGAGGAGGAGATAAAGGTATAAAGAGGGAAAAAGAGGAAGCAATAATCTAGTTTCCCATAAACCAGAGACAATTCTTCAAATTACAGAACCTCTGGATTTGGGGGGTATTTTTGCCATGAATTCCAAATTGTTGACCGCCTCTGCCAGGCTGTATATGTCTTGAAGATTAAATCAAATCTAAATGAACCATTTATGTTTGGTTATTATTTATTTTTGATGCTCAATTTAAACAGCTAAAATTGTGATCTAAACATTAAATTAAACCTTGGCATGAATTGGATCGTGTATGTCTCTGCATGATTGCTTTTATATTAAACAGTTTACATGAATGCTGTTACTTATCTTGCAAGCAGTTTGACATGCATATTAATGAGACCAGCTGTTAACTTCACACTGTTTCTTTCCAACTAGGAAAATCTTTATATTAACTTAGTATTTTCTAGCAGTATTTCTTGTAATATATATGATGACACATTCCACATCTTAATGTTCCAACATCACAACTCTCTCATTTTATTCTTTCCTTTCTGGGTCTCTTGCTCAGTTGTAGATGAATCAGGCTCAGAGTGATAGCAGATATAGCCCAACATAAGCTGAGTGGAATGATATGGAGGAACCTACCAAAATATCAATAAACCCTAATAAAGCACTGGGAGTTGAATCTCAAAGAAGTCAGTGCTGTCTCGCTCAAAAAACAATCTTGGTGCATTCCTGGCTCTCTTTGATTACCCAGCTTCATAGCTGTTCAGTCACTGCTGTGACTTTCCTTATTTTCCCTGGTGCCATAATATTCTACCTGCTCATGTGGAGTTGAAAAATGTTGCATTTGGGTTTGTGAGCTTGCAGCATGAATAGCATTTATTTGTGACCTTTTATTTAAAAAACAGATAGAGCTGTCAACGATTTAGGCATGTTCTTGGACTTGTTGCAGCAGCCTAGGCAGTACTGGTAGGACATACAGCTAGTCCTAGGCATGGAAAGGCACTATCAGGTTGTAGAACTGCAATTCATCTGTAACTCTTGCAGTGGTGACTTCATCCCTTGCTTGCACGTGAGGTCTTTGGAGGCTTCTAAAGCTACATTTCCTCTGTTGGGAAGCAGAATTCACATGTGCTAAATGAATTCTACAACATTATGCTCTGTACAGCTCTAGCTTAGCTTGGTGAGCTTTTAATTAACAAAGGAATAAGGAGTGAGTGTGTCTCACACCACTTAGGTCTTGCCTAAAAAAAGCTCCTTGGATATGGAGGGATATAAGTAAATTCTTCAAAATCAGAGCCACAGAAAGCAAAGCTGACTTCTGAGGAGCTTAGGAAGAAGGCCCATATTTCATAAATAGACCCAACCCCTGTAAGAGTTCAATCTCAAATGCTTTGGATTTTGGGTTCTGGTAGAACTGTATGGTGTTACTCTGCTTGTGATACCTGATTATTCACACATATCACAGTACTTATCACAAGAACATCATTTATCTGTAAGAATTTGATTCTCCAAGATGTTGGATTTCATGCCCATAACCAGGTCAAAGACTTTGGTTCTAGTTCTGCAGGGGATGTGGGCATATTAAGTTCAAGTTGAATAAGAGCCAAAATGCTTCCCATCTTGAAGGTTATTCCCAAGTGAACTAATGGCTCATAATGAGCATATTAATCCCTGCTTATGTGAAGTATTTGGATTGCCCCTCTAAAATAAATACCTTAGTACATTCATATCCAACAGAGGCTTAATTATAGGTTTTAAAGTATCAGTACAAGGAGTACAGAAATAAATATATCTTTTAAAAGAAAAAAGTTAATGATATTACACTTATTTATTGTATACTGCCAAAGGACACTGTGTATATATAGCAAGTTATATACTCAGGTTACGGAAATAAATTTTTAATTTGAAATTATGAGCTCAATGGGCACTTAACTTTATTTCCAGTGTTAGTTACAGGTACTAATGGCTTCATTTACATTGGGTTAAATCATAACATTTAGCTGTCACTCAAGCAACTCTTTTCATGGGGAGTCACTAAGAGTTGTTCTTGTTTAAGGGGACAGGACTAGAATTTACAAAGCATGGGAGTTGCCATTAAAATGTTAGAATCTCTTAAAGGGTTGGGGTGTCAGCTCTCCTTAGAAGACAGGTTTTTTTCTATGGAATGGGGTGAGTCTACAGAAATGTTTTGATAGAGAAGAATTGGCTGTGAAGGTGGTCAAAGAAAGAGTGTGGAGAGCAGAAGGGCTTCGTGGAAATAGTTGATTTTTCAATGGTGGGGGGAAGTGCTTGTCTATTTTTGTCAATGTTTTGAAAAATGTCATCAGCTCTCGAGGACTGTCAGCAGGTTTGTGAAGCTGGCACATTGGAGGGTGATAGAAAGAGAGCATTTGGCCTGTTCTTCTCACCTAGAAACCCTGCTCCTCTCGCCAACCCCCGACAGCTGAGATTTCACTTCTTCACAAGTCTGTGAGAAGGGAGGAACAGAACCAGAGCTGGAAGGGCCTGCTGAGCTCTGCCCCTGGTGTGGGCACAGTGTGCAGTTGCCTGGGGCGGGGAGCGATCAGAGCAGCCGGTGACCCCCTGCCTGCTCCATTGCACAGCTCCTGGTGGAGCACCGGCCCTTCCAGCAGCAAGGGCACCCTCAGGAGATCTCCAGAGTCAGTGGTCTGCACCACAGTGTGTGTGGCATTCTCAGGATGAAGGCATTTCTCCTGAGCAGAGATCCCCTGCAGGCACAGAGGACAAAATTTGAAGCTGACAGGCCCAGTGACATGCAAAAGCAGGGTAATTAGACAACTCTGTGGTGCAGACATAGGGATGCCTGAGCTGTGAATGTTCAGATGTGTGGCCATCCTCAAGGGCAGGTTGAGGTTTCCCTAAAGATTGGACTTCAGTGCATTCTGCACATCTTAGCATGTGGCTCAATGTCTCTGGTAGGAAGGTGTGGGTGTGTTGCAGCTGAGCTGGAGATCTTTCTGTAGTTGAAATCCAGACATAAACTACAGCTATTCTTGTTGAAAAGCTGGAATGTGTGATGTCCTGGACAAGAGTGTATTTAGTATGGAAAGAGTATGTTACTAATTCAAATGGCTGTTTTTCTTGATTTAAGCTGAAGGTCCATGTCGTGACTGGGATTTCCTCTGAGTCCAGGTTTTCAGGAAGGTCTTTGTGGAACCAGGGAGACTGCAGTAAAACCTGCAAGAGCAGAATTCTTCTGTTCTAAAGTTGTTAAGCTAATGAGACCCTGCAGGATGTCTCGAGGACCCAAGGGACAGAGGAGGAAGGAAACAAGAAAGCTGGTTAAGCTGTGGCCAGGGCAAAAGGAGCATGATAAATGAGGTGAAAGTGCAGTTTTGTTGCCTTGGCTGCTGCAGGCTGAAAGATTGACAGGTCAATGTATCCCAGCTGGGGAGGATGAGGAACAAATAGACTTGTGAGTGTGCTTGTGAGGTTTGGAAGGCAACTGTATTAGGTATAACAGCAAGAGTTTCTCTCTTAGATTTGTAAAGCTTTTACAGCTCTAGTTGAGGACTAAGTGATAATCTGAACTTTTAGAAATACCTGGGGGGGGAAAAGATTTTCTGTGAGTGCAGTACTGCCATTTAGAGACAGATTTTTTTTTTTCACTTCTCATGTAGGAAGTACTCAAGGACATGGCCCCAAAGCTGGTTGGGCCCGTTATCCATGAAATTATTTCCCCCAACCTTTACTACTGAAGTTATCTTTTCTGGGAGAAGTTCTTGGATGTGATTGCTCATCAGTTGAGTACAGAAAAGACCCCACCACTAACATTCAGAGTGAAAACAGCTGTTCACCCCCTAATTTTTTAGAGAGGTCCCCCAAATTTATGCCTGGCTCCTGATGAAGTGAGTGAAGTTCTCCTAATACTAATAGTAACCCCTGCAACTGACCTCAGATTATGCTGCATGTGGTTCTCAAGAAAAATCTGTTTAACTAAAGCAGGACATCTCATCTTCCTTAGAAGCCCATCTTGCTCTTTGTGAGGTGTTACTTTGCTATAAATCCCAACCATTGAGATGTCTGTAGCTGACACTGGGTTTTGAAAGACAACAGAGACTGATTAGGCCTTTCTCCAGAAATTAATTATTGAGGGTGGGGAGAGGACACAAATAGCACATGCTGAATGGGGGGGAAGCAGTACACAGATCAAGGGATTAAATGGCTGTGTAAGAACACACATCCAACCTGAAATGTTTTAGATGTACTGTCAAGTTAATGTTATCCCCGATTTTTACTGTTGCCCAGATTTTCCCCCTGTGTAGTTCAGTTTCCAGCTGTCAGTAACTTTTCTATCCTTTCAACATTTAGTGGAAATTCCTTCACCTTTATTCCACCTTGCCAGTGCTGGATTCTTCTGGAGTGTTACAAGTGTGTGTAGTTCTCTGGATATTGAGTTAATCACGTACTCACTGTCACTCCACTGAAACCATCAGAAATGAAGTTACCCTTTAATTATGAAGAGAGATGTGCCTTTTCAATGCTTCATCGACCCTCACATTGCTGACATTGAACCTTAAGGCTATTGGGAATGTCTTATTCAGAACGCCTTGGGGAAGGATTCTGGTTATTTTTATAAATACCCTTCATTTCTCCTACTTTTGAAAGACTTCCTTTTACAAAATATCCCTTCTCTGTAAAAAAACTGCGACGTGGCCAGCCAACAAAATTCGCTGCATCCACAGTTTTTTAAGGAGTGGCTGGAAGTGTGGGTAGTACATGAGTGCCCAGGGGAGTGTCACGGGGGGGGTGAGGCTGGTGTGGTAATTGCTGACCATGGGTAAGACTCAGGGTGGTTGCTTGGAGGGATAGTAACAGGAGATTGCTGCTTACAGCCATCCAAATTTGCTCTCCTTTGCATCTTGGTAATGAGCAATTAGGACTTGCAGAGCAGCTTTATTTGTTTGCCCTGGTTTGTTCAACTTACCAGGGTTAGTCTCAACTCCTGCCTTCTTATGGGGTCTTGAAGTTTTCAGGTAGTTGCTGTGAGAGTTCTGCTGCCTTGGAGGTTTTGGAGGAGCCTGTTAAATCACAGTATGACTGCAGAAGAGCTGGAAGCAATGTAGTGAGGCAGTCATGAGATCTAGGACAAGGAGACTGACTTTATGGTAGCAGTACTCACTGGAGGGTATGGCTGAACTTCCAGCTATGGCCAAGGTTTTGGGATGGCAAGGCCCTGCAAAACAGGCTTGTGGTCCTGATTCTGGATCAAGATAGAGATTCCTTTGTTTGTCCTGCAGCAACTCCATGTACAGTGATGGCAATGAGGCCGTTTAAAAAGGCTGGGATTTATACATAGACATTTTGCTTTATATCAAGTTGAATTTAACTACAGGGAATTTTCAAGCTGGGAAGTTCTGGGTAGAATTAAACCCAGCTCTTAAGTCTGGTGTCTACTGTGGTAAAATATCTTGGGTGGTTCTTGCATGCCATGTGAACACTTGAACCTCCAAGCTATAAATTCACCATACCCCCTACCTCTAAGAGGTACATAAATATTTCATAAAGAAAAGAACAACTACAATAGGAGACTGCATATAGTCAGGCATAGAATGCCTGATTTTTGTTTAAAAATAATGTTTCAGACTTCAGAATAATTTCCAGTGTTGATTACAAAGTGAACCAATTTCAGCAGAACTGACTTGGCAGAGAGAGATCTTGGTGCTTAGAAAACTATCTTCAGAGCTGAGTAGAAAAAGGATATGTCTTCAAATTTTTCTTTTCTTTCTAGATCTTTGTCTCTCTAGCTAGATTAGAAGATATGATAGCTTGCCAGTTTTGTGATAGTGTGCAGCTGGCAACTTCTACTTTTGCTGTTATTTGGAGTACTTCAAAGAGAAACAAAATCATTTGGGGTTGAAATTAGTGGTTTAAGCCAAAACAAATTGTTGCCATTTATTGAATGTATATACACAAACACATTTATATATATGTAAAAATATATACTTTAAAAAAAATAATTTGCTTCAGGTGTACCCAAAGTATTTTTTCTCTCCCCAGCTGAACCACTGATCTAAAAAGATCAATTATTTACATGTCTCTTGATGAGGGTCATTTGCCTTTGTCATATCCTCAGTTTTGTAATGAAATCATAGTCTACTGTAATACCTTCTCTTTGGTAACTCCCCTTTAGGGCTCTTCTTCATCAGGTGTCTTAGAAACCTGACTTTTAAAATTTAAGGATCCTGTGTTGCCAACTTCAACCTGGACTAAAACTTCACCACATAGTTATTCAGCAAAAACTTGGATTTCAGAAAGTGTCTTAAGGCGGCTGCCTTGCTTCCCCTTTAGGCATGTTTGGTTTTTCTTCTAACTTAACTCAGAGAAAGTGGGGGGAAATGTCATAATTTCTTCTTTGCTTCTGTTTTAGTAACCTTTTCATCAGACATGAGGAGCTACATGTCTTTGTGCTTCAATAAGTAGAAAAATGTGTTTCTGCCTTGAAAATCTTATCACCTTGCTTTCAGATTCTTCACTTTTCTTGTATCTGTCTGTCTGTATCCTTTGTGACTGGGCATGTACTATAACAACACTATTTATGTAAAGTGCAGGAAAGAGCTGCACAGTAAGAGTTCAAAGGCAGATTGTAATTCAGTAGAGATCAGGCGTTTCTTTGCAGCTGGTTTGAAAAAATGAAATGCAAATAATCATCATTTCCTCCCCTCAATTATTTTGAAAAATAGAATAACATTTATGTTTTAGAGATTGACTTAGTTTTCTTTCAAAATGTTAAAAATAAACAGTCATGGCTATTAGGAAGCATTTTTCAAATGTGTGGCTTCCAGTTAATTTGCTATAAAGAGGACACAGTGTCAGAGTTTTTCTTTTTTTTTTAGTCTCAGCCAATGGGACATTGATGGGGCTGATTTCAGTGGGGGCAGTTTCTTTCTCCAAAACAAAGAGAAGACTTCCCCTTAGTATGCAGGCACTGGGCAGGAATCCATAGTACCTGGCAGTGCCTCAGTACCGTGCATCTTGCAATTTGAGTATCTTCTGATATGGCTTTAGCACAGTACAGAGGAGGGTGGCAACTGGATACATCCTGCAGCTGGATTTTCATCACTCCTTGACCCAAAACTAAGGACTTTTACCTATGAATATTGGAGCAATACTGAATAAGAAATTATTTAGCAATGAGAACTCCTGCTGCTTCTGTTCCTTCGTTCTTGCCCCAAATGAAGAGTTATCCAGCCAGTGTATGATGGTACCATGAAATACTGGAGAGGCAGTCCTTATGCTCCACCAGGTACTGTAAGTAGCACAGCAAAATGATTAATGAGACCTAGCCCAAGCTCTGTCAAAGCCAGATCTGTTGGGCTGCATAGTTCTTCGTTTTTGGAATATTCTGCTCAGCAGCATGTTGCCGTACAGACTCATCAGCAAATGAGTAGCAGATGGAGCAGTGACACATTTTATCTTGCAGCAGCAGGGACATTGTATGTGCTAGGAGAATTCAGAGAAGTTAGTTTCATGCGAGTATGTGATGAAAGAAAAGCTGCCGATGGTTTTTCTTTCTCTGCAGAATTGCAGATGGACAAACAGAGAAGAAAGTGGTTGTCTCAAGCAAGACAGTAACAAAGAATGAAATGTTCAAGAAGTTAAAATTAAAACCCCTGCTATGGGAGAGACATACATCTCTGCCTCCTGTGCCCAGCTGTTACACCCTGGCTTAGTTTTTTGTTTCAGATAGTATCCTTTCAATCAGGGCTTTACAAGTTGGTAGGTAGAGCTACTGTTCTTTAAAAGTCAGATGCTGCCTGTCATCAAGAGCAGTTAATCCATATCCTGGGCTTTGTAGAAATTGATTCCTCCACCCCTCAAAATATATGATAGATGAGACATTGTAAAGGAAAATCTGAAAATAAATCTGAGCTGAGACTGTTTCAGGATTGTTTAGTTCCTGGGCTCTGCCCACATATACCTTTTTCTCCTCTAAGCTCCATGTACCATAATGTTTACTAGAATACTTAGATTGGAAATTGCTGATAGTGAAGTTGAAGCCTGAGGCTGGATCCTGAAGCTGACTGGACTGTGAGGAAGACTAAAGCAGACATTACAAAGCAAGGTCTGTGTTTGTCCAGCCAACATCTAACTCTTGAAGATGCAGTCATTGTCTGAGGTGCAGGTCAGATTTAACTTGTGAAAGGCCCTGCAGTATGATACCTTTTTTCCTCAATTAATTGACATATAGAGGGATGTTTTCTGCCTGGTTTCTGTGGGTAGTGCTTCCCTCTCATTTTCACTCTGATATTCACGCTGCATCCAGGGATTTGCCAAGTATTTTTTCCCAATGACTATATTGATCTGTATGGAGAGAGCATATGCAGCTGGCAGTGTGCTGTGTGCCTTGCTGTGTACCAGGTACAAGGAGCATCCATAGATGTCAATTTGCCATTGCAGTGCTGTGCAGTATTAGTGTATTTGGGCCAATGCACCCAAAAAAATGTCTCAGCCCTCACAGAGTCTGATTACTCTTGAGACAGAGCTTGTTCAGATGAAGAAAGAGAAGTGACAAGGTACTGGTAGCGGCAGGGAATGGGTCACAATAACCCAACTGTCCCTTTCAATTCCTTTATCCCAGACCGTGCTGTGTCTTCTACAACAATTAATATCCTATTTCAGTGCATGACATAAGTCATAATTCAATAGTCTATTCTCCTTGCTTGCCCTATCCCCTGACATCCTTGATGCACAAAGGGCTGTGATTTACAACAATAGACATATTGGGAACCATGTGCTGGTCTGCGAGTTATGTCGTGCTGTGCAGAGAGGGAGGTGCTGGCAGCCAGAGCCAAGCCTGACACTTCCTGAATGTAAAGGTGTGACTGCACCTCATCACCAGGCTCTGTGAAGTCTGCAGTGTGAAACATGGTGACTACCAGGAGAGGACAGAAGGCAGCAGGAGTGGGACATACATGTCGGCTCAGACTTCCCAGACATTAAGGATGCCATGGAGGGAAAGGGCTTCCCTCTCTCCAGCCCAGAGTCACAAGCATTGGCAAAACCAAATTCCCAGTCCCATTTGTAGCCTGTCCCACCATCTTGCTGGGGAAAGAGAATTTGGTAAGTGATTTGCAAAAAATTGAGGAGATCCCTTTCTACTGTTAGTGAATAACTCTCCTCCTGCTGTGGTGACTAAAATCCTCTGCAAAGCCGACTCCTAACATTGTCATTAGTGTCTCTGGCATAGTTGGGAGGAATGAAGGATGAGCTTTAGCTGAACATTAATCTCAGATTAGTCTGGTTTAGTAAAAAAAAAAAAAAGCAATTGCATAATTTCTGAAAACCAAAGGGAGACAGGAACCTATTCATTTAGATGTAAATCACTTTAAAGTGCTTGCTCTGGGTTGGAATTTAGTTGATGTTAAATTTGTCAGCTTAAAAATGTGGGGAGGGTGGAGAGGGGAGGAGGGAGAGGGAGATATTGCAGGACTGCTTTCAGAACTCTCTTATAATCCTATATATTTAGAACAAAGTGAAAGCTTACTTTGTGGTAGTACTACAGATTTCTTTAAAGGAAGAGGAAGGAATATTTGCCTTCCAGTGCTTGCTTTGAACTTCAGAGCTTATTAGAGCCCTGAATCAATATTCATTGCAATTTCATTACCAGTTGAGTGAATTTGGATTTTTTATTCAAAGTGATTATTTCCCTCCCTCTAGCAGTCTGAGAGATTCTTAAATACCCTTTTGCTCCAGACTGATCAAAATATTAGTGGAGGTTTGTGAAGTTTGGACCTGCTGCGCAGCACCAGATTCATTAATCTTTTGGGGTTCTGACAGATGTTAACCAAAAGCAGCTGTATGTTATATCTTCCCCTTAGTGATCAACACATGAAAGTATTAGGAATGGGGAGGACTAACACAGAATATATTATGTGCTGTGAATGTATAACTGAACCGGATAAAATAACTAGAAATTAAAATATAAAACTGCAACTTGACAAGATTGATTATAATGTTTGAGGAGTATTTAACAATTTAATTTTCTTAACGATTATAAGTGTTTGTTCCAAATATTTCTAATAAATATTCACAAAGAATATGAAATTTAGCATTTTATATCCAAGGCTGGAATTGATTTGTACAAAATTCCTCTGGTAAAAAATAGATTTCTTTAATACTCCAGGCACAGATGCTGCCAATTTTTTAGAAATTTCCACAGTTACTGAGAAAAATTGTATGTATTATGAGACAAGTCTAATAGATCATAGAGTTAGTCACTTAAACCTGCAGGAAACACATTTATTAGGGCTTAATCTGTACTATTAAGCACTCATAGGAAATTTGCTATTAAAGCATAAATCATTGTCACTGATGATTTCCAAAAAGCAACGCATGCTGACTGTGATCTCTCAATCTTCACTGCACAGAGAGCAGGCAAAACATAACTTCTAGATATGAATGGGTTCAAAGTGAAGGATCTTGGGAGTAGTCTGCATGGTCAGTTCTTGACCCGGGCACCAAAGTGCTCAATTTTGGGTGAGTTTCTCAGCCTGCAGAAAGGCTTGGCCATGAGGTAGCAGGTGGGACCAGGCTCACAGACTATTTAGGGGGGAAAATGTGCTGTGGAGCCAGCTGTGGCTGCAGCTAATCACATAGCAGGGCACTCCTACATGGTGGCCAACACAGCTCTCCTCAAACTCCTAATGTCCTCTGCCCTGTGCTGCATGTGTGATGTGATGCCTGGCCACAGCCCTTCTGGAATATATCTTCATCAACAACCAAGTGCTGTTGCTCATTGTCACTTGATCAATGTGACAGGAGTCACTGGAAGTTAGACATATGAAAGGCAGGCTTTTGGTCGGATATTCTGGGCTGGGGGAGAAGGTGCAGTTGTGAACCTTGCTACCTACTAAAATACACCCCCTGGAGCCAGGGACTCACTGCTGGCCTCACAACACGTGCAACATGTTGGAGCTGCTCATCAGCCCTACAGCAAGGGCACAGCAGAGCCTCTCACACTAGGGGAGTTTTTGTGTTTCAGGCCTCATTCTATGTTATAAAGTCATTTCAATATTGGAAGAGGCACCATTCTGGAAGGCTGGGGTCCCATTTCCATGAGATTTTTGGCTATAAATAACCAGTAATTTTTAACCTTGGTGTTAATGAAGAAACGAATTAATGTCCTAATAAGTGTATTTCTTTGGAGGCATACTGAGCTCTGATCTCCCTAGACTTCTGTGTGTTCAGGAAGAAGTGATTTAAATCTGTATATGAAGAAGGATTTACAAGAGCAAGTAACTGGACAGTACTAGGCAGTAAGTGGCAGTGTGAGCTAAGGACAAAATGCCTTGACTAGTGTGTCCTTTTGGACAGCCTTATCGGCAGGAGTTGGATCCTATTTGGCAGCTGTCAAGCACAGTGTAAGAGGGAAAAGCCTTAAAATTCTGCTTGGTAACAAGCAGAAATCTTCAAGAGGGACAACATGGTAAATATCTTGCTGCTGGCCCATCCTGAAGGATGGAGATTGGCATTTATATAATGGCATTCAAATAGCACCCTGAGTAATGTTTGAATTCTGTCCCTTAGGCATTTTATAGAATCATAGGATCAGAGAATTGTTTAAGTAGGAAAAGATCTCTAAGACCATCAAGTTTTACCATTCACCCAGCACTGCAAAGCTCACCACTAAACCGTGTCCCTGAGTGCCACATCTACCTGCCTTTTAAATACCTCCAGGGATGGTGACTCCACCACTGCCCTGGGCAGCCTCTTCCAGTGCTTGACAACCCTTTCAGTGAAGAAATTTTTTCTAATATTGAATTGAAACTCTCCTGGCACAACTTGAGGCTATTTCTTCTTGTCTTATTGCTTGTTACTTGGGAGGAGAGATGGACCCACACCTGGCTACAACCTTCTTTCAGGTGCTTGTAGAGAGTGATAAGGTCCCCCCTGAGTCTCCTTTTCTCCAGCCCGACACTCCCAGCTCCCTCAGTCAGTTCTCATCAGACTTGTGCTCCAGACCCTTCCCCAGCTCTGTTGCCCTTCTCTGGACCTGCTGCAGCCCCTCAATGTCTTCCTTGTCATGAGGGGCCCAAAACTGAACACAGGATTTGAGGTGTGGCCTCAGCAGTGCCCAGCACAGGGGGATGGTCACTGCCCTGGTCCTGATCCAAGCCAGGATGTTGTTGGCCTTCTTGGCCACGTGGGCACACTGCTGGCCACTGCTGACCACTGTTCAGCCACTGTTGACCAGCACCCCCAGAGCTTTTTCCACCAGACAGCTTTCCAGCCACTCTGCCCCAAGCCTGTAGTGCTGCCTGGGGTTGTTGGGACCCAAGTGCAGGACTCAGAACTTTGCCTTGTTGAACCACATATAATTGGCCTTTGCCCTTTGATCCAGCCTGTCTAGATCCCTCTCTAGAGCCTTGCTGCCCTCAGGCAGATCAACACTCCTACCCAACTTGATGTTGCCTGCAAAGTGGCTGAGAGAGGATTCGATCCCCTTGTTCCCATCTGACCTGTCAAGGTCAGACTGACAGGCCTGTATTTCACTGGGTCCTCTTTCCAGCCCTTCTTGTAGATGGGTGCCACATTTGCTAACCTCTAGTCAGCTGGGACCTCCCTGGTTAGCTGGGACTGCTGGTAAATGATGGAAAGTGTCTGGGAGAGCTCAGCTGCCAGCTCCCTCAGTACCCTTGGGTGGATTCATTGTAAGTCATTCTTCTGATGGCAGTTTGATTTCATTCTTGTTTATTTTAATACACTGTGAATTCAATTCTCAATTGCACTAAAGTATTTTCCCCTTCTTTGACAGCATGTCAGAGGCTACAAAGTATGTTCATATTAAGTGCTCTTAGTACTGTCAGAATGACATGAAATGTCTTAGGTTGAGTGAGGAGAAGGTCTTTTCTTGGGGCAACTTGGTGCTCAGAATTCCACGGAAGTAAAGTCTGCTGAAATAAATGTTTCTTTTCAACAGTGTCTGGAAAATAAATATCTAGTGTGAGCATCCAACTGTAGCTGTAATTCACATTTAATTCTCCTACAAGATCCGGGGAATTGGAGACAGAGACTGAAAAGTCTATTAGGTTATCTGCAGTCTTTCATCTCCAATCTTTTCATTGACTAATAGCAAGATTAAAATCAGTCTGTTATTCCTCCTCTATACATATTTCCTACAGTCTTATTAAATCTTTTAGACGACTTTGAACCGACAGGATAGAATTTTTTTTCATTAAAAACGCTGATTCAGAGTTAAAAAGTAAAAGACTATGTAATGTTAAAAATAGATGCAGACCCCTGTGTCAGTCTGGTTTCAGATTCAAAGCTGTACTTGTACTCTTGCATCTTTCAGAAGAAACACTTGCTTTAGCCTGGTAGGGATGTAATATATTGACATCAGTGGCATGAGCATAACTGAGATGAATTTGATTCTGCTCCTCATGCCACTTCTTTCTTCAATCTATATTTCACTTGAGAAACTTGATTTGGTGTCATGCAGCGTTGCATGTGGTAAAGGGTCCTGGCATTTTATTGCTCCTGCCTAGATGATATTACTAATGTTTCAAGGAGTGCTGCAAAGCATGAAAGCAAGACATAAATCTCTAAAGGTAGCCTAGCTGCTGTAAAACTAGAAAATAAATGTGAACCATTTGCATTTCCTGCAATGATGTTAGAAAAGAACTTGACTGATTGACTGGTAATTCTGCAGATTGAAAATGGGAGACAGAGTCATATTAGCCATATCTAACAGGCGAGTCATCCTCTTATTCTTACAGTTGTGCAGTGTAACAAGGGAAAAATAGAAGGAAGAAACACACGCCTAGTTTTTTTTTGAGCTGACCCTGGGCTATCAGTTGGAGCTGGCCAAAAGGCAGATTTTCCATGTTGTAAAACAACTTTTTTTTTTTTTAATTATATTTTGTGTCAGTTTGAATCAGACTACTACCAAATATTTTGACACTTCCTCTGAACTGGATATCCTGGCAAAATTTTGTAAATGCTGAAATATGTCATTGTAAATTCACTCCCCTTGGCCCACGCAGCTTTTGGGCAAAATGCATTTCTCTGTCTCAGCATCACCACTGCTGACAGAAGCCGTGAGACAGGCAGGAGTAGCTGGGGGGCTGATGATATGGGGCTTGTTCCATTCAGTGTGCTGTGAGCCCTGCAGGCTCCTGGGTGTCTGCCTGGCAGGTATCAAGGCAGTGCTGCTGCTGGCCGAGGCTGCCCTGCTCGGTCTTCTCCCCTGCTTCCCTTCCTCCCCTTGTTCACTCACTGAGCTGCTCTTGCTGGCTCTGGTCTTTCCTGTTTGTCATTCAGTGGTTTGCTGAATGTAGACCCTCTGCATGCACACTCGGTGTCACCTTGGCTTGCCATGGTCCTTGGCTTCTGTGGCTCTGACTACACTGAGCAAATTCCTTGTACCTCTGCACTTCACTGCAGCCTCTCTTTAATCACTGGATCTTCTCTTTGGGTTGTCCAAAGTCAATAAAACTTGTTTTGAAAAATGTGTTTTTTCATTGATAAAAGGGTATTTTGTTTGTTTCTACAGGAAGTTTCTATCTACGTCATTGTGTGCCATTTCCAGGACTTGTATTAAGTTAGAACTGCTTTCTAACCTGTTCTACTTTTGGGAAACTTTCTTTCCTGTAGACCTTGTTCTTTGAAATCCCATCTCATCTCAGCCTCAGCTTCATCTTCTGTGCTTTGTATTATTTACTCAGATGTTTCCACTGACATTTTAGGCTCTGTCAAGAATGAAGGGTTGTGGTACACACAGTTATGTTTCCATTAATATAGGTGCTGCCCTGACCTTGCTGGGTGTCCATGGCATTATCATCTCCACTTGTGCCCATCTGAAATGTGCAGTCTGGCACGTTGCAGATGGAGCTAAAGGGAAGGTCAAGAACCGTAGCCCTGCAATTGAGAATAAAATCTCTGAACAGGCAGGTGCTCTGCTTCACCTGACTGGTCCAAGCAGGGATATTAATTCCTTACTTTCCTGAACACGCTTGCAAAGCTCATTTAAGGAGAAAAACAACAAACCAAAACCAAACCTCAAACCAACAAAAACACCCAGAAAACATCCTGAAGTGATGCTTGATTACTTCTGGCTCATGCAATGTTAATTACTTTGGCTGGTTGGTTTGGTTTGGAATATAAAAATTATGATCTTCAATCTTTAATGAGAAACATTCCTGCCAATGATAAAAAGCAGGGAAACTGTTCACAGGTTGGCAGATAATGGCAAGTTCACTTAAATTCTCATAAGTTGCTGAAGGATTCCCGTGCCAACCTCAAGTCATATTCCCCATCCCCAACTGCCACCATGCACCATCAACTGCTCGACCTGCGTGCATGCCAGAGGCACTAAAAAAAATAAAATAATTGAAAGGGAGTTATAAGATATTATTTTGGAAATTATTTTGTTTTCCTTTTTGATTTTGTTATTTGTTAGACAATGTTGCCTGACACATTATTAATAGTCACTGCTAATGCTTCACTAATTGTGTCAGTCCTCCTCTTCTCAGGAGGAACATTGTAATCGTGACAAGGTGGCTCAGAATTGCTGCTGCTGATTTAAGGTGTGAAATTGAAATATGTCATTTACTATGACACCTCGTATTCTGGAAGTGATGACTTTGTGAATACTGTAAATTATATGAAATGGGGAACTAATACTTCTAAATAAAAAGAGGGATTTTTCATATTTGTTCCAGTTTGCTAAAGTTGGTATTATGCCACAATTGATATTACATAAATTATCTTGATCAAAGCAGTGTTTTTCAACAGAAAACCCCTTCCAGCCCTGAGTATTTCTAGGAAGTTACATAGCTGCACAGAACATTTTGAGTCACTGTAAGACCTGTTACTTCACTTCTGTTTCCTCTTTGAGCCAGTGCCAGAGGTTGGCTGTGTGCAAGGTGTAAGAGCTATTTGGCTGGAGCTTCATGTAGATAATTCTCTAGTTTGGTTGGGAGGCTGGGAAAAGACTAGAAATGGCAAGATTTCCCTCTGCCCTGCCATGAAAGAGGGACACTTGCCATAGGACATGGCAGTTTGCTGTGGTGAGTTCTTGTAGCTCTTGCTGAACAGGTATTGCTTGATCTGTGAAGAAGTTTGCAGCCATGTCCTTGGATGTGCTCCTTGCTATCATTTGTATTTTCATTCATTGGAGATGCTGCTGCATTTGCTTTTTGGTCTGAACCCCAAGTTAGTTCAGAAACTATAGCCAGTAACAGTGTCCCCCTCTGTTAGTAAACTCTTCGTCCTTCTAAACACTATAGTGGGCATACATCTGCTGGAGTCAGCCTTACAAAAGCAACCACCAAAACAATATAGAAAACCAGAACTATATTCAATATAAAACTAATTTCTGTTATCAGTCTGCTGGGACATACATTGGGTCAGGTCTGACCTGAAGGTCAGAGCAGAAGGCTGCAGAGTTAAGGATCAGAGCAGACAGATCTAACTTGGGATTAGCAACCAAGATGTTCTCCTTTCTTAGCAGTTGCACTTAAGACTGCTGGACAAGGCTGCCATTAAGTGATAAGATGCAAAGTCCAATAACAGCTATTGTGCTTGTGCTATCTAATGATCTGTGCTCAAAATGACACAGAGTAAAGCGGAAGCTAAATGTATTCATCCAAGTTAAAACAATCCAACTGATTGAATCTTGGATGTGGCAGAAAATGGGGCAGGCTGAACAGTTTCAGTTAGGGTGAGGTAGGAAGGTATAGGTGGAAAAGGGAGATGGGGTGAGACCTGGAGACAAGGTGTGTTTCTCCAGCTAGAACCATCACAAGAGGCAAACAGGTGATTGCCACGTGAGAAAGGTATGGATTGGTGACACACTTGGCATTTTATATATGGAGGTGCTATTGCAACCCATTCCATGCCAGATTTGACCTAATCTTCTTTTCTTTATTAATAACACAATATTTTTAATTAGCCTGCTTGGCTTTAATTAAACTATAGCACTTTTATAGACATATGTAGAGCACTGATGTGGATAGAAATGTTCCACTGAAACAATACCTGTGCCTGGGATGGTTTGCTGTGTGTAAGGTTGACCATGCCCTCAGGGCATGTTGGGAGTCTGCATCATAGGGAGTCAAATATGGGCAGGTTTGAAACAAGTGAGAAGCAGGGCAGTGATTTGGCCTGGCAGGGGATGCTCTAGTCTGGGACCAAGGAAACTCCCCTCTGCTTTTCATCAGTGCTATACTGGAACTTTGGCATTCGTTACTCTTTGTGTCCTTTTCCCTCTCTCGGTTTTGTCTGTTCACACGGCAAGTGAGTGTCTGTCTGTTGATGCACAACAAAGCCCTGACCTTCACTGCTATCAGTGTGTGATCCCACTGGTATAAATAATGCATACAGTTTCTAACAGCCCTGCCTACAGTAGTCAGCAAAGACAGGCACATTTTAAATCTCAAAGCATGCTAAGATATTACCTTGGATGGGAAGCTTTTCAGAGGAAGAAGTTGATGTGCTACTGGAGTAAGTTACCCTTAAGTAATAAGATTGGACACATATGAATAATTTCAGAACCATAATAGGACAGTTTAGCTCTAGATGTGCTGCTTTCAACTGGACCCCAGGCCATTATGTGGTGTTCTGTCATCAAATCTCCATGAAGAATGCCATATATAGTCTCAATTTCAGTAGCAAACCTGTATTGTTGTTGTTTAACCTCGGTGACTTAACACAGGGAATTGTTGAAACGGACCTCTCAGTTTGTTTCATGATTAAAAGTAAGGCCAGTAGGAGTGTGAGTCTGTGTATGCACACACACACACACACACACATAAGTATATACACATGTATATTAATCCAAGGCAGAAATCTCAGGGGTCAAGACATTTAGAGAATAAAACCTTATGCATCTCAGGTGGCTCAGCAGTCAATCTGGGAGATCAACCTCTCTTTATATAATATTTTTCAGAGCCATCTTTGGTTATTTTTCCTGTAAACCCTTACATTTGTAGGGAAGGGAAAGGAAAGCAATGACAATTCCATTTCACTCTTTAGTTTTAACAAAGGGTCAAGGGCCATTTTCAGGGTGCCTGCAGCTTCAGTGTCTTCAGGAGTTTGTGCTACTCTTGCTGGGCTTGTTCTTTAGCAGCTGGAGATGTGAACATACAGCAGTCGAGCATTTAATTTAACTTGTGGGGCTGCATAACTTTGAGATTCTGAGGCAATTTGGCTGCTACTAAAGGGAAACACTGATTTTTAAATATACATTCATTCTAGCAAAAGGCTGGAGGAACTTTTTAATATTTATGGTGCAATAATTGATCTTTTACCACTGTCAAAAGCTGTTAAAGACTTATCAGCTTGCTATTTCAGCACCATATGCTCTATACAAACTCCTCACCATGTGTCTTTCCTGCATTTTAGGGAAGAACATTTGTTGGAGTATCAAAACAGAGAATCGCTTCTTCAAATGATGGTGCCCGTGTAGATGTGTGGGACTTCATCTAAGCCCTCATTTGTATCCAGACCCCTTGAGCAGGGAGAGGTCTGGGGGATGTGCAGTTGAGTCTTTGTTTAGTAAAGTGTGGTAATAGTATTTTGTCAGAAAAAAACCCTGTATTTGGATTTTCTTTAATGTTGGCTACAATACCTTAATGCAGTGCTGTTGGGAAGGTACTGAGCTGCAGGCCTGGAATAAAGCAAATGTTCTGCACTGGTGTGTTCACCTGATTTAGCTTTTATTATCACTTTAAGTCTTGATCTTGCATGTTGTTCCCACATTTTCCAGAGTCTTACCTTCCTCTTGCCCATTATAAAGTGGTGGGAGGTCCTGGGGTCCCACGGGTCAATAAGGAACAAGGTCTTCACAGACCACTGAATACACTTGAAATAAACCCTTAACTTGCCTGAGTTGCTACATGCAAATTGATGCCCAGAGTGAGGGATAATTGAAGGTTATGAAATATTATGTGCCAGCTTAAGTCTTCATCTCTTCTGCAGAGCTCAGGCAATTAGGGCTTAGCTTGGCCAGTCAGAGGTCTCCTGTGATTGGGAGAATTCAAGTGGGGCCAAATCAGTGTTAACAGTCTCTGTGGCATCTCATCTACACAAGGTCAGTGGGAAAGAGTTTGTGCTCTGCAGATCTCAGCCTGGGAATATAAGGAGCATGTAGGTGTCTCTATTGCATTTTTGCCTTCTGGTGGAATGCAAAAGAGTCTCAGAGAGCTTCCCTGTCACCTGAGCATGTTTCCATCACAATCCCTCTCTGTGAGCCTCACACCCATTTTCTACATCAAAATTAAAATTACCTAATTAAAATGAAAAGGGTTGGGAAAAGAGTAAGAAAGAAGAAATAGTAGGGTGGGAAGAAGAGCTAATTAAATTGGATTTCTATTTATTTAATTGTATAGTGAATTTCTAGAGAAAGAGGGATGGAATGAGTTTCTGTAGTTAGAATCCTGCTCAGAGTCAGCCATACAGTAGCCAGCAAAGAGAGGAAGAAGTTTGGCAAGTCTTGTGTCTGGCCATAAAATAATCATGGTCTTTCTAAAGACCCTAAAATATTGAAGAATAACAGGCCTCCTTCAGCTGTGGCCCTGTGCCATACCCCCACCTGAGAGGTTGGGCTGTGTCCATTTTTTGAAGGAATATGATTTTGCAGTCATGTCTTGCAAAGTCTGGAGCAGAAGAAAAATGCACGTGGATTTCAGAGCACCCTCAGCTGTTCCTTCCACCAGGGGAGTCATTGCAGGATTCAGGTCAAGACATAGTTGGTTGGGTCTCTTCATAGACTAAGACCAGATGAACCTCTTGTGGAAAGCTGGGAGGTGGGAGGCACTCAGTTCCTGTTGTGTTTTATCTGTGTGATTTGGTCCCCCTCCTCTCTCAAGCTCCTGTGAAAAATCCCTGCCATAACATCTCAGAAGGAGGTTACTGTGGCAACGTTAACTCTTGCTTTCTTGCTGTGCACCAGATATCGTTGAGCCTTACTGTGAGACAATCTTTGAAGATTGTGGAGCTTTTAAAAATCTGCTCATTCTCCACAGGGAAGAAGAAAAGTTCTGATGGGTGGTAGTGTCTGCCCCGGCAGCTTCATCAAACTCAGAGCTCCCCTTTTAGGGGAAATTACAGCCCTCCTTCATTTTGCTGATCTTTCATCAGGTTTTCATCCTCTCCCTTACCTCTCAGTGACCTATTCTCTCAGAGAGCACCTGAGAGCATTTATAGACCTCCTGTAACTCAGCAGTGCCTTTGAAGACTTGGATGTTAAACTGTGATCTTTTCTCCCTGCTGTTTTTCCTCTTAACCTTGCTCTCTGATTTTAGCCATGTTCTCTGGATGCTGGTTTCCTCTTATGCACAGCCAGCTATCAGAGGCAAGAGAGAATTTTAGAATCAGCTTGGAAGTAGAAGTTAGAAGTTAGTTAGGGTAAGCTTCCTGACAACAGTGTGCTGACTGATTTTTCAAAGTCATGTTTTGCTGTGAGGACTGTTTTGAACTAAATTTAATTATCTGAGTGTGAAACAATCTAGCATGATCCTCGGTGGATAGCCCAAGGCTGTGAGTGATAGAAGAGGTGTAACAAAACTGCTACGTGTCTATGTTTTTATATTTACCTGTAATTGGATGACAGTTGTTTATATGCAGGAAAACAAGATGAGGTAAAAGCTCTGAGAAAAGGAGCAAATAGAAAAGAGCCCAATGCACTAGTGTTTGTGGACTGCTTTCTAAGATGACTGACAAGGCCAAAAAAAAGTACAGAAATTTGGGAGAATTAAAAGTTACGGCTTTACTTTGTGTTAGTTGAGGTAACACCTGACATAAAGACTGATAGGCTTCAAACTGCAGCATCTGTGCCTGGCATAGTGATGTGGTGCTGTAAGCAAAGGGCTGGGAGCCAGGACACCTGGGTTCTGTATCCAGCTTTTCTGCAACCCTAAGGGTGTTACTCACCACTACACTGCTATTTCTCATTGTAGTTCTTGTTGGCTTCACCTGCTGAGCCTGTTGACTTTCCCCTGCAGATGCTGTCCCCTGTACTGGAGCTGTGCCTGACACAATGGGGCTTTGCTTGTTATTGAAAGATTTCTTAGGTTCACTAATGACATCTGATGCTGAAGAAATGCCACCCTTGAGTCATTTTGATTTAGGAATGAGTCAAGAGCTCTGTAATATTCCGTAGGGTCACAGCAAAGCAGTCGGTCTCATCCCTGCTTATAGTGGAAGGAGTTTGAGAATGCAGGATGTAGTCAGGCATCACATTCTGGATCTGATGGCCTGCTTTGTACACATGCATAGATCTTAAGATCTCTTACAGGTGCTTGCAGGGGAAGGTTGTTCAGGACCACAGCATGAATATGGAAGTTCATCTCTGGGCAGCCAGTGAACCTGTGGTGCTTGGCTGGAAGGTGGCAGGTTCAGGTCTGAATCCCTGCCATGATAAACTTCAGGATGGGTTTCCAATGCTTCAGGCAGCTTCTTGAATGCTGATCTGTTTTCTGTTTTTCATAGCGAAAGGCAGAAACATGGAACAACTGCTTCATAGATGCACCATGTGCATAGTGGAAATGTTACTCACTTGTGGTTGATGGTCATCATTCTTTCCCATCAGTCTTTAGAGGCATGTTTCCCTTTTTCAGGGAATGGAGACTGAAGACGAAAAGGACATGGGAAAACAGATGAGTAATCAGGACAAATAGTCCAATGAGGCTGAACCCATGGCATGGACTTGTTCTCAGACTTATTTATGGTATAAAGTGTTTTGAGATCCTACAGACAAAGCTAATGCTCCCTTGGTCTTTCATTCCTTATGCAGCTCCAACACCTTTTAATGTCACAGGGAGATCTGGAAATCTGTCAGGATTGAGTCTTATGTCACCACAAGTCCTTTCTGCTAATAATTTAAAATGTCAGGCAGCTGCATGTTTGTGTAGGTAATATATCAGTATATATTTTAATAACATAATAATGTTACCAAACATTAGCACTACCAAGGGGGGGACTAGCTCTCTGTGCCCTTTGATTAGCTTTGATTCCTCATGAGGCTACACAATTTTTACTTTATTTAAGGGTTTTTTTTTCCTCTAGAAATGGAGAAAGTGTTGGCAAATCTGTCAAAAGTGCATTGAAATTAAGAGGTGCTACACAACAGTCAGAGCTCACAAACTTAATTCATTACTAATTAGCTTGCATTTCAGTATAACTTAATTACTTCAATGCCTCATTCACCAGGCAGGTTTCTCCACTGTAGGATCCACTGCAGGCACTGCAAACAAGGAGACACTAAATAAACTCAGCTCCTATGGAAATGACCAAGATCCTTTACCAGGTGCAAAGATGGCTACAGTGAACAAATGTTTGTGTTGGGTTGACTGTTAATCTGGATTACATGAGGCAACAGAGATCAGCATAGGTTAGGAATAGGAGGGGGTTTGCCCCCCAAATGCATTATCTTTTCTTATTAAGTAAAGTTTGTTTCCCTTTTTTCTTTGTGTGCCTTAGTGTGACTCTTACACTTGTCAAACTTATAGGAACTCAGCATCTTTCTGAATGATCTTTTTTTTGCTGACTTTAAATTAAACTGGTCAACAAATTCCGTAATTTCTGGGTGTGGGTGGACAGAGGGCACAAAGAGTTGCCTGCCTCTTCTTAGGAGATGAGACTAATAAAAAATTTCATGTTTTGTTTCCTGCTCTCAATTAATAATGTTGCTCATAAAAGGAAATCTACTTTTTTAGAAGTATTGTTTTAGAATTTAGAGCACATAGCAAGTGTGACTCCCCAAGGCAATAGTTTCCTTCTTATAACTTCCTAAATATATGTTCCTAAGTTTGTACTAAAATGAAGTAGAGAATTTACTCTAGACAAGTTATTAGATGATGTGCATAACATAATTACTATGGAAATTGCTATAACCAGTATAGCTAAGTATAAGGTTTGTTTCTTGCCTTTGGTAATTTACAATTCTTTTTTTTTCCACTAGATTTTATGACCCTGAATTAGAAGAATTAGGTTCAGTTTAAAAAAAAAAAAAAAAAGAAAAAAGAAAAACCCCTAACTTTTCTTTTAAAAAAAGCTAACAGCAAAATGATCCTTTTATTTTCTTCAATGAGCTATGTTACATTTGCTCAGCCTTGTAATATTTTTCAAAACTGCCAGTCAAAACTGCAAACTCAGTCTGAGTTTTAAAAAAAATGAAGGTTCTGTGCTCCTGTGCCCAGAGCATCATATGTAATTAGGAAAAACTAGTAGAAGTTAAGAGAAGTGGAATTTCGGCTCTTCTCTTATGCTTCTAGCACTGAAAACATGTCTTTTGCTTTGTATTTTTTCCTTGCAGCCATACCTTTTATTCTGGACCAAATTCTAATAACTTGGTTGTTTGGAAAATATGACCAAGGTTTGGCACTAGAAATACAGGGAGCCCTGGCTACAGCTGTGGAATGAATGTCGAGAGTGACAGGAAGCAAGTTTTTTCCTCACTCTTTTTCCAGCGTGCTGTAATAAGTCTAGATTCATCCAAAATGTCTGAAGCCCATGGGAATGTCACTGATGTGGGGTGAAACCAGCACCTGCATTGTATCAGTAACTCTGTGCAACAAAGAGGTTTACATCCAGTATTAAATTTCTACCGATTGACAAATCCAGTATATTAATTTTCAGCCGTTCAATACATAGCCAAAGGCTTTCTTGGAACTGATGGTGAATTTATTAAGACTGGTAGCTGGCCTTTGGTTTTTCATCTGTATTCTCATTCCTAAAAATATTGGCTTTGCCTGTCAGTTCAGAAGGGATTGACTTTGAGGTTTGGGAACAGATAAAATCTGTTGTAAAGGAGGGAACATTATTCCTATCATTGCTTTTGGGGATAGTTTGAGCTAAAACCTGTCTGGTTTCAGTTGGGGAGCAGCAATCAGATCTATGGTATTTATTTTTGCTGACTGCATCTTTCAGATGTCCTGGTAAAACCCTTCTCTGTTTAGACATCTGGCTTTGTCTCATTAACTTGATGCACCTCAATGCTCCAGTCATCCATTTTTCCCATAAACAGCTCCACGTCTCATTTTCCTGCTGCCTCCTTTTCATACGATACACGCTTATCTACAAATTTCTACTCCTTCTTAGCTTAAATCTCACATGAAAATTAATTTATGACTGCCCACAGTAGGCAAAGTAATAACAATCTTTATGTTGGCTCCTCATCTAGCAGATTTAATCACAGGCTTAACGTTTTTGGAGCCTGGAGTCAGGTTTGACTCTAGAAAGGTGCAACTGCTGTGCTGAGATGCTCTCTCTTACAGGTAGGCAGCATCAAGGGCTGGCACAAAAGAGCTGTTAATTCCCTAGGGATTTTAGATCACTTGTGTCTTTGGTCTCATGGATTTGAAATCTATGGCAATTAGAGTAAATTCCGTTATTTCTCAAAATTAAAGCTGAATTTTCCCATGTACTAT
Source organism: Neopelma chrysocephalum (assembly GCF_003984885.1). Taxonomy (NCBI): domain Eukaryota; kingdom Metazoa; phylum Chordata; class Aves; order Passeriformes; family Pipridae; genus Neopelma; species Neopelma chrysocephalum. The sequence continues at coordinate 1,829,781 of NW_020897734.1, forward strand.
TCCATAAGGGCAAGATTTTACTGTGAAGATTGTAGAATCTCTCTCTCTCACATATTGAGGCAAGTCTCTTTCTCTTACAAAACTTGATAAAAAGACCATTATTATCTTTCAGTGCATTTTACTCTTTCTTAGTTGATTCAACTTCCACCTCTCTAATACTTTAAATTTTTTCAAGGTCAGGCAGGGGAAGAACGGATAAGCATCTATTATTGTTGTGGTACTTTATTGTTCTGCATGAAAAGAAGCCTTTCTGTCTTCAAAGACCTATTCTCTTTCCTTTCCAGGACAGTGCTTCAAAATATTTTAAGAGGGACATTTTTCTCTTTAACTCCATCTATGCTGTGCTGGTAGGATGCAGCACGGAGAGATTCCTCTTAAAGGGTTTTTTTTGCACAGGAATATCTGTCACTCTAGACATGAACATTCACCTCAGGATAGATGCTAGACACAGAGGCTGATACTCCAAGAGCTGTCTGTGGTCTCCACAAGGCGTGCTGTTTTAACGGAGCCCTTTGTGCCAAGTCAAACCTGGAAGTCTCCTCTTTTTGTTTTTTATTGATGTTAAGTGATGGCCAAGGGGGATGCAAATCACATCAAGAAAAGCTCTGGGCTGAACTCTTCCGATGGTCCATCACTGCTAACTGATAAATCTATTATGTAAGCAGGAAAGCCCTGTGGGACAGAGGATATTCAACATAAGTTGTATAGATAATCCATAAACACTGTCCTGCTGCAAAACAGGAAGAAAACACTGCTGCTTTGGCAGTGAAAGATCTGAGGAGAACACACCAAATCCTGTAATTAAATGACTTTAAGTGTTCCTAAATGTTATGTTTCATCTAGACTTCCTAAATAGAATTAACCAGAAGCTAATTAAAAAAAGCCTCCTGCTTTCTTTCAAAGTATCTTTCTGGTATTGACTATAGTGAGTTTATCTATTCACAGAGCACCATGAATCACTCCTCTGTTTAAGAAAAAAATTGATTGCTGTTCTAATACTTATTGAACACCTATAACAGATGTTTAAATCTCTACAAGCTTGAGATAATTAAAATAATAAATCTATACCCATTTGACAAGACTTAGCAGAAATCAAGGATATAAATAATCTAGTGGCATTATTCTGCCAAGTATTATGATCATGTTCTCATGGAAATTTCAAGCCTCATTCTACCATCCTTATTGAGGTAATGCTCTTGATTCCAGGAGAGTGTTCAGGACAGTGTAACAGCAAGGACCTCAAGAGCCTGGCCATTCCCCCCAGGACTAGTGTCTCAGCACTTGGTTGTCCTTGCCTATATCTTCTAGGGGAACTAGACACAGACCTCTTTTGTCCTTTTCTTAGTGTCTGTTTTGGTTCAGTGAATTCATTATAATAGTATATGGGCACCTGCATTTGCACCTTGTAGTGCTTGACTGCCAAGGTGTACTCACAGCTGGGAAATGGGGCAGAGATGTGGTGCGAAGAGACTCAGCTTCCATCTCCCTTCCTTTCCTTTCCTCCACAAACCCACACCTCCTGTTTCACCAGAAGAAGCCCCTTTGGTCTCCAGCCCTCCAAGAGGGAGCTGGCACAGCCCTAAGATGGGGTGCTGTACAGAAAAGTTCAGGAGTCACTTGGTCCAAGAAAAAAAAGAAGTTATTCTCCTAAAGCCTGGTGTCCTAGGACAGGGCAGTTGTATGTCCTGACCCAAGGCTTTTGTATTTTGTGGCCAGTATCTGAATGGTTCTTGAAACAGGGACTGAAACCATCTCTTACATCTTCCAGCTAAGTACCTGAAGGAGACCCCAAACCAAGGGGACACTTCTTGACCATGGTGAGGAGGTAGTTTTGTCTCCACAATATCCAGTGCTCTTGGAATTTTTGTCATTCAGATTCTGAAAGGAGGTAGGTGCCAAGATCAGCAAGAAGGTACTCATAGGTTATCCATGGCCTTGGATAAATCATGGGGTGTAACCCTGATATGGTCTTGCCTGGTTGGCTGGCCATTGGGGGAGTAGCAGTGGAGTTGCATGTGTTGTGATTTGTTCCCCAGAGCCATAACCAGAGGGATATCAATCACTTTCATTACACCAAAGCTAGAGAATTAGCTCCCTGGGCACTGGGAATGAAAGCACAGGCTGGACACAACATTGCAAAAGCAGGAAGACGATGTTTAGCACCACTGTGGACATGGAGAGAAGTTCCCCTGGTTGCTTCTCTACCCAGGGGGGTTTGAAAGTAGTTGGTTTCAAAATTTTGTGTGAAACCCCTAAAGACATCAGTGTGATATAAATTATTCTCCCATCCACGCAACCCCTGACCAATGAGCGCATCCAACAGAGTGACAAAGGCCAGGAGAAAGGGACATCCATAGGGAAGGTGAAAAAATGAGGAGTGATGTTCATCCAAGAGGAACCTATAAAACTGTAACACTATCTTTTTATAAAAGAGCTATGGGACTAGAGGTCTTGATTCACATAGCAGGACTCATATGAAAATAACTAGATGAGGAAACAAAGAAACCCCCAGTGTTAGAAGAAAAATCTGTTTTTGCTTTCATCTCACCACAGTGGTAGCCTTGTGATTAGTTGTGGCATTCTCCTGTTTTCAGACTAATGAGTATGTTAAACTGTGTTTTGTAATTTCTGGCACCATGTCAGCTTCTTAAGATCACTTGAAAGGGAGATCAATGGGAAGGATGGCACAGCAGTGCTTAGAAAATAACTCTGCAGGTTTTTCTCTTGTTTTCCCTCTCCTCCACCCTTCACACATTCCCCCAAGAATCCTGGCTGGCAGAGGAGACACGGCATTGATAAACTCGAGGCTGCCTTCTGAGTGGTGTGAGGTGCTCACCTCAGTGCTGCAGTTGAGCACATCTTTGCTTGGGCCTGCTCAGTCCCTGACAGCATCTCTGTTGTCCTGTGGTTCTTTCCTTTGCTGTAGTATTTGTGCTTTCAGGTGCTCTGTTGCCACTGCAGCTCGTAGTTTGGGTTTTTTCCCCTTCTGTTGTAGCTCTGTTAGCAAAAGAAACCTACCAGCATTTTGTTCATCACGTTTTTTTCCTCCCATGGCAAATACATATAAGTAAATCAATCAGTCATTGTCAAGGGAACTCTAATGGTATGCTTCTATGTGGATAATTATTACTTCCCTGTCAGCAAAAGGTTATAAAAATTTTTCCTTTGGGAAAATGCAATAGAGACTTTTTTCCTGGCAGGCAAATGCTGTACAGATGTTTTTCTCTGGATAATACGGCTGAAAAGCTCCTTGTAGGATAACCTGACATAAATGCTTCTGTTAGGCTGATTTCTGTGTCACTGAAAGACTGTTGACTCTTTTCCTAGGAGGAAAAGAAGCTTTCTCTGGTTTCCTCCTACTGGGAAAACATTATTCAGGCACCTGGTTATGTCAGAAAAATACAAATAAAAACCACTCTTTTTTTCCCCTTTAAATGCGTCAGAATCTTGGTTCAGAAAAGCTGTTAAATACATACTTAAATCTGTATTTACTGGGACAGATTGTTAGCTGCTCATCTCTTAACTAGCTGCACAGCAGGGATTGCTCACCTGACCAGTTTCTTTAGTGCTGTGAGTACAAGCTCATAAGTGAGGTGGAAAGTTTACTTGTTGTGTGGAACGATTTGCTGCCAAAGCTGTGGTTTAGCTGACACTGGCAGCACTTCCAGCTGGCTTGACTGGACCAACTTTTTCCTGGAAACAGCTGTCTTGCATTGAATCTTCCCAGGCAAGTTATCTGACAGAAACACAGAATCATAGAATTGTTTAGGTTGGAAAATACATTAATGGCTAGCCTCCGTTATCTTTAGGGTAACACTGCCAAGCCCACCACTAAACCATGTGCCCAAGCCCCACATCTACATGTCTTAAATACCACCAGGGATGGTGACTCAACCACTACCCTGGGCAGCCTCTTCCAATTCTTCTCTTTTCTATGAAGAAATTTTTTTCTAATATCCGATCTAAACCTTCCCTCACACAACTTGAGGCTATTTCTTCTTGTCCTCTTGCTTGTTACTTGGGAGGAGAGACCGACCCCCACCTGGCTACAACCTTCTTTCAGGTACTTGTAGAGAGTGATAAGGTCCCCCCTGAGCCTCCTTTCTCCAGGCTAAACACTCCCAGCTCCCTCAGTCACTTCTCATCAGACTTGTGCTCCAGACCCTTCCCCAGCTCCGTTGCCCTTCTCTGGACCTGCTCCAGCCCCTCAGTGTCTTGTCATGAGGGGCCCAAAACTGAACACAGGATTTGAGGTGTGGCCTCAGCAATGCCCAGTACAGGGGGATGGTCACTGCCCTGGTCCTGCTGGCCACATTACTTTTGATCCAAGCCAGGATGCCATTGGCCTTCTTGGCCACCTGGGCAGACTGCTGACTTATGTTCAGCTGGCTGTTGACCAGCACCCTCAGTCACCTTTTGGGAGTGTCTGTGGTGTGGGAAAATGGAAAGGCAAATCTTGCCATGTCCTGTTTTCTGTCCCCTGCTGCAATGCCCAGCCCTAAGCCCCCATGCTTAGGAGTGTCTGGAGGAAATTGCAGATGGCAGGTGTCTGTTCAGTCTGTGGTGCCCCTGTGTAAACACTGTATTTTTGGGTGAGGGGCGATTACCTGTCCCTTCCTAAGCATGAACTGCACTGACTTAGTTGCCTTGTGTCAGGCACCAGAGGGGGCCAGGTGAAGAGGGGCCCAGAAGAGCGTGTTGGTCCAGGGCAATGTGCCTGTGCATGGTGGCTGCTGTCTCTGACACTTGTTTGGGAGCCTGGTTTTGTCTAAATTTGTAGAAATATATATTAGAAGGTGTGTGGTTTTTCTTTTTTTTTTTTTTAATTCTTCCAACCTTTTTTTGCCCCAATGGTGGGGAATGGAGAGACTGCTTTGGGCGGTTTAGATACTTTTGACTCTTAGCTATATAATGAAACTGTTTGAGATTAAAGAGTAGGCCTTAATTGCTAACATGAATCAACATGCAGTGCGTGATGTGTGTACAGGAGAGAGTGCTACTCAAGAAAATTATTGCTTTCCACCCTCTTAATTACTGCTGCTCTAAGGTCTAGGCTGAGGTCTAAGTGCTGTTTCTCAGCTGCTTTGTGTCCAAGACAAAGTGATATGGTTCTGAGAATTAAGAGGAAATGGAAAATGATTTGTAGTTCAAACAGGTCTAATGCAGCCTCATTCCCATCTGTCAGTCTGTCCCCTCCTTGTGAACTACCAGTGCTGTCACAAATGCAGATGGGTGGTGGCACCTCTGTGCTCACAGGGGAGCTGAACAGCAGTGGCAGCTCTGGGGAGATTGCTGCAAAGCTGGACTTAGCAAACTTGACATTGATTTTTTTTTTTTTTTCTGTAAGACAAAGACTTGGGTGTGACTTTGTGAAAACTGCTGTCAGAGGTGCTCTGCTGCAGTCGTGTGTCCTGGTGCTCAGCAAAGGTACTGGTTGTCCCAGAGGAAAGTTAAAACATGCTGCTTGCTCTCTTCACCATGGAGAAAGAATAGTGTGAGGAAACCGGGCAAATGTTAGGGCCAGTGGAGCTCACCTAAGGCAAAAGTAATTCACCCACTGGATTTCCTGGAAAAGCAGACAAAACTATGGTTTGTTTAATAGAATTGGACCAACATGGATTTCATCATCTAACGAAGATATTTCTCTGTCCTCTCATATAATTTTTTGTTAGTTGTCTCAGAAAGGAGGAGGAAGTCCTAAAATGATTATCTTTGAGCAAAACCATGAGCAGGGTGAAGCATACATAATTAGGCAGAGGACATTTGGCTGAGCAGAGCCAGCAGGATTCCCGAGGCTGCTGGGCACGTGTGGTGAAGGCAATGACATGCTTGAAAATTAAGTGGAAAAATTAGCCTTTAAAGAAGCAGCACGCTAGGGAGAGTGAGGGAGGTTGATGGAGTCATGTTGCTTTCCTATGAACGCAAGGAAATAAAATCCCCAGAGCCACGAGTGCTGCAGGGACTGAAAGGCTGCTGAAGCAAATGCTTTGGAGGGAAAATACACTGTTGGTACAAAACATCAGCATGGGTTTGAGAGTGACTATGGCTAAGAGGAAGCACAAGGACATCTCATGGGAATAGGATGGGGGAATTCCTGTTTGCAGACTCTTGCTCTGTCCCTAAAACTTTGAATGAGTATAAACTTATTCCAGACTCTTATGTCTTCTGCTTTTAAGAACTGTGTTCTCACAAGGAACACCTGCCTGCAGAGCAGTATAAAGTTTGTCTATGAATCCCTGACAATGTAGCATCTTTACTGGATTAGCCTCCCCCAACCAGCACTGAACTATGGGAGATGGCCTCGTCCCCTCCAATTCATTTGTGTAGTTATAAACCAGTAAAGCTGAACTTGGAGGAGGGAGAAAAATACCTTATACATTTCAAGCAAATGGGGAATCCAAAGTAAAACATCTTCCCAAGGTTTAAGCCATTATTCCTTTGATGAGGAATGTCTGTGTGTCACAACTAGTTGTTGTTCAGGCACCAGAAGATGTATTTAAAGTACAGCTCTGCACAGTGTAGTGTGAAAGAGGCCTGATAGCCTTACTGTTTTTCTTCCTCTGTTAAAGAGAGATGTTTGCTTACAGAGGAAGAAGAGCACTCTGTCTGCCCAGCCTGACACTCCAAACTGCAGGGTCACATCCCTCTTGCTTGTGTGTGACAACTCCCCTTTTCAGAGCTAGGCTGGCACTTGAAATAAACTTCCTCGAGGTAATTGTAGTTCATAACTTATTTTTGGGAGAGGCTTTCAGTATTCATATATTTCTTTCCAGCAGTAGGTGGCAGCAATTTTCTTAGTCCTAATCTGATAAGATCTGTATGTTAATTACTGTATAATAATGTATTTCGTGAGGTAAAGGCTTCAGTTGCCCTTTTCAGAAGTTATTATTAACTAAGATATCATCCCTGCTGTCCTCCAGTTAGTTCAGTGCTGGGCAACAGCAGAGACCAGTGCCTGAGCCTGCCCATCCTGTGCTCGTCCTCTGAAAAGCCCAGCCGGCACCTGGGGTGCTCTGTGCCTCTGCCTCCATGCTGGGAAGGAAGTGTGGGACCAACAGCCAGCCAAGCTGAGCCCCAGAATCTGGGCCTTCAGTGGTGCCACCAGGCACCAGCAAGGAATAGACCAACTTCCAGTTCCTTTGGAGTAATACTTTGGGGATAAGAGAATTGTGTAAGAATGTGGGCCCACATCCTCACCTTCAGCTGGGAGGGAAAGCGAATAGCTTGAAAAATAATGAAGCACAAAAATGCTGTGATGAATGACTAGTTAAACAAAGTCTGAAGGAAAAGAAAAGAGCAGAAATGATCTGGCTCAGAAATAATCAATCTGTGCGTATTGCTCTAAGCTGACTTTTCCTCCTTGTACATGCTGTACATATATTTCCAGAGAAGGGTCATTAGGAGACTCATTTTAAAATGAAATGTTTTGATCAGTATAAAGGTTTGCAACAGGAGATAGAAAATATGAGAAATAGATTAAGCAACATGAATCTAAAATATAATGGCTTCTGTTACGTGAGTTTAGAATAATGATGTTGAAATTAGGAAAGCTTCATCAACTTTGAATGAATAACTGATCTCCAGTGGACAGAGAGAAAACTGATTTTAATGATTGCTTTAAACTAACATTTGGTGAAATAAATGTTTAATGCATTTGTTCTAAACCAGAATTAACTGCAGTGCCGTGTCTTCTTCATGGCTCAAGCACTGCTTCTATTTGGCTGTTTCTCTATCCTTTCTATCTCCCAAAGTCGACAGTAAGTTGGGATTTTTAAAGTTTATGATCCATTTTGAATTTTTGATAAATATACCCCCTACTACTGCTTTTCATGGTGTGTCTGATGGATTTGATTTCATCATGGGAAATGCAAGTGCAAGGCCAGGAATCAGACAATTTTATAATGGGGTAATTGTGTTTAAACCATATTAAGCTCTGTTCATCCTGAAACATTGCAGGAACCTGCAGCTTTGCAGTCCCCTGTGTTCCATTTCTTATTGTGTGTTAGAACCTCCCTGCTATGACACAATTAAAAATATGCCTGTGGTATAATTCAGGCAGGTGAAGGAGAGTGACCTGCCCAAAATTAGAAAAATAATTAGAAAGGGAAGGATCCTCGACTAACCTGGGCATTGTTGCAGCTGAAATCATTGTGGACAGCTGACCTATCTAGCAACCAAGGTAAAACCTTTTCCCTAATCATCAAAGAAAATTGGGTGTAAGGTGTGAGCTTGTGGGAACTGGTAAAAATGTTCTTTCCTGCATCTTGGGTAAGTGACTAGTTCTAATACCAATGCCTTTAATTTAAGACAAATACTCAAGGTCTGACTACTGTCCTTTAATGCCTCAAGGAGCTCCTCCATCACTATTTCTGCTCTTTTACTCTGGCTGCTTTTATGTTTCCTAAGTGTACTCTAAGGACGAGAGTGCTCGTGGGAACTGGTGCTCGTTCATGGTGAAGCTGTTTGTCTACTTTGAAGTGCTCCTTTTGACCTTGTCCTGTTCTCCTTGCTAAAAAGGTCACGTACACAGTGAGCAGAGCTGTTGCAGAGACACCTTTATGCCTATATAGCAAACATCCTGCCTTTTCCTGTGGTAACAGGGCCATTTCACAGCAAACTGTCCCCAGCAGAGAAGTGCAGGCAAACTTCCAGGGGCTCTTGCAGACTCTCCAGCTTAGAGCAGGGAGGTGAGCAGGAGGCAGCCCCATGGCACAGGCCAAAGGGGCTTGTTTAGGAGGTAGTGGCTGGGAGGATGCAGAGCAGGAACTGTCTGCCAGGTGGGAGGAGAGGGATGAACTCAGGCACTGAAGTGGCTTGTTCTGGCACTTGTACATGGCTGGTGACAGCAGAAAGCAGCAGAGGTTGTGAGGATCAGGTTGTTGTGTCCAAGTCACTTAGGTGCTTTGATTTCTATGTTATGAGTGAGATTTAGGTCTTTTATTTATCTGCTTGATGCATCTGAAATGTTCTCTCCTTGATGCCATCAGCAACATAAGCACTTTAATTTTCTGGCAATAGGCCATTTAATACCTAACACATTCTCCCCAGGGCCTGGTTTGCAGTGATTTTGGTCAGTGAAATGCTTCATGCTTTGAAGTGATGGATGCATGTGAGTGTGGGGTCTGTGCTTGTCCTCTCCATGACTGCCCAGCAGGCAGGTTGCTCCCTGGAATACCGAGCTTTTCTGTGCCTCCCTACTGCCAGCAGTGTAGTGCTCTGGTATATGGTGGCCTATTTTCTGACAACGTTGCAGATGCTGTGAAGGGTTTGTTTGTAGCTTTGTGGTAAATGTTGCACAGGGATCTGTGACAGCAGGGACCAGCTCCCTTTGTAGAGGATAAAATGTAAGTGCTCTCATTATCAAACATGCACCACGCTCTGACTGAGCACAGGCTGCCTCTGCTGGGAAGTCAAAAGGCAATGAGTTTGCATTAGACAAGTAAACTTGCAGTATGAATTCTCCTTCTCTAAGATCCCTGAATCCCTCATCATGCAATCCTTTGGGCAAGGACTGTCATGTACTACATGGCTATGTAGCTTATCAAAATAGAACTCTGGCTCAGCTGATGCCTCTAGATACCAACATGAAATAAATATTAATAACATGGCAGCCTCCCTGCTTACTGTATTCCTGTTTCCAGCCTTCTTATTACTGATCATTTACAGCTGGAGAAACAGATGCAAAATCATCTTCTTTCAAATAAGGCTAGAACTGAAAGTGAAAGGGGGCAGGAAAGGGCAGCTGAAATAATTACAGGCATAAGGGGGCTTTGATTTGAGACAATATCAGGCAAGATAAAATCTACTTAATTCTCAGAGCAGACTAATAAACAAGAGTGTGACGGGAGGATGTATAATAATGAATGGCACAGGGAGGGTCAGCAGGGTTATTCCTCACTGAGTGTTTACAGTATATGAAAGAGATGCCCAATGAAACTCGAAGGTGACAAGCTTGAAATAGATAAATGAGTTATTTTTATGCAGTGCAAAACTTAACCTGTAAATCTCAATTCCACAAGATGCTGTGTTGTTATGAGATACACTTAAATACAAAACTGGTGAGAATTTTACATGCCACGCTTATTAGATCTATTCAGTTAATTTAAAAGTAATTTAACTTCATGTTTTAGCTAGACTTCAGAGGTGGCTGTTTCAGAAGCAGAAGCAGGCAACTTCCTTCAAAAATCTTATGAAACATGAAGACTATACCAAGAAAAACAGGGCCTAAGCAGGGTAAAGGCAGATAAGGCTTCTTGAACCATGTGTTCTGAAATGAATGTGCGGGCTCAGAAATACTGAATTCACAATTGTTTCTTAACTTTTCCTTTGAATCAGCTAGCTTGAGAAAGCAAGCTCCCTCTTTTGTTCTGATATAACAAGCGTTTTACTCTTTTGTCAGAGGAGATTGTGCTTACCTAAACCTTATTCCTAAAACTTCCTTCTGTGGATCAGAAACCTCCTCATGCTGGTTGTCAGAACCATTACCACATCTGGAGAATTTTTCCCTGGAGTGTTCGGTACTGAATTATTTCCAGTCACACAGTGTCTTTGTGCCTGAGAAGATGCAAATAATGATCCAGAGATACTCACTGTAAACTAGCAGTTTATTTAACTTCATCTCATTAATACAATTAAACCTGAGGTGATGATGATCATTGATCACTGCACAGCTTCACAGGAATGGCTGGGCTGGTTTATTTTCTCAGACAGGTTTTGGATGGATGCAATTAAACAGAATCCTTTCTGTTGCTGGAGGTTTCTGATGCAGTCACTGAAATCCACGTCTAAACCAGTAAAGAACCTGGTCTTCCAGTTAATTTTGAGTGAAGAGCTCTAACTGCAATACTAGTGGAGTCCTTACTTCTGAAGCTATTATAGAGCTAAATGTTGGTCAATGAGATGCCTTCAGGCCCATTGAATCCTTTGAACTGCAAGTTATTTTATCTTTTTGTAGCTTTTTATTTTCTTTTGTAAGGGGCATATACTCCCACATGTGCTTAGGAAAATGAAAGAACCAGATGAAGAGGAGGAAGGTAAAATGCCAAATATCTCAACCAATCCTGCTCAGCACCAAACACGGGCATCTATTGAATACAGAAGGCAACAGAAGTAACTCAGGTGTTTGTTTTGCAATCAGCTGGTTTATGTAGGGGAGCAGGAGGGGAGCTCAGTGTGCTGACATTGTTGGCCGTTCTAATTTTCAGATGTAGCTGAATAATGGATTTTGATCATCAGTCTCACTAACATTCTTACTAGATACAAATTAAGTCATTCAAAGGACTTGGGTTTGCACCTAATTATTAAAAAGACTGAATTGGAAACCACTTTTCGCTCCCAGTTTTGAACCTTTTGCTACACATGAGTCATGTCACCCAAAAAAGCCATCCCACAGGGTATTCACCTAATCCATCTGGTAGTGCAAATAGTGGCAGGACTCAAAATAACAAGAAAATTGTTTACCTTTCTGAATAGGATATGAAATGACTTTCTTGCTTCTTTAAAGCAGCTCAAACATTTACACAAACTTGTTAAGCTGCTTAGAGAGAGGATTGTTTGTCCAGGTAATGCTTCTTTCAGTAAGTTAAGCTGCAAGGAAAGCAGATGCTTGACTTCATGAAATTTGGGTGATTCTGGAAAAATTGCCTCTGGGAGAAATTTAAATAAATTAATGGAGAGCTTCTGCTTTTCCTCCTTCTCTGTCTTTATTTTAAATGAGCTATTCCCTCTCTATGCAGATGGGTCTGTGCAATACTCATAAGGAAGTCATTTAATTATGTAAAGCTGCACCAGGTAAATGTTATTTACAGATGGCTGAAAAATTTTCTGTTATACTTATTTGCCAAGAAAAACCTCCCTCATTTCACAGTTGGTGGAGAGGTGTTAGTCGTCATCAAGGTAAGCTGCAGATTGTGTACTCCTGTCTGCATCTTTTTACCCATTTTGACTGTTATCTTTCTTTGTGTTTTTAAATGGTAACCCTGCAGGCACTGTGCACGTAATTGAAGTAAACAATCTGCTTGTTTATCTCTGTTTTCCATTAATTAGATATGTGCAATCTAAATTTCCTACTGCAAAACATGAGGTGACATGCTAAGGGACCAAATCTGCTTTTCCTCACCAGGCTGAGCTGCCAGTGTTGGACAAGACATCTCCAGAGCAGGGGCACAGCAGTGTTTGTAGCCATCTCAAACCGGGCTGGACAGTGAGTGGAGGGTGAACAAGTCACACTGGAAAAGACTGTAGGAGTGACCTGAGAGGCCCCTGCCCTTGGCAGCCTTTGTCAGGGTGAGCCTTTGTGTGCTTTGTGTTTGCTGCAGGCTGGGTGTGCACATCCACAGGACACTGTGAAGCTGCAGTGTTGTCCCTGGGCAGGGTGAAATGGTGCTCCAGGAGTTTCACCCCCTGCCTGAGCTGGGCTCACAGCAGCACTCCAGGATAGTTTTCTCTAGCCAGATTTCTTTTTTACTACTTTGTTTGCTGCTGACCCAGTGGCTCAAAACTTCACTTTTATAGATAACCAAGGTGCAGCCCCTCATCTAAATAGTTACTTCTGACCTATAAAGGCATAGGTAAGACTTAAAGGTACTGCTATTTGCTAAGGTGGTTCTCAGAGTCATTTTTATTCAGAAATGGCCCAGCTCTGCAGTGGTCACATGTTCAAAATGGGCTAGTGATCAGCTGTCAGGTTCAGGCAAGAACTGAAGAGCCTACCCAGCGTGAAGCTCCTGGGAAGAAATCGAAGAGATCTTCATGTAACAGGCAAAAGCAAACTGTTTTCAGCCTGCCCACAGACGCCCACTAATGAGAAGAGAGAAGAAGGAATGGCCTCAGCTCTGGGTGTGCAGAATGACAGCTACGGGGAAAATTCCGTAAAGGAATGGGTCAGTAAAAATTAAGCTCCAAATGCTGAGGCAACCATTAAGGAAATCTTTGGAACTAGAGGAAACTTAGTGCTGTTTTTTGAGGTTCTTCTGACACTTTGGTCTGAATCCACAATGGACAAAGCTCAGCATGTGCCTATGCACTTTGTGAGCTGGGGACCTGCTGCTTTTTACTGGAAGGGATAAATAAGTGGTTCTTTGAAGCTAATGGCCTCTTTTGCCTGTATATGTATGCCATAATCCCATTGCAATCCTGTGACAGCCTCCCTGATGTCAGACTGGCCTTGTACACACATTAAGGAGCTATCAGGTACTAGCTCTCTGCCCAGCCCACACCCTTTCCCTCTTGCCTCCCCTGTGTTGCTTCAAATCATTTTTCTTTGCTTGCTTGTTCCTTGCCTGCAGTGATGGGTGTGTGCCCTTTTCCTCACTGGGAGTCTGGCAGTAAATCATCCATTTGCCTTTTTTTTTTTTTCTTTTTACATTCTGGAGCAGCTGCTTTGCTTAGTTTGAAGCAGAATAAAAGACCTATAAATGGGGAGAATCCTGAAGGTAAGTACTTTAGTGGGGACTTAATGTCAAGGTACAGCACACAGAGTAGCTTTTACAGGGACCATATAAAAACTGTTATCTGCTGTATATTTTAAAGGCAGGACATAATTCAGACATCTGATTGACTGCCCTTGAACATTGATTTTTGCTCTATAATTTTTATTTTTAAGAAACCTTGATTTGAGAACTTTTTGAGGACATCATATATTGCGTTCATCACCCTTTGTGGATTACTTCTGCTGCCTGAGCTGCATTAGATTTGTGGGGATAATAAGGCAGAGGAAGGAATGGCAAGCTCTGTCAGAGGAGCAGTGGAAAAGTCAGTCCTGTAAATCTGAGGATTCCTTAAGAATTTTCTTCCCTTTTCACTGTAGAAAGTGTTATTTCTAATATTTTTTCTGGTTCTAATTACTTCAGAGAGGACAGGATTCAGTGATCTCTGATCCCTGCAGAGACCATGACACAGTCTGAAACCTTCTCTTGGGAATGGGGAAATGACAGTGACCCCCAGGGAACCCTCAATAGGAAAAGCATTTGCCATTCTGAAGCCCTGAGTCTAGGGATTGAACACAAAAATTTAGGAAGGGTACTAGACTTGAAATGTACTTCAGAAAGCTGTCAATCAATTATCTGTAACTTTCAAGTCAGACTGCTGCTCTTAAATACATTCTTGAAGTAGCCTTTAAACTGAGTCTTCCTCACAGCATCTCTACTCAGATTATGGTGCTTTTATGACCCTTTTCTCAGCACCCTTCTCATCTCCCCCAAGATGCACTCTCTATGTGTCCCTTGGTGTTTGCAGAGTTCAGTGTTCGACCAAGTCTGTCTTCATCCCTCCAGAGAAGTGTTGTTGGGTTTGTTGCATGAGGTGGAGCATTTGAGCAGCTCCTGCAACCTGAGGGCTTTTAATGAAGAACCTCTTTGGGGCTCTCTAAGTATGCTGGTGACCAGAATCCTCCCCAAAAAGCATGATTTTCACTCAGTTTTACACCTAATCTGCTTCCGCTCCCCAGGACCAGGTTTTCTCCAATCTGTGCACCACTTTTCAGTTGTTTTTATCATGTCTCCATCACCCCACCACTTCACTGCTGTTTGACTCCTCTTCATGCTGTTCCCTAGCTCAGCAAAGAGCTCTGTTGCCCTGCCCCTGCCCTTTTCTTGAGTCTTGGGGTGTGTCTCCCTCTCAGAAGGTTTTGGACTGTAGGGTTTACATCACAAGAGATGTTTCCTTGGATCTTATGAAGTGCTTGAGGTCAATGCTATGATTCTTTTATTTGGGCCAAGTCTGCCTCTGATGTGCCTGCTCCAAAGCTGTGGAGCTTAAATTCCAAGTCAACTGATATGTCTGCTCTGCTTTTGCAACTGGTGCTCTACATTGATTTCCAAATAGTGTTTTCTTTATTTTGGAAGAGGTGACCCTGGCCTTAGGCAGTTCAATGGAGGCTGCACACTGGAGGTTTGATGGAGGTAGAGGCTGAAGAGCATGAGTAGTATATGCCTGCCTGGAGATTTCTATGCACTTGACTTCCACCTGTTTTCTATTAAGGAGTATTAATACTCAAAACATAAATTAAGCAAGTAGTTTCAGCATGCTTGCCCTGTTTCCTTTAAGACAGGGTATAACTCTAATATGTTTGATATTTCCAGGTACTGGCATTTTTACATTTTTACTTGAAGGTAAGAAACCTTCAAGTCTGAAATACAGCATACAGCTCCTTACAGAAGTTCAAGCCAATTTTAGAATATTACCGTGTTATCACAAGCCAAAAGCATTGGCAATCAGATGTGTTTTTGAAGCTGTTAGCTTGTTTTGGAATTTTTCGCTTTGATAGCACTCATGGCTTTTGAGGAAATGAACTCACCGACAGCTTGGAGGGCAGGACTGGCTCAGGCATGGTGAAAAAACTCCTAATGCCACTGTTTGGTCTTTGAGTCTGAAATTAAATTATATCGCTTTATTTCCATAAATGTTTCTCTTCGCAGATGTACTGGGAAGGGAATTCAGTGAGAGGGGAATTCAGTGCCTTTGAATGCATGGACAACAGAGGATGACAAAGCCTGAAAACAAATGTCCCGAAAAGTGTTTATTACCAGGCATTAAAACAGGTAAAGCTAGAAAAAGTATTTTAGCATATCTTTGCTTTGTTGACTGCTACCAATATGTTAGGCTCTTTTTTTTTTTTTTTTAATCTCATCTCATTTATGGGATGTGCTCACTGATGCTTAAAGAGACCTTGAAACATTGACATCGGAATTGAATTACTGATGTGATAAATTGGAGGAGCGCTCGAACAGGTCATGCAGGAGCAGCCTGCCAGGTGAGTGGGTGGATGTGCAGGTGTGTAAGTGCAGAGCACCTTTTTCTTGCCAGAAGTATTTCACGTATGTACACCTCAGAAAAACAAAGGGGCGTCTTTTCTGCCAAATACAACGTTGCATAAAAGCTAGAGGATCTTCTTGGCTGTGCTTGCCCTGGAGGTGAAGTGAGGGCTTGAGAAAGGGTCCTGGCACATGAAGCTCTTCGCCGTGGCTCTGGCCTCGGAGGGACGTGCTGCAGCTCCCCCCTCCAGCCCTGCCCACCTGGAGCTTGGCGTGAGCTCCCCCAGCCGGGAGCTGTGCCGCTGTGGCTCCGCACCACGGGTCATTTAACAGCCTTGGCTCCTCCACACTCCCTGGCAGCCCCGGCAGCGGCTGCAGCAGAGCCAGTGAGGACCCTTGTGCAGGCGTAAGTGGGAACAGCAAATCCTCCTTTTCTGCGTGGCAGGCCAGCCCAGTGCTTCTGCTTGAGTTGAAGCCCAGTTATCTTTTCGTAAAGCAAAAGAATCAGACTCGAGAATTTAACCTTGAACTTTACATTTTAGTAACGGTGCCGGTCAACTTAAAAAAGAGACACCTGTACACAATGTCATCCAGGTATGTGGGTTTAATACACGATTTATCCATCTGTGAACAAGGGTATGAGACAACACTTAAAGTTATCATTATTATTTTTACCACATTTCTCCCCTGCCCTGAAACTCCATTTTGTTTTCAACTGAAACAACATTTTTCTTTTCTTTTTGTCAGCTGACCTGGAAAATCCATTATTCAGCTAAGTACAAGCTACCCCAAATATGTGTAGCTTCTGTCTAGAGAAGTAATCTGTGCTTTTTTGCCATCAATCTAGAGTTTCAGACCATTTGTTGTACCCTTACCTTTATAGTTATGATTTGCTCTGTTCTGTGGCCTGAAATATGATAATCTGAGCAGGACAGAAATGCAAAACAGTCCAATTTTTACAACCAGATTTAAAATTTCTATTGTTTGCTACAAACACAATGAAGTTTAAAAAAAGTGCTGTATTAATTTGTTCTTTTCTAGAAGCAAAAAAGTGAAGAGGGTAAAAGAAATCTGTAACAGAAAAAACATAGAAGATCAACATCAATATTTTGTTGTTTTATTTCCTTTTACTTTTTAAACTATGTTTTTCAAACCATCCACTTGCAGAAATTTGCATTTTATGAGGACAGAGTTACAAAATGTGATGAGATTGTTTTAGGTAACTTACCTCTTTTTCCTCAGCTTGTGGCATCTAAAACTAACCGTGCTTGTCATCTTCTCAGTAATTTCTCAGCACTGGAGTTAAAATATAATCTAAGTTTGCACCAAATGAGCTGTTCCAAGATGAGTTTGCCAAACTCTGTATTGCAGTGGGATTTCTGCAATTATGATTAGATACTGTCAAACAAAAATGATCTGTGGAATACAAGTGAATCCAACATTGATTAGCTTCTCTAAATCCCACAAGAGGTTAGGAGAAGCACAGCTTGCATTTAATCTTTTGTGTCGGTGTCTCTGCCAACCACAGTTGTGCTGGTAGATACAGAGCAACTGAAAGGGGATGAAGGGAGGAGAAACAAGGGGCTGATGGAGGACTTTTCTGTTACTAGGATTTCTATTTTAGGATGTTGTTGGTGCTCACCAGTGGTCTCAGAACTATTGGATGGATTGTGTAGCTTCATCTTATTCAGAGGACAGAAATCACCAGTACAAGAGTTTGTGTGTGCTAATTATTTTTACTCCTCTCCATCCACCTGCCTTTTTTTTGGCTGATTATTGGTTCTCCCACCAAAAAGTAAAATAAACAGACAAAGGCAGCATTTGTCTTAGTCTTGTCTGAGAAATTCCCAATGGGAAATGGAAGCATATTTCCGCTATCTATTAGTGGATTTTACATTCCTGCTCCACAAACTGTTCTGCATGTGAAAAAGAGCTCTCCATTAGAGCAGTTTCTCTGACAAGCTTCATAGCTGTTTGCTGGATTAAGGCAAAGTTAGGATTTGTGTCTGATTTTAATTAATCCCAAACAGTGCTTCCATTTCTGCTGTTGGCCAGTCAAGAGAAACAGGTGAATAGTCAATATGTTGTATCTTTTACTCTTTTACAAAAATATAATGACTACTGCATGAAGATGTTATCTCTGCTGTAAAGCTGTCATGTTATTCTTTGGGGAAGGAAATTCTTATTTTCCAATCCATGTACCTATGCAGAGCAGTCAGTCTTTTTGTACTCTGTACGTGCAAAATGCTTAATAATTTTATCTTCAGCTTTCAAGCATAAAAGTGAGAAAGTTACCCTATTCCAAACTTAACTACTTGTGTGTGTTGTCGGTATCAAATATGATTACTGCTTGGAAGATAGTGCATTTATCTTTCACTTGAAATAACCCAGGAGAATGTCAAATGCAAAATGATGTTTGAAATCTTGGCGTTTACTGCTGCTTTATACTGTGTGTGTGCAACTTCAGTCAACAGCAGTGACATTATTGTGCGAGGCCCTGCAACTGAAGGGAATTGGCACTCTATTAAAAATCCCTCTTTAGAGCTCAACTGGAAATATGTTACTATGCAGCTCTGTGTTTGTCTCCTGAAAAGTGGTGATCAGAATCATGTCTGCTACCAGCCAGGCAGGATTCTCTCCTTGTCAGTTTATTCCTTCCTGTAGCTAATCCTTTATCCGGTGTTATCCGGCCGTCGATGTCCTACTCGTTCCTCTCACAACAGGCACTCTTTGCTTTGGCTTTTGTCCCATGTAAACGCTGCCCTGCCAAGTCTCTCTGCGATGAGCTCCCTTCTGTGCTCTGCTGTTGCAGCATCAGCATCTGACATCCTCATGGATCAGCTCTTCCGCCTCTCTCTGCTCCAGTGATGTGGGTGCTGCTGGCAGAGTAGCCTGCAGAGAGCATGGGGCCCTGGGCAGCAGGACACGGAGTGGCTGGGGATGGTGGATGCAGCATGGGAGTGGGTGATGTTCATTGTCACTGTCATTGTCACCTGGGCTGAGGGAGGCTGCGTGCTTGTGCCTGCAGGGGGGTTATCTGTCAGCTTTGCATCACTGCTGAAGTTAATTGCTGGGAAGGTCTGATGGTGTTTTCAGAGATGGACTGATGGACATAGCTGTCAGCCTTATTGCCTCTTGCTTATGTTGGTCATCACAGGGGCTCTTTGGAGCAGGAGCATACACACACACTCACACACTCACACACACTCACACACACTCACACACACTCACACACACACTCACACACACACTCACACACACACTCACACACACACTCACACACACACTCACACACACACAGTTTCCATGTGTGGCCATATTTCGCAGAGATCAGACCTGAATCTGTGCTGCTGTATACAAAGGACTAGACATAAAGTCAATAAGTGTGACTTCACAAAGCTGTAAATTCTTCCTGTCATCTTCCCATTCAGGAAAGAAAGATGTGAGAATCATGCAGATTCAGAAGCAGAGGTTCATGGAAAGACTGAGAGTCTCCTGATCCCAGCATGGATGGTGGCCCCTTCTGGAAGTAGCTGTGTTAGTGGTAGGGTTTATCAGGGCAATCTATGCCCCCACAACTACCTTCTTGTTGCTGGAGGCTGCTTACTTTGTACCTCAGCTCTGCCAAGCAAGTTGCTCATGTGGAAGCTCTTTAATTTCTGCTTTTTAAAGTCAAACCAAACCTGTCATATTTGACATCTGTCCTTGGGAGATGAGAAAAGAACAGCTGGGAGAGCAGCCTCCGTTGGTGGCTGTCAGAAAAGGATGTTTGGCTACAATCTAATCGTAACAGATATGGGTGAGTGTACACATAGATTGATTAATATTGATTAAGAAGGTGTATCTGGGAACTCTCCCAAAGCTAACTGACAGTGGAAAACAATCTTTTTCACTGAATCCTCTGGCATGAAGTAATTTGGTTAGCAGAAAGAATGGAAAGATTTAGCAAATCAAGGATGAGAGAACTAAATGGGATTTGAGGTGATGCTTTCGGTTCCTGGCTCTCCACAGACTTACAGCGTGACATTGCCTGAGCTCACCGGTCTCTTTGGGCATCCTTTCCAAGTATGTACAGGTATGACAGCAGGAATAACTTTTCTCTCTCCTGTTTTTATCAGGATCAGCTGCATTATTCTCTGTTTCGTGTGTGTGTGGCTACAGCACACAGTGCATCTGGGCAGTCTTAGCTGGGGTCCATGGCCAGCTTTGCCACACATTAAAAAACAACAGCAAAAAGGAGGTCAGAAACAAAGGCCAAAGCAGATCTCATTACTTCTTTAGTGGTACATCAGAAACTAGCCTAAGGCCTGGTGCATGGCAGGCTGTTCCTACAATTCCTCTGAAGGTTGATCTCTTCTGCTCTGTATTCAACTCCATGAATACCACATTCCTCTTTTCATTCCTACTGAGCCTACCTAAAGACTGACAGCTGTATGGCATACTGCTCTTGTCTGTGAAATGGATTATTTTCCACAATGGGCTGAGATGAGGTCAGAATAAGGGAAACAAAGTTGGTTTAAAAAAAAAAATCAGTGAGCAGTATATTCCCCTCTTTTTTATGAATAATGTATAAATTCATATAGTGAGCCTAATAATTAACATTTTTTTGACTTATTATAAAGTGCTGAAGAATGTCTAATGAATACCACATTTTCTATTCATTTTAAGTTCAAGTATAATTCTGAGGTATCATTAACTACAGCTTCACCTAACTGTATATATCAGAGTCCATGGGATGTTTTATTTTAGGCTTTAAATCTTTTAATTCAGCTAAAAAGTGACTTTAGTATGTGACTTGGTAAATAATGTTAAAAATAGCACTTTTACACTGTAATCATGCCAGGAGAAATGAAAGAGTAGCCGAAGTGCAAGAAGTTATAAATTGCAGAAGACATCTATGTCATCTGAAGAAGCAAGGTCTCCTGGCAACATATTCTCTCTTTCTAATTAGTAAAAAGAATTATACAGGCAGTAAAAATGAGCAAGTTTATTGATTTTTTTTTTCATATTCCTGCTCTACAATAGTTTTGCTCATTTACTGTATGTAAGAATACTTTGAGTGTGCCTGAGTCCCCCTCATGACTGGGACTGGTAAAAGTCACCACATTTGGTTGTTCTTGGCCTCACCTTGCAGAAAAACGTGGCTGTACACTGTTCATCCCAGCACCTCCTTAAGAGAGGCTTTAAAGGATGGTTATACTCAGAGAAATGCCTAAACATGCTGCTACTTTTGTTGTCCCTGTATGATATCTAGTTCAAACTTGCTTTGTCTGTAGGTACAGGACAATGTTTCTAATTGTCAGCTCTGCATATGTGATAAAGACCTGAAAGCAGAGCTGAGTGTTTTCTTGCCTTACCATCAATAATCGCAAAGGTGCTGACACTGATGCATAGCTGGGGTGGACTGTGTGTGACTGAGTAGGATCTGGCTCTTTGCAGCCGCCGAATGCTGAAAAGATGCTTAACTTCTCTGGTTCGGGTCTTGCAAGGAAGGTGTCTTCCTGTTTCTGGCTGGTGTTTGGGTTATGAGCTTCCCACCGCTGCGTTGCTCAGTGTTTGCAGCCTCTCGAGGGTCACGTGCAGGAGTGACGATCGCTCGCCCTGTGACACAGCACCAGTCGGTCCCAGCACTGGCACCCTAAAGTCGTGCCGCTTACGTGAGCCTGAAGTGCACTTACAGGAATGTGGCCCGTGATTTTTCTGCCTGTATCGCAGTTGCGTGACAAAACTGGGTCCTCCTGTGAATCTGAGCAAAATGCAGAAGTAGATTATATTCTGCATGGAGCTATTCTAAGCTGTTTAAAAGCGAATAAAAAGCAGCGCAGGGAAACTAAAAATAACACTACCATGCTGCGGAAAGCATGGATGTGCCGTGTCAGAAGCAGAGTTAGGGGAGAGAAACTTAGCCTGGTCCAGTTCAAGGCAAGGCTCGTTAAATTGATGCTAATGATGGTGCGAAAATGTGCAGCGGGTTTGAAAGCGGCTTCTCCCCGTTCAGTGCAGATGCTGTAACCCCGGGGGCGAGTCGCACCGCTCTCCATCGAACTGAAACCGATGCGAGTGGTGCGGGCAGCCCGCGGCCAGCCCGGCGCTGCCCGGGGAAGGGGCGGAACGGCCGCGGGTGCTGGTCCCGGAGGGACGTTGCGTGTTCGCTGCGACCCTCGGGAGCCCCGGTTTGCGCTGGCACCGCGCGGAGAGGTTCAACGCCGCCTGTTCCCATCCCAGCCCTGCCAGAGCCCCTCGGACGGGGCGGCGCCTCCGCAGCCCTTGGGGGACGCTCCCTCCATCCCTCTCTTGGCCGTTCTCTTCTGCCGAGATCGCGGCCGCGTGCGCGGCCCCGTCTGGGACCGAGAGCCCCCTCCCCGCCGGGGCCTTGCGGGGCTCTGGGGGGTCCCTTTGGCGGGGCTGTCCCGGCGCGGGGGCAGCGGGGCCGGGGCGGTGCCTTGACGCGGCGCGGCCGCCAGGGGGCGCTGCGGCGTCTCGCAGCGCGTGGCGGGCGGGCGCACCTGCCGCGCGCGGGGCCGGCGGGGGGAGCGCGCGCGGTCCCGGCCCCGCTCCGGTCCCGGTCCCGATCCTGATCCCGATCCCGCTCCGCCGCCACCCCACGGGCGGGAGCGCACACGGGCCGCCCCCGCCCGGCACCGCCGGCCCGCAGCTCCCGCTGCTTCCGCGGCGGGGGGGACGCCCGGCATGGAGACCTAAGAGGGGAGCCGCTGGGGAGGTGAGCCCTGCGCGCGGCGCGTCTCGCGGCAGCTCCCTTTTCTAATTTGAAAGGAAAAAAAGAAATCTTCCCTCAGAAAAAGAAAAGTTCGGGTGTAAGGAGTCTCCCACCCGCCTTCGGTGCCGCCGCTGCGCGCGGGACGGGGCTGAGGAGATGCGGCTGCCGCCGCGTCCCTCCCGCAGCTCCGGGGCCGGAGGAGGGAGCCTCGGGGGTCCCGCTGGTGCCGGGGCGCTCCTGAGGGGCTCCGGGCAGGGAACACCCGCAGCTCCGGCTCCGTCCCGCGCCCGCGGGGCCGCTCCTTCCGCGGCGCCGCCGGTCTCGGAGCAGCTGCTCGGGGCCGTGGCCGGAGCCGTCCGTGCTGGCGCGGCCACTCCGCCGCTCCCCGGATCGAGCCCTGCGGCTCTGGAGGCGCCGGGAGGGTTTTTCTGTCACGAAGGGTGGTCTGAGTTAGTACTGAGGGTCTCTCGCTCAGCGCCGCGAGCGCGCGTGGGGCTTCCCGGGTAAAGTGTTACTGCCGGGGATTTAAAATAAAAGCACGAGAGCAGTTGCCCTTTGGGATGTTGCAGCGCGGTGGAGCCTGTTGAAGAGGTATCGGTTCTTTGGAGGCTTGGCTGCTTTGAGGTACCGCGGTGGGTCCGGAACACTGGAACTTGAAACCTCTCGCTGCCTCCGAAAATTCCGTGGCAAATAAGGCTGCTCTGGTTTCCTTTGGGGTCTGACGGAAACCTGCTAAAGGGCGCAAAACCTGTCTCAAACAATTGATTCAGCGGGTGTTTTCAAAGAGCCTGTCCCTAGGCTGCTGTCTCTGCTAGGATTCGAAGAATCAAAAGTTTCTGGTAGAAAATGCTGTAAGCTGCGGTTTCTCAAAGTTACAGTAAGGTCTATGTGCTTTGGGCAATTTCTTCTTCTTTTGGATTAAGACGCAAACTTAGGTTTGTACTGTGAGGAAAAACCCATCGTGGCAGGAGACAGCACTTTGTCGTGCTCCTCGGCAGTGTTTATGTTGTCTTGCTTTTATCCTGATTATTTAAAATATACGTGTAGATTTTTAGCGCGTGTGTGCGGTTTGCGAGTGTTACAATGTTACCATCAGAGTGCGGGTAGTTTTGAGGTTTTTCAGAGTATTCTTAGAGGTGGTGCAAGGCGAGGTGACCTGCTGGGGGAGGAGGGAAAGGCGGTGGGCAAGGGCTCAGGTGCTGCGTGATTCTGATTGCATTCACACCTGAGAGAAGCACTCGCCCCAAATGCTCGTTGTCAGTGCCTAAAAGGGGATGTTATTCCTCATCAGGGATAAAACTGTGTGGCTGCCTGACAGTCTGTGATATCTGTAAGAGCAGGTGACTGCCTGCCCTGCTTCTGTGTAGTGGATGGGAAGGGACTTCCCTCCAGAGGCAGGAGCGGGCCAGCCCTGAGGAGGACATGGTGTCTGAAAAGCTTTGCTTGTGCCAGACCCGAGGCAGGAGGTAAGTCTGGGGGGCAAGCTGCCTGACAGCGAGTCAGTCTCTTGCTTTGCAATAGAGTGACTGCAGAGGAGACAGTGGAACCCGCTGGGATTTGGGATTTTGGGCTCCCTAAGCCAGCAGGGTGTAATGCATGTGCAGTAAACATTAGAAGCAAAGAGTTCTGGCAGTTCACCAAGGCACAAGCAGCGTTCGTAAGGATTTGGTGAGTCTGTGGTTAAGCAAGGGTTGTACAGGTGATGTGCAGGATGGCTTTCTGAGAAATTACCAAGGATTGCATCCTTCTGAGGATGTTTCTCTAGGCATAGGAGACCTCTTGCAGTGGGAGGACTGGGGCACGGTCCGACCTCCATGCAGAGTGCTTGTGTTGCTAGGCAGCAGCTTGCACCTCCAGTGTGCTCCAGATCCAAATCTGCGAGGGGAGTCCTTCCTCTACTGAACTAAAGCTTTCTAGCTGGTGATCAAGGGTGTTGGGAAGCACATATCCTGCGTGCCTGGGTGTGTGCACTTATGGCCCACACCTGGGTACCAGGGAGGGGTGATCAGCTGGGAACATTCAGCTAGCTGATAACAAGACTTCCTTGTACTCAGCCCCCTGCTTGAGCTGCAGGTGAGCACAGGAGAGAGATGAATCTTTGGTTGTTCCATTTGTAAGGCTCAGGAGTTCTCTGCAGACCACTCTTTTACTTTCACATTGCCTAGAAGCTCATGGGAGGTTCATCTTCAAATTGTTTCATGATTGATGCTTTACCAGCAAAATGGGGAGGGAAGGGGAGGGAAAAGGGAAGAAGATTTGCTTGCATGAGAAGTAAGAAAGGCCAGGTGTGCCACATTAATGCACTTAGCGAGTTTGAGTCAGTTTTGGTGGATGCCACACAATTGCTGGAGCTTCTGTGCATATGTGGCATCAGCCAGTGTTGTCTGAACTGCTCCATGTCTCGCAGAGGAGAGCAATGGAAAGCCTTTTAATCTTCGGAGCTGCTGGTCTGATGGCTGCACTTTGAAGCAGTGCAGTAGCTGAAGCTGTTGGAAACCAATGTGGGGGGACTGACCACTCTCCAAACAGAAATCAGATCAAAAAAGAGCCAGTGAGCGTCTGGAGGGATTCATAGGCTGGTGGGGCAAAGGTGAGCTCAGCAGAAAGGCTGTTCTTGTGGCACAGATCACTTCTGATCAGGCAGAGATTGGTGGTGTGGGAGAGGGAGGAGGAAGTTTCCTGACTTGATGGAGGTTGGAGGCCTCAGAAGAAGCTGGACTTCACAGCCTTAAGCCCAGATGAGGCTGCAGAGGAGCGTGGAAGCAGAGTCAGGTAGGAGCACACTTGCTGGGCTCAGGATCTCATGGGTGTTGTCCCTTGCCACCGTAAGCTCGAGCCATGGAGGGTTTAGGGTGTCAGGAGCTGCAGGGCAGCTTGTGTATGGAGCAGTGTGTGTGTGAGGAGCCCAGCAGAGATGCAGACAGGCTGCTGGAGAGCAAGGAGGAGGCATGTGAGGCCCATACCCCTTGGCGTGCTCTGCCTGCTTGGAGATGACGGGAGCATCCAGGCTCTCAGGCTGGGATGTGTCTGTAAGGGGATTTGGTTTGTTTGCATAGGCAGAGTAATTTTTACCCTGACTACAGGTGTTTCCTGGGAGAGAAGGGTACATGTTACAGTAATCAGTTAAAGCTAAGGAGAACAATGTCTTCTACGTGGTATTTGGAAGGGAGAGGTTGTTAGTTCAAAATTTTCTATGTCCTGGGTTGTGATGCCCTTGTGGGACCAGAGGTGGAGGAAAAGTTCCAAGGAGCCTGTGCAGGCAGCCATCCCTGCTGGCTGGGGGCTGGCTGAGGTGGGAAGCTGGCAGGGATGGCTGGGGCTGGTGGTCTGGACCTGTGCATCTGAGGGAAAGGGCTGAGAATTTGTACTCACCGTAAGAAGTACAAATAAAGCATTTATAATGTATGGAGTTTTTCTGCTCTCCAAAACATTCATGCTCTGAATAATCTCTCACTTCAAACTCAAGCACAAGCTGAAAATATCAAGGGATGCTAAATCGTGAACAACTATTAAACAGCCTTAAAGGGCTGTATGGGAAACCATGTCTGCTCTTCATTTCTAAGCCTTCCTCAAACAATGTGAGCTATTTATCAGGAGGTCTTTAGTGCTGGAAAGGGGAGTGAACATTTAAAGTGTATCACAAAATAAAGAGGCACTTTAAGAGGCAATTTGCTTTCCAGGATGTCAAACTAAACATAAATCTTCCTTTAAACAGCCTTGAAAAGAAGACAGAGGGAAGAGATCTTGCCCTTGCTGAAAATAAATAGGATCTCTTTGCTAGCCTTGATGGTCAGGGTTTCCTCTGGCATCTGGTACTAGACTGAGGTAAACCTTCCTGGAATAGGTGGTGGACTGAGGGATGGGTTATGTTCAGTGACAAAGCTGGTGAGAGAGAGACTGTTTGTTAGAAACTTCTGCAGAGGTTTTAGCTGATCCTTTTCACCCCAAAAGCACTACAGAGAGTTCCTTCCACCCCTCTTCTCATTGTTATATGTAAAAATTAAATTAACAAGGTTGTCTATTTGGCAGAGCAATTTCAGGGCACATAAAGTATGTATTTTACTTTGATTTTGGGTGCATCAGAACAAAACCCCATTGTTTTCAAAATTTCCATAAAATACGTGGAAGGAATATTCCATGAGCATTTTCTCATGATTCTCAAATTCTGGGGAGAGTATTGTTTGTTTGCTTGCTTAAATTCTTATTTTCATCCAGATAAATATGGCAGTAGATATATGTAAAGGCCAGACTCTGGTTATGTAAGGGAAAAAAAAATCCCCATCAAGAATATGTTTATCACTTTAAGGTACTGAGATTGTGCTGAGTTCAGTGAAAGCAACGTGCCTCTGCTTGGCAGCCAAGTGCCCTGCCTGGCTTCTCTGGAACTGTGTTTTCTAAGTGAAAAACTGTAGAAGAGTGTTTTATAAGAAGCGTAACAGCTGGTATGTCATCTTTTTCTGTTAATTCTGTCTTCTTTGAGCATTAGGTATTAGTTAGGGAAGCATGTGGCCACGAATGAGATCAGGGAATGAATTTCTGAGCACATCTCATGCGGAGTTGTGTTCTCTCAGAGCTTGTTTCATTAATGTGCAGGAGTGAATGTGGATCAGCTTTGCCATGAATAGTGCAGATATTGTTATTGTGTTAATACTGCAGAGGTGTGAGTGTATATAGGAGCAAATATAATGTCAATACAGCTGACAGTTATAGCTGCAGTCCATCTTCTATGTGGTCCTGGAAAGGGGACTGTTTTAAGACACTGTAAAAGCAGTTTCTCTATAAAAGCAGGGAACGTTTCAGCATGCAGATGGCAGCCCAGTCTAAAATCTAGTTCTGTTTGTGCTGAGCACCTCCATAACGAGCCTTGAGGAACACAAGGGGAATGAGAGAAGCGGTATGGGGGGGAAGAGGAGGGATATGCTATCTTTCAGGATTGAGACCTCTTTTTGAACTTTCTCCATTTTTAATAGCTTTTCTGCAAAAGCTGCTTGGGAAGCACTGTTGGTATGAGTATGAAAGAAGCAAAGCATCTCATCTTTTGGCTTAATGATGCTCCTGCGTAGGCAGCTGTGAATTGGACAGACTTCCTTATTGATATGAGAGCAGTGCGCAGTGAGTGAAATTGGTGTGAGTGAAAATGGTCTTTTCTCATCTCTTTTAATCTGAAATGTCTTCTCCTTTTGTAGTTGAGGCTCTGTAGAGAGGACCTGTGATCACTGGCAGGGCTGTCTGAAGCACTCAGGAGAAAAGGGCCACGACCTGAGCAGTGGTGTTTGTTCTGGGTGTCAGTGACTGAAGAGCTGGAGTCAGGTGAAGCCGTGGGTTTTCTGGAATTTGCAAGGTTTATAAGCAGCTCTGAAGCCTAGGAGTTCTCATCAGGAATGAGGGTTTTTTTACCCAGAGCTCTGAAAAGCAGGATTCAGAGTCCTTTTTCCCCTGAGTGGAGCTTCTCCACAGCCCAGGGTGGGCTGGGTGGGCTGAGTCTGAGAGAGCAGCCTCTGAGTTGGCCTCTGCCCAGAAGAAGTCTGCCCTTCTGGGACAGTGCCCAGCAGCCTTCTCAGCTTTGGGAAGCATATGTGGTCATTCATGGCGGGGGCTCCTCTTTCCCCTTGGGTGGCTCTGATTACTGCTGCAGCTTGGGAACTGTCTTGCTATAACTGTGTCAGTTCTAGGACTTCAGCTGATTTAAGATGATTCTTAAAATCACTCCCTGTTCCACAGTGCAAGTGTACATGTTTAGCTTTCCAAGTGTAGACTGTCTTCACATTTTCTTCTCTCCCTCAACTGGCTTTTCTGTAATCTTTTAAGTACTTCTGCAGGGTGGTAAGAGGCTAAGCCCCACTCTGTAAAGCTAAACTCTCTGGGTCTGACAGTCTTTACGTTTCCTACAGTACTTCATGTTGCCTGAAGTACTGTATTGATTAAACCACAATCTGCAGAAGTAAATATATGTAGAATATTAATAGCTTCAACTCTTGGAGGGAAAAAAAGCCTGTAAATTAATTGATCCATTATGTTGACCTCATAAACCACGAGGTCTTGCAGTACAGCTGTAATCCTCCTCCCACAACACGTATTTCACTTTGAATGTCTATAAAAGGACTGGACTACTCAAATTTAAAAGCTGTGATACTGGACAAGCATATCCATCTTTCCTGGGATGTGTAGTTAGAATATTGCAATGTAAAGGCTGGAACAATAGTTCTCTGTAGAATCCAGGGTAGTGCTGAATCAGTACATCACTGATGGTGCAGCTGGGCATGAGGCTTAAAAAACAATAGTTAACTTTCATGCTCCTTTGTCAGTCTTGTTCCTCCTTACAGTTGCTTTCTGCATTTCCAAGTGCAGGAGTTGCTGCAATAAGGGACAAGTACAATTGAGGGATTTAAAATCCAATTTGAAGATATAATGAACTTGAATTCTGTGTGAGGGAGTTGCTTAGGGAATCGAGGTCAGTGTGTGGTGTGAGCTGATAGAACTCAATCTGCTAATCAGTGCTGGGTAGTCCTAGTTCTTCTGGTTCACAAATCTGTGAAGATGGACTGCTCAAGTTTTTGTTGAATTTTCTTAGTAGAGATTTAGATGAGTGCATGCATTGTATGCTCATCAATCTTGTTAGCATTTTGATCCTATAGCTATTGGAATCTTTATCTGTATTTGGAATATTTCAGGGGATTTTTCCATTTCCTGCTCTTCTTTTTTTTTACCATAAATGAGCACTATTTTAGGCAGCTATTGGATCAGAAAGTTTTTGGTGGAAAAGGTTCTTGTGTTAATGCTTGCAGGGTTTTCTCTACAGGGCAAGCCAGGAGTTTGCTCATGGTGTTGAGTCTGATTGCCACCTTAACATAACTAAAATCACTTCTACCCTCTGCAGCCAGACATATTAAAGGGGGAAGTTATGGGGTGGTGGCCATCCAGTATTTTTCTTTTGTGCTTGGCAGTGAAGCCCATTTTTTTTTTCTGTTCTACACTGTAAGATGCCTTTTGAAACTTTAAGATGCTGCTCTTGGTATCTTCTGTGGTTGGCATTTGTAAGACATTTAACTTTTTAGTGGGAGCATTACAATCTTTCAAGCAAAACCTCGGTATTAACACCTAAGGGGTCGTGCTGTTTGTTTCTTCTGAAATAACTGACAAGATTCTGAGTTTATTCCAATCACATCCCAAAAGATCTGTGAGTTTTACAGTTTTTATCTTTTCTTTTGCACCCAGACATTCAGCCTTTAGAGGAATCATTACAGATCAGTATTGTAACCTTGTCAGGTGCTTTGTGTATTTAGTTGTGGTTCCCTTTGCTTCCTCAGGACAAGACCTTGTTTTTTCCTTGTATGCTGTCATGCAGCTGATACACTGCTGAGCCAGTAATAATCCCAGATACTCTAGATGTTGTCTCACTGTTGATGTTTACTTTCAGTTTGCACAACATAAGCACTGACAGGTACCCTCCACGCTTCCCTCATTTTTAAATTTCTCTTAAAATTTCAGCTGAACAAGGAGAATGAGCCATATATGAGTCTAGTTAAGGACCTGAGCCAAATGGAGGCTTAGATCCAGCAAGACAAATGCTGAATGCACACTGCCTTGTAGAATTAATGTTCATTGTGTATTTAGACAACTTAAGTGGCTGGTTATGATGGTGAAGATGCACAATGAATTAGGCAAAATGAAATATTCTTTGATGCTCATTGAGCAGCAGAGCGAGGAACACTGCATGACCCATACCAAGTAGAGCTGAAGATACGTTATTTGAGCTAACATGCATCTCTGATCCTAAGTATTTTTTGTTTGTGTTTGAGGTATGAACAAAAAGGTGCCCATTGTGGGTTGCTTCCAACCAACATATTACACAGACCGAGAATCTTTTAGTAATAAACAGCTTAGTGGGGTGTGTTGGCAAAAGAGAAGACCTGAGAGAGAGTTCATATTAAAATTTAAAGCCTTAAAAAGTAGAGTGGGGAAATGGTTTGAAAAGAAACGAACAGAAGTCACCATCTAGCATACTGTAAAGACAGTGAAAGGATTACTGTTGCCATTTCATCCCTTGTGTGTGGGGTGAAAATGGTGATTTATTTCTGTGCGATTTCTGAGCGACAAAACCTGACAATTGGCAATCACTAAAGAGGTGGGCTGCTGTTTTTAACGAGTGCCTTCTGCATCACAGCTTCTGTGGAGAAACCAGAACCTACAGAGCCTCGTGGTGTGTCAGCAAATCTCAGCCTGTGCACAGACGTGTGCCTGAGTGCACACATGCACCGCTTTTCTTGTTTCCTTTTGAAAAGGAACACTGCATAAATAAAGCTCATGGTAGAAATTAGAGCAAAGCTAAATTATATTTAAAGCATGAACTTGGGAATCTCAGTGCTGGGTTTTGTGCAGAATACTAATGCTCTGGTTTCCTTCTTGTTTCTAAGTGCCTCCTTCTAACCTTGTCACTGGAAATTCTTTTGAGTCCCAGAAGCTATATGAGCTGAAGTGGGTGCTGGAAGGATAGCAGCCAGTACATGAAGAAAATGGGACACAACTTCCCAAGCCTTGTTTTCTGAGGACTCAGAAGAAAGAACTAAGTTTGTCAACAGAGGTGAAGGGCATTAGGCAGCATATTGGAGTCAGGGTGGTTTCTGTTAGAACAGAATTTGTGCTGCACCACAAGTTCCTTGTAGTTGCTGGGTGCTTACAGGTCGCTGTGACAGCTGCCTGAGGTCTGTGGTCTGTAGCATCAAGCAGTATGAGGAGAGAAGGGGTGCCCTTGTTGGCAGTGGAATGATGAAGAATTAAGTTGTCTCACCTTACTTCACTTCTCCCTCTGATGGCAGCAACCTCCCTTTACTTATCTGGATAGAAATGCAACCTGGCAGGCCACAACAAGGTCTAGATTAGTGATTCTTTCAGCCTTCTCAACAAGCACTTTATTCTGTCTCTCTCTTCCCCCTCTCAGTGATTTTGGGCAAGTTGTCTGCAATTGGTATTTCTATATCCTTATTAAGTAAGATGTCTTATTCACTCTTCTGGGAATGGTCCTGAACTTTGTTCCCCTCTTGTGAGGTGTATCCAGTAGAGTATTATGTTTTTGTTAAAGCTGTGAGCCCTTACTCACAGCTGCTTGGAGTTTGCAGAGTCAGAGTAAGCGGCTCCTCAGGGAAATGCTGCTCAGTGCCTGTGAGCAAATTTAGAACTTTGTCCTGGACACATACAACCTTCTCTCTTCTGGCTGTGGGACATTCCTCTGGGGGAAATAGATCTTATATTGTACCTCTTGTTCTTTGTTAACTTGCATGTTTACAGATAGTCATCTGTGAGAGGGCAGGTTGAACAGCCTGTTTGTCTGTGGCTGCTGTCTCGGGACAGTAACCAGCTGACCCACTGGTCACACTGATGTCACCAATCCCACCTTCTTCTGGTGGAATGTCTCGCATGGTGAAGGTGGTGCTTCAGTCTGATGTGTATTTCCATGCCAGCTTTAGTGGGGTTGTGTCAGATGTGACAAGCTGAGGCCTTGGGCTTGATTGTGAATGACTAGGTAGTGCTGTAGTTTCTTGCCCTTTTCCTGCTCAATTTTCCTGATTTTTGGAGGTACAGAGACTGCCTCGATGAGGCCAGGACTTCAAAAGGCAAAACTCCTATCAATGCTGACAGAACCAAGAATTTTCCCCTCTGCCTAGCATTAATATTGGTTGGCAGAACTTGCTTTGAATTTTTAAATGTATTTAATGCAGCATAGCTTGTTTGGGGTGGGGATGGACAGTCCCACATGAAAAAGGACCTAGGAGTTCCATACTTCAGCTATAATAACTGAAGAGAGGAAACTGTAGAAAGTAATTTGCAAAGCTACACTTGAAAATCATTCTAGCATAACATCATTACAATTATCTGTCAAAAGATTTAGTTCAATTACTTTTTTTTAAGCTCTCTTGTCAGGATGGCCTCGCTTGTTTCAGGATTTTGTTACTCCAAGGAGAGGTTAAGGAAGAATGAATGCTAATTCTGTCATTAACCACTGTCAGACACCCTTCAGCACATATTATTCCTTGAAAACGCCTTAGCATCATTACTGTGAGGAATCAATAGGCATAAAGTGCCCACGGGAACATAGAATTCAGGGAGGGAAAAAAAATCCACTGCCTGTTTATAGCTTATAGTACAGTAAGGTGAGAGGAAGAGAACCTCAGTTCCAAGCAGTAATTTTGAAATAATTGAATAGCAACATAATTCCTGTCGTGTAAAATATCCTTACATTTTCTTCACACAACAGTAAGCTAGTAGTAAAATTACAAAGGAAGGATATTTGATGTAATAAACTCTTATTAAAATGAATAAGCTTCTGTGAACTGCAGGACATTGCACCCTCTTTCTGCTCTATCCTGTTGGGTGACAGAGGTCTGGGTTGGTCCCAAAGTTGAGGGTTTGGGACCTCTGAGTGGGCTGGGTGGGCAGATGTGGTACAGAGTTTAAGGAATGATTCTGTTTCATTGGCCTTGGTTTTGAATACTAATGCAGGTAGTTTTGTGCATTTCTGTTTAAATGAAACTGCTGTAGAATGTTTGCTGAATCTTTTGGTGCAAATAATAATTTCAGATGACTGCTCTCTTTATCTGAGAATAAGGGTCCTGATAAAAACTCTGTATCTGTTATGGAGATGAATTCCTGGAGTCTAAATATATGAAGCCACTTCAAGGCCTGTGATTTCAAACTAAGCATATATTTGAGGACTCTAGCTTATAATTAAACATCTCTCTTTCTTTGAGAGATAGCGAGAGAGAGTTGGGCTTTGCTGAGTTCAGATTCAATCTACCTGTTTTTAAATGCAGAGAAGGAGCCTCAGTTTGCTCTTGCTATTTTATCTTGAATGGCCTCATACTTGTAAATGAAAACAAAATTAGTTCTGGTAATTATATAAAATTAAAAATAGAATCCTAAACTAGATGTTCCCCTTTTTTTCTTTATTTCTTAAAGGTATGTAATGTAAAGTGAGTAGTAAAGTTCACAGGAGAGACTAATTTAGTCTTTTAAATGAGAATCCCGAGACCTAGATTCTTTGATTTCTGAATTTTGTTCACCTTCTTTTACCTCATTTTATAGGAGAAATTTGTGGAATAGCATTAATTCATTTTATGAGCTTTTACCAGCGGGAAAATAAGATTGCTAAGAGAGACTGCATGAATAACCTACTCTGTATGTTTTCCTGAACAATATGAATTTTTTTAAGTGTTTACCCTGTTTGTATGAGACAAAGC
This sequence comes from Neopelma chrysocephalum, assembly GCF_003984885.1. Taxonomy (NCBI): domain Eukaryota; kingdom Metazoa; phylum Chordata; class Aves; order Passeriformes; family Pipridae; genus Neopelma; species Neopelma chrysocephalum. The sequence goes on from NW_020897734.1 coordinate 1,863,485, forward strand.
TAATTATGACCATCAATTATCTCCCCCTTAAATAACATACAAAAATCTGCCAGATTAGACACATACTATTTCAAATAAACTGTTACATCTTGTGATTTTTTTTTTTTGAGAGCAAAATTATATTTTTGAGGTGTCATTTAGTAAAAAACCCAACCCTTTTGTGTGATAGAGGCAAGTTGTTCATACACAATTACTTTGAACTGTTATGATTTCCTACCTCTGCATAAACATAAACCTAGAAGTCATTAGATTAAGTGCTGTAGTGGTTCTTTGAGAAATGTTTAACTGTAGCTGCTGCTTTGTTGTAGTGAAGAGCTGTGATTCAGACTTACTACTATGTTTGCATTTCAGCTGTCACGGAAAGTGAAAGATGAAGCCTCTTGTTCTCTTGGTTCTTGTGATCTGTACTGTAGTCAGCATGAATTTGAAGCTCGTGTCAAAGAGAAATTCTGGTAAGTCACAGAAAATTATTTTTACTTTTGGATCTGGACCTGGTACTCATGCAATCAGGCATTTTAGGTGGCTGCTTTTTGGTTTGCATATATAATGCTTATTCTCTTCTGCCAAAAAAAGAAAAAGAAAAAAGTCATAATTAGTATGGTTTGCTTACCAGATGTTTACAGGATGAATTTTCTCACCATAATGTTCTGTTGGTGTGACTTTAAGCTATTTGAAAGTGTCCTTATGTTTTCTTTTGTTAGAAAAAAAAAAGATTGATCTGATTGAATAATAATGACTTTGGCATTGTTTTAACATCCAATCTTTTACTCATGCTAAGGGATTTTCTTAACTGTGGATGTGGTTTGTGGTAGCTTTTAAGTCTGGATGATTTTTTTTGTATGTTGGAAAATCACGTTCCAAAAAGTCATGGTGGCCACGTGTGTGATCATATATAGGATTAACTGGGAAGAGTTTTCCTGAGTAGATAATCTGCGATTCTTCTGGCAGTGGAAGGGAGGGAGTAGGAGTTGGTTTATGTTTACACCTGCTTTTGAAACCTACTAATAGTAACAGAACACTTCAAAGAGGCATTAGAGCATCTCCTTCCAGGGTAGACAGTTGTCCTGGATAATGGCTCACCTGTGCTTGAGCCTGAAGTGACTTCTAGTCCATGCAGGACTAGAAGGGAGTGATTTCATTGGACTGTTTGCCTTTCTCAAGTCAGCTGTGAGTTTGGGAGGATTTTGGGCAGACCGGTAGATTCACTGCGGTTTGTGGTGTTGGTCTGCTGCAGCCTGGTGCACGTGGGCAGGTAACTGACACTGGGTAAAAGTTGTACTTTTAAACTTGCACATTATCTTGTTTTTCTGCACTATTTGTGTGCTATGCTTACATGTGTGAGGGCTCCCATTGCTCCTGCTGTCCTCAGTGTCTTCAGCCAACACTCAGCACTGCAGGTGCAAACAGAAATTACTGATTTTGGTTGGTGTGGTCAGCTTTAAGTTTAATTTCTACATTTCTTGAGAACAAAGGAGAAAAGTTATTGGTTATAAAGAATTAGATGTCACACCCCAGGCTAAGAAGTGTTACTCTGGGAATTGCCAGATGCTGGGCTGAATTCTTTCTGCTGGGCTGGAAAGTGCAACTGGAGGTTGCTAAACTGAACTAGTGTGTGGCTTTTTGTTGTGGTTGTTGTGTCCAGAGCCCTGTTTGCCCTGTGAGAGCAGTCATGGGTAACGGGGTTTGGCTGTGGTGGAACTTGGTCTAAACTCTGCTGTGATGGTGTTCCTGTTTTTCAAAACTGCTGTCACTGGCCTGGATGGGAACCCTTTGTGACATCCATAATCAATCTAATTGAACAGCCTTTATTCACTGATGCCAGGCAACAGCACCTGGCTGCAAGGAAGAGCCTTTGCAATTCTTTTGTTAGAAGTATGCATCTGTAGAAGTGACATGCTGGTGGTCATAGCATCATTCAGCTGGTATTTTACCTTTAATTATATTTTTTTAAAAACCTGTGAGACTGCTTCTTGCTAAATGTAACCAACAAGTGAATAGGTGGTTCTTATTCTTTTCATTTGATATGCTGAGAGTAAGATGAAGGGGAAAAATGCATGTAAAGTAAAATTATAGTTTCTCTGCAAGCACATAATCATGTAGTTGGCTCTCACCTTCAATATTCATTCTGATTGCTGCATGGAGCAAACTATTGATTTCTTTTTTTGCTTTTTCCACTACATTGTGTGTGAAATAATTTTCTGTTTCTGTGATATCAGCACTTGGTGCAAAATTGATAATTTGACTCCTCTTCTGAAAGATCTTTAGATATGAAGGAATGTTGTTTGATTCCTTAGGGCTTCACTAAATGTTTTATGTTGCAAAGAAACAGATGCCCCAGAGGCTTCTGAGCTTTAACTGTTTGTATTGTTTTAGTGGAAGATCAGGGATAGGGGATGGATGCAACCAGGGAAATGCACCAAGAAACAATGACACTGTATTGCTCCATAGGGTGACAGTAGCTGTAACATGCTGGTGCTGTGATTCAGTCTTTTTTTTATTATTTTTTTACTGGTGTCTTGATGAAGGAGAATGGAAAGAGGAAATTAATGTAGTGGTTATTTGTGGGCAGCTGCACTGCAGTGTAAACAGCAGGATGTCTGAAAGCAGGAAGGCTGTTTTAGCTGTAGCTTAGAGCTGAGGTGGGGGGAGTGGATGAAGTGCCCAAATGATGCCCTGTGGACAGGATCTCTGCAGCAGTGTTCTGGCTGGATGTTGTACTCTTGGGTCTTGCTGGCTATTGGTACAGGGATGTCTACACTGGTGAACATCCTCAAAAGGGGAAGGGAAATTGTGCAGACAGTTATGTAGAGCAGTGTGAAGCAGTGCATGGAAGGTGCTGACACTGATGATAAAGACAGATTTGGGCTACTAGGACAATAAACCAGCAAAATTGGGGTATTGGTGTCTTTGCTGACTTATGCAGACTGGCATTTTTCTAAGCAATGTGTAGAATTATTGCATGAATGGCCAGAATTATGATTAGTGTCAAGTACAAGAGCAATTATGAAGCTGACTGGCATGCATGTAGTATCACATAATTGAATATATCTTGTTTAAGGGATAGGGAAAATCTAAAGAGAGCTGAGTTGAAGAGGACCTAGGGTGGAGCTATAGGAAGGTGAGGTGTTGTGTTCAGGTAAGGCAAAGGCATCACTAGAACTGAGGCAGTCAAAAGGAGGGCAGAATGTCCAGAAGGGCATTATCAGTGTAACTGAAGTTGCCTAAAGAGAACAGAGGTTTGGCTAGGAAGGCATCTTCAGAGGCTGGTGTGAAAGTACTCCTTCAAAGCCAAGGAATGGAAACCCAAGGGGAGAAAGTTGAGCATGAGAAATCCAGACAGCAAGTGCAGACAGTACACAGGGGCTGGACAACAGGCAAGGGTCATTAGGGAGAGGTCAGGAGTGGAGGATCTAAGATGCTAAACAAAAGGTGATGAAATGGTGCTCCAGTTGCAAGCATAGAACTATAGCTTGCTGAAGAAACAGTCCTCATGGAAGGGAAGAGAAAAACAGCAGTGAAAGATTTGTCTCATGTCCTTTATTTGCCCTTTGTTATAGATTCAGGTGTCTGTATTTCCCTTTTGGAGAAGACAAACAGGAATGCATGTGAGGGCTGCAAGTAGGTTTTAGAGTACCCTGCAACACTGCAAAAATGTCAGAGAAACTTGTAGCAATACAAATTTGTTTGGCTGCTTCTCACTTGAGATGTGGTGCCAAAATAATTAAAATGGGTGAGCTAATTTAATTATGCTAGTCAGAGTCTTCTTTACAGGCAGCGACTTCCAGATGCTCCAGAAGAAATCTGTCATGTCTACAGAGTAACAATTGCTGTTTGTGGTGGGAACAGAGCAGTTTGCCTCAAGCGTCTATGTGAGTGTAATGTTGACTTAAGTTTCACAGGCATTTCTTAATATTAGGAAGCATTTTTGAAAACTGCAGGCCATCCTTTTTCCTTTAAGAAGTAGACTGAACAAACAGCTAATGCGGGGACTGCAGCCTTAGCAATATCCTAGAAAGGGTATTTTACAGACGGAGGTTATACAAATAAATTGAGGATGTGGGAGCTGCTGGGTTCCCAGCTGGCAGGTGATTTCCTTTTAATCGGATTAAGTCACTTCTTTTCCCAAGCCCATTGTATATAGTGCTTTGAATAATCATAGCAGGGAATATAAAACCAATTAAAAAATCGTTGCATTTTTTAAGCAGAAGATTTTTCAGATTATAGATTCTATTTGACTTACTAGACATAATTCCATTAGTGAATAATTGATGCCATTTATTGTTGCTGTATTTGTTTGCTAAGCTGAAATACCCTCTCTCAGCATGCTGGAGCTCCAGAGGGCATGCCAACCTTGTGTGGAGGAGCATGGGCAGACATCCCCAAGGTTTCTGCAAGGCTGCTGGCTGCAGGGCACAGAGTAGACTTTCTGCAGGTTAATACAGCTTAATTGGCCCAGGCCTGACACGGGTATGTCATCCAAGCTACAGTCATGTCCTCTCCTCCACAACATGTCAGATGGATGTGCAGTGGGATTCCGCCCTTCCCTTCTCCTCCTGTTTATCTTGGGACCATCCAAAAGGGAGTCATATGCCACAGGAGCAAGTGCATCTCTGATCCCCCACCCACCCTGCCACCCTTCACCTGCATCTGGCTTTGTCACCAATGGCGTGGGAGAGAAGGGACTTGACTTGTCTATGTGTCTTGCTGTGTATGGGCAGAGCCAAATTGTCTTGAATTCTCTCGTTGATGTTGTGCTGGTGGGGATGTAGTGCTTTAACACATTCATTTAAAACCTTCACTTTCCTACTATTTGTCACTGCTCTAGCCTGGGATTTCCATCTGCTCCCTTCAATGAAGCTCAATCATCCTGTGTTGTTGCCTGACCATTTTGGCTGTGAAAACTGTGGCATACATGGAAGTGGAGGTGTTTGTACTTCAGAGGTGACTCATAGATTTGTGCATGGAGTGGGATATCCTAGATAAGCCTAACTTCCAAAGTCCATTGCTGCTTCTGGAGTGGGCTCCAGAGGAGGTGCTGGGTGTGTGCTCACACTTGCCATTTACTTTGGTTTGCAGTTGCACCTGATGAAAAATGCATGACTATGAGCCCTCCCATTTCTGAGATATGAGTGATGCCAGAGAGGCTTTTGGCTTTTACTCCCTGCCAATAACGTGCAGGCAGAGGAGATGAGAGCTTGGCAACGCTAATCAGCGCACACTGATCTCTTACTTTTCCCCGAAGATGTTGAGTTATTCACAGCTCCAGCAAACAAAGTCAGAATCACCGTTGTTCTAAGCTGTCATCAGTGCAGGAAAGTACAGCCTCTCCTGCATATGGTTGTGTCTGCTCACGGGTTCAGGCTGCTCTCCATCTGTTCAGTTTGGATCAGCAGGAAGTGAGGAGCTGAGCTCCTGTGCTCAGTCAGGTCTCAGGGGGCTACCAGCAAGTCAGCTGTGAAGCTCTGGTAGTTGTGCACCTCATTACAGGATTCTCAGCCTTAGTTTCTTCTCCTCTAGACAGAAAGCAGCATTGCAGCTGGACAGACCTATCTGGAAGACAGCTGGCAGCTTTTATCCATTGTATTTGCAGGTAGAGAGGAAGGAAGATGCACAAAGAACAAGAAAGGAAATAGTCTGCTAAAGGTTTGGGGGTTTTTTTAGTGACCTCAACCTCAGAAGGTTTAAATATTGAACTTATTTAAGCACTCAAATTTTTAGCTATTGCACATGTTTAAAATGAATTCATGTATAATTAAAACAATTAAAATATTGAGCTGGTACTTAAATATTAAAGCTAGACTCCTTCCCAAAAGGGAAATCACAGCTGTATTTGAATAAAATAAATGAACACAATTAAATTGTTTCAAATTGCAGTAAATTACAAAGGTAAGATCTTCAGGGGATAGGGAGAAATAAAGCATGAAATAAGTGTAATTTCCTCAGTTAAAAATCTATAATCTTCCACTTTTGCATTGGGCATCATGTCAGCTGTTTGGATATCTGTTCTACATCTAGCTGCAGCATGTAGAAGTCCATTGATAATATCTGAACCTCTACTATACATACCATCATGACTGAGAAATCTTCTAGCTCTGTGCCTTTGACTGGATAGTACATATTTTTCCTCTCCAAAATGGGGCTTTTCAAATGAAAAAAACCCTAATGTATCAAGGTGTCTTTGCTTTGTTTTCTTTAAGATCCTAATTAGAAATTTCAAGAGCGCTCTTCATTTCAGTGTTTCTGGTTTGCTCACTTTGACGGCAAGTGTCCTGGGTTCCTGTCCTTACTGTGAAACTCACTGTCCTGAGGGACAGGGAAAGTTGTTCTGGCATGTTTTGTTTTTCATCTTGTTCATGAAAATATTTTTGGAAGGTTTTTCTTACATAATGTTCAAATGAAAGTATAAATAATACAGCTGCACTTACCCAGAACAGTCTCCAAGCTCAGCATGTTGGCTTGTCCTGGAGATGAATATCTGCTCAGTTTGGGACATCTGTTGGTGACTCAGAGGCTTGGAGGTAACTTAGGGGTATGTGGACCTATGGGAGCTATAGGGAATCTCTGATGAAATGGCTTTGCTTTGGGTCAGCTCCTGACCAAGAACAGTTCTGAACAGTGCTTGGGTTTTTGTAACCTGAATACATCTTAAGGCAGGTTTTACATACTGCTGTACATATTTGAAGGAATGTAAATAAGGCTCCTTAGATTGAACTAAGTATGAATATTAATACACATTCTCATATCTCTGTCCACTGAACTTAAAGAACTTTTTCTACTTTGCTTTCAGAACCTTGTTGTTTGAAGTGCATTTCAGCTTTGAGTTCCTAGTCTCTGTGACACATTGTATCAAAAACTTCTTTTTTTTCTTTTTTACTACTTGTTTTTGTCGTGAATGTATCTGCCATAGTCACAAGCAGTAAAACTGTGAGATAGATGATGTTGGGATCACTATGGGAAATAGCGAGAGAAAGGAGAATTAAGATGCATTTTTGGGGTTGTTTTTTTGGGCCTTTAAGTTTTTGAAGAAGTTGGTTTTACAGATGAAAAAGGAAACATCAGATTTTTGCCTTTTCAGGAGGTGCAGATGTATTTCAAGTTGTTGACCTATGAAGGAAGGAATTCTGTTTTGTGCAGTGCATGTATGTACAAACATTAGTATATAGACCTGTGTGAGATTGTTGTATTCTGTTGTAACTCGCTAAAGTAGAAATGATTGCCCATCTATTAGTTGAAAGCAAAATTGATTTGAGCTGCAGTGTCACCTCTAGAGGGTACATTTATCACTTTATTAATCTCTAACCCTTTCAAATCCAATCGATTCTTTCCTACAAGAAGCATGATTAGCACTTACAACACATACTGATACGGAAATGTGCAGTGCTCTACAGCTGAAGACAGAGACTTAGATTCAAGTTAAGCTTCCAACCTGAGCACTTTGCTTTTCCAAGACATGGTAACCAGGCTACCTGTGCCCACTAGCCTCTGCCATCAGTTCCTTCTTGCTTTCCCTCCCTGTGTGGTTCCTTATTCAGGCAGGAATGGAGCCAGCAGGAGGGTATTTCTGTTAGCTTGACTTGTTTTAAACCTCCTCCACCTTTGGGATTCACAGAACTGTAGATCTATTGTGCTGCATAGGACCTGTGGAAACTCATTCCCAGCTACTTTTTTTTTTTTTTTTTTTTGAAGAAGGAAGGTATTTTGACACTTCAGTGTAAGACAGGTGCAGTTGGTTCTTTGAGGGATCGGTATTGCTTTAAAAAGATATCTACTGAGATTTCTGCACCCGTTATTCCAGATGGGAAGTAAAATAGGAGGTGAACAAGTAGGAGACTGTATGATCCAGGCAGCTGTAAGTGTTGCTCAGGGCTTTTTCATAAAGAAACTGGAGGCAATGGCAGTACCTGACTGTCTTATTCCTGTGACTGTAATGAAGTGGGAGGAAAAGGAACCTGCATCAGTCCCTGACAGCTGACCTGACCTACCAGCCCCTCTGGGACTGAAGGCACCAGGGAAAGTGGTGCATCTCAGGGCAAGCTCCTAAGGCATTCAGCTCCCCTGTCAGTGAACAGGCCTGAAACAGGGCAAAAGGGAAAGTCTCAAGTTCCCAAATTGCTTTCTAATGTCTAAAGTACAATATTTTTTCTGTCACTCTTGCACGTGTCTGGGGGACATGCTGCTGTTTAGGCCTCCAGCAGCCATGTGTACAGTTCAAATTGTTAGGGCTGTGTAGTAGAAACATGATAGTTGTATTATTTTTTGGACTCTCTATGTTCTAATTGTACCTTGTTGCCTGGGTAGAGTTTTTTTAAGTCTCATGGGACTATCTGGTGTTTTCAGTAAACATCTGCTACCATGGTATTTCATAACAAGTGCTTTTTGTCTGTAATGTTTGCATCATAGTTATTTCCATTTTACACATGGCAGAAACTCATCCAGAGATAAAACAATGTTACGATTGCCCAGCACACTGAAGGTGATGTGGGGAGTAACACATAAATAAAATGTTTCCCTCTGTTTTGTTATGTTGCTAATCCCTTGGGCAAGGACAAAGAAAGCAGTACTGTCTCACAGAGAAATTTTGAGGCTAAATAAGCATGTGTGTAGAATGTGCTTTTATGTCCTTGGATGCATGTGATAGGGAACAGCTTTTTTAATTTCTGTTATTTTTCAGTAGAAGTTAGAAAAATGTGTCAGCTGGAAACGGAAGAGGAAAAGAAGGAGAAAGATTTGGTTATACCAGGTTTTGTGCACTAGTTTTAGGCTTACACCTTTTGCTTTTGAATGTTACAAGTCCGTTGTGTGTACTGGCTTTGAGCTGCCCTTCCAGAGAATAGTGGGGACACAGAAGGAGCAACCACTGAAGACTGTAAAATGGCATATGGAATTACCTGGGGGACCAGGAGCATTGGAGATGCCAATCAAGTCTCTTGGGTAACCAAGTTTATAGAAACCTCTGTGTATACTTATTGCTCTGACCTGAAGAACATTTGTTGATCGTGAACTGCTGGGGCTCTGCAGGCAGGCAGCTGCATTTGAGCCGCTCTGGGCTCCATCTGTGCTTACAGAGTAGCTGCCTTTAGATTTTTTAGCAATAGCAGGAACTCGAGTTCTGTCCTCAGATGTGTGAATAGCCTTAAACACCTTTATCCAAGGACACCTCTGTGTAGTCTTAACCAGATGTTCATGTTTATTTAAAGAAGTGCTGGTCATTTCATCCCACTGTACAAACACATATAAAATTTGAGTGCAAAGTTGTTTTACAGATTTTTTAAAAAATTTATTCTTTAATATTTGAGAATTAATGGATTTTTTTCTGGTATGTTGAAGATAGAATTGGCTTATTATTTGTGAAGACTGATGTTAATATAGCAGATCAGATTTTTCAACAATTCAAACATGAATTGTTTGTTCTGAATTTAAGCATTATGGTTTTGTTTTGCTGATGCACTCTGTGATACTAAGGTTATTTGGATCAATGTGCAGAGCCACTTCATGCATGATTATGCTGTATTACATGTTCAGCAATATATATATATATGGGTGGGCCTGGAATGGGAGAAATAATGTGAGATATAATCATTCTGATGTCTTTGAGCTATTCATAAAATGCAGACATATAATCACGTTCTAGAGAATAGGGTGCATCAGAATTTCTTTTTCAGTGACATGATTTCATTTTGAACAGTAAATTCTCTGAGATGGATACATTTAATAATCAATGGAAAACTGCTGGAACAGGAATCAAAGGCAGGGTTATTCCCAGACTCTGTATCTCTGGAGAGATACAAGAGCTGCAGCTGAACAGTTGTACTCCTGGCATCCTTGATATGGATGTCGGAAGAAGAAGCTGGAAGACCTTGAACATTTAGTGGTCAGGACATTACTCTTTCTGGGATTCTCTGCTGGGAAGCATTTTGCTATGTCAAATCTCGAGTTTACTGCAGAGGAGTTCTGAAAACTGAGAAAGTGGGAACACTTTAATGGAGGCAGGTCATCCTGCAAGCTTCCTGGGCTCCAGATGTGAGGTGGATCTCTGGCCATCAGCACTGCTCTCTGGCACTCCTCTCTGGTGAAGGAGAAACTCCTTCAGGACCTGCTTCTTCCCCTCTAGTTGCAGGCTCCAGTGTTTTATTGAGAAAATAAACCAGTTTTCAAGGATTTTGAAAATCTTTTTGTTCTGGTACTTGTGGTCTAGAAAAGCAAATTTGAAACTTAAGCTGAGAAAATAGTTATTAAAGATTTGAGTTCTTGAATGTATTTTGTTTTTGTTGTGACCTTGAAAATCTTGCCCTGTTATATAAAGCTAGAAAGGTGTGAATAATGGTGTGGTCTTAGACATAAGGAAAGAAATTAGGATGTGTATCACTAATGACACTTTGTATATAGTATTTCTATTCAAAATGACATCTGTAGTTTTAGGGAAATCGGGGACTACAGTGGAAATGCACTTACGGGTGGAATATTTCAGCTTTATTGGAGCAGATTGAAAGCTGAAGCTTTTTGGCTGACTTGTGATGTAGGTCAACATAATTCCTATTTGCTGTGACTTTACATCATATTATTTACAGCATAATGATTTTTTCATCTGGATTGGATGATTAAATTTGCTCTTTACCATTCAGTGTTTATTGCAAATGGTTTTGTTCCAACTGTACAACATGCCTCTAACAGTGCATGAGAGAGGAAACCTAAATCCAGCCACCTGGGATGCCTGGCTGCAACTGTTGTGGACTTTACATAGGAAGAGGGTAAAGCTCTATGAATGAAGAAAGGATCATAATTAAATCCTGTTTCAGAAGTGTGTACAAATGAACTGTTCCATTTGTTGTCCTTTATAAGGAGCTGTAATTGATGGCTTTCTCTGAAGGACACAGATCCCATGCGAACAGTTGGTTATTCAGGATGCTGTTTTGTGAAGTCCCTTGCAGAATGTGTCACCAACTTGTTTCATGTTGTAGGAAGACCCTTGATGTGCTATAGCAATTAGTTGTCTTTGGAACAGTGTCCTTTTTTTTTCCCCCCAGAAGTGAAATGCAGGGTACCTTGGTCATGAGAACTTAAATAATACAAATTCCACAGTGAGACTGTAGAATGGCTTGGTAATGTCACACCAAGTTGAACTGTAACATTGAGTCTTTTACTGATGTGTAAATTTGAGTATCCTCAAGAGAGGCAAATGGTTTGATTTTTTTTTTCTTTTTTTTTTTTTTTTTTTTTTGCTGGGGGCTGCTGGCTAAAAGCTGTCCTCTGGAAGAGTTTCACTGCTACAATTGGCAGATTTTTCAGGTTTGTGCAAGACAAGTGCATCCTTTCCTGCACGTAGGGTTGCCCTTTCAGAATGATGATGTGTAATATACTTGTAAAAATCAGATTTCCTTTAATGGTTTTATTGTGCACATGAAAGTTGTGCATTGTCAGTGTAGTTACTGAGATAATTTAATGCTCCTTTTATGCTTTACTACCAGTGCTTTCCAACAGGGAGCTGTAAAAGGTAATTTTGATCTCCTTAAACTTTGTTTAGGTTATTAAGAAATATTTTTTAGTGCCAGAAGAGGGAATTCTATTTTTCCATAATCTAATAGCCCCTTAAGGCTCACTTTTTAAAAATCACATCAGTCAGATCAGGGAAGAGATGGGAGCAATCAGTCATCTTGCTAAGTGTTCAGGGATTCTTGAGCATGCAGCATCCGTGGCTGGTGGTCCCCAGTGTGCAGTGCAGTGTTTGGTGACACGCAGTGTCAGCTCTTTCCAAATCACTGGGAGGTGAGAGGGAATACAGCCATCAAAAGGCCTTGTCTAACCATGGTACTGGCTCTTCCAGTCCATCCTTCGAGGTGTTATTAGAGGTATCTTAGTGCCCCTGGCAGCCTAGAGGAAGGGAGATGGCTGAGCTGCCCCCATTCCAGGATGCTGTTCCCTGTTCCAGCTGCGTGGAGAAGCAGCGATGCAGCCCTTGCTTGGGATGGTCTCAGCAGGTACTTTCCAACCTGGTGTGCCACACAGGAGGTTTGGGCTCTGCTCTAAGGAGCTGGACTGGGCTGTGTCATGTTCCTCTTTTTATTTTCTTCTTTGAGAAGCTTTCTTTAGAATAGGATATGCTGTAATATGCCAGGAGAATTAACCAGAGGAAGCTTCTATGTAGAGTGAGAAAGGAGCTCATTAATTGCTTAAAAATTAGGCAGTCTCCATCTGAGTAATCGATGTTGGCTGGCTGGCCGGCCTTCCTCAGCCTAAGAAGTAGCTCATTAGTAGAATACATACAGATGGTACTGTGCTCTGAGGTACTTAAAACACACAGGCAGAGAGCTGTGCTAATAAGGCAAACCTGTCCTTAGCCTCTGTGACTGAGTTTGCTACAAGCAGCAGAGGGAACAGTATCATTTGGCAAATATTATTAGGTAAATGCATTTCCATAAATCTATTTAGTTTTCACTTTTTTTTCCTGCAGATAACAGATTATGATAAATATTCAAAATAATTTACTGTTTCTGGAAAAATTCTATTGCAAGAACAGACTTAGAATAACTACTTCATTTGTTCAGTACCTGATTTACCCATATAATTGCCTAGAGGAGGAGATGTATTCAGAGCCTAATTTTTATTTGGAATTTATATAGGGTTTTTTGGTTTCTGTTCTTTCTTATGATGTTCTCCTGTATTCAGTTTGTTAACAGTTTATTCAAAGTAAGATTTTTTTCCTGAGGGAGTTGAGTCCCTCCTGAAAATGCTAGAGGATAGCAAAATAAGGAATATTCCCCCAGGGAAGACAGAAGATGCAGAGCCTGGAGCCCCCAGCAGTGCTGGTGGGTGAGCAGGGGCACTGGCAGGCTCCTTCCTAACAAACTGCCTGTGCCACTGAGGATACACAGCCCTGCAGAGGGATGGCCCAGAGCCTCCCACCTTCAAAGCTCTTGGATAAATTCAGAGGTGATAATACTCATGGCTTTGTTTTGAAATGGCAGACTCTCCCTCTGCTCCTCATCCCACGTATCTCACTGAATGGAGAGCTGCTCCATCTCTCCTCCGGGCAGTTTCTTTTTTGCCTCAGTAGGGTCTGAGCCCATCTTAAAGTTACTGCTGTCCTTTAGTGCACTTGACTCAATGAAACTCTCTTTCCTCACCCCATCTGCGAGGTCCTAAGTGTATTGTGCATTGACTTTTCTGTTTAAGAGACCTTTTCCATTAAGACTGAGCTGGGGAAGAAATGGGCTCCCTCGGATAACCATTCTTCCCCAAACAGTCAGAGTTTGATCTCCTGTGTAGTTACTCTTTGTTTAGAGGTGCTTTTTGTCTCAGTGCTAGCATGTCTTTGTCATGAACTGTGACAAATTCTTTCTAATGAAAGAGTTTAGCATTTCCTTTGTTGATCCTCTGCAAACTCGGTGCATTTCACGCCTTCCTTGGAAGGTTTAAATAGAGCTGCAAGTTACACCCTTCTGGTGCACGTTTTTTGCCAAGCCCTCAACAGAGCTCTTTGCTCCATTTTCAGCAGATATTATTTACATTGTTGCTTCTCTCTCTCTTTTTTTTTCTCTCTCTTTTTTCATTTCTCATAGATTGGATGTCTGTTAGTTGAGTGTACGCTGGTGTTGAAAGGAATGGTTCCACTTCACCTTGATTAGTCTCTGCCTTGCTGTGTGTGTGTAAGATACAGAACCACTTTGGTGGAGCTTTCAAAATTAATGTTTGGTTTTGTAGAGTATATTTTAAAAATACTGGCTGGACTAGGTAACTCGGGAACAGATGTAATTTGTGCAGAATAATTTAATAGTTACACACAAGTATTTCAAATGATGCTGATCCTCTCTGAGGTAGAGTACTATTCACTTCAAGTCCTGCTTTAGGCTTAGGTTCAATCCTTGGTAGCATGCGTGGTTTTCACAGCCTGCACTGGAGGGAGCAGACTGTAATGGAACTCAAATATTTGAACCTGAAAACTTTGAAGAAATAGTGGAATGTACTTACTGCTCTGGGTAAATGGGGTTCAATATTTCCAGGGTCATTTAAGAATGGCTATAAGTAGAAATGCAATTTAGTGGTGTATGGAGAGGTGAGAGCAAGGGATAGATATCATACAGAGGGGACTGGGAAGGCTTTTTGCAAGGGTATGTGTAAAAGAGTAAGGCTTTGGAAGAAAACTCTGGAAAATATTTGCTTGATTATAGATATGGCTTGATGAAGAAGGGGGGAAGGTTTGGGGTTTACAAGGACAGGAAATCACCAAGTGGCATGATTTCCAAGGAAATTTCAGGAGTTTCATGGCAGCAGAATTCCATAAACTGTTGAAAGGTGGCAGTGTATGGAGTTCTCAAAGCAAGAAGGGCTTTTAATTGAATGCATTGAAAAAGGGAGATCAGTATTCATTTTAGCTTTCAAATTTCAGGGTAATTTGATAGGGTTTACTAGTCACCCTAGGCTGTGGGTTCGTTTGTTTTTTTTTTCCTGCTGTAAAGCTATTGAGTTTGGTGGAATTAAACTAGGAATTAACAAACACGACTGTGTAGCAATGTGATTGTTTCTCCCTTCCGTGTGCCAAGCTTCTGCTTATTTGGTGTGATTCTGCAAAAACATCCATTGATTTCGGTTATTCAGCAGCTAATTACCTCATAACCCACGGGATCAAGCAGATCAAGCCTGTAACAACACAGTTCTTATTATGGTGCCCAGTTGTGTTGGCACTGGCTGCAGGGAACCTCCCGTTGACCCTGCTTGGGAGATGGCTGTGGAGCAGGTCTCCATGCACGTATCCCGCCTCCAGACTGTGACTGTTGTGCATGCAAATGGACAGCAATTGCTATTTAAGTAATGAGTTCTTAATGGATGTTTGTATTCTGTAAATCTGAAGCCTTTTTAAGCTGAAATTTCCCTGCCGGTGTAATTTGATGTGTGCCACAAATTGCCGAGGTGAGAACACAAGCGGGAGGAAAACCAAATTATCAGTGGAAGTAGCCTCTGACAGCTCCCTCTCCTGCTTCTACCTCAGGCATTGCAATGGATAAGAGGAGAGAAAAATATGAATGTATCAGAGCAAATCCCCGGGAAGAAACTTTGCCTTTTCTAGGTAGGATCATGATGAAAATTGCCCTGCATTGGATTCTGGAGGGACCTGGCTCTTCATTAAAATAAAAGTCAAGCACGTTAATATGGTAGGTGTAGCAGCAGGAATTCCCCAAAAATGACACCTTGGCTGTAGTTTGACTAAACAGTCGACAAATAGCTTAGTGCAGGCTGCATTCAGACATGCTGTGTAGATTCCTTCAGTGCATCCATTTGAAAAGGCCCTCTAATACTAATCCATTTGGACACCACAGTGTCCTTTCCAAATGCAAAATCTGAATTTTAATTGAAGTTTTGTGGTCCACAAGAGAAAAGTAATACATCACTACTGTTATTTCAAAGACAAATCCTTTGAGGGGAACTCCCAATTGCAATTCCTCAAGCGTCTTTAAGATTCTCAGAAGCAAATCAATAAAATTTCTCAACAACAATTATCCTTGGAGAACTTCCAATTAGATATGATATAAAGAAACAAAGCTGTGCTGGTCTCCAGCTGAGCATTGCCTGTGAAACTGCCTTTGCAACTGGAAAGCTAAATGAAATTGTAAAACAGAACTTGACTTTATCAGTAGGAAACTATCTTTTGTCAAGTACATCTGGGGATAAAATAACCTCTAAGGTTGGAATTGTTAACTCATTTAAACTGTTAAGTTTTCATGAACTGACATTGTCTTTCTTCTGCATTTGACTGGAGCTCTTGAGTTCTTCAGCTGCATGAAGGACCAGGAATACTTCAGTAGTGCTAATTAGAGGGCTATAGCCTGTCCTAAAGTGCTCATTTGAACTTAGTGATAATGATAAAATATTAATCTCTCAGAACGTTAATTAAGATTACTTACAGACATTGGGATCACTTTGTACAGAAGAGCAGAAATGCTGCAATTCCTGGCAGGGCTATTTTTAAAAAATTCAGAAGCAAAACTATTTTACTGATATTATTTGTGATTAACTTTTAATGGACTTGTGGTGATTTGAGTAGCTAAGAACTACAGCATGGATCAAGATGGCTTGATAATTCTTCCACTGTGAGTTAGGCACTGCTGTCCAGCACTTGACTGATTGAACACACAAATTAACTTCTTTCTTCAAGAAAATACATGGGATTGCCTGACCAGCTGCTTAGTGGGCATCTCAGTCCTGGCCTGATCAGTTTGCAGCAGCACATGTATACATAATAGATATATTTAAAGGTACCTCTTTCAGAAAAACAGTTTGTTGGGATGGAAAAAAAATAGTTCTGTGTAATGAGTGTTTGTTCATTAGTTCTTGGAGCACTATGGTTGGATGCTGCTAAAATGGTAGGGGAATGTCCATCTTCCTGTATAAGACAAAGGTGGGAATACTCTTAAATACCTAGGAAAAAATTGGTTTTGTTTCAAACAAAGTCACTGTGCTCAAACATGAGCATGGGAAGGATGCCTCTGCCAAAAAAAGCTGTTAGTCTGAGTTGTTGGGAGGAATAAGATTGGAAATCTCCATTGCCTCCCATCATGGGGGGATGAACCAGTGAAGGCCACTAACAGCTCTTTGCCAGGTATATTCCTCAGGACACGCTTGGAGACCAAGGCTGCAAAACAATCTTCTAGAAGCCAGGTTCTAGTACCTTCTTCAAGCTATTTTGTGTGGTCTAAATGGAATGGAATAGCCATGGGACCAGAAGATTTTTAATAGGATGTGGGGAATTCAGGTTCATGCTTTCTGGAATTACAGAAGCATAATTTTCTCTTATTTTCTCCTATAAATTTTCTTCCTGTGTTTAGTCATCTAGTCTGCATTTGGTTTCTGCTTTCATGGTTTGACTCCAAGTACATATAGTTTGTGTTGCTAGCTGGCAAAATAAAATGTGGCAGCCTCCTACAGATATTAAAGGACCCCAAAATCAGGGAGGATTAATGAAGTCCCTGAGTGAGACTGTAAATTATGGCTGCTTTCTCTCATAGTCTTTGATGGCACAGTCAGATATTACTGCTCTCAAGTGCTATTGCAAAAGCACCACTGATGTGCTCCTTTGGTCTGTTAACTTTTATGTCTCTCCATACTGACAACAGTCTTTCAAGGCACATCTCTAATACAGAAAAAAGGGTCAAAAAATGTACATGTGCTTAATGCAGCTGATTTAAAAATGTCAGAGTTGAATTCTCTGGTGATTGACTATATTGGAAAACTGTATGAGATGATGTCTTGTGCAGGGCATCACACAGTGATGATAAAGCACTTGAGGTCTCCTTGGACTTGATGGGGTCTATGACCTGTTACACCTCAGCAAGCATCTGCTCTGCTATGTTAGCTCAGAAAGGGTTAAAGATGTTCTGGAAGCTTCTGAATACTAGAACAGTTATTTTCCCTGTGTAACAGTGGAAGAATGACTGTGCATAATCTAATTTTAACTTAATTTAATGTACCTCGTAGATTTTTGTATA
Organism: Neopelma chrysocephalum; assembly: GCF_003984885.1. Lineage (NCBI taxonomy): Eukaryota > Metazoa > Chordata > Aves > Passeriformes > Pipridae > Neopelma > Neopelma chrysocephalum. The sequence continues at coordinate 1,880,962 of NW_020897734.1, forward strand.
TAGAATAAATGCCAGAAGCATTTGAAAAAGCTTTTCTCTTACTGAAGCCTGTGTTAAAACTCTGACACCAACAGAGAAAATATGTTGATTCAAAGAACTTTTAAAAGCCCCCTCTTGACTTCTGCATTTGATGATCTAAAAACACATTATCATGATTAATTTGTTGTTCTTGTTAAAATCTTAAGCTCTCCTTTCAATAAGATTGTGCTGATAGCAAAGCTTCTTATGCTGGTGCAATTTCCCTGTCTGTTAGTTAATAGCTACCTAATTAGAAATGTAAAAGTAATTCTCATTGTGTAAACAAATTGACTAGAAAACCTCTTAATGGGTAATGCAGTTTTGTTATTTAATTTCTGCAGTATTAACAGAGAGAGGACTTTATTGTGAGGCCTCTCTAGGAGTGGTAATACAGAGGTCATCTGCTAACTAAACTGATTTTTAAAAAAAGGGGATAAATTAGGGTTTCAAAATGGTGATGTGAGTTCGCTTGTCCTGTGGGAAACAGAAGCAAAGACATTCCAGAGAGACTGTGGATTTTGCCTGTGTTTTGTACATTTTTCAGAGGCTCCCTGAACTATTTGTGTTTTTCTCCAAGGACATATTTTGTTATATCTTCTCTTTTTAATTTCTGTAATGAAATGAGGGTCTCCAGTGTTCCTGTCATCTTTTCTGAACCAGAAAGCAAAACACGAGGGAGAAAAGGAGAAAAAAATTCACAGTGTGACTTCTGAGAAGTGCTGAAGGCCTTCATACCTTTCAAAGAACTGTAGCTCCCAGTTTTTGTTGACTGCAATGCATTTTAAAATACCTACCCTTTAAAAAAAATTGGCCTTGAGTACCTACAACTTGCTCTGCAATTGTTGAGAGCTGCAGAACCTAAGCACCACTGAAAATCAGACTTATCAGTCATGCTCACTGGCTTCCTTTGATGGAAGCAACAATATGCCTTGGGGAGTTTGGGGAGCTTTACTTAAAATTCCAGCACCTAAATGAAGAGGTTTCTTTTCATCTCTTTGCTTCTGGTGCTGTCACCTTGTGGGAGCAGAGCTGAGGCTCTCCTATGAGAGCAGATACCACAGGGTCACTTGGAAACCCTTTCACAGTTCCTGAACCAACACATGCCCCCTCTCCCCCATCCTGTGACTGGATGGGCAGCCTTTAAAGTGAGCCCTGCTTTCAATGCACTGAGATTTGTTTATTGTTTGCTGTAGCTGATTGTTAACAAGAGGAATTATTTTTTTTCCCTCTGGAGAGGAAACAAATGTGCTGTTTTTTATGCGGAAGAAGAATTACCCAGGATGGAAGGTATTAAATTAGCAGGTTATACCTCCTCGTTTGCTGATTTGTGTTCATAAGCCTTCAAACAATATAAATGCACCATAGTGTGTAGGGTTGTGTTAAACCTTTGTAGCTTCTCTGTGCTGGAGGTTGCTAATACTTGAGGTGTCGCATACTGGAGTAACTAAGTAAAAACAAAAACAAACAAAAAAAACCCCAAACCCAAACAGTAGGATGACTTCTTTAAAAGAGTCAGTGATATCTGTGTTCAGAATTAGAAGTTTAAACTTTGAATGAGGTGAATTTCTTCTTTAATTGCAGTACTAATTGAAGAAAAAGAAGACTAAGTATGCAGTGTTAGATCCTGAATACATATGGCATATGGTGAAAGGCTGATACTGTAACAAGGGGAATACAAGAGGTTTGCAGGACCTGTGTGCATGCTTAGAGCTGCACCTGACTCATTCACAGCCTGGGTCTCTGTGATGTAAGTTCCTGCTCAGGAAATAGGGTTTTCTGGGCTTCTGCACACACTCACTGAGTTTGGGGAGTGTAGATTAATTTCATTTCAACTATTGAAAAAGTTAACCAAGGCATAGCAAAAAGACAGGCATGTTATAAAATCTGTAAAAGAATGGAGCTGAGGCTCTTTGCAAAAGTGTGTTTGCATGATAGGTGAGGGGAGGAAGGAGGAGGAGAGGAAAGTGAAAAGTTTTGCAAACAGTGGCTTTGCCAAGATTCGGAAGCTGGATAGAAGAGTGCTGCTGCACTTGTGGAGAGTGGGTTGTTTATGCAGTGTGCTGTTCCTCACAGCCTGGGTTTAGATCTTGGGCTGTGTCCTCATGATGCCCTGGGAGAGGAGGGGAGCTTGTGAGCTTGTGTCTGGGAACATGGGAGCTTTGGCTGAGCCCAGTGCCAACCGAGGTAAACAAACAGCTCCCAGCGAGCCTGGAGCCTGAGTATTCTTCTTTTTCTTTTTTGCTTATATGGCAAAATTGTCAAGCAATGACTGAATTCCTTTGAAACTTATGGAAGCCTTGACAGCTTTAGAGCCATGCTCTTTTCATCCAGGTGCAGCAAACTGGGGCTGCCATGGTTGTCCTCCTCCCCTGTGTATAGGTCTCTGCTTTTTAGTGGGAGTCTCTGGCAGCTTTTGGGGTTTACAACAACTCATATAACACCTGGGAACTCTTGTGAATTGGATGCTATGGAACTTGTAGAGTACTTGTCTATCCAAACTCTGCACTGATAAGAGATGGACTAGCTATGGACCAAGGGAGGGGACTTGTGCCAGAGAAGTGGGCTTACTCAGTGAAGAGCAAAGAGGTAGTGAAGAGATTAGGAGTGAAAACATCCAGCAGTCGAGTAGAGGAAGCTCTTGTCTAAATATAAAAAGGGGCTGGGAAAGCAACTGAATTCTGCCTGATTTTACAGATTCCATTCAGACCATTTTTAAAATTTTATTTATTTTTTTTTACTCTGCAGAACCAGGGACTTGGCTCAATGTGTTCAAGGGGAAATCTTTGTGCCGTGCATGTAGGCTGCAGGGGGCATCAGGGCAGAACTTCTCCTCCAGCTGAAAGACACTGTAGTGCCTGCGGAGCTTAGGATGCTCAGGAATCCCCACCTGCCTTCATAAGGATTGTGTATGCCCCCCTCGGGCTGCCAGCAAACACAAATAAAGGGCAGATTCCAATTAAAAATGCACAGGGTCACTGTAATATAGCTAAAGAGGCTCTCTGGGTTGTCATCCTGTCAGCCTAGCACAGGTTTCATCTCAGTGAAATGTACTGGATTGAAAAGCCCTTTCTGGAGTGCAGCTTTGTTGGGCTTTGCTCTCTCTGTCGTTTTCAACTTGCCTCAAAGGAAGGCTGAACTCCTGAAGTTTGAGTTGGCAGCTCTGGCCCTGAGTGCTCACTGCCTGCCCTTCAGAGGGTCATTGTGCTGCTGGTCAGACACAGGTGTAACGTGCTGCCGGAGATGTCTGATCATCACCCTCTGATGGGAGCCAGGCAGAGCCGTGGTGGAGGTGGGTCAACAGCACTTGAGAGCAAAGGTCTTGCCATGTCGCTCTCAGGGGCAGCACTGCTGAAGCTGAGGGACTGCTCTCAAGGTAAAGAGGATTTGCATCAATAAAGCAAGGATGAAGGCTGGTTCTTTGCCTCGAGCAAGTCTCCGTTGTGTTTGAAGACTTTGAGCCTGATGCTCGGAGGTCATTTGAGTGACTTGCACATTTCTGCAATACCTGAGTGCTTGCTGAATTTCACTGTATAGCTGCTATTCAAGGCAGAAACCAAAACCAGAGTATAATTAATATATAAAAGCCTCTTTTCTTTGCCTCAGGCTTGTTTCTAGTTTGTTTGTTTCAGTACATTTCAATGTGTATTTCTCTTGGTTCACTGACTCCAAACCAATGGCTGGCATCAATACATAAAGCCTCACAATCACTTTTGCCTCTTTCATGTGTGACTGCCTCAGAAATGGTGGCTCAGAGCACTGGAAATGTCAGCTACAAGCAGTTCTGGGGGCTACAGCTCTCCTTGTTGGGGTAGAGTTGTAAAAAAGCTTTGGCAGAGGGATGAGTTTGTTCTCCTGGGTGCAGGGGACTGTGGCAGTGACTGCAACTATTCTGAAATAAGGTTATCTCCTGGACTTGATCCTTTTCTGTATGTCACTGTAGTTTCTGAGAAAAGGGTGTATATTTCTCAGGGGTGTTGGGTATTTGTATAAAATAAATAGAAGTTTCTTCATACAGGTTTGATTAAAAACAAAGATGAGGTTGACATTGCTTTGACAACTGCTGAGCAACAGGTTTAACTAAAACTGCTTAAACTTAGGGAGGTCTCAGAATGTTAGGAGTGAGGAGGATTGCTGATGAAGGGAGAGTCTCTGGGGTTACCTCCCTCCCACAAGGTAATCCAATTAATAATCCACTTGAATCATGCAGAGTGTTTAGGAGTGGCAGCTTTACAGCCCATTTTGGACCATAACTTGGATTTTTATGTCAGTGTGTTTAAATTAGAGCTCGGTCAGAACTTTGTCTGTTCCAAAATTGTATAACAGTCACGATACATTTCTTTTCATGTCTCTGAAGACCATAAATCCAGGATGCTGAGGGTTACCAGTAAGGAGAGCAGCCTTTCCTCACCTGGTAACATCCTGGCTGAAACCAAGTGTTTTTAGAGGTTTGCAAAACACTGTTACCTCTTGTCTGAAATAATGCCTTTACCTAGTGGTTACTAAGGTATGATTTGCTAAAAGCATAAAATGATATTCTATTTCCTTCCACTTTCTTGTGCTTTATGTGAGCCCTCTTACCAGGTCACCCAGGCAGCCCATCCCCTGTCCTACATCTCCTTAAAGTCCTGAAATTCCGAGTTTTGCAGAGACTGGTGAATGCACTTTATGGTGTTTAAGGTGCACAATGGCACAACTGAAGTGCCTACATTTTTCCTTTAAAAGTGCTTCTTTGTGATGGAAGGCTCATCTAAATGTAGGGTATCATATAAGTCAGAGAGTTTGGGGTTTTATTTTGAGGTATTACATGTGAGTTACATTTGGTTAACTTAAATACATCTGCCCAGCACTTTTAGATATAAAAGATTGGTGAGGTTCACGCTGATTTTCTTCTTGACTTGGTTAAATACATAACTGCAGCTTAAGGCCATCAATCTTAAATAGAAACTCAGTGAAATGAGATGCCAGCAAGAGCGGATGGGGGACACTGATAATTCTGCTTTATGAGAGCTCGTGGGATCCCAGCAGAGCCAGTCCAAACTCAGGATTTTTGTTGGATAAGAAACTATGCACACTTTATATTTAATTTCAGTTGCAGTTCAAAACAAAACCTCACCTTTCCTGTAGTTAGAACAAAGAAAAGCTTTCAAAGCTTTTCCATACGGGAAATAAGGTTTTACTTAAAAGACTCATGTGTTCCTAAAGGATTTCCAAACGTGGGATTTCCAAGTGCAGAATTTTCCTTTATGGCTTTTCTTTGTGTGTGTTGTTTTTATGTTATACTGAAAAGGGGCCCAACATGCTACAAATCAGTCTTTTAAACGAGGAAGAAGACCACAAAGCAAAATTCTAAATTTAACGTGGAAATGAATAATTCTTTTTATGACCCAAATATTTCCATAAATAAGATTCACTTGCAAGTAACTTTCTTGGTAGAATTAAGAAATCGTGATGGGCTGACTCCATCAGCAATTTCAACCAAAATCCATGTAAGAAAGCCGTCTGCCTAGCTCTTGGATGGCAGTCTGTGCGATGATGCTGTGTTTCTGTGGGGATCAGTGTCAATGTGAGGAAGGGCTCCCGAGTGAAACTGGAATGTGATATTAAGAATGTCAATATTTCACTTTCTAAATTGAAATTCTTGGTAGTGTTGAGGTAATCCATATGTCTTAATCAACTCCTGGTGTTTGAGTGGGAGGAAGCTCACACAGTAACTAGTTGAGGAGGAGGAGCAGTTAGTCAAAATAACTGCTTTTCTCCCTGAGGACTTTTGGGTTCTGGAAATATTTAACAGTTGAAATAGCAAGAGCAGCTGTCCTAAGGGAATTATCAGAGAGGCATTTGATGTTGTGAATCATATAGATTGCTAAATGAGTGTTTTGTCTTCAGGGGGCCCAAAGTGTGATAGCACCAAGTGGGGTTGGGGGATTTATCTGGTGGTTGTGATCACCAACAACAGCACAGCAATGGCAGCTCCGACGCTGTGGAGGGGGCTTTGGGGACAGGTGTCTGACGGGGCCCCCGCTGCTTGCCTGGCCCTTTGAAATTAGGCTGAGGTGCAAGTCTCCAGAGCTGGGTGAGGGATGCCATCTGCAGTGCAACGTGGTCCTGCCTCCAGGGGCATTTGCTCCCATCCTAGGACGGCAGGAGGGGTAAGTGAGGCACCCTGTGCCTGTCTGCTGTCCGGCCTCTGCCATCTCTTAAGGGCCATATTTATGTGGAAATTCAAATGGCTCCCCAGTAGATGTGGGGGCAGGAGGTGCCCCCCACTGCAGCTCATTGCCTTCTCCTGGGCAGAGAGCACCCGTGTGTCCCCAGCTCCTGCAGCACAAGGTCGCTGGCTGCTGCTCTCCTGGGACAGCTCTGCTGCTGGAGTGCTTCCCTGCACGCCTGGGGATGGCCTGCTGCCTCAGAATTAATAATTTAACTGATTATGAAGGCACGTTGGCAGATACCGTAGTACCCGTCAAATCTAACTGCCTGTAAATTTAATTAGTGTGCAAAAACCAGCTTTGGAGTATACCAAAACTTAATTAGTCAGCAACTTAAGGTTGTTAGCGCACTCTCCAGGGTAATAATATCCAAAAAAGAGTACGTGAAGGCTGTGATAAAATAATTAAAAGTGTAAGATCCTCACGGCATGTTTTCTTTAGTACTCATCTCTGCTCTGTATAAATCAGGATGGAGGAATAGGAACAACAGCACCTTGGAGCGGGGCTCTGATAGTGGGTGTCTTCCCTCAGTAGTGGGGGAACAATTAATTAGCAGGTGTGGTGGCTCAGTCCTATGCAGAGGGTTGAGCCTGTCTTTGGGAGCATCTGATGCATTTTCTGTGTGTCTGCCTGCTGGTGGGGAAAACCATGGTCTTTACAAAAGCATGGATTAGTAATTATCAGTTTGGGACCCATGGAGTGGCTGGGGGCTTTCTAACTGGGCTGAAACCTGTAATTAATGTAGTAAGTCTTTAAAATGAGGTAATTTGGGAGAAAAAAGTAGAAATTTTTTAGGAATATTATGAACAGCCTGAGTGGTGGTAATTTCTCCTAGGCTTGTCCCCATCAGAATAAAGCACTGCAGGTGTCACGGTTGCTTCTGGGTTACCACAGTGGCTTTGCAGCAAAGGCAAGCAAATGGCTTGATACCTGGAAGGAAAGCTGGTGTACAGTTTGTCTGCATGCTCCTGCCATGCAGGGCGTACATGGAGAGAAGGATGCGTAACTCGTAGCCAGCGTTACTCCAGGGAGGTTTTTAACGCTGATGGGATGGCATGGTGTAACAGTGACTCACTGCAGGCTGTTTGAAAGGAAAGGAATGGGATTTAGTAACACAGAGTGTGCCCCATTTGTCAAACCCTAGAGATGTACACACGTGTCTTCCTAATGTTCTGCTTCAGCCCTAAGCTGCTGCAAAATGTTTATCCCAATTAGCTGTATTTTTGTGGGAATTGCCTCTTCTGTGAATGGAGCACGGACTAAAATGACAGCAACAAAATTTTCTTCAAGCATCCCTGGGCCTGACTGGTTTGTTGCTCTATGCTTGCCCTCTGAGTGCTCCTGGTCTCTCATTATCCCCATGCATCATGGGGAAAGAAGGAAACAATGAACTTTATGATCCCTGAAAGAATATGTAAAAGTCAACAGTGTCTAAGAAATGTCTGGAGGCTGAAACCACTTATCCACTTACATTCAAAAAGTGAAAGAATTAATAAAACATACTTTGGCTTCTCCACTCCATCTCCAAACAGCCACATAACAAATTCAGTTCCTGTGCCCTGCAAATCTGACAGAGGAGGTATTTTGGAAGCAAGTGAAGCTCCCCAGGCTGCCAGTGTCAAACACAGGTACTGCAGCCTCCCTAAATACTTGTGCTGTGCACCCATCCTGCCTCTCTCCCAGACAGTGCAGAACAGGGAGAGCAAATGGGCCATCTGCTTTGGTACTGGGAGAGAGAAAACACACTGCCTGGCAGTACTGGACTGCCTGCCTGCAGTGATGTCTCCAGCATTGCCTGGAGACCCCGTTCCAGAGTATGGGATTAGTGGAATTGTGCCCTGGGAAGGGACTTGGTTCCACAGCAAAGAGCCTCTCCAGGGCTGGTGTTTCATGGAGTGGGACCATCTTTCACAGTATAATGGACAGCCCAGTGGAACCTTGTAGAGATTGCCTCTAAATCCTGTATTATTATGGGGCAGTGTCCCCACATGACCCAGGGTTTGGCTTTTGGGAAGTTGGCGTAGGGACAAAACGAGGAAGGGAAGACAGATTGGGGTGCTGTGTGTGTGTGTTTACACAAACACCTTTCCCCCTGGATTTAATATGCATCTCTTGAGTTTCACTTCACTTTCTAGTGAGCCTGAAAGCTTAAAGCAGAACTGATCTGCAAAAGCTCCATTTCACATGCACAAGGTTCACTCACAACTCAGACTAGACTTGTTGAAGATAAGAAGATTTGTTGACAATCCTCTGCACAATTATGTTTAACTGTTGGGTTTTGCTGTGACTGTCTCATGTAACATCTAGCTACCTTAAAGTCTATGGAAATTTGAGATTGACTTTGATAAAACAGAATTTTAGTGTGTTTTCATCACAGGCCTGTGACAAAGTGAAGAATGACTGACAGGATTCAGTAAACTACCAGATTTCTGAGAGACAGACTGCATGCTGCTGAGTGAGCTTAATTTAATGAACTGAGGGATGCCATGTAATCTAACTGCTTATTGTGTTAAGAGGCAGCAGATAATCTAATGATCCACAGGTGGCTATTTTGATTTTACTGTGTGAAGTTAAATATGTGTTTAACTCCACCAAGCTGAGCAGTGTTTCTCCCCGTGCCAGAAGTGGCTCAGAGCAGTAGATGTCACCTCACTGGTCAGGAGAGGCATTTAGTCTTTTGGCCTGACCACACATGATGTAGGACAACCTGTCTTGAGCCATCATGTTAGTCGTGAGGCCTTTCCTGGAGGGAGCAGGACCTGGGATTTGCCTGGTAGCCCCCTCCCCACATGGAGAAGGGATTGTCAGTGCTGGGGTGTTGGTAGGAGCCCTCCCAGGCTCTCTGTCAGGGTGCTGTGGATGTTTGTCAGAATGGGGCAGCCTCAGGCTTCCAGGGATATTAATCTCTGTGACCAAGAGCTCTCAGCTTTAGCAAAAATGATGGTAAGGATGTGTCCAGGTTTCTTATTGAAAACCATGAAATATGATTTTTATTTTTTATTAAGAACATTTGGTAATTTTGTGCCTTCATATGCGTGTATAGGTGCTCTGATCAGCTGGAGAAATGCACGTCATTTGTTATTTATATTTGTAGGATGCTTATGTATTTAAAAAAAGTACCTATTCACAGCCTGTAATCAAGCTGTAATCACAGCCTGTAATCACAATCAATAAATTAATAGATTAATTAATAAATTAATGTCAATGAAATATGATTTTTCTATTGATTGTATGTCTGTTTATTGATTTTGGTGCCTAGAAATGCCAGCCTTATCGTTGGGTTTATCTTCAAAGGAGCAAGCTGAATTTCAATGGGATTTGTGCCTAGCACTTAGGAATGCTATTCTTCCGTGTGTGTCCTGCTCCCATTTCTGGGATCACTGATGTTGTTGATATAAAACTGCTTCTGATCTTCATTGTAAAGCTCAGCTTTTAATTGCTTTTGGTTCTGTTCAGTCTGACTGTAATGATTTAATTTTTTAGTTTAAAATTTCAGTCATACTTACCATATGGTAGGCATCATTTATACATAAAAGCTACTTGCTGTTTTACCTTTGGAAATTGTCAGGGCCTTCACAGTAAGAGCTTCCTAACCATCTGCTACCCTCTCTGACCTCTGGTTAATGTAGACATCTGCAGTTGTGACTCCGGGGTTATTAAACAGTGATGTCCAGTCGAATGCCCTTGTGCCTGGCTTTCCAAAAATCAGCACTGCAGAAAGTGATTGCTTTAGCTGCAACAAAAGCCTCTCAATTTGCAGCCACGGTGGCCAGGCACGTGCCCCCCCCCCAGCCTCCTGCAGGTCCTGCCACACACACAGCCAGAACAAGTGGATTTGGCTGAGGGGACGCAGCCATCCCAATTAACTGTGAGTTCAGATTGATGTCCTGTAATCCTTTAATGCTAGAGAGGCTCCAGCATTAGACCCCGTGCTAATCCATTTTTAGAGTGTGCGGCGTGCACAAAGAAGATTATGCCATTTTAAAATGAGCTAATTACGTGTAGGTAATCAGAGTATCCCTCAAACAACAGAAGAAAGTGCTGTAGGTGGAAATCCTGTCCTCGATTAAGTCAGCAGCAAGACTCTCCCTGGCTTCAGTAACACAGGGTGGGAGTGCTGGAGCACACCCTGTCACTTCACTAGTGCTGGCTACCTCGTGGCATACTTTGTATCCTGGGATTTGGGATGGTTTTGGTTTAATTTTGCTTTTTTCAATCAAAATTTTGTATACAAATGTTTGTCATGAGGAGGAAGAGGCGGCTCCTCGTAATCTCCGATCTTGCAGGAGGTGAAAACAATGGAGCTAATCACAAAATTTAAATGTCTAATGTTTCTGAGACTCGACACTCTTCATCTCGGTGCTGTATTTATTGCAGATGAAAACAGACTGAAAATTTGAAGAATGCCATACCATTATTAAAAAAGAAGAAAAAAGCAAAGGAAAAGCGAATTTCATTGTGCAGTTAATGTGCTTTTAATGATTATTTTTTTACAGGGCAAATATTGCTTACTAGAGCTGTTAAATTCCTTTATATATGTTTTTGGAATTGTATTCAACCCTAATAATGACAATTAGACTTAATGCATTAGTGTTAATACTGCTCTGTTTTCCCTAAAGCAGAATGCTTTTAAACACATGCTATTGAATAGTAAAAAATCTCATAAATGACTCAGGTCACATGTTGATCTAAAACTGATTCTTATACGCATTAGTCCTTTTAAATAACAGAGCAAGGAAACAGTTCTAAAATGTGCTAGTTTAATGGATTAAATATAGCAGTTAAGTGCTGGGATTTCTGATGAAAGCCCTCTGTTTTTAATGGCCCAGCAGCATGTAAAAAATCTTGATGAGGTAAGAATTTGGGGGAAGAAACCTTGGCATGGCAGGTACACCTGCCAGTCTGTTCACAGCCCATGGGCAGGATGTAGTGTCTGACCCACAGAAAAATAAATAAGTTTGAATTTTTTGGTGGTGGTAATTTAGAGCTTTTTTTTTTTCCTTAGTTTCTTTTTTTTTTTTAATTGGTCCCATGGATTTCATTTCTGAAATAGATTCTTTTCTTTAGTGAAAGTGGAAAAAAGTTTTCCTCTCTTTGGAAGGTAGGCAAGAATGTCACTGTAGGCAGTTGGACAAATGACCAATTCAGGTTACCAATGTGTCTGTTCAAGTCTACAGGGAGTAAAAATTGAGTTGAAAATGTGCATGCAGTCTCTGAGAAGAGATCAGTGTAGAAAATTATCAAAAATGCCTTTTCATTTTCCATTCTTGGCCAAATTTCATGAATACATTAATATGAAGTATTTGGTTTTCAATTACCTCAACGTATGGATTTTTTAGGAAAGTTGGTGGCGGTGTTTGTGCTTCTCGAGAGGATGTGGGTAGGAGGGGAGTGGCAGATGGGAAAGTCAGGAGAAGGTTAGGATATGCTTTTTAAAGGAAATGCAAATAGAAATGTAATTTAAAAATGAAAATGAAAGGAAAAAAGGGTTTCTGAAGGATCCGTTGGGTGAAGGGGGATGGCTGTGCTCTCGAGACAAGGGGTTGGATGCAGCGTTTCAGCTTCTGTTGCTGAAGCCTTCCTTGCTGGAGAGGAAGGAGTTTGGAATTCCGGCTGGCAGAAGCACGGGGTGAGCTATTTGTGCTGCTCTCCAGCCCAGTGGAGCTCCCGCAGCCTGGCTGTGGCTAAAGCGCTTCGTTAGGGAGTGTAATTGACCTTGAAATGTGCTGTGAGTGCGGAGGACACAGTCTCACACTTTGGGGAACTTGTTTATTGCCAGTTGCTGCTTGTTCTAAGTCTTAATTTAGTTCCTTCCAAATTCCTCTTTTAAAAAATCCCTTAAACAAGTTCACATGGATCAAGGAGAAATGGCAATTAAGGGGTTACAGAGGTAGGTATTTGCCGGTGGGGACGGTTATAGAGAAGGGAACCCTGTGAACAGGGATGTCCAGAGGGCGCTGCCCCTGTAGGATGCCCCATGGATCCAGTGCTGCTGCTTCTGTGGGAGATTGGATCTTCATGGAGCTCCTTTCCTTTCAGTTCATATAAAGGAGAGACTGGTAGTGGAGCTGAATGGAAAGTGTAGCTGAGTATTAATTTTGCTGTAATTGTTTCACTTAAACATCTCTCTTGTTGATTTGAACTTGAAATAGGTGAAGCCACTGTGTCTTGCTGTTTGTAATAGGAAATGAGCAGAGCATGCTTCTGAGATGGCAGCGTGCTCCTAAAATCTTTGTGAGTTTGAAGATGAGATCAGTGCACAGTGTTCTTTTGCGTGGTGAGGCAGATGTTAAACTGATCTGCATGTGATATAGTAGCCATATCCATTCAAGCCTTTGTTGCTTCTGCTGCACTTCAGATGAAGGCACTACAGGTGTACAGGGCTCTCAGGTGAATGCACTACAATTCCTTTACTCCAGCCCCACAGTGAATTACACAGATTTCGCAGATCCCAATACCTGTGGGATGAGGAAAGATGGATTTGCCTAAAGCTGTGAGGTGGCTGTGTGCAGCATGATATCTGGCGGTGGGATGAGGGACAGCCTTGTTCCCTCTGGGAACTCCTTAGGTGCTGTGTCTCCATCTCCTTCCTCAGCTGCTGGCCTTTGTGTAGGGGGGTGAGCCCCAGCATTGATCAAACTCTCTGCTCAAGTTTGTCCAAAATTACTTTGCACAAACTTTTAACTGCTTGGCTCCATTATTAAATTCTCACTACTGTCTGTGGTGCAACACTGTTGCCTATTTCAGGATGACATTTTCAAGTGGTTATGTCCTTACATTTTACTTTAAAAAAATCTCTTTTTCTCCCCTCACAGACTTGTTTCTGGACTAGACCCTGCCATTTGTATTGAGAAGTCCTGCCAGTTTGGGCATATTTATTTCATTGCAGAGTCTCTTTTAAAATGGTTTAATACAGTTTCAGGAGTGGAAGATGTGTGCTTTGTCTTGTTACTTCCAGAACAAACTGTTTAATATTACCTACAACTGTGTGATGTGACTGCTTGCAATTTAGTTAAATGAACTGTTTTTCTGCCTGAGGTTCAGCTCCTCTTGTTGCAGCTTGGCTTCAAACTGAAAGAGAGTGGCTTTAGGTTAAATATTGGGAAGAAATTCTTTACTGAGGGTTGTGAGGCACTGGAACAGATTGTCCAGAGAAGCTGTGGATACCCTATCCTTGGAAGTGTTCAAGGCCAGGTAAGATGGGGCTTTGAGCGACCTGGTCTAGTGGAAGGTGTCCCTGCCTCTGGCAGTGGGTTTGGAATTTGATAGTCTTTAAGGTCCTTTTCAACCCAAACTGTTCTGTGCTTGTGGTTCTGTGTGCTGCTTGTTGCACAGCAAGAAAATTCAGGTACAGGGAAGCAAAGAGATTTGCTCATTGCCATACAGAGGAGGGATTTTGATCATAGTCTACCAAGTCACAATTGACTATGCTGAAGTTTAGGTAAAGAGTTCTGTAGATGCCCCTTTTGGGTCCATCCTGTGGTAGAAACCTTGATTTAATGTCTCTGCAGAAGGCAGCAGTGGCATTTTGGGTGTGGCTGATCATGATCGGGTTTTGACCATGAGGCTGGAGAAACTCGCACCTGGTAGCCCTCCTGAGTGGTAAATGTTCCTGTTCCCAGGGATCCATGGAATCTGCCTGAGAGCACCTTTGTGCACAGTTGCTCATTTTTCATTAGGCAGTGATTTGATTAGATAAAAATAAAAGTTGCTTGAGCATTCACTTTTGCAGTGATGCATAACAAATTTATGCAGATTCGAATAGGAGTAATCTGCATGCAAAATATAAAATGTGATTACTAACCCATATGCACCTGTACTGAAGTTTAATCGGGTACAAATACGAACAGGAAGAGAGAAACCTAACAAAATGCAGAACCTTGAATTTGGGTATGAATTAATGCAAAGAGATCCTTATAGTGTTAATGATGATTCAGGTGTTTCCGGAGTAAATTAAATCTTTCAGTAATTTAAGAACACTTATTCTTTAATTAACTGTTACTCTATTAAAAAAATAATGCTACTTTCTGCAAAGTTTTCACCGTTTTCTTCCTTTAGCTGTGCTGTTCTAATGGAATTCAGTTTGTATCCAGGATCACCCTGAAAACACAGATGATTGATTCTGATGATGTGTGAATCAGTTGACGATGAATGTAGTTTCCTTGACATAAAAGAAACATTATCAGTACTAACTGTGTGCTGGGAGGTCAGGACTTAAAGTCAGGAGAGCTTTAAAGAACATGTTATGACTCATTTTCATAATAATTTTCGCGGTGTTCAGTGATTCGTTCATCTAACCCTGCATCTTGAGTTCAAATTCAGTACTTCACTTGCCTGTGAAGGTTTTCATGGTCCAGGAAAGTTGGGTGTCAGTGGAAGTGCATTTTAGATGATGTTTCTTGCTTCCAGGATGCTCTGAGAAGACTGTTAATGATCTGTGGTTAAGCAAAGGAGAGTGAATTCAGGTTGTAAAAGTGAATGAGTTACAACAAGAAGAAAAACTGAAAGTCAATTACCATCACCTGTTCCTCATTCTTAGGGCTCGTATATGAGGGGAGACTCCAGCCCTTGTAGTACTCGTTTTCAAGAAAGAACCCGTGTCTGTAGGAACCTGTTTCTGTTAATAAAGCAAGTGAATGGAAAGAATTGGTGCTGCACTGAAAAGCTGGCAGTGCTTAGGTGAGGTTTTGTCACTCACTGAAGTGTGTAAAGGGTACAACGCTGGGAAAGTAACCCCCCTTCCTGGCTGAGGAGGTGTGGGCACACAGCAGCACGGCCTCATGCACAGCATGGGCACCCCTGCTCCTTAGAAACACCTCCATGTAAAAAGTTTCCAGAGTGGATTTCTTGAGGGCCAGGCTCATTCAGTAAGAATGATGCTGTGATGAGGAGAGCTGTTCTCAGAGAACCTACCAAATAAACATTGCATGTTGTGACCACCAGCAGTTGCAGCTGAGCCCCACTGACCCCTTTGGTTAAGAATGGTTCTTGAGAAGAGATTTCTGACACATTTTGATGGAAAGCAAATGCAAGTAGTGGGAATGCTTTACGTAAACTGAGCTGACATCAAATAATCAAAACCACTTAACACTGGGACACAAAGTGACAGCATCACAGAGTTTCAGAATTTAAGTTGACACTCCATCCTGTGCATTAGTGGATACAAGAGCAACCAGCACCATGTTGTGGGTTAGTCAGGATTTCCTTTGAGTGGCTGCAACGCTGTGAGGCTGGCCCGTAACCCTGGAGGTGTTTTATACAGAGGAGCGGTTTTGTGTACAAATGAACAAGGCCTTGGAAAGGTAAACTGCTTAAAAGGTGTCTTGAACAGAAGGCTCCAAGTGGAGCGTTGTGTGGGAGAGCGGCTCGGGTTATTTGCCAGAGTGACTGCTGTGCTTGTTGAAAGCTGTGTGTGATGAGAGAGGGTTTGTGACTGGAGCTTTGCTAGGCAAATCTACCCTTGTTTAATAAGAATATACCCAAATGACTGTATGGGGAGCCTTAGGTTCAGATTCCTCTTGAAGTTATGCATCCAAGACCTCTCCATTTATACATATTTCCCAGAGGAAACAGTCTCTGTTATTTTCTTTAAGCAGTTACCCAGGATATATGCTACCCACAACAGCTGCTGCTTGCGAGAGCTTTCATTTTGTTAATGTTACCTTTGCCAGAAAATATTCAAAACTGAAAATGAAGTATCTGTAGTGGTGTGTTCAACTCAGCAGGAAGCTGCATTGGTGCCAGAGTGGAAGGAGACAGAATAGCACAGTTCTGTAACAAATAAAGTATTAATCTTTAACTTACAAAAAGGAGCCGTAGGAAGAAAGGATGGCCTGATTCTGGCAATGGTTACAAGCACCTGTGAGTCTTGGGGCTGTACAGAGTTTCCAAGAAATATCTTTATGTTCTAGGCCCTTAAGAAAATAATAGGCTGTGAGGGAGCCACCTAACCCATTTATCCACTAGCAAGCAGTGCTGGCTTTACCGATGCCATGGTAAATCTTGATTATCAGCTCTTTGATCAGGCAGATGGGAGAGGGTTTTGCACTACCATCTGCAAGGTCTCAGAGCTAATTGTCAGCTGAAAACAAGAAAAAATTGTTCCACAGGCCATGGAGTATCTTATAATTGCTTATCAACAAGTGACTAAATGACTTGAAAGCAGACAAATGAGAATGTGCAAGTGTTGTAGGTGAACAGGCTCTGAGAGGTCAATGTTCAGGGAGTGTTCCTGGGGTCTCAGGTTCCTCTGACAGCACTGGCCCTTTCAGAAGGCATTTGCTAGTGTCAGAATGGTATTTTAAAGAGGTTAATGAGCACTTAAGGAGGATGGAGGAGTTTCTTAATAGAAAAGGGGGGAGAAAGTATACCAAAGAAAAAAAAGAAGGGAGAAGGCAGCAAGGAAGGCTTGTCTTTTTTACAGTTATTCTGTATTTAGGTGGACTCAGTGCTCTAGTATCTGCGAACAGTCTGTGAGTATAAATGCTTCAGGAGAAGGTGGCATTTCAAGACAAAATACCCTGATATTCCAGGCTCAAGTGAGCTCATGTTGTAAAGATAGCTTTGACTGTGTCACTGCCACTGGTTGGGTGACGTGGCATCATCCGGCATTGCCCTAGAACATGTTCAGGCCATGGAGGTGTGATGCGTGGGCACACAGTGAATGCGTATTTAGAGCTTGACTTTACATTTGGGTACAGAAAAATTGAGTTTTCCGTTTTGGTTTACCTCGGGTTTGGGATTGTAGGGTGGTGTGGGAGTACCCTGAGCGTTTACAAAAGGGAATCCAATGAAGTGCTAGAAAGTCACCATAGAAACATTAATGTGTGGAGAGTATGACAGAATTGTTTCTGTAGATACTTCCGGAGGCTTTAAAGGATGATACTTTTCAGAAATAGTGGAGTGCAACCGATTAACTGAAATGGGAAGTTTCAGAGTATTAGATATGCATAGGTGCATGGAGGGATGGAGATGATTTTTGAATCCTGTCCTTTGCTGTAGTGGGAAAATATGTCACACAGTCCCTTCAGTTTTATCAAGATATCTTATGACAGCAATTGGATCCAGGCTCCCAGTACTGCTGTTCCCTCAAAACCACTGGGCTCTGCTGACTGGAGACCTTCTTCTCATACCCCCAAAGGTATCCATGGTTACTTGGAGCTGTGTAAATAGCTTTTCTGCCTCTCTGGTGCTTTCCCCGTTGTACTTAGGAGTCCATTATTTTGCTACCTTCATCTTGTAAAATTGAATCTCAGTTTACCTGGTCTCATAGATATCCTTCTCAGCACTCCTTTCAGTGTGAATTCCTCAGTTGTGGGTGACTGGAACTGTGCAGTTCCCCCATCAGCTTGTCACGTCCTACAGATGCATGGAGTCTGGCAGTGGACATGTCCAGGGGCCAAGGTTATACATCTTCTTTGGCAAAAGCTTCAAGGTGGTTTGTATTTGAGTTTCTTGTAAAGTGATCGTGTTGTTGAACACTGAGTTGTCCTCTGCAAGAAGACACATCTCCAATACTGTGAGGGAATATTAAGCAGTAATTAACCATTACATCTGTTTAAAATTCACAGGCTGCTTCTTGCTTGCACAACAAATAATGTCCTGCTCACTGGCAGTTTTTCTAGTTAAATGATACTTTGCCTCTGTCTGTCTTCATCTTGTTTCAGAAGAGTACAGAACGCAAAGAAAGAGCTCTTGGATGTCATTTTTGCATAACAACTGCTTTGTGAGTGCTGTTGGCAGTGCTGTGTATGGTTGGCTCACCAGGACATCTGGAAGCTCTGGGAGGTTCCTGGAGTGCAGCTGAGGAGCTCAAAGCTTCCAGAAGTTCTTTGCTGTGCCGCAGTCTGACAGAGTGACAGGCCTTCCTGAGGCTTCTGCTTTTACCTGTAATAATGGTGCAGGTAGAAATAACCATTGATTGTTAGGTAATCTGTGGACACAAAGCAGCTTTATACCTGCATGTGGTCAGTGGTTTTTTTGTTTAATCTCTGATGATACATATTTATAACACACATATCTGAAATTCTGTTGACAGTAATGAGTCTTCAGGTTCCTGCTTTTTATCCAGAATTCTTGAGCATTCAGAAAAAACCTTTATAGAAACTATAGAAACTATAGGGCAGAAGAAATGCTTCTCAGGTGAGCTGCTGAACAAGCATTACTTGGACCAGACCTATTGGAAGGTAATCCAACTTGTTCTTAAAAAATATGAAGAACAAATTCTTTAGTTTTAGATAGCCTGTACCTGTCTGATGTTTTGTGTCCTTGCATGGGGATTTCTAATTTTGAATGTCAGTCATGTGTGCTGCAAATGAATGTTGTGAAGATGAGGATGATTACTGGTTTTAGGTCTGCTTTCTGGCACTGCACTGTTTTGTCCTCTCAAAGTGTTCTGTATTCCTTTTGAAAATGGAATTCACGTAAGGCCACGTGCATAAGAAATGTGCAAGTGTGCTATCATAACAAATGGAGGACACAAGCTAGGCTGTAGGTGCATGGTGTTGGTTTTTTGATATGTCTGGTAATATGTTTCCCTCCTCACAGAGCTTTACCCAGAAATTAAGAATGAGAGCTGATGGGAGAAAGGGCAGATTATTTTCATAACTCCTGCAATGAGTAGAAGAGTGACCATACAGAAAGGGTAGCCAGGGTCAAATTAGGAAACTGCATCAATTTGTCCTGAATTTCCATCCATATCTCATAGAGGATGATCTTAATGGTGCTATGATTCAGAAGTAGTCCTTGGCTGAGGCAACTGGAAACATATACAGGAGAGTTGGTGAGAAATGGGCTAAGAAGAAGCCATTGAGATTTAGCCTCTGACTTCAGAGGCGTTGGAATTTCATCCTGTGTTGCTTTTGTTTTGTTTTGGTTTTCTTAACCTGCAGGGCCTTTGTTTGAGGTGTGTTAATCGCTCATGTCAGTGGCCCTATCTTTGATGGAGCTGGTCATCTTCCACGAATTTGTTTTGTTATTTCACAATGAAATATTCAAGATATCATTTTTATAAAAATTTTCTTTTTCCAACAAGCTGCTTCTTGTCTTGGAAAATCACTCTAAATTATCCACCAGGCTCCCAATTCTTTTCAGAATTAATGGCTTGACCCAGTTACACAATCCATTCCTCATTCATTTTTCTGAGTTTCTTGGATAGTCATTTATTTCCCATCTCATTGTATATTGAAATGACCTGTCCTATATTTTTCTAGTTATTTAGCTCCTGTTGGGTAATGGGAGTTTGTAGAGGTTTGGCTTTCAGAACCAAACAGCCATGTTCTAGTGTATTCTGTAAGTTCTCACAGGAGCTGTTTGGTAATGGCTTTTGTATTGTGCTGGGACTGGCCACTACATGATGCTGCACAGTTAGAGATCTTCATCAGATGCCTTAGTTTTAAGCAATCTCTGAACAGCATTCTGAAATTTGCTTACACTGTTTTTTCCCCTTCCTCAAATATTACTAAATTAACTGGGTTATAACTAAATCTTTTTTTTTTTGTCCTAAAAAATGACTCACTGAGAATTTGCAGCTGTAATGTCATGTTCTCTTATTGCTGTTACTTACTGTAGATTATGTTTTTCCTCACCAGCACTTTTCAAACTGGAAAAAGGTGGGTTTCTTCGTGCACTGCTAAATAGACTCAGTTTGAATGAATGGCAGTGGGCTCCCACTCTGCAGCCATCCTTGCTGTGAGTTTTGAAATGGCAGGCATGGTTCTAATACAGATTTTGTCTGTGCTGTTATTTTAGTGCTATTTTTTAATATAACATTTACAAAAACATTGGCAATCAAAGGACACGTTACCATTTGTGCTAATTTCAGGAGATGATCACAGGGCTGTGTAATTAGCATTGATTAAACAAGGAGCTGAATGGAGAGAGGCTACTTAGGAGATGGAAGAGCAGGACATTTTCACTGCTAGACAAGGAACACTTTACAGTAAGTTAATGAATCAAGACAGCTGGAGAATTCATAAAGGGCAAATCAGAGATGATTGCCTCTGTTACAAGGCAATAGGTAGGTCACTGGGCATTATAAGATACTTAGGATGGTATCCTGTTGTACTGTGGTGAAAGTAAGAGACTTATGTAATGGAAATCCTGTTTCACAGCCATAATAAGCTTGTTAATAACAATTCACTGTGTTATGGCATTTAGTAAGGATTTCAGATTTTGTAATGTAGAATGAGGAGAAAGACTCAAGTGGAAAAGGAAGAAAGACTTTGCAGTGAACATTTTTTCTACAGCAGTGTGTGCTAGCAGCACCCTTTAAGAGGCTTTCATGGACTGCAATTTAAAGTTCAGTTGCACAGTGTGAAGACAGGGTGGTTCCACTTGTGTTGCCTCTGTGCCACCTGCCTGTCTGCCTTTAAAATGAGAAGAAAATGTTAGAGAATTTGGTGCTGGGAATTAGGCAGGGCCAGTTTCCTTTTGTCAGTGTGACAGGCCATTGCTGCACAAAATGGCACGTGCTGAAGACTTTCTGAGCTCTCATGTGAAATCCCTTGTGCAAACAACTCGTAAAAACTCATGTGCTTCCTTCCCCGTTTTGTAAACAGGGTGCTGTGGGGGGGAATTGATAGGTGCAGACTGTGTTTCTCACCTTGGCGTTCACCCACCTGCACCAACTAAGGAGATTGATGCTACCACCTGGGAAAGAGGCAGAAATTTAGGGTGTTGAAATGTAGGGATGAGTTTAGTGAGTTCTGTATTCCCTTGCAGTGGAATTCATGCTATGTAGTGGTGCACATAACTCATTCACTCAGTAGAAATGCCTGGGTGAGTTACTATTTGGGTGAATCTACTCCAGTGTAGTGGTTGTATGAACCCTTTGAAGAACTCTAGTTCATCACCCAAATGAGCAGAGTGCTTAGATCATGCCATTTCACACCTAATCCTCCACTGGCTTGACTGCCCCTGTAATTCCTTGGAAGGACCATTCAGCTTTGCCTGTCTCCTCAGACCAAAAATCCCAATGTCAGGGCGATTCCCGAAGTCTGTTTTCTGTTCTTGCCATTAGAAGAACTTGTCCATGAGGATCAGTCTTTCTAATGGATGTTGCTTTCAGAAATGTCTGCTTGTGTATTCTACACCAATGTGAAAGTCTTACGTTTTTACTGCTTGGCATCGTCATGGGACACTACAGGATCTGTATGAATCTGCACAAAACCTGTCTGTGTAAGTTGCTTTTATTTTGCCTCTTCACTCAAATTTTGATTCATGTGTATAACCACAGTTCTGTGCATTTAAATGCTGGTTCAGCACTTCAGTGGTGGTTATAGTTTTTTTTTACTCATCGGTCTGTCTGGGACAGGATGTGACAGGTGAAACGCACCCTCTACTAACTGGAGAGCAGCCTGAAGCAAAACCCTGCATGTCTGAACAGCTCCACAGCTGGAGAAGAGGGGAGGGTGTGCAAGTTTTTTAGTCTAGACTTTCTTTTCTCCTGATTGACTCAGTTCTTTGAATCTCAACATCAATTTTGTGTGTCTGAAACCCTTTTCTAGACTTGTCTACAGAGGGCAAGGGCTGTGTTTTTTGTTAGAACCTGACTTCAGTGATGTGACACAGAATTTGTTTGCTCTTGCTTCGAGACCATCTGCTCATTTCTGAACTATGCAATGTATTGATAGAGGTGAGCACATACAGGCTTACTCCAGGTTGCTTGTGCATCGTTGTGCTGTTTTTCTGCTTTGGATCCAGTCAAAGGAGGAAATCTCAGAGCTGTGGACGTTGTGCTGCTTTTGGTCCATCGCCTGTTCCAATTAAGGTCTTTTCACTAGGAAAAGTCATGCTGGTAAATAGATATCAACAATCAGCTTCACTTTTTTCTTTTTTTAGTTCT
Source organism: Neopelma chrysocephalum (assembly GCF_003984885.1). Taxonomy (NCBI): domain Eukaryota; kingdom Metazoa; phylum Chordata; class Aves; order Passeriformes; family Pipridae; genus Neopelma; species Neopelma chrysocephalum. The sequence goes on from NW_020897734.1 coordinate 1,903,033, forward strand.
TCTCTCCTTATTTTTTATTCTCTCCTTCTTGAAGGAGTATAATGACACTAGTACAGGCTGTTCCATAATTGCAGTGAAAGCCTGAGTGGAAGCATACATTAAAGCATGAACAAACAGGAATCTGCTAGATAAACATTTAATTTTTGCCTGCCTACTTCAGTTTTAAGTCCCAGAGGACCAACTTCCTATTATCACTGAACCTCATTATAGTTTTATCTCTGGTCTTATAATAAAATCAAAAGCATTAAGCAACTGAAGCTGTCCTAGGCTATTTAGGATCGATTCAGGTAACCACTAATTGCAGTTTGCCTCCCAAATGCTGTGGAAGTTGAAGGTCTTTAGCTATATGTGGTGGTCAAATATCTTCTGAGGTACTGCGCGAAGCAAAGTTAATAGCGAGCAGGGTTATTTAATATCCTAAATAAGGATACAGAGGAGGAAGTGGAAGGGAATCTGGCAATGTCTGCTGTAGCTGCTGGCTTCATTTTGTTACAAATTAACTGTATCAGAGTGAATTAGTGAGGGGAAAAAAGAGTTGCAAATGTTCATAAAATGTGGAAAGTGAATTTAGATTTGCTTGTATACGCGACTTTTCCCATGTTTTCTGTGGAACTAGTTCACGTGGTTCCAATTATTCATTTAAGTCCCATATTATTATTTTCAGTTTCCTGAGTGCATGATTTATGTATCTAAGAATATTAATACCAAATGCACAAATTGAAATTCACTGCACATAGAGTAAATTGGCTGTATGCATTACTTAAGTTAAATAAATTACGTACGTTAAAAAAATGACTCTAATAGTTACAATTTGCAATTCGAATGACCTATAAACCAAGAATTATTTACCAACAAAATGTTTGAATAATATTGAGTAACAAATACATTAGAGAATTTCATGAGTTCACCGCAATTAATGAAGGAAAAAATACTCATCAGATATTATGTAAGTATTTGTTCAGTGGAAAATTGAATTCACAACAGGTTATTTGGAAAGTCTGTCTGAATGTAAAGGATGCAGAAATGGGTAAGGTGTGATGAAATTGGTAAGGGGCAGACTCAGGAGCAGGGTCATTGTCTGACATACCTTAATGGTTGTTGGATACTCTTGAGCAAGGCTCCTCCTCCACGAGGAACTCATGGTCACTTTTGTAGCTGTCTGCTAGTGTTGTTGCACATATAATACTGTTTTAAGAAGGTTGGCTTTCTGCAATTGAGCATCTTCTTTCTGTGAAGAAACAGAAAAATGTAAGACTGTGGCAATACTATATCCATGGAAGGTTGTAATGATGTGGTTAAAGTCCTCATTCCTCTTTGGCTCTGGAATTAAAACACAATCAAGACTGAATCTTGTCTTGATGGTGCTTCCCTCTTCTCTGCAAACATGATCGTATTCTTTTTATGTTTGACTGCCCAAGTGCTGATGTGTCTGGGACTGCTTTGCTCACCATTGGAAATATGGGTCTTCTTGGAGGGGAAACTTCTGTGTTGAAGCTTTTTGAAAGAAGTTGGTACCTAAGGGGCTTGCTCTCAGTTTTTTCTGAAAGTCAGTCTCTACTGAGATGTTTCAACTTCTAGTGCTGCAGTCAAAGTGAAGTACTGGAATGCCTAGGCAAAGGGGTAGGTCTGGCTCCATGAAGCTCTTCCATCATTGTTTGCTCTAGTCTTTTTAAAACAAAATAGTACCCTAAAACCTGTGGGCTGTTGAGCTTTTAGTCAGTAAAAAACCCCAAACAAGCACAGAACTGTCCCTCCCTAATCAACCCAAGCTAATTTTTTTTTTCCAAATACCACCTTCCAAATGTCAGCAATCCATCAATTTCCAACCCCCTTTCTAGCCTTCTTCAAGAGGAACCATTATATTTTATAAACCTTCCTAAAAGTTCATGTATATAGTAATAACACTAATAAAAGGTGTAGAGATTTATTTTACTGTATAAACAATGCAGCTCTATGGCAAAAGATTTAACTGTAGGACATGTAAAAACAGGTACTTAAAGAGATTAAATGCTTGGAAGAATTAACAAAAGATTGTGTGGGGATCTTGAAAGGTCACACTGGTAATGATTGTATTAAGGCAAAAAAGGGCATGTTAGCAAGGAATAGGCAAGTATGGATGTTAAATCTTGGATGGTAAATTATTTCTTCTTAGACTGGTAGAGAAATCTCTGTGCATTATGGAAGATATGGTGTTCCTTATCACCTCCTATCAGTCCTCATTAATTTCTGGGAAAATGCAAAAGTCAAAGTTAGTTCCAGTTGGCTGAGGTGGAGCCTTCAACATTTCCTTCCTACTTATTGCATGTTCATCTTGAAATTTATTCATTCACAGTGGGAGACAGACAAGTATGTTAGGGTGTTACCTGTGATTTTTTTTTCAAGTCTCTGTATGTTTATTTATCATTTTCCACCTAGGGGAAAAAAAAAAAGGGGAGGGATTCTGAACTGTTGCAGTCCCGGATTTTTAGGTAGTGCTGCAGGATTGCCTAGAGCAGCTTGGGTCAGGAATAAAAGATAATAATGGCCCATCTTCGCGAACGAAGATTAGGGGAAAGGTCTTTTACCTTTCCAGCCTGCGCAATGGATTTTTTAGGTGAGACACAGCCTGCGCTGAACTGAGCCCACCCTTTAATCCTAAGGTTCATCTGCCGGGGCCAAGCAAGCTTGGACAATGGCAGGGAATAAAAGATACCACAGTTGCTTTTCCCCCTGCTCTTCTCTGTAGTCATAGTGTCCTATATTCCACCCCTGCCACAGCTTCTGCAAAAAGCATTGTGGCAGGTCTAAAACCCATTTTGGTTGTTGGAATATATTACTGAGTTCTGAGCTCAATGAAGATCAGAAATGTGCATAGGGAGAGCACCAGTGCAATACATTATGGGGCAGCGTTTTTATTTTCCATTTATTTTCATTACTTCTGTCAAGTAACACTGTTGTGAGGTGAGTGGGTTAAGTGCTCCTTTTTTAAATTTTTCTTTAGAGCTACAGTTTTGCTGACTCTGCAAATGGGGCATTTCTAATGCTATTGCAGTCCTCTTATAGTGAGGGGAATTGTATTCCTGTCCTGTGAAGTACCACATGCCTGGCTCTATTTGTTATCTTTCACCTTCATGAAAGTGCATTTGAATAACAGAATCTGCAAATACAGTTTAGGAAGAAGAGAAGGAAATATGAATATGAACAGTTCTGAAAAAGCCCTTGTAAAATAAATAGGCACTACTAGTCCTACTGTAAAGAAACCAGGAGCCTGATATTATGTGATGTTGAGCACCCTGTACATTGGTGGCAGTCAGCTCCTCTGAATTTTAAGTCATAAAGTGACTTGCCAGTGAGCAGCTGGGCTGTGATGGGACTGCCAAAAGACCTTGTTCCCCCTATTATATTCCAACTGTGCTACCCTGACAGTAATGGTGTGTTGTGAAGATTAGTCAGGCTCAACATTTAAATTTGAAATTAATTTTATTTGTTACATTTAATTAACTATTATATTCTATAAAATGTGCTGTGTAAAACACACAAAATGAAAACAAATTACCATCTGTGGCAGTTTAACATTTCTTCTATGATTAAAAAAAAAAAAGAAAGAGACAGCTTTATTTTGAAAAATTACCCTTGAGGTAAAAGGTAATCCTCCAAATCTGGCTGCCAGATAGCAAAGTGTAAACCTTCATGCCCAGGGCTCTTTCTTTCATGTGGGGCTGCTTTTACTGTTCTTAAGAGATACCTATAAATTTAGACGAACTTCTTGTATTAGGATGTAAATAAAAGTGCTTGTGCAGAGAACTACTACCTGGTTGTAAATGTTGTCTTTACCAGAGCCTGCTGGACTCAATGGAGAAGCCTCTCTGGTGTTTTTATTTTGCTTAGAGCATATTCTGGCAAGTGTTCACAATATGGATGTGTCTGATTTAACAGAGGGCAGCAGATGCATGCTTGGGGTGACTCTTGTTCCAGGTAGTTGTAGCACTGCTAGGGATCCAGAAGGTGCTCGTTAGAGACAAAGCTATTGCTGTGTTATTTCTGATCATAAACCAGGTGATGGGTTCCATCCTGGCAGAAAAAGATCTAGCTTGTGCTTGTGCTTGTCGTGCTAATTTTATAGCAAATGTTTTGTTTTATGTAGCAGAGCTTTAGATACTGCAGGGTTTAGAACATTCTCCAGCCAGATACTGAATTGCTCACCTCCAGGAAAGTGAGAGAGAAAAGTCTGGGCTCTACAAGAGGTTGGTGACTTGGGGGTAAAATGTCAAGACCAGATCTCACTGCTGTCAAGGGTGCAGGGAACTGTGCTGAAGATGAGCCAGTGTGTCCTGACTAGATGAGCTCTGCACCTGCTCTGTCAGGGAACCTCCTTGTGTGGTAGGGTCAGTCACTTCCAGCCAGGCTCAGGACATCAGTGGCTATCTAATGTATAACCCATGAGCCTTTTTACTACAGGCAGTGGGCCGTCCCTCATGCTTTCATATGTTCTGGAGATGTTATAATCTTTCAAGTCCTCTATCAGATTTAAGGGTAAGGATAAGGCACGATTTGGTCTGTTGGTTTCTATAAAATGCAATTTTACTTCAACCAGTCAGCCAGTCTGAGTTGCTTGAGACTGCTAAGTCTTCACATGGTTGGAAAGAGCAGGTAGCTTAAATCTCTGAAAGAACCAAACTCAACTTGACGTGGAAGTTACAGAATTCATTGCACTGTCCAAAAGTGGCACAGTAGTAGTGAAAAATTGCTTTGCGTGCTGATGCTTTCTAAGCACATCTGCTCTGCAAGTGTCCCTCTGTGATGACAGATTTGAAAAAAAAAAATGCTTTGCCTTTGGAGAATTTTGTAAGCGGGTGGAATATGTTGAGATCTGCCCCCCTGTGAAGGAAGCGTAGCGGTGCTGGCACCTTGACTGGGCTGTCACATCCATTAGGCAGCGTGTAAGCAGAGTAGTACAGGAGTCTCTGGAAAGTTTAGCTTGAGAAAAACATTAACATTAATGTCAGCAGGACCAAATCTGCCCAACTATTAACTTGCCTGAACTAAGAGATGCTTGTGCTGGAGCTGAATTTAGCTCCAAGCCCATGTGCATGTTGTCGTCTGCAGGAGCAGAATGTCTCTCTCGGCTCTTCACAGCCTTCCTTCCAGCAGTGCTTGTGATGTGTGCCCAAGGGGTGCAGGAACTGTCAGGCCAGGGCAACTTTGCATCCCTTTCCTTCCTCCTTTGGGTATGTTTTCTGAAAGTGTGCTTGCTGATTTGAACAGAGGCTGAACTTCTGTTGTGTTCTTCTACGAGTATTTCTAGATCTTCCTCCCTTTGCCAGCTCTCACAGATTTTCTTTTGTATTTGTTCATCACCAGCAAGATCTTGTGTTCCTTTGGTATTAAAAAAAATACATATGGGCTTTAAAGTCTTTGGAATAAACTAAAAGCAAATGGACTGCCATGCTTCTCATAAAATACATGATTTGTCCAAAAACAAGCTGCACACTTAGTTTTCCTCATCAAAATTGACTACATTTTTTGACCTAAAGATGCTGTAATGTTTTAAGCTCCTACTTTTAATAAGTCCAGCTTCTGCCTGCTTTGCTCACACATTGTTCAGAGCAATTATTTCTCATTTTTTTCACGAAGGCTATTAAAATACTGCTTTGAGGACATTCTTATCCTCTCGTTTTCCTTTTCACTGTGGAGAGGCATCTCCTGTGCCTCTTTTGAGTTGTGCTGGTTTTTTGCAGGTTTTTTAGACTGAGGTGTGAAAACAAGAGCAGTGCTGGGCAAGGCAGAAGGGTGCTCAGGCAGGGGCAGCCCCAGCAGCTGTTGCTCTGCTGCCTCCTCGTCAGTGCCAGAGCCCTGGAGAGCCAGGCTGGGGTCGGCGTGATGGGACAAGGCATCCGTGTGCTGGAGGAGATGGCTTGGTCCCAGCACCAGCTGTTGTTGACTGCCTCTCTGCTATCCCATCCCTGGTAGCAGGAAGCAAATCTGACTTCTCATGTGTCTCCCACCAGCTGGAGCAACCCAGGCTTGGTCCATGGGCAGCAAAATTCAATTTTGCCTGCACGACTGGACACCTCGAGCGGGGCCGATGTGGCAGCTGCTGCCCTCCCTGTGCCAGTGTGAGCTGGAGAAGGAGGTGCTCTACAAGTGCTGCTTAATTGCTGTGTCTTGTGAAGCACACTCAAAAGGGACCTCACTAGAATGTGTGCAGGACTGCAATCCCTTGTCCTCACTTTCTTGCAGAAGTATGCTGCTCCTCCAGTTTGATTTTTCTAGATACTTTCAGAAGAGGAATTGGGCTGAATACCAGGTCACCAAATGGAAATCAAAGTGCTGTCAGCCATTGAAGCATGTGAAAAAGCTCGTTCTCTCTTCTGGCTCCACTTTATTGGGGTTGCTCTGGGTGCCTTTGCTCTGGGAAAGTGCACATTCAGGCTGTGACTCAGAGTCCTTGAATGGGTTTGTGGTCTGTGGAGATGGGGAGTAGCTCAGGAAGAGACAACTTTCTTTTTCCTCTTACGTATTTCTTAGAAAAACATAACAAAACAACAACAAAAAAAATTTCCTGTCCTCAGCTGCAGCATATGATGAACTCTGGTTGAAATGCCAGCTGTATTCACTCGTGTTTTCCCTCCTGTGCCATCTCTTCAAGGAAACTTTTTTCAGCTGCTGATTGCACAAAGACAACAGACATAAGCTGATGTGCTGCCAGAGCTGCTGCCTTATTCTGGTGGGTATTTTGGTGCTGCAGCCTGTTGAGTGTATGTGATAATTGGTTTCCCTTTTGGTCTTTGAGGACAGAAGATGCAATTAGCATGTCCGGCGTATTTTCTTTCATACATTCTCAAAATTGCAATTCTTTTAGGAACACCAAGGAGTCATTAAATTTGGAATTGGTTCTTATATTGTAAAATACCTTTTGCTTTCTGACCATCAGAAGAAGTTGCTTGCCCTAGCAGCTGTTCTCTTGGTGTATTTGAATTCAGTTGTGGTGTCACAAGTGCAAGTACAAAATCCTATTGAAGTACACCAAAAACATTAAAGGTACTCTGCAAAGCTCTTGAGACTTGGAACTTACACCAAAGGACAGGTGTCAGCCCTCAATTTGTCTTTCACACAAGGCTTGAGAAGCTTGTAGGTGGATGATGGGGAATATTTACATGTTAAACTTTAGGTAGGGTTTCATAGTGTACTGAAAACAACTTGTGTTGCACTTCAAAGTTTACCAACATCTGATTTCTAGCACCTTGCCACTTCTGAATAACAACACAAGCATCCCACACTGCAATCTGGCAACCTGGAGGAAGGCTGCATGTGAGGAGAAAAGAACAAAATGTGAGGGACATACAGTTTCAGGTTCACATATGTTTGTGTATACAGGTCTACATGAATAAACTGAGACAGTTTTCCTTACTAGAGATGACTGGGGACCTTCATGGGATGCTGGAGAGCAGCTGGTAATATCAAAGGCTGTATGTCCTTTTCCCACACATCCCAGATCAATTGTCTTGTCTCCTGGCTCATGCTCATATGTGGATGTATGTTTGTTCCTTCCTGAGACAAAAAAAGTCTCTTTCTTTTTGTCCCAATGAGAAATGTCAACACACTGAAATGTCAAAGCTTTTACAGGCTAAGAAAAATATATCCACTGATGAGAACTTACTGGGATTATTCCAATCTTGGAATAAATGACCAGAAAAGGGGAACGGATAGAGCAGGAAAAAAAAGTGTAATTCCTCTGACTTTGCTCATCCATGAATGCTGCTGAGAAAGTATCTGACTGCCAACTTCTGCAAGGAAAGAGAAATATCTTCATTTTGCTCAGTGTGATTCCTTTGCAAAAAAGTGACTCAAGTGGGTAAATAATCTTTGGGCAAAATTTGCCTTGTGTAAACAATACGAATAAAAATCAGTTAACTGATTCACTTTTCTATTTTACTGATTTCCCGTTTCAGTTTAAAATAGAAAAAGAAAAAAATAGGTTAGATGTGACCTCAGCATTCTGCTTTTGACCAGAGCTGTGAGGGCACCCCCAAACATTGCTTTTTCAGACCTTGCTCACTTAAGTAACCTTCCTTTAAAATGCCACCATTTACCAACAGCCACTGCAGATTTACAACAGTTATTGTCTTAATTATAGATGGAAACTGTTGTCTGAGAGATAGCTGTGTGGAAACTGTCAAATGCTGACATTTCATGGCAACCATGGGAGCTGGAGATTTGTTTTGGAGGTGTTTCTAAAAATACTTTCTAAAAATCCTAAAAAGACATAAAAAATATGTTTAAGATGTGTTCTGCTGTATGTTTTAAAAATCTTTCCTGCCACTGAATTTAATATTTCATTAGAAACTACGTATCCTAAAAGAAAAGTGGAAATAAAATATGATGTTTGTGTTCATTTGGCTGGTTTTGTAGGGTTATTACTAGCAAAGCAAATTTGGAACAAACCCTGTTAGGATTTCTACTCCTCTCTGTAGAGCCCTAAGTCTGGCATATAGTCATTAATTTACCAATTTTGGAAGGATTTTTATCTAATAAAAAGAGAGATGAGTAAGAGCCTGCACATCTTTGCAGACACAAAGATACAGTTTCGAAGATGTTGTCTCAAGCCCCTTTGATGCAGCCTCGGTGCTCTGTGGAGAGGAACAGGCACAGGGAGCTCTGCTCACACAGAGCATCCCGGTGAGCCTGCCCTGCTGTGCCGGGCGTTGTGCCGGAGAGAGGGATGGGTTGAGAGCTTGGCTCTGGCAGTGTTGGCTGGCAGGTTTCCGTGCCCAACTCCTGGCTAGGCTAACGAGAGCCAGTGCTTAGAGTATCAGATGTGTTATGGAGAGGGATGGGAAGGAATGACGGATGAAGGGCGGTGGGGATGGGGGGAGCCTTTGCCTGCTGCTCAGAAGTGTGTGGTGTGTGACAGACAGAAGTCAGTCACAGCTGGAAGCGGTTCATCCCTAGGTGTGCATGAGGGCTAAAATCTGCCAGCAGTTAGCTAAGCTGGGACTGAGTGGGCTCAGGGGACTGTGATTGCCTCTAAGGGATGCCAGAGTTGCCAGGAGGGCTTTGCATTGCCCAGATCTCGGTGAGCTGATTCGGTGCAAATCCCGGGGGACTGATGTGGTTGGACCCAGGAGGAGGGTGACGGTGATGCTCTGTACAGGCTGCCTGTTTGGACACCATCTCTACTTGCTGCTTCTATTTTCAGTTTGGCTTGGAAACAAGGTTTTAAGCAAGGCAGACACTGAGCATCAGACTCTGTAGGGAGGTGTGTGTGGTGGTAGGCGCACAAAAGTCTGGGATTGCCTTGAGCCAAGAGGGGAGAGGATGGATCCCGTCAGGTGACAAAGCCAAGGTGCATGTCAGAGAACAGCAAGTATTGTGTCTGAGATGGTAGCTGGGAGAATCTTTCTCTGTCCTGGAAGATGTCGAGATGGTCAAGAAGGAGAAAACTGGGAGTGAGGAAAGGGGAAGAGGGAGGAAGGATATAATCCAATTTCCTCTATTCAGTGAGAGAAATGTTATTAAATGCAAGAGATGGATAAAGTAGGGCAAACTGTGTCAGAAGAGTGGCTGGGGCTGCTGTTGTGCCCTGGATTTCATGACTGATCTCAGCATAGGTTAAATATGTGGGAAGAGTCTCATCCTGCTGGGCACTCTGCAGATCATCTTTGTCACTGGGCTATGGTCAGGCTAGGCTGGGGTTGAAGATGCAGCACACTCATTTTTCACCTGTGAGGAAGAGCATGCACATCCATCCTGGGCCATTTGTAAGAGGAGATAACGTTTGCCTTGTGTGTTTTGTCACCTTCTGGGGGCAGTGACATTGTCTGATAACAGTGTGTGCAGGAGTTTGGTGTTTGATTGAAGTGTTGGCACTTTTGAATAATCTGTTCTTGTCTTGAAGGTTTGATGAACCACAGGTCATGCACAGGAGGGCAATTACCTTCTGCCCTTTGTAGCATCAGAGTTATTGTTCTGAACTGAGGTTCCTCTCCTTGCAAAGTGATTGTCAGGGTAGCTTCTTCCCATATCTCAACTACAAAAAATGGTTTGACCTTCAGTTTAGTTGGCAGAGGGTCAGAGTTGTAGCTGAAAGGCTGGAGAGGGAAAGGTGGTTTGGGGGAAATTAATTTCAGGATTAAAAGAAGGTTGGTGACTGTCTGCTGGTGCTAGTCTAGCAAGTGCTCCAATGGTACAAAATAGGTTAAGAATAAGAGGTAGACAAAGGCATCTTGAAATCTTCCTTCAAAATTTGTCAGCTCTTAGAATGGTGAGATTAGTATACCAGTTCTTTCCTAATAGAATAGGATTGGGATTATTTAGTTTTCATCAAGATTATGGCGTTGTTCAGACTGTTTTTCCCCCCTCCACTTTTTTTGTGCCTTAAAAAAAAAATCTATCTGTGTGGGCTAGAATAGCTCTGAAATGCAGCCAACTGGCAGGCTGTAAACTAACTTAAAGCAATAATTTTATAAAGCTGAAATAGTAGAAATCCTGGGGAAAAACAGTGTTTTGAATGCACATCTTGAGATCTGTGCAGTTTGTGTGTGCATGTGCTCATGCTCGTGGTGGGGGAGGTATTTGTCAGAGCACACCTGCCTGTCTTCTAAATTAGCTAAGTGAGGGTTTGGTTTCCAGTGAGCTCTCTCTATCCACCCATCAGGCCCCACGGCTGCCAGTTGCTGCCTCCACAGATCTGCCAGTCCCAGGGGCAGGGCTGTGCCTCGGCCAGCACTGGGCTTTGTGGCTGTTCAGCCGGTACTGAGGCCAGTGACGGTGCCCTGTCAGCAGGGCTTGGCCTGACCAGGGCAGTGTGTGTGAGTCGGCTTCTGCCTCTGCACCAGCCCTGTGTGGGTGGGCAGTCGGCCAGCCAGGCCCCAGCACTCCAGTCCTCCTTGGCAGATCCCTTCCTATTGCTGAGACCTTTGGCATTTTTCCCTGCCACTTCAAACGTTGTTTGAAAACTTCTTACCCTCTTTATGCTTGAGATGCATCTGAAGATCCTGCCACTTACATATATTCCATAAATTTTCTTGTTCTGACAAGAGCGTGACCTTTCAAGATGCAGATAATTCTTGCCTTTATTGCAAAGCATCTTTTTTTCTTTTCTCGAGTGTTTCTGAAGTTTTCTATTTGTACTAATGACATCCAAACAGGTCAATACCTTGCTGATTTGTTCTGGTATGTGTATTCAGCAGGAACCAGCTTTCTCTAGCAAGGAGGTGTTGGGGGGGGATGAAATCCTACGCCTCTTCAGATGAGTCTTGGCAGGTGTAATCACAGGATTTGTGATTCATGTCCAATATCTGTGAGAAGAGCTGACATCTTAGGGCCAGTTGCAGATATTAAGGGGCTAAGTAAAGCCTGCTTTTGATGTGTGTGGATTTCTCTCTGCTAGATCAAAAGTGAAGTTGTTAATTCAGTTGATCAAACCTCCAGTCCCTCCTTACACTAGAGTATCTGGGTTAAATGCTGTCTTAATCAGCCTAAATCTCTACCTTTTCTTTCTGCGAGGCACCAAAGAAGTTAGATCTGTAACACTAGTTTGTTTTGATGAACCTGCCCCTAATGCTGAATAGGATGGGACTGCTAAAGGAGCTATAAAAATTGTTAGTAATTACCTGTAATCCCATCGTATTGAATGATGAAACCTGGCTGTAGGTTTTTGTATGTGAAAGGTTTTTAAGGTCTGGGACTACTGGTGCACTGAAATTTCACTCTCTTCCTCTATTGGCACGTTCCATTTTCTGGCTGGTTTCTCCTGTTGATATTCTTTGGTGTGTCTATGCTGTGGGTATCCTTTGCCTGAATTTGGAAGGAGCTGCAGGACTGGATCTGATTCTGTGTTACCATGCTTTGTGCTGGAGTTACTCTGTTCATTTCTGTTTCTCTGACTTGTCTGAGCTTAGAAATTTTCATTACCATACGGAGGTAACTGAGGGAAGGGTTTTGGAGTCCATCTGTGTACCTGAAATTCAAATCCCCATGGGGCTCATTTCTTAGCAGTGTAAAACTTGTCTAAACAGTAACAGGAGTCTTGCCTGCATTGAAGGTTGCAGGATCTGACCCTAAAACATCTGAGGTATTCAACTGCAGTGGTAGCACAAAGTTGTAGAGGAAAACTTTTGACATGGAAATCACAGCAGCTGCTCAAATGAAGGGGTGTGTTACTTTTACTTTTGGGGCCAGGGGAGGGGAGGATGGTTTTCAACTGGGGGAAGAAGGAAGACCAGCTTGTTTGGCAGAGGAAACTGGATGAAGGGGCCATGAGGAGGTACAGGAGCAAGGGGCTGCGTTTCAGTGGAGAATACGAGGGTTAACAGTACTAAAAGAGAGGGGGTGTAAAGATCAGTCTTGAGGGCTTTTCTAGAGAGATACGGTGTAAAGCCCCAAATCCTGCAGACTCACTGAAGCAAAAGAAAAACCTTGGAAAATGTAGGATTCAGGCAGTTCTCGCATCTCATCCACCAGGAGCAGCAGCATGAAGCAGTTGAGGGACACAGGGCAGTGCACTGCAAACCCCTCTGTATGGGGACTGTGTGGTCTTCCCAGGTGTGTCAGAGGCAGGAGCCTTTTCCTGCATATACCAGTGCCAATGCCAAGGCAATGGGCTTGTGTGTCAGAGCAGGGCCAGGCACTGCTGAGGGTGTTCATTGCACATTAGAATTTTAAAACAGATTGCTTATAGCACACTTTTCAAGAAGAAGCAGATAATACACACCACTGCCTATTTAATGTAAAGCTTGAGGTAGTCTGTGATATGACCAGTTTTTACGTTGGTTTAAATTTATTTTAAAACTTTAATGCTGTCAGATGATGCATTATCCATACCTAGATGCCTGCTGTTCACTGTGCAGGTTATCTCCACTATGACAGCTCTGTATCTTCAATGTCAGATACACTGTTCTTGAGTCAGAGTAGATTTACAGATTCTATTATACTTCTATTGAACAGCTCTTAATCTGGGCAGAGGAAAACATGCTGCAACCAGCACGTTTTATCCCTTGCCTTTAGTGTTAGAGCCCTTTTTGGCAGGGTTGGACATTGTGTTACAAATAGTTCACCACCAGCTCTGCCTTGAACACTAAAAAACCCAATAACCCTGTAAATGCTGGAGGTATTGGTTTCTGTCATTCCCAAGCATAGCAGAGTCTGAATGAAAACTAGCATTGGCTTTAATTGAAGGTCTGTGTCTGTGTAACCTGACTGTAGTACACAGGTCATCTAATGTTGCTTTCTACTCTTGTGCCACAATCCTGTATTACAGCTTTCATGTAAAACAAGACAGTCGTGAGTCTGAATTTAGAAGCTGTCTTCAGTCCCTTATTGTTTTGGCAGCTTTATTTTTGACATCACTGTTTCTTTAGTAATTGAAGATTATATGTGTGAAGAAGTGTAACTGCTCTGTGCGTGAAAAAGGACATTTGTTGTGCTTGTATGATTTTGCAGGCAGAGTTACTGCATTATTTAGCCTCTTCTGAGCAGCATAACACAGGACACTGCCCTTGGCCTGTAAGGAATAGGAATGGCATTGCTCTGTGTGTGTAGCACCTGGTTATAATTAGCAGTGTTTCTTTTCTCTTTTAGTTGTAAGCAGTATAATATGAATTGCAGCAAGTAGGGAGGAGCATAGCAAATACTCTGGGAATGTTATGAATGTGAATGGTCTCTGGAGGGTTTTCTCTTCCCTCCCCCCCATTGCTTCGCTTTCTCCTACCAGCTGCTTTGACCTTGTACCTACCTTGAGATTCACGCTCCTTGCTACCTTTTTCTCCAATTTATCCCCGCTGTTAGTGCTTTGAATGCCATTGGCTCAACACTGTGGTTATTCCTATAGCTCAGCAGTTCCACCTTGTTTCAGCTGCTGAAGTCTATCTCTCATCTTTCTCTGCTTTTTGCTCATTAAAGACAAAGAAAGGAAGAAGGTGAGTTTGAATCTGTCACTGGGATGTATACTGTTTGATTTGATTCTGCCTGAGAAGGGCTCTTCCTTATGTGCCAATGTAGGTCATGAAAATGAATAATCAGCTTACACATGTATCCACATGCTGCCAGGAAGTAATCCTTCTTAGCATCACTTTATGGGGTTTGGAGTCTTTCTGAACCTTCTAATCCCTGGTGATATTTAAATAACACGTTGTGATCACCGTTTGGCTTAGTTCATGGAGAAAAGATGGATTATACAGATGTATCAGCATGGAAATATGTGTGTGCCTAGAGACATACATGCACACACAGAATGTATGTATTCAACATGGAGAATAATTTCCATTTGCAGACTATGGGACGTGCTGGGGCAGCTTTCTGGACAGGTGCTCTGGGATGGCTGTGTGTCTGACAAAGCAGAGATACTACAGTGGTGCTATTTTTAGATGGAAATTTTGTTCTAAAACTAGAAGAACTGCCATGATTGTCCCATTTCTGCATATAAAGCTCAGAAAGCATTTGCTACTTCAACACTCAGGATGAGACAGGTGTGTTGTTTTTTTACCCCAGTTAGCTGGGTTTTTAGCCAAAGGGGGTCTGCCTTGCAAATTTATGATTTGAAAATAGCTGTGAAGAGCTGCTTAGTGAGTCATGTGCAGAAGGCAACAGAAAATGTCTCAATCTACGGCATCCAGCACCTACACAACCTACTGCTGCCTCCCACATGCAGCACCCTTTTCTGGGAAGCACTGAACCCCAGGGATGTTTAGAAGTCCTGAAGGCACCACTGGTCAAGCCTTTCTCTAGGAGAGAAGCTATTTGTGACACCCAGAGTCAGAGGGAGTGTTGTTGGCCAGAGTTCCTCCCTTGCTTGCCATCTCCAGTGGTGGAAGTGTGAATACAAATGTTCCTCCTCCAGCTCCTCTGTGTTTGGAGCAACCTTCTGTGTTTCCTCCATCAGCTGTGCAGTGGATATAGGACATACCACTCTGTACCTTTGGCTAAATACTTCCCGAGGAATTTTCCCCAGCTTGTGCTCCAAGTATGAGTCCAAAGTGTAGCAGTTACTGTTCTGAATTAAACTTAGTCCTGTCTTGGCTTGCTCCAGTGGTCAGTCACATACCAGTGGCTGCAAACAGTGTGCACTGGAGGTGCTGGCACTGCCCCTGTCTGACCTGGCTGGCCCTGTGTTACACACATATACTGCCTGTAGCCCTACCTTCGTCTTCAGTGTAACTCACGAAAAAGATGTGATTTTCATTGTTAGAGAGATGGACTTTGATCTAGCAAAGAACATAAATGAGTAAATAGATCCATCTCTTAATGGAACAAATGAAAGTGCTTAAGCTTCAGTCCTTGCACATGCTGGCTCTGAAGGCAGCGTGCAGGCAGCACCACTGGATGCTTTTGGAAGACAAGTCAGAAACAGCAATGGTATCCACAGTAGGAGGCCAGGTTGTGATTCATGAACACCAATTTCGGATGCACGACATGCTTTCCTGATTAGAATCAGGTCCATACAAATTATGAATTTATATTAAAAGTCCTTTCCATGCCATGAGAAATTGTCATTGCGGTAACACTCATTCTATTGTTAATAATAATTGAAGTGCTTGAAATAAGAAAATACTAGCTGATATTTAAAGTACTTATTATCAAATCAAAGTTCCTTAGATAAAAGCACTTAATTAATCTGCATTCTATTTGCTAAGCATCTAGATCAGCATTCGATAGAGGTAAATAATGCTTCTATGGTTTCTAATACCAGATAGCATATTAATTTCTTGAAGCATTGCTACAATAACCAACATTTTGGAAAGCTGTGTCCTGTAGCCAGAAACTGTTCTGCTGTGCAGTTGAAAAAGGATTATTAATTTAAAGCAAATGTTCAGTTACACAGAGAAGGTCTTTGAAAGCCTCCAAATATTGTTTTGTGAATCAAGGTTTCCGTTTTCTTCTGAAGTTGTTATTTTTTATTGCTATGGGTGTTCATCCTTGGAAGCTCAGATGATTTCTTTGATACAGCCAAGCAAGTCTTTACTGTGCATGTCATGTAAATTGACATTCCTCCTTTTTTTTTTTTCCTATAAGACTGGTGACTCCTGCTTTGCACTGAGAACTATTCAGAGAGGTAACTCATGTCGCCACGATAAGCACACTGCAACCTCCTTCATTTTTCACTGCTGCCTGAAGGACATTTGGGGAGGGAGATGCTGTTAACCTGAAGAATTTTTATCCTGAGGAAGTGTGATGATTCAGTGGGCTGCCTTATTGAACTGTGATTCAGTCATAAATACAAAGAAATGGTGGTTAAAAGATGCTAAAATTCTGACACACATTGACAAAGGAGAAGTTGGTGCTCTTGACTAGGAGTTGATCCTAAAAGTCCTTGATCTCCAGGTACAGTAGCAAGATTGTGCTCTGCGAGTAAGTTATTGTTCTCTTTCTCAGCCCTGCAGTGTGATGTGCACGGTTTGATTTCTGCATCTGCCCAGAAATCCACTGTAGTATTTGGAGTTACTGAAATCTGGAATGTGTTTCAGGTTATTGACTTGTTTCTTCTGCCTATGGAGAAAAGAAAAAGAGCATTGGCGCAAGAACAAGAGGGATTTTTTGGGATGATTGCAGTGTTCTTGTGGTATCCCAATAATGAAAAAACAGAATAATTACACAAATTTCATTTTGAAAAGAGAGTTAGGTTTCAAACACTTAATCCCATTGATTTCCCGTGGAACATGGTCTCATAAAACACCAAAGTAATTTTAGATATTTTACCTTGTCATCTTTTCTATGCAGAACTCGCTAATGGATTCCAGTACATATGTTGTCACCAGCTTCTAAAACCTATAATTAGGTCCAGTTCACAACCAAATACATTTTTATTAAATGATTATGATCTTCCGTCAAATAATTATTTAAGAAAGCATAACAAATGCAACCATTTATTAAAAGAGTGCTGTTGACAACATAAGCACTTAATATGAGTACAGAATGGCTTATTTTAGTATGTGTTGAGCATCTGTCATGAGGTAGCCACTCCTGGTAGTGCTTTGTTGGCTTGCAATTTTAATTACTCAAATTACTATTGAGATTGATGAATATAGGGGGAAAAAGTAATTTATATAAAATATTCCTTGTTCTACAGTACTTTGAGGCTGTTTTACTCTACAGTTGTGTACTTGTGGCTTTTGATAAAACGTAATTGGTATACTGAAGAGTTTGTACAGAAGGCGCTTCTAATTTTTGACTTTTAAAGAAGGTGCTTAAATGATCAGACTGATAAATTTCATGCTAATGAAATTTTCAGCTAACTAATTAGCAAAAAAAAGTATAAATCATTGTTAGAATAATTGTTCAGTGTTCTTTCAAATCACGTCTTGTAATTTGCAGAACAGTGAAGAAGTTTGAAGGAGTAAATTACAGTTTCAATGCAAGAATTGGCAGGATATACCATTTCCTGAAGAAGAAGTGTGCCTTCTGATGAAAATGATTTCTGATTTTCTGGCCCCCTATGATTTTTCTGTCATCGCTCTTAGATCTGGATCAGAACAGAATTCTGTGATCCAAATGCTGGAAATTTGAGAGAATTTGGACTGTGATAAATATTTTGCAGCTGACTCACTCTGCTTATGAATGAGCTCTGCTAGAAAATCTGGCTCCCACAATTAAGTGATTTAGAGACCTAATTGCAAGGCAAAGGGGAATTGTAAGCTCCTATTTTTGTGGCAATGAAGGTAATTTTAGATCCTGAATCCAAATGGTGGAACATATGGAAATTATGGATCCAGACTTTGGCTTACAATGAGCTTTGCACAACAAAAAAACCCAAAACCAGTGATGGAGAGAATCTCATCCACAAGATCTGGGAATGGCTGAGATGCCAGTCACTGGTGTCAGTGCAGTGGAAGGCACTGTACAGCCACAGAAAATAAGCTGTAGAAATGAGAGGGAGCCAGGGGCAACAGTATCACTTAATTTTCTGCTGTTGTACGCTGCTCTACTAAGTAATTAGTAATTATTTGAGTGGTAGCCACGGGCTACAGCTGAGATCAACTTGTTTTCTCAAGTTTGTAGTCTTAATACAAAAGACGAGGCGTGAAGGAGGAAGGAAGAGGTACCAAAGTGAAGTTGTTTTCTGAAGTTGTGCAACACAATGGACTGTGGGTGGGCAACCAGCAGGATGGAGGAGAGCTGGGAAGGGGACAGGAGTGCAGTGCTGCTGGTTGAGACTCAGAAGTTGCAGCTCAGTTATTCTGGTCATGAGAATGAGTTAGTTATGGCTCTGGAGGGTGATTTGTAATCAAAAGGAGAGGAAGAAAGGAGATATGTGTTGGGGTTCTCTGCATTGTCTGCTGAGGAGCAAACACTCTGCACCAGACAAGTGATGTGAGACCAGCCCCACTGGTAATTCTGTACTTGGCCACTTGTTAATTCTGTTGGTTTTCCTTCGCTGTACAGTTGTGTAACACTTCAGGGAGCAGAAGGTGCTGAAGGGTGTGTAGGAGCAGAACGGCTCGTGCCAGGAGCACAGATGGTTGGAGAACAAGCCACCCTCAACAGCCACGCTGGGGTTTTTGTGTTGGTTTTTTTTTTTCCTCTTTCTTTTCTTTCAAACCACAGTTTTAAACTGGGAATAATTCAAACAGAAATAATCAGATCCCTCCCACTCCTTCCTGGGGTCTGCCTGTGTGTGTGCTCTCTAGGCATGCAGTGTGACAGCAGCAAAGCCAAGCAGTGTTGTCTTAAAGAAGGGAAGGTCTGGGTTTTCCATTTATCCGTAGAACAGGGAGCAGCTCTGCCCTGAGCAATTGCATATCAGATCGTATGGGGCTGTGCACGGAGTTAGGGATGTTGTTCTTGCCACTTTTTATTGTTGTCATAAGTTATAGAATCTGTGGTAAATATAAAAGTGTGGAGATTTACTTTAATCTTTTCAGAAATGCACAGCCCCCCTCCTTGTCCAAATATTGTTGTGTCATGCACAAGGCTTTGGACTGTCACAGGACAGCATTAAAAAAGACAGCTCAGACTCTTTCCACCCAATGGGGAATTAGGAGAGCAGATTTGTGCAGGCAAGACCTGTGTCAGTGCATGGAAAGAAATGGAAGGGAACAAGGAGAACCAGTAAGAGTGTGTTGCTTTGCCAGTGAAGCAAAGAACAGGCACTTGTTTGGATGTTTCACTGTCTCAACTGCAGACCTACAGAGAGAGTCTTTCCTGGTGAAAGGGGTTGTACTTGTTCATGGAAAGCCAGACGCAATGTGATTCTTGCTTCAAGGGATAAAATCTTTTCCTGTCCGTTGACAGATGTGTTTGTGCAGGTTAGTTTTCCATTAGCACTTGGGTAGATGGAGGCAGCATTACCCTGCAGGTTTCCTGGTGGAGGTGCTGGTACACAGCTGCTGTGTACATAAAATAACTTGGAATATGTATGATATATCCCTGAGTAAAGATGAAATGTGCTGATGTAAAACATACAGTTAAGCATTTTATTTTTGTAGAGTAAACTGTATGTGCACATATGTGTGTACATGTATAAGTTGTGAAGATTTTTTTAATTTTCTTTTATTTCCTCACACCTGAGGACGTGCCCTGCAGTGATGTGCTGAGTGGGCTCCTGCTTTGCAGAGCAACCTTCTCAGAGAGCTTGGGAAAGGCTTTGCCTTTGGATGTTGTCCTGCAGTAAGCTGCTCATGAGTTGGTTTGTGAGTTTTGATGCCTGCAGATGGGAATATCCTGTCCCCGATGGGTGAGTGGGCTGTGACCACTGTTATATGTGTGCTGGGGAAGGCAGAAGCCGCAGGAGCCATGGGGCACCCTCTGATGAATCCATCCTGCACCACAGCCTCCTGCAGGATTGTGAGCTGCCATTAGAGTTGCTGTATGTGTCCCACATCAGGGCTGTGCCACCCCTGAGGGTGTCCATGAGCTCTGCCCTTCACCTCGGGCCTCTGGGAAGGTATCCAGTGGATGCTGGTCTGAGCAGCTGCTGCAGGCCCTGGGGGTGAGGGCTGGTGGTGCCCCGGTGTGATGGTGACTGTTCCTCTCTTGGCATGACTTTGCTATAATGCAGCTCCTGAGGATAATTAAGAGTTTCTGGAGGGAGAGTAGAAAATGCAATGTGCACTGTTCCTTCGGAGGGGGCAGAGCAGGGACAGGCAGTCCATATATTGACTTCAGCCATGATGTGCCTGTTCAGGATGGGAGGACATGGACCAGGGAGGAGGGGAGGGAACTCGCCAGCAAATATGCAGACAGAAAGACACTGTGGCTGGGCTGACAGATTAGTTCTGCATAGCGTTCATTCCAGTGCTCTGTGACTTAATTTAAAAAAAAGAAAGCCTCATTGACCCTGGTTGTGGGGTACAGAGTTCACATCCAGCCTCAGGGCTCGAGCAGGGCACAATGGTGACATTGCTGAACTGGCCTTGGAAAATCTTACCATGCTCACAAATCTAGAGGAATTATTTGCAAATAATTTGGAGTTTGCAGTTGCACCCTGGAAGTGTTCAAGGCCAGGCTGGATGGGGCCTTGAGAAACCTGTCTTATTGGAAGATGTTCCTGCCCACAGCAGGGGGAATTGGAACTAGGTGATCTTTAAAGGTCCCTCCCAACCCAAACCATTCTGTTATTCTCTCCTGGTGTGACAGAATTTAACCAATACATTTTGAAGTTGGAAAATTCCCTTCTAGGGAACTAGATGCGAGGAAAGGATGTATCCATACTCTTTCCCTAGTGTAGCATAGAGTCCCTTATTTCAGCTCCCAGACGCTCTGTCACTCTGCCAGAAGTCCTTCCTGGGCTCTAGGAAGAGACAGGGGCATACTGCAGTGGGAATAGCTGAACGTGCATTGGCAGGGGGAAAAGAAGTTTAAAATGTTCCCCCTTTCCTACCCAGTGTTAGGAGGTTTCCATTTCAGGAAGGAAGTGTGGGTCTGTTCTGTCATACCTGGGGGTGGGAGAGCCCAGTGGCGTAATTAATGCTGCACGCCTCTGCTCCACAGTTGTAGACTGTAAACAGAGCTGATCAAATGATGGTGCAGGAGAGGAATTGTTTAAAATAAATTTTAATAAATTATAAATAACTTATGACTTGCTTTTGTTTAACCAGCTCCAGCTAGCCAGCCAATATTTCCAAGCTTACAAAACACATCATTGTGCTGGTAATGCTCATGTGAGTAACCACACTGGTGATTGAAAGTATCCATGTTGATTTTAACTGTAGTGTACAATAATAAGGCCTAAAGTCCCAGTCACAGATCAGGGGTTTATTGCTTGTGGCACTCAGTATAGGATGCCTCTTATCCCACTATATCAAGCATTCTGCAAAAACAAAATTCAGTGGCTTTTCTGATCTTTGAATGGGAGGGAAGGAGAAGATTTAAAGTCCTGCTTTTAACTGCTTTGTTGTCCAGATGTTTGGGAAGTAAAAGAAACTCGTTTAGATGTGAGCTCTATTGCTCCATCCGAATTAGCAGTGTGTCTAGTATGGTTTGCTCCATGCAGACTCACAAATAGATATAAAAATAGAAGAGATTAGAAGTGAGGGGAGTCAAAAGCCCTTTGATGAAGACAGCTCTGCTGAGACTGGTGCTCCCTTCCTTGGCTGCCCCAGAAGGGCTCTGCATTTGGGGCCGTAGCAGAGGGGACTCAAGTGAGCATAGCTGGGATTGTATTAGATTCTGTGCTGAAGTTATGATGCTGTTTCATTAGTGAACGTAGGAATTCTGTTCCCAGTTGCTTAGGTGTTGCTTTCCATTTATTATCTGAGAGTGTGAATAGTCTTAGGATTGTGCTGTTGGCTAAGGTGTTGGGATGACTGGATTCAGAAAAAAATAGGATGTTATTTAGCTATTATGGAAAGGAGACAAATAGCATGAGTAAGAAACTAGATGTCTAAAAATCTTTGTGTTTCAGCGTTATGCCTCTACATTTCCTTCCAGCAGGAATAACAACACTTCCCTATCCCCAGGGTTGTTGTGTGGATAAGTACGTCATGCAGTGGAAGCTGTTTAGATAAGCAGACTGATGCAGTGGGGATTTCTTTTATTCTAACAAAATCGGTATCAGATGGAATACAGTACAACTCACTGAAGATGGAAAAGCCAACAAATACCTTTTTCATTCCCATAGATGATGGAACCCCTGCTTATTTTTCTTTATTTAAGAGGTATTCAGGAGGCAGAACAAAGCTCTGCTATTGCCTCCCAGCAAGTGACCTAAACCATTTAAGCTGAAACATATGACTCGGAGGAAGTATTTTGCAAAAACAGATGCACAGAAAGTCAATTTCCTATTCATATTTTGTTGTGGCAATTGGTACTTTAAAGAGATGGCAGACTTAAATTAGCTGGAAAAGTGACATCTTTAATTAGGAAAGCCTCTCTGCCAGCACATTGAACAGTTGCCAATTTCTCAGCATTTAGGGACCATTGATTGCCAACAATGGCAGCTAAACTGCTTCTGGGTAGAAACTAATTGAATTTTCTCAAGTTAAAACGAGGATCTGAAGATAAATCAAGACGAACTCCTTTGCTTGCTCTCATTTTAGTTACCACTGTGATGTTCTCAGCAGTCTAAGGGCTCTGCTGCTCTCACCACTGGTGAGTGGTGCTGCTTGGGGCATGGCTGTACAAATCCCTCCAGCCTCAGTAGTCCTGGGACTCTGCCATTGCCATTCACAATTCAGGTCCGTGTCTGCCCTTTTGGCCCTCCCATGCTATTTTGGTTGTCCTGTTCTGGAGAGACTCTTTTCCTGGGGCAGGTGGCTTTTGTTTAGTCTGGTGCTGCTCTGATGGGAACTGCTGGAGCCAACCTGAGGAGCTGGGTTGTATTCCATTGCCTGAGCATCCTGTCCAAGCCAGCGCTTGGGATGGGTGAACAGCCTGTGGTTGACATGAACAAGCTGTGATATGGGGTTATAGATCTGTGTGGGGCTTGCCAACTAGACTTTCAGCGGGCGTGTGGTTGGTGTTGATCCCAGGTGTGCTCCCTTTCCTGTGAAAGCTGAGGGCTGAGCACACACCAGGGTGAAGCCTCGTGTCACAGTGGTAAAGGCCAGGGGTCCGAAGCATTGCTGCCTTTGCTGGCTGCAGTGTGGATGCTTTAGCTGTACTTCTCTCCCTTCTTAGGTTATTTCCTCATCTCAGGTGCAGCTTCTCTGAAGGAATTTTAGCACTTCCTCCACCAGTAAGCCTATGGAGATTTATCCTCTCTCCAAGCAGGTTCTTATACTGCTGATAACCATCCAGGCTGAGTTCTGGCATAATGTCAGTTCTGCTCCTGTCCCATCCTGGAGATGTGGGGTTCTCCATCCACCAAGACCTGTCTTATGTGTCAGTATTAAAAAAAAAAGTTTGTCTAGTGTGTCTTATCATGAATTATCTACCTTTGCTGTCTGTATGAGTCTTCTGATTAAAAGTCTGATTAAATATTTTGTTAGAAAGAATCCTTTTTTGAGCAGCTAGGAGTAAATTATTCAGCTTTCCCTGTTACCCTCCAGCGTTAATGCAGAGCAGAATTACCTTGCTTATGAAATGTATGTTCTTTCAGGTACTTTACAAGTGGTATATTCCCATTACAAATACAGTGAAAGGGAAGAAGATCCTTGCACTTTTTACAGGCCCACTGTCAGGGAGCAACTCCTTTTGCCTCTCTTTCTAGCAGTGGATGGGAAACATATGAAGACTTCCAAAATATTATCTCTGAAAATATTAAAGGAGATTTTCTCATCACTGTATGAAATGACAGCAAACATTGCCTATATTTGAAAGAAAAGTTTAAAAGAAAAGAAGGCAAAGATGTGGTTGCTCACTTAAAGTAGTGTTCTGGGAGTCATCTGCATGGAAAGCGAAAGGGACAAATTGCTGGGGAGTGTATGGAGGTTTTAAAAGAAGCCTCTGAAAAGTCTACTCAGCAGTTACCAGGGAATGGCAGGAACAGATGAGTGCCTTGAGGAAATTGAAATTTCCTGTGTTTTGTCAGCCCAGGCACCAGGACGTGGAAGTCCTTAAGAGTCTGATGCCGCGTGTCCTGCAGTTTCGCTGAGGACGAAGAAGAGGCTGGACAAACAGGTGGCTGCTGACATGGGGCTCAGACTTTAATGACATTGAAAGGGGAGATGGATAATAAAATTATCTGCAAGGTTTCCATTATCCTGGCCAGTTTGATGTTTCTGTCAGGAATACAGCCTTGTGAATGTACTCTTTGCCTCCTGAGATTCGCTGCTATGTGTGACGCTTCGAGAGGAAGTTTTATCTGAGATATACAAGAACCAAATCCTGTTTCAGTGTTAGGTGTAAAACCTTTCCCTCTTTCTAATCTTTTTCCTTGGAAAACTGCCGATTTGTATTGCAAATGTGTTTGTATAATTCTTTAAACTCTGGTTATTTTTTTCCACCAAATGGTATTCTTAAAGTACAAATGCAGTTACCTCATCAAGACAAGTTCAGCAGTAGAAGGTCAAAGAACTTACAGGCAAGAACAAATTTTAATAAGGTCCCAAGATCCCCAATTAATTCTCCTTTTTTTTTTTAATATACTCATCAATTCTGGGCCACCAATTGCATTGAGCGTCCTTTAAAAATAATTAATACTGCAATCCCTCGAGAACTTTCAAGGTAAATAAGTTTTAAAGTTGAACCACAGTACTGGTAAAGAGATAGAATCTGCTCTCTGTACTTTTTGTATATAACTGTAGGCCCATATACCTAATGAAATAGTTCTAGGCAAATCTGGATCGATTTAGAGATTCCAGCTGAAGCAGGGGTTGAATTGCAGCTGGATGTTGTTGAAATTGTACAAGCTCTCTTCTTGACATTTTTGATATTCCAGCTTCCTCTCGCTCTTTTCCTCTTCCCTATAAAATCTTGTATTATCTGCAGGTTTTGAAGACTTTTTTTCTAATCTGGGTTGCTTTTTTTTTTTTTTTGTCTCCTTAAATAGAGATTTGAGAAAATGTGAGAGTATTAATTGAAGTGAAATGACTTTGTTGCATCGAGCTGGATAATCTGGTCTTCTCACAGAGTACAGTTCAAGATGAGAGAGTAATAAATGCTTTATATTTAAACTTCTCAGGAAATACTGGATGTGGGCTGGTTGTTATAGTGAAGTCATCTTTAAAAACTAATGTTTAATAAAAATACATTCTTTCTGTTATCATTTTTAGTTTGGATCAGGAATGTATTTTTAAGTGGATCTTGCATGTCCCCACTTGCCAGGTTTGTTCTGCACTGTAGGGTGGTCTCAGTGCAGGGGCTGAATTCCTTTCCAGTGAAGACAAATGTGAGAGTGGGCTCCCATTGCTTGCCTGGTTCACACTAGCTGCTAGCAGGCACTCAGTGTGTGGCCAGATAAGTGCTGGTGTGAGTGATAACAGCCAGAATGCATAAAATGTGGGGGTTTGGTCATCAGCACCCACTGTTTGACTCTTCAGACCTGCCTTGTCACACTGTACTGCTTGGGAATGAAGACCAAGCTGCAGTTGGGTAATTTGTTCTATTGAAGTCATGGCCTTTGCCTTACCACTGGGTTAAACAGAGAACCAGTGTTTCAATGTCTGCTGGAAATCCCATCCCAGATGTAAGGAGCACTCTGCTGAGAACAGTCTCCTCACCACTTGCAGCATCCTATGTGTTTTGGTAAGTAGGAGTCTGCCTATTGAAAGCAGCTGTTCCCAATGTTTAAGAAGGTACCTTGTACAAAAATGTGTGCTGTAAATGTTTGACATCTCAATTACCTGTGTAATTCATTTGTTCTTTTTCCTGCAAAGTCCTGCTTTTCCTTTTCTGAAACTTCGATGTGTTTTGCTTTAAGAGGGTCTTGTTACTTGTACTTACAGTGTGACCTAGAAATGTGCACATGAGAAATTCGCCTATAGATGAGCGAAACTGGATTTCTCTATTCTGCAGAACTAATCAAAGCTCATTTTAATAATGTGATTTGTCTTAAATTTTCAACTGGGTCTAAACCTTTAGACTTTTCAATCTGCCTTCCAGTCATTATAGGCAGATTTCGGTATGAATAATGCATAATTTTGCTTTAAAAAACAATCTACACAAAACCACTTCATTTTCACTTTTTATTGATTCCAACCTTGGTGGCTTGCATAATCAGAAATTTCACAACTTAAAAATGTGCCTATCCCTACAAACGAGTCATTGATCAAAAAAGGTTAATTTGACTGACTCCCTTGAATTTTTCATCGTCTCCCTTTTGTGTTTCTAAGTAGTAAAAACAATTTCCATTTAGAAACTTCAGTTTTCAGAAGGGTAGGGATTTGCTTTCTCTGCTGAGTGTATGTGAATACGATGTATTCATTTAAGTGCAGATTCACAGAAATGATTCAGAGATACAATTCACAGAAAATTTGAATCCATTGCAGTACTTCATTACTGTAAGAATGCTCAGGTTATGCTTCCCTCCCAACCAGATTCACCTGTTGCTAACTGCTAATATTTCATTGATCATGAAGTTCAAGTACAGCAGAATTTGAGGTTTTTTGAAATGGGGAAGAAAATATTTTTGACCTCTACTTTTGTAATGAAATTTCCAGCAGTAGCCTTTTTTTGTCGTTTTTCCACCTTCCCTTGATCTAATTTCTTTTCCCTCTTGAATTTCTTAGGACTTTTCTTTCCTACATCCAGGTGCTCTGTCATGTCACTTCTTAATTACCTTTTTTCCTTTCCGAGTTGGATGTAGGAGGGACTCAAATCCTGACTTGAATCTAATGGTGGGAATCCTTGTGTGTTCATCCCTGTGGACTAGGGTCTGGCAGGCTGGGAATTCCCACCTGAAGAACTGTATGCTGTGTGTTCTGGTGGGCTGTGATGGTGGCAGACAGGGCTGCTTGTGAGTCTTTGCTGACCTACTGTGATCATTCATGGTGGCTGAGGTGGAGTCTGGAATCAAAGCTCTGTGATTGTATGAATTTATGACTTTAAAGTAGGAAACACTTCTCAGCTTAAATGGGGAGGACAGATGTGTGTTTCACATTGGCAGCAACCACTTCAGACCAGGTTTTCCCACTCTCCTGAAAGGTGACTATCAAAATCTGCAGAGGAGCTTTGCTGGAGAGATTGAAAATTTGGGTTCAAGTTGCCCTTAAGAGTCCTCAGTAGGAGGTGAAGGAACATTTCTTTTGTTCTTTTAGGAAAGATAGTGTCTGTAAAATATCTGCCCTTCAGCATGGAGTCTGAAGATCTTACACAGAGCACAGAGTTTTATAGAGCATGTGACAAAACTTGCTTGTGCAGTAGCAGCCCCTTCTTCAGGAAAGAGGGACTTGGTGGGCTCCAGCTGGGAGCAGTGGGACCAGTTAGGCTCCCTTGGAGCAGTGCAGATGCTGCTGTGAATAGAAGCCAACGTCCCATTGCTGGTGCTGATAGCTTTCACTCACATTGGCATGGACACTTTTTTGATCACATCTGAATTATTTGCTGCCTCAGAGGTTTTACTGTACAACACCTGTTTTTTTCTAAACCTTCCCCTTCTTTGTTGTTTTTAGTGCTCCATTTCATACTGTTGTAATGTGAAGGGCAAAAGCCTGGAGGGAACCACATACTGCCATGCCACTTTTATGTGCTGCCAAACCTCTTATGGTGAAGTGCCTTAAAAGCAAGACTGTCAGTATGGTTGGCTGAGTGACAGAAGAGCTGTGCCGGCCACTTGTTATATGCTTGGTTAGTTGTAAAATGCCACAACCTGTTAGTCCCCTAAATCAAACCTGTGCATAAGGACCCTGGTTTCATAAGGTAGCTGTAATTAATATTCAGATTCTTTCATTAACGTCAGACTGAGCAAACCCAAGGAAAGCTCAGGCAGTATGAGCACAGTGGAGTGGGGAATGATGCCGTGGTACACAAGTACTGAAGGAAAGGTGAGCTTTCCCATCTCAGTCTCAGTCTGTCTGGAGCCGGGCCATTGTGATTGATTACCAGCATGCCTGTAAGTGACAGTTGTATGATAGAAACATGCTTTCTGTGTGACAGGTTCTGTTTTCCCCATGGAAGTGCTTGCTGGTTGGACACTGCTTGTATGTGGCTCTCTGAGTCGCACACGTCCCCATGGACGTGCTGATACGCGTTACTGGGCAAGGGGCCAGAAACCTGCTTCCCTGCAGCCACACAGCCCTCCCAGCACATGCATCCTGGGCATTTCCTTGACTGTTACTTCCTATCTCTCGTGCTTGACGCTTGCATCCAGCCCGGGGCACTTTTGCCCCTGATGAAGTTGGTGATTTAAACAAAAATAGAAGTTGTTCCTGTCCTTCCTGTGGTAGTTTCAGCCTTTCTTCTGTTGTTTCCTTAGCAGGTCAGTGGGTTCTTCGGAAACCAGTGCCTGAGCCAGCCCAACAGCTGGCTCTGCACTGAAGCAGAGGAGCTGCTGGAAGCTACACATCCCAGTAGATTATGTCTGCTTTGAAATGCTCTCAGCCACCCCAGCCGCAGGGCCCTGATCTCCTGCCTGCATCTGTGGCAAGCTGCCTGCCTCATACACAGCCTGCTAATGTGTCCTAGTGGTGCAGGTTTTCCCTGCTTCACAATTTTATACTCTTCCTATGAAACAGAAACAGCAGCGTGGATGTATTTATTCAAAGCATCAAGGGAAGGGGCCTTTAGCAGCCCTGCTGGCTGTGTGACATTTACCTTCTTGGGTCTGTCAGGAATTTCATTGTTGAAATGAGGCTTGTGAACAGCTCCTCTCAGGACAGAAACCATTGGGGATGCTGGATCATAACCGACTGCCTTCATTTTATATAGTGAGACACTGTCCCAGGTATTTGAGACACTTCTGTGGCTTGTCTGTCATCATTCTTTGTCACATGTTCTTTGGTCTTGTGAGACTGATGAAAGAATCACTTAACCATCTGATTTCATGTACCCTTTTTTAGGACAACCTTTGAGTAGTAAGTTGATGTTTATATTCAGGCCCAAGTAAGGATTTTTTTTTTTCCTGAACTGGGCTCTAAGAGCTGGATGTATCTGTGTACAGGCTTCAAAAGACAGAGATGTCCCATCTCAGTAACTGGATGAGTTATTTATTTGTTGTGGCAAGGTCAAAAAGATGAAAACAGGGCTGGATTAAAAACTTTTGTGTTGTGAGAAGATATCTGTTGCTTCAGTGGAACTCAGACTAATTGGGAATACTGGATTTGAGGCTTCCTTACAGACTCCCCTGCCTGTCCCCATGTAGGCTGGCCAGGGGAGCCAGTTCAGCTGGAACCCTTAGAGGGTTTGTCCCAGCTGAAGATGCTGCTGTCATGAAACATGAGAGGTTTGGCAAGGCACAGGAGAGACTGTGGTTTGAAAATGCTCAATGGTGGAAGTTCGTGAAAGGTGCTGCCTAACTTTTTGTTTAATTTGAGTGCATAGGTGATGAGCATGACAGTAAAAATAGAGGCCAGGACAGAATTGACAAGGAGGACTTATTTATCTTTAGTAGCATATGGGAGATTACTGTTTTTGTTTTGCTTGTTTGTTCTGGTTCCAGTATGATCTGTATCATCTCAGTTCTCGAGACTTCAGTGCCTTGGAGATGTGGTAAACAGCTGCCTGATGTTTCATTCTCTTTCTGCTCTTCTAGAGACTACCTGAATGGGCAACATGATATTTATTTTCTGGGTGTGTGGTTATAGTAAGATTTCTTATGGTTTCTCCCTGTGTATTGCTCCAAGCATTGGACAGGATTCCTAAATTGGAAAAGACCTTTTAAAAGTGAATGTGGCAAAAGAAGTAAATAAAAATAAGCAATGAAGCTTAAAGCTTAGGTTTCAAATAATTCTTCTAAAAACTTAATTCTTTTCCTTATGCACTGGCAAGTATGTTTTACTGGAGAAGGGAAACACTGCCTACATTTTATTAGCACCTTTTTTACCCTGGCCTTTTCAATCTTAACAAGCAGAGGGTAGCTTGGGGAGGGTGTTACAGCTTGTTTTCTACTCTTTTGACATCTTGTGTAAATTAATGACAAAGCCTCATGTAATGTGCAAAGTGAAAATGAGGGTTTGCTGGTGCTTGAGAGCCCTACACTAAAACTCAAAGATGAAAATTCTCTTTTCTTGAGCCCAGTGACCTAACCTCTTCCTGTGAGCAGCCAAGGGAGGGTGGGAGAAGAAAAAAGGGAAGTGGGGAAAGAAAAAATAATTTAAAGTGGTTTTTTTGAGATTGTGACTCATTATTCTTTAGCTCTCTGGAATGCCACGAGACTTTTTCAAGCATCCGCTGTTTGTTACTTGGCAGAAAGAGGCTGATAGCTTGA
The DNA here is from genome assembly GCF_003984885.1 of Neopelma chrysocephalum. Classification (NCBI taxonomy): domain Eukaryota; kingdom Metazoa; phylum Chordata; class Aves; order Passeriformes; family Pipridae; genus Neopelma; species Neopelma chrysocephalum. The sequence goes on from NW_020897734.1 coordinate 1,933,190, forward strand.
GATTTGAATTGTCATTTTATACACAACACACTGACAGATCCATGCAAAAACAAACCTACCAAAATTACGTTTTCAAAATGTATAAAGACACCAAATTAACTAACAGAGAGCTCACAGACACTATTCTTAATTCTTTCATAAAAGACAGAAGAGAGGCTGCTGCTGGAGTTATGCCTCTTATATTTGCACTGATTTTATGTACCTGGTACTATGGCTTTCTAGTTGTTGTCTCTTTAAAGGGAATGGGCTTTTCCTAACCTCAGGTAGAGGGAGGGAAGCTGTATTTTAGCTCTTTGGATGCAGAACAGAGAATCCACCTATGTAGGGAATAGCTTGAAAGCAGGGAATGATGTCCCTCATTGAGCAAGGTGTCATGTCAGTAATTTGCAATCAATATGTTTCTAAATTTGAATATGAACTTGCTTGGGAACATGCCAGCACTTTTTCTAGTCTCTGTCCACATGCAGTTGAAGGATTGGGTTTTGGTTGCATAAACATCACCTCAGATGTTTGGACTCTTAAGAAACTGTTTTCAAAGGGATCTTTTTCTAACAGGGACCAGCCAAGGTATTTTAGCACAGAAGGAAGAAAGGTTTCCTCAAAACCCCTTTGTCAAAGCAGACGTTGCAATGTGGGGCAAGATAATGAAGGGTTTCACTCACATTTCTTTGCCCAGTGCTTGTATGAAGGTGTAAAATGTTAATTTGTGTAGCCCACCTGTGGATTTTATTTTTGCTCACTATTACAAGGAGCAATACTTTGTTCTGTGTCTCTCCATGAAATATGAGAGGCCTTTTTTCATGCTTATAATTACTAGTGAAGTTATTTGGTCTGTAATTCTCCAGATTTTTCTTACTTTTTCTGAATGACTTTTGCAATGGTCTGACTGATTGTTTGGGGGTTGAACACTCCCATACAAGTACTCCATCCACCAAATCTCAAACTGAAGCTGTGCTTTGGTGGCAGTTAATTGGGAGTTACTTCTGTTTTTCTGCAGTCTGTAGGTGCTATCCCTGTTTTTCTTGGAGTAGCGTTTAAAAGCTTCGGTTCAAGATCAGATTCCTTCTACACTAAGTGACATCTGGACATATTGAAAAAGGGGGTTCCTGTTCCAGAGACTTTATAGCTAAGTTACACTTCTACAGTGAAAAAGAAATCTTGAAAACAAAGATTGAATAACTATTTCAGAGGAGCCATGGAGAATAGTATTGGTCCATCCAAATACTTCTGGATAATGCATTGCCTTGAATTTGAGGGAGTTTACCTGGCCCTGTTGTCAAACTGAGTATTAAAAAGTGATGTTTTGAAGGCGAGTTGGGTGCACAGTAGTGGGCTGTATACACTGACTTGACATGTTGACCCTGACTGTTGAGATCCCATGGTACCTCTTGGAATATGTATGTGTGTATAGGAGAGGAATAAACAGAGCTCTTAAATTTCGAGAAGAGAAATCACTGTATCACTGCTTTCTCTCTGACCTTGAATGGTCTTGAATTATTAAAGAGTCTCTTAAAAGTGCAACCTAGTTTCCAGGCTCTGTAACTTTAAAATGGCATAACCATTGTGAAATTTAGTTACAGAACCATTTCGGCAATTTTTTCTGCATCACTTTAATGACAAAAATTGAATCTTTCTCTTGCTTCACAATATTTTATCATGTTAATTAAAAATAATAATTTTATGTACACTGCAGTTCTGTGAATTCAGGATACCAAATGATTGAACAACTCATAATACTCTTGCAAAAGTATCTTGAGTAGTTGTATTACTGAGGGAGTTTCTGATAGCTGAGCAGCACCAGAAGAACTTGCATAGAATATGGTTAATTTATATAGGGATCTCAGTAGCTTTTAAATACCACTGGAGTACAAAGGTATTGTTTATGCTGCCTGTGAGCAGAAAGCAGACTCTACTGTGAGAACCAGAGTTGGGCTAGACTTTGACTGGCTTAACAAAAACACATACCTTTAGGCAGCTTGGACTTGGAATGAGAAGATTTTGAAATAATGATATAATGATTTCCTTGGGTTAGAAGTTTTCATACAAGAAAAGTCTCCTGTGTTCCTATATGATGCAGGTGGTGATGGGATGTAGTCTTTGCCCCAGACTTGCCCTTGACACAGCGAGGTGGAATCAGGACTACAGCTGTTGACAGCTTATTATTTTTATATCTCATTTATTAACATCAAAGAAGTGACATGTCTCCCAAATTCCCAAGTCCGGGTTATTTTATGTTCTCTTGTGCACAAGTGAGCTTTATATACTGTAAGAGAAACTTGCAATGGAAAAGTCATCCAACCCTCTCCTCACAGGCATAGACCTATGCCCATGTTTAAGAAGGTTCCAGAAACTGGTTCTCCTGCAGGAGCACTTGCAGGCTATGGTCAAAGCTGAAGCCTTGGCCGTGGGACAGCTTCAGGTCTTGCAAGTCCCTTTGAGCTCCATCTAACAGGGAGGCCTTTGAATTCTGGCTTATTGTCAATGTTTACAGCAGTGTGAGTAGAGCCAATTAGTGACTTGTGCTTTGTGTGTGCTGTAATAACAGAGATGCTGTTTTACCACTTTGCTAAATGGCCACAAGGCAAACAAACTTCCTCTTGACTCTGAGGAGAGAGCTTGTAGTGAAAGACAGTCCCTCCTCATTAAATACCAACCTCTCACTGTTGGGCAGGAGTATCTAAAGAAAGCAGGTGAGGGAATGTCCAGGTGTGTGCTGAGAGGAGGAGCGGGGCGGCTCTTTTCAGTACTGATGTGGGACAGGGTCTGTCACTGCATATTTATGGTGGTTCCCCTGGAATAACAGTGCAGTGCAGTATTTGATGGCTGTTGGCAACTGTTTGCTAATACAGATGCACTTCCTGCCATGCAATCTGTGCCCATGCAGAGCTACTTCATCAAAGGCTGGGGGAAATGGGAAGGGGTGGAGAGGAGCTATTAATTTTGTCCCTTCAGAAAAGCAGAGTCCTGTGGATTCTGGTACCATCACATCCAGTTTTTCTCTTTGTGCATTTGTCACAGATCAAACCCTACTTACCTCTGCCTTTAAATGTAATTACTGTAAATTCTAGGCTCCTGCACCATGCTAGAGCTGTGCAAAGGTCCTGCAGGAATCTGTCCTCCATGGCTAAGGTATGGAAATGCTGCCAAGACGTGTGACCTGTCCCTTTTGCTTCCTCTGTCATAATAAAGCAGAGACATCTCTCGAAGTTAATTTCAGAATGTTCTTTATTGTCAGAAGTAATTTGGTGGCCTTGAAGGTCTGATAAACCCCACCCCTGGACAATCAAATGCACTTTTGGATGTTTGTGATGTGATTTGCAGTGTGTAAACAGCTTCCAGACTCTGCACTCTCTTTATCTGGATCTGTAGACTAAAAATTGTGTGGGTTTTAATTAGGAGATAAAACTGCTCAGAGATGAAATATTGAAAGGAGACCTGCTTGCAATATGCATGTGCTTCCTTTTTCTGACACGTGCTTATGAGCACACCCGCTCTTGGTGAGGAGGAGCTTCAGCTCTGGCTCTGTCGGTGGGATTGGGACTTGGTGGAGCTATGGAGCTCCGGCACCGAAGGCTTTGGTTAGGGATGGCCCACTGAAGGATCCCCCTTGTGTCTCTGCTGATGCTGGGGACCAGCACAAGGCTGTCTTTTGTTGGCAGAGATGTAGCTGGAGCAGGCAGCTCCACCAGGGCAGTCTGTAATGACAACTGCAGAGCTGAGGGCTGTGGCACCTTCTGGTGTGAAGCACTGTGCCCTCAGGACCACAGAGCTCTCCCTGTGCAGCATGGGTGTGTGTGCAGCAGCCAAATGTGGGAGGGTGTGCGACCCCTGGGAGGTGAAAGGCAACGCCACGTGGCTCTGGACCTGTCCCTCGCAAAACTTGCATGGTAAGGATAAATAGTAACAGTTGGTTTCTGCTCTGCGAGAGGAATTAAGCATAATAATGTGTTAGCCTAGACTGCTACCTGCCAGAGTTAGACAGACTCAAGACTGGGATAAAAAAAGATTGTCGTCTGATTTTTCCATCTGGATGAGACTGTTCAGTTTGCTGCCGACTGTGCCTCCGGGGGCCGAAGCGGAGTGACTGCTGCTGCACTCCCTGCCTCGCAGGAGGAGGTTTGGCCAACAGTAAGGGGTCCTGCAGGAATACACATGCCCTTCTGGAGAAAACAGAGATGTAGATCCAAACATGTTGATGGAAAAGAACCTGAAAATACACACATTGACCAATTGGTGTCTCTCCCCCAACTTGCTGCTCACAAAACTGAAGTGACTTCAGATGCTAGATAGATTTATTGAAAATGTTTTCATCCTGCTTGTCATCAGTTTAAAAATATATTAGAAAAGAAATGAAGCTGCAGTTGTAAAGTATACAGCATATTAATGCTAAAATGATATGACCAGCATCCTATAAAAAGAGGATTTCTATTTCATATCTAGAAATTAAATTGTATGCAATTATGGCGAGACCATTTATCCTTTGTCCAGTCCAGCTGTCCCTACCTCTTCAGACAAGCTTCCCTGAACAAATGAGTTTTATAGCAAAAACACAAATAGTGATTAGCACAGAAACAGTATTTATTCTAATTATCCTCCAGTGGCTAGACTACTGTAAGAGTTAAACCTCATTTGCATCTTTCTGCAAACAGATGTGGCTGTAGAGAGCTGTGGTATCGCAGACAGCAAGGCTGGTGTGTAGGGGGTGTGGTGTGTCAGCTTTCTGATCTGGCTGGTTAGGCTTATAATTTCCTACCAGTTTATAACAATTTCTGGTTGTTTGATTGTAAAAAGAAAGGCAAGCACTTTGGGACTTGGGCAGCAGGGAACTGACTTACCCAAATGCCCTTCATCTGAACATGATTTGTTAATTTTAGATTTAAAGACTATGCTGCCTGATATCATATCTGCTTCAGCCTATGATTTGCTTCCTTGTATATTTTATTTTTAACTGCAAGGTTTTACATCCGTATTAATAAGTCATCCAAGAAGTATTGTAGCGCTAAATAATTTGCATTTTCCAAGTGAAATAATTGTCATGATTTCCACAAATATAACCATCTGGTTTGCTACAAGTGACACAAATATAATGGAACATGGTCTAATGGAAGAGACAGTCTTCAGAATAGGTTTTCAAGGATTCTTTATTGCTTTGCAATGCATTTTTTGTGAAAAAGGCAACTGGATTATAGTTCAACTTACATCCTAACCTGGTCATTATTTAAAATCACTGAGTCATTTTTAGTCTCCAACTTTTTCCTCTTCATAAGTGGCTTTATGGATGGACAGCATGTCAGTTGCTAACTGAATTTCAGTTTTTAGGAAGGGCTGTAGTCATATAACTCAGGATGATAAAAGTCCTATTTAATGGGGAATACTCCTTTGCCATGGGCATGATCAATAAATTAAATAGATTAATTAAGTTGAGCTGTCAGCACCAAGGACTGTTATGAAGTCAGGCCAGGAGAGTTGGCCATTTATCAGAGGCAAAAGTTTGTCAAGAAAAGGCAGCCTTTAATGGGTAATTCTGGAATGCATGCAAATGAGCAAGTACATAAAAAGTCTAGCAAAGAATGTCTGTCATCTAATCACAAGCGGTATAAAAGGAGGTGGATACGTCTGTGTAAAGTCAATAAATTTGCTTATCAAACTTCTTTCTGTGAATTTTTGAACTTCAAGTTCTGAGGAGATGAACTGGCTTGTAATGTGGGTATATAGTCTTAGGTATTTCCATTTTTTAATCTTCACTGAGAAACTGAATTGGTTTTATATTTTGAGATATATATACAGACACAAACATATACATATATATGTATGAAGTGGTTTAAAATGCAAGCTTATTAAAAACTATGAAAACTTTTATTGCTTTCAGAGCACTCGGAGAAATTATGCTCTGCAGGTAGAGTTCAGCACAGAGATTGGTGCCAGACCAATACATTCCTTTCACTTCAGGACAGGAAACTTCTGGGGTTGTTTGTGCCTCATTCTGTTCTCTGCCTACAGGAGGGTCCTTTCAGTTCTGACCTGGGAGAGTCCTGAGTGCTGTGGGCATCTGAACAGGGGACCCTGATGGCTGAACCAGGCTCTCTTAGGACCATCACTGGAGAGGGACAGTCAGCGGTTTCAGTGCTCACTTACTGAGGGTCAAGAGACAGAAGGCCACAGGTGCTGCATGTCTTTAGTTTTGCCCTGTGTACCTTAGGTTGCAGACAGGAGATTTCTCTGGCAGTTGTAGGTGTGGTGGCCGAGGGAGCTCTGTTAATCCCGTGTCACCGGAGGAGCCCATGAGGCCGGCGCAGTGCGGGCGGCAGAGCAGCAGCAGCTCCCGGCTCTCGCGGGCGGAGGAGCTGCTTTGCCATGGACCTCTTTGCTACCACGTGTTTCTCTGCGGATGCAGTGGGAGTGAGATGGTGCGTGCTTCCCAATGTGGAAAGCGAAGCAGTGCATATAATTGCATGAAAGTTGCATCTCTGTTTTGGTACTTCCAGTTTAGCTGTAAAGCCCTGGCCATATGGATGCACTCCTACAGCCGCTCTGGAGGCAAGCTGAGAATAAAATGAGCTGTGTGCAAGTGCTGCAAGCCTGTGTAAATGAAACCTGCCTGACAAACCAGAAACATGCCTTTTTGATGTATAATAAAAATAAAATTCTCTCAAGGCAAAGAACCTTATGTATGCTCAATTCCTGTTGATTAAATACTTCTGAGCTCAAAACATCAAGGGAGTGAGCCAGGGATGCTGGTGTCAGTGTACTGACCTATCAGGAGAAACATGGAAGAGGGCAGCGCTAGAAAAATGTGCCCAGCCATGCAGGCAAGGCCAGGGTCTTTGTTGTAGTTCAGAGAGATCCTCTTTGCAAGAGTGAGAAGGTGCAAGGAAGAGCAAGGACTTGCTTGCTCTTGTCTTGAGGCTGTTCAGGAAAGGCAGAGCTGGAGAGCAGGGTATGCCTGACCTTGGCCTGCTGAAGTACCACTGGGGTGGAAGAGGATGAAGATGAGAGACTGTGTCTGGTGATAACTTCTGGATTGTTTCCCCTGCTTGCTTAGTGGAGTGATGGGAATCACTGCCCCATGCTGTAGTCCAGAGTTTTGTCTTGTAGATTTAGGAGAAAAGTTAAAAATACTCCCAGGTGGCTGAATAGTGTGAACTGGGCTCCTTAGAGGGTAATTAGGGTAATTTGTGACATTAGCCTGTGGGCTCTTGATGAACATTTAAAAAATGGCCCTGGTACTTCAGCTGTAGGAAAGTCAGGCTTTTTGTACTTTTTTTTCTTATACTATTATCAGCAGCTGTGAAGAGTGATGCAATCCATATGCCGTATGGAGCACCTATATATAAAAATCTGACATATGGATGTTGTGAAGTTCTTGGAAGATTCCACATGCTTGAGATCACCCACGTGTTAAAAACATTCTGTTTGGGAATTAGTTGTTGAGATTTATGTTAAATTCCCCAAAGTGAAACCAGGCAAATTGTACTGGGAATGTTTGTAGCACGGAGTCAGGTCTTTATTACTCTTTTCAGTCCCCAGTGGAGAACCACATGTTTTGGGAAGGATGTGTTTGGCTGAATGTTTTCAAGATGTCTCTCCAGATAACTTTTACTGGATTTCTTAACCTGTTGGATCTGAGATGTTTCTAGCTTGTTGTTCTTTAGTGTCATCTCCTGCCCCTCACTAGCTGGGAGCCTCTGTCCCCATAGGCAGTATGGGAAGGGAGGATGAGGCACAATATCACTCAACACCTGGTTTCTCAATTAAGTCTTCAGGATTGTTTTGCTGCATAGAAATTAAGGCAACCTAGTTGCTGCTGTTTCTGTGGGACTTGAAGAAGGTAAGGCATTCCAATGGATTTAGAAATTAGTAAAGCACGCAGTTTGCAGGAAGCTGCTGCCTTTCCTAACACTGATTTTTCATGCTCCTGTAGCTCATCATGTCAGAATGTTTATTTGGAAGTTCTCCATGGCTAGCTAGCATGAGTTGGCCAGACTTTTTTTTTTTCTTTAAATCTTTTTTTATGCACTGAGATGGGAATCCACCCTTCTACTGCTGATTTGGCTGATGCAGCAGGGCTGGCTGCACTATCCTCCCTGAGGAATTTGCCATTGGAGCATGAGAGTGAGTGACGAGGTGGGCATAAGGCTTGGTGGGCATGTTGGCTCCACACAGATGGAGACTGAGCAAAATCAATGACTGAGTGAGCAAATGGTAAGGAGGAAGGTACATATAAACTGAAAAGACTTTTCAGTTTTCCTCACTGTTTAAGAAGCACAGAGCAAGCGCTATAAAAATACAGCTGAGTAATATGGAGTTGGTTGATCCTCCTCTGGCCTCAGCAAAGGCAGATGGAAATGGGCCCATTTATACACTGATTTTGGGGCTTGTTCAGAGTGAGTGTCAGTAAACACTGCACAAGGATCATGATCTAGGGTGGGCTTTATTCCTCATATACCATACTTCTCCCAGCACCTGGGACGTGCTGTGCCCCCAGATGTTTGTACCAGTACTGTGAGTTTTCATGAAAGACATCTCAAATTGCTGCTGTCCTCTCTGTCGATTTTGTTCTTGTGGAATGGCAGAGGATTGACAGTGATTTGGATTCCGCTTTCTGAAATGCTTAGTCCAGTGCTTCAGTGATGTGGAGTAGCAGCAAGCAGTGCACTTTGGAGCTTGGTTATTTAAGAGCTCAGGTTACAGATGTACATAAACCTCTTACTCCCCAAAGAGCTGTCAAGGTAAAGTAAATTCCACTGCCAATAAGTGTTTGTTGTAATCTGTGAAGCAATAGCAGGAGACCGAGCCTACAGCACATGTCTGTACATCACTTTAATCTGTAAACAAGCTGGAATGATTTCTAGTTCATACCTGTGTCTTAGTTACATGCACGTGCTGTGCTACAGTAAATTCTACTTGCTTAAAATCCTTTGCAGGGAAGAAACATTTTTCTGGCTTTTATTTGAAATGAAAGCTGTTCCCTGGGGTCATGTCAGCTGCAGAAATCCAGACCCCAGCACAAGTGTCTGCATTAAAAACTGGGCTTTGGGCTCCATTAAAATACTGTGACTGCACATGTCACAAACAGAGACAGGCAGCACAGTGGCACAGGCGCTTAAAAGATTGCATCCCACTTAGAAACTGGGGGACTTTTCAAACTGCAGGGCTGCAATCCTGGGAAAAGAAACAACTATATCCTCTCTTTCCTTTTTCCAGCCCCCTATCTCCAGCCTCTGTCAACTCTTGGCTTTAAACTTTCTTTGAAATTATGTGCTTGTCTCTTGGTAGAGTTCCCTGGTATTTTAATTGGGGATGGCAGGTGAGGCATAAAGTCAAAGACCTGGAAATAACCTGTAAAATTAAAACAATGAAGTCAGAAAGACAGAAAGTCAAAAAGACATCAGAAAGACACTTCAATTAAAAGCGGTGATGGTAACTGCCAGATTTTTGGGAATGTTGGCAAACTCGTGATTAGATCACACAGAATTGTATAAAACTTTTAAGGCCTTTGACTATGAACAGGCTGGAGGACTCCGAGAAGAGAATGGCCAGGCTCCAGTAAGAGATGTGTATTGTGACAGTTTGCTACACATTGTGTAGGCAACAAGTCGTGCTGATGTGTTAATGCATCTTTTTGACATTTCTGAGGAAAGTAAATGTCATCTTCCCCTACAACACATTGCATGTTGTTATATGTGTACGTATGCATGTCATTGCCATACATGTGAGCAGAGAGTGCCCTTCACTGCCCCTAAGACAAGTGTTGACCTGCTCTGTTCTGGCTAGGTTTTGTAGGTGGCTCATTGCCATGATGTAGGAGTGCCTTTTATTTCTATAGCAAGCACTTTGACCACCACCTATTTAATATTAAGTCTGTTTTCTCTCAGTTCCTTCTGGAGGAGGAGGATTGGAGCAGAGTGTTTTGGTCAGCTTTGCCGCTCTGCTTTGGTGTGGCACGAGTTGCATCTGTTGTTGGGGAAGTCTGGATCCAAGAGGACTTTGAAGTAGAAGGGATTGGGATTTATGGTAAGGTCACAGTTCCTGGGTGAATTAATTTGTCATATCAGTTGATGAGAAATGCTGTCCCCTGCCCTAGCAGGTGAAGGTGTGCTCTGATTTTAAGCATGTGAGTAGTCCATATTGAGTCTGGATTAGAAGCTGAGATTGCTTTTTGACAGTGTCAAAATAAACTAAAGAGTAATAATAAACCACAAAGAAGAGGATAGGATTTTAAAAACTGAAGACTCTCATCTTGCACATCTTCTGCTCTTGTCCTACTCTTTTTGACTATGAAGCTGAAGCAAAAAGAGAAAAGTGCTCAAGGCTATTCAGATTTTCAGTGCAAAGGGCTAATGTTTTGGTGAGATGAGCAGGAAATAATGTCCAGAGACTTGCAGAAGAGCATAGGGATTTGCAGTGATTTTTGAATCCCTGCTTAGCACTGCAGGTCATTCAAAATCTGAACTATAACAAAGGGCATGTCAGAGACAAGGAGGAGTAGAGAAACAGAGATCCCATAGGTGCAAAGTGCACTAATCTGGATCTAACAAGCAGTTTATGGGTATTATGGATTCTTATTGCTTGGTGTGGGACTGTGCACACTGTTTGGTGCTCTTAGGCAGAATGAACAATTTTCTGAAAGATTTTCCAAGGTGTGAATCCTGGCAACTGGAGTAATGCTGTGTAAGTGCCAATTAACTTCTCTGTAGCTCTTTGGCAGCCTGAGAAAGCCCTACTGCAGTTCTCCCTTTCCCATCCTCATGGGGAAAGCAAAGGCCGGGGAGGTTGAGCCTCAGAGCGTCTGTTGTTATGTGCTGATGGGATCATTGGGGATGGCAGACGGGCCCTGTGGCCCCAAATGGATCTTGTGCATTAGGAACACCCAGGAGGTGAGCGGGGTGTCTGTGAAAGTCTTGGTTTAAGGATCTTACAGTGTTGTAAAGAAGCCCAGGGGCAAAGAAAAGGATCGAAGACAGTTCTCCCGGGCTGTGCTCAGCTGCCTGTGCTGGTGAAGGGGATGAGCCGCTTGCTTGCTGGTCCAGTTCCCTGCTTTGGCACCAGGTTTTGTTTGTATTTCCTTCCAGCCCCTGAAGGAAGTGAAGCAGGGCTCATGCAAACAACTAGACCAACTGTGGGAGCAGAGAAGATGTGTTCTGTAAGGAAATGTCTTTCTGGGTCTAAATAGTATATGATGAAGGCCAGCAGAAGCAATCTGAATTTGGACTTTCTGGATGGCTGGTTCCCTGTCTCGGGTCAGGACACCTAATTTCCAAAAGCATTAAAAATTTCCATACAGCTTTAGACTGTCTCCAGATTCCCACCCACTCAATCTCTAATTAAATGAAAGAATTTCCACTTTATGATTAATCCTTCTTTTCAGGGCAAGCTGCACAATAGTTGAAAAAGTAAGACTTATCTGTCTGCTGCTTTCCTTCTGCCTTTTTAGTTTGCAAATGAATGTAGGGTCATCTTATATCATTTGTCTTCTTAGAACTTTTGCCAGTTTTAATTCTGTAAAATGCAATAGTCATTCCTCATACTTATCTGTAAATTGCATTGAATCTTGTTGCAGTCATATTAGGTGGTAATGATTTATATGCCTTCTAATAATTTATTTGATTATGCCAGCTGTGTTCCATTTTTAAAGAATCATTGAACTAATGCTCTTGTGTAGGGAACAAAGAAATATTTTCCATAGTTCTTACTCTGCCTTTCTGCAGTTTGGTACAGTGCTGCATGTTGTGTTCATTAATATAGTGGTATGTAAGGATCAGGCTGACAATTTATTACAGGTGTTTAATGTTGTTAGACTTCAGGTTGCACAGAAGCTGCGCATGCAAAAGTGGTTTAAACGTGGTGTGTGTCAGTGCTTAGGTGATTCTGCCTCGTGCATGTCACCAGATTCTGCAAGTCTGTGATGGGACTATCTGTGCTGGGCATGGATGGGGCCAGCAGCTCTGAGCTCGGTGGGAACGTGAAGGATGAGTAACACTGTCGAAAATCTCAGTGGCAAGATACGTTGGGTTTTCCTCTCCTTTTCCTTATGCCCCCAAAGTTCTTCTGTGCAGAGCATAAGGAGCTTTGTGACCCCCCTCATCAACAAAGCGCTGGCTGCAGGGAAATAGTTAAGCACAGGTTTAACTTTAGGATTGGAATTACTCCCTGTGATCTCTGAGGCAATTGTTCTCTCAAAAATAAGCAAATAGGAAACGGGGCTGCTGAGGGGGAACAGGGAGAGAAAAGCACAGCAGGACTAAAGGAAAGTGATTCTTCTATCTGGTATGTCTCATATATTGGACACTTTCAGCATCCCCTTTCTTGATGGACTGTCTACCTTGTCTGTTTTCTCTCCCTTCTGGAAATGTGTGCCTAACTCCTGGATAATAATACCTCCCACGGCAGCTGACAAAACACAAAGAAGTAGGAAGAAGCTTCAGCTCTAGGGAAAAATTCTTCTCTTCACAAAAAAAAATGATGTAGTTTTCCTTTTCCTTTTCCTTGACTTGCATACTTAGAAAAGCACAGGATGGAACAAAGTCATTGCACAAGTGCAAATAACTTCTGACTTTTTTCTTCCTCTAAGATTTCTCTTTGAAAAATGGTGAATTTCTTTATGAATATGTTGGCACAAAATACCAATTTTTGGCAATGTTTGAATGCTGCTTTTTTTGCCATTTGATAGTAGTACTACACTGCTGAGACACTGCACTTTTGAACAGGATGAAATGTGGTTACTTCTTAGGGAAAATGATTGCAGTTACTTCAGAAGCCAAATTGCTGCCTTTTCCAGAGTTCATGTACAGGCTGGTACTGTGTGTGCCTGAAAAGAGAGGTAGTACAACCCAAAGGGACAGAAACAGTAGGTAGACAAACAGGAAGATATTTTAGCCAGTGTACAAGCACCTGAAAACATGGAGAAAATCAAACAAGAAATCACTTCCTTGCAAGAAATTAAAGCATCCAAGCAATGAAATGAAGAATCAAACAGACATATGATATCCTCTCCCTTTAAACCAGTTTTTTTTTCTCCTAAAGCACTTCAGTTTTTGGAGGAGAATTTGAATCCTGACCCTGTAAAGTGCCTAGTTAGTTCCCAGCTCTGCTCCCAAGTGGCTCAGCCCCTCCAATCCGCTGAAACTGGGGAGCCAGATCCACAGTCTGGGTCACTACATCTGCCCCCCTGGTTACAAAAATACACTCCATGTCTCTTCATCAATTTTTTGTTTCTCTTTACCATTTCTTATTATTGCTTGTATTGCTGTTATTGCATTAATTCTACCATGGAGTGTCACTGTGATTGGGAGTGGGCCTCCTTAACATCTCTGTTCGTGTGCTTTTCAACATTATTTACTTTTTGACATTACTGCAGACAGCTGTGTGCACACAGAACATCTGGGGGCCTGCTGGACTGTGAAACCTCCTGACATAGATGTTTAATTTGCATTGACGTATTTTCACTTTTACTTTATACCTGTTTGCAGCCTTGCATGTCTTTTGGCTCTTTGCTCTTTTACAGATGACAAGTAGCAGAGACCTGAAACGGAGGGAATACCCTTGGTCTTCTGCAGAGCTGTGGTGTGTGAATAAGGGGTTATTCCCAAAACTCTTCCTGTGGCTGCTGAGGAATGTTGGTGTTTAAACAGTTGCTTCTTGATTGCTGATACTCTCTTTTTAAGTGTTATTGTTTCATAATGGTCATTTGCACTTGTACAACCTCCTTGTCATGAGAGTGGTTGATACTTTGCTAAGAGGCTGATTTCAACCTAATCTTTTCACAGACATGGTTATTAGGGAATGCAGCATTCTGCCAGATTTTCTACTCCATTAAGCAGCCACATCATCTTTGTGAAGAAAAGTGCCTGCTTTTATAGGAGTTGGCTTTGGTGTGTTGGGGCCATTTGGGTGTTTACAATCAGTGTTGAAAAGCAGCTGATCCTGCAGGTGCCAGTTCTCTGGCTATCCACAGCTAGTTTTTAATGCAAATCTGAAAGTACCATGTCTGGTACCTTCTTTGCTCCTGGGGTAGCTCTGTTAAAAAGACACGTTAACATGTGTAAGCCGTTGTGCCAACCCCAACCACTCAATCATTCTGTGCATCTCGTGGCCTTCTCTAGACTTGTCAGATTTGTGCAAGCAAGGAGTTGGTCTTCCAGGAGCACAGCTGGTTCCCTGGAGCATGGCTGGTTCCCTGGAGCATGGCTGATTCCCTGGAGCATGGCTGGTTCCCTGGTGCATGGCTGATTCCCTGGAGCATGGCTGGTTTCCTTGGCTGCCCAACAAGGTGCTGCTTTGGGCTCTTCTCTTTTGCCTGCAACTTCCTCCTGAACCATTGTGTTTGCTTGTTGACTAAGTCCTTCCTATTTCCTTGTGTCTGTAGTGACCCTTCAATGAGGTTAGGGGTATTTTTTCCCAGAGATGTGGAATATTTGTTCCCTGCACACGTTGGTCTTTTGCTTACTCTTGAAAGTGCGATGTAGCAAATTGCATTGCTGTCTGTTTCTGTTCTGTTGTTGATTAATCTGTTTTTCCACGAGGGCTCTGTTATGAGAGAAGATTAATATTACAGAGAAGATACTTGTTTGTTTCAAATATTTTGTTTCCTTTCTCTGTTGGGAATACTAGTATAAACACCAGGCAATCTGAATTTAAATAACTAAAGTATTAGTCTTGCTATTCCAGTTGCTTGTCATTACACTTGAGGATATGGTTACAGCTGATTATACAAAAATACCTGAGCCATACATTTTACATTCTCAATCAGCATATTATAGATGAACTGTGAAAATTTGAGATAGCTTTTTATGATAATTGAGAGAGATTTTCCTTGAAGTGTGCAAGACTCTTGAGAGAAGTTGAATTGCTTGTCTGTAATTTTGTTATAAGCTTTACTGGTATTTATTTAACATGCAGTTTATTGCTACTGAATATTTTTCTTATGGCTTGTTGTCAGAGGCTGCACACTCAGAAGGTTGCTCCCAGGTTTGACAGCCTCTGCACAGTGGCTTGCTTGTTTGACCCATCTGAAACATCCTTCAGGAGCCTGACTCATGTGCAAGGCAGCTGTGCACTTATGTGAAGAAAATGTAAATTGTTATTGTCTGAGTGAGCCCCTTCAGCTCCCCCCTTGACATCGAGGGTAATCAGCCAGCCCGCGGCCCTGGCTAAGATTCCTCCAGCCCTTGGACCTTCCCAGACACAAACTGCCAATTGCAACAGATCCCTGATCCTTGGCTTTGGAGGTTTGAGGTTGGAAGCTGGTCCTTGACTCACTCCTACAGGTCTGGGCTGTCCTGTCCCCCATGTCAGTGGCACCAGTGAATTGGATTGACCTGCTCTTGCCTTGGAGGTGTCAGTACCTTACAGGTATTACCCCTATAAAGCTGTGTGGGGCAGCCTCAAGGTGCTCCCTGGTCGTAGAAAATGTGATTCTGGCAGTTAAATACTTCTTAACGGGATGAGGGAATTTCACGTGCTGGGACTGTGCAGGTGAAGGCCAAAAGGGTTATTTTATTGGAGTGAGAGGCTGCTCACCCAGCACGTGACTGCTCAGGCCCTTCAGCCCAGAATGTGCAGCTTTTTAGCACCACAGGGATGAGCTCTGCCAGGTTTGGGGGTTGATGCAAGCACATGGGACAGCAAGGTGGCTTTTGGAGCCCCAGGATCTGGCTCCTGATGCCTCCTTCATCTGCAGAAGCTGGAGTTGACCAGAGATGCTACTGGATTCTTACAGCCCATTACATGTCTTCCTGCTCAGCTCTTCCTTGCAATTATTGCAAATAAAAGTGAAGAGGAGCCATGGTGATTACCTTTTTGAGATTCAGGTTAAATTCAGTTTTAAAAGTAAAAATTAAATATTAAGTTCTCAATTTAAATGAAGCAAGTGAAGCACTAATGCAGTAAACTATAATTTGTGAGATTTTGGTGCAGAAGGTTCAGCTTGTCCTTGGGTAGATGAGATGCAGACTGGCATGCCAGGTGAGAAACAAATATTTTTCTGCCCAGATTTATGGCAATAAGTGGAAAGTTACAACTCTCACTTTTCTTTGTTGGCCCTTGTGAACAAGGTTACTTTATGCTTGGCTGTGTTTGCTGGTCTTGAGTGACAAGAGTTAGTTTCTCCATAGCTTTAGGGTACACTCTCATGTTCATTAGTGTGGGAGATCACTGCTGCTCCTGTCCCTCCCCTCGGCATTTTCATAGAGGTTTTATGCAGCTGGAGATTGGCAGGTGGGATGGGAGAACTGCCTCCTCCAAGGGTGTGTTGTGGGGGACATGGAGGCAGCAGGACAGAGCTTGTGTCTCAGCTTATGCACAAGGATTTGGAGGTCGGGTTGCCCGACTGAGAGCTGGTGTAAAGCCCTTTGCTTTGGTTTGATTAGAGTTGTTTAGCCCAGTGTGTCTTGACTCTGTCCATTCAGCCATGCTCTCCGTTTGTTTTAGTGTTTGCAGCGTCAACCTCTGGGGCATTAACTCCAGAGGAGACTTTTGTCTGTTTACCAAGATGGGAATTGCCTAGTTTGGGGGTAGGCTGCAATCCCTTCAGAAAACTCATCTTTAATATATTTCCTGTAATCACAGCTTAAAAACAAACACACATTTCCAAAATGTTCCTCATTTTTTACCCTGCTATTTCTCGCACAGGCATTAATCATCCACTTCTCCATGTAAGTACAGAGCACAGCCTATTGCAGTGAAGAACTGACTTCTCATGCCTGGTGAAAAAAATGAGTGATTTTACAGAGAGATTCCTATCACTCTGGGGAGCAGTGATCGTGCTGGAAAAATGTTCACTGACCTGTGTGACACAGGTACCATGTGTGTCGTGATTTTGGTGGTGTTCACTCTGTAGAACATCCTACCTTACACTACAAAGCTACAGTATTGGCTTTAGGGTTGTTTAAACCCAGCCTGGCTTGATAATCATTAGATTATCAAGTGTGTGCCGGCTCAGGTTGTGCAGGGCATGACACTGGAATTTTGGGGTGCCCACTTTTTGCTTGCTGTGGTTTGGTGAAGATGCTGGGGCTTATCCCAGTGAGCCTTAGCACTGGATATGTTTAGTCCAAGTTATGGTTGTGAAAATGCAGGTGTTCCTGCAACAGTGGCTTAGAGATGTGTAGATATTATTTCCCTCTCTCTGGAAGGCACGAGTTGTTCAGCAGGGTGGGTGCAGTGTGCCCAGGTAGTGCCCCAGTGCCTTGCTCTGTCATTTCTGCTGCTCTCTATTAACCCACTTCACCAGGCCCCTTCCACCACAGTCTTGTCTCTCTGACCTGAGCCCTGCTCACCCTGCACCTCTCAGACCCACGGGGTGAGCCCAGAGCAGCAGCAAGCTGGACCTGAACTTTGGCTTTCTGTGCAGTCCTGGGCTCAGGGACAAGGGCTTAGAAAGGAGAGATGGTTTCTGGTGAGGATGAACTGTCTGGCTCAGCAGGCTGTGGAGGCAAGATCTGAAATCCTGAAGAGGCTGGAGCAGGATTTGATGTTTTTACCTTGTGTTGCCACAAGCAACCTCCTTGTGTCATAAAGCAAGATCTGTTCTTTATTGTCTTTGGATTTTAAACTGCCTTAGTCAGCTCTTGCAGCAGATGGTTCAAGCACAGCATACACAGTCTGTGGCTGCTGGAGCACCTTCATGCTCCTGGATATGGAAACAGGGCTGCTGAGCCTGGGCCTGTGCTTGTGGGAGCACAGTGTTTGCAGGCAGGCCATACCCAGCCCAGGAGTGGGATCTGTATTCAGGATGGGGTCAGGGGTTCATCAAAAAGAGCATCCCTCCCACCCCTGCCAGCCGGCAGTGCAGCCATGGGTTTGTGCAGCGAGTCTGAACTCCCTGCACCGGGGCCAGGGATGAAGTCTGTGCAAGCCTTATGTCCACATCCCCTTTGCAGCCTGAAAACAGGCAAATGACAGTGGAACAGGCAATGAGACCACCCCAGTGATTTGAAAATACATTGCTCCATAATTTCCTGTGTAATCTTACACTGTTCTGCAGGAACCCAACAAACCAGTGCCTGCCAGAGACCCTGTTCTAGGAGGCGCCTGTTGTTCAACACAAATATTGCTAAATAGGAATTTCAAGGTAGCAGGTTTGTAGCAGTGGGGGGGAAGGTAGAAGTGGGCTTAAATTTGCAGAAATCTTTGACTGCAGTAAAGCTGTGGACCAGGATGTTTAAAAATTTAGCATGAAAACAACAGACTGGCAGCCTGCAGTACCGAAGATTTAAAAATTAAAATGCCACCATGCTTAATGGAATCACCAAAAGTAACGATAAAAATGTAATTACTTCTGATGAGACAAATGTCCTATTAAGTAAAGAATACGGTAACTCTCAGTTGGCTTGGGTAGCCTAGGTAATTTAAAATGAGTTATATTTCTTTGAGCTCAATATGCAAGTGAACTGGAGATTATATATAGTTACTATTTGCAGGATAAACAGCCAGTAATTTAAGTTGATTATGAACAGACCCAAATCCTTGGAGTGATTATGGCCATGCTGCTGTTTGGGGTCAGTTTAACTCAGGTTTGACATTGAGACCTGATTTCCAAAAAGCACACAGCTGTTAGGTTACTGAGCATTAGTGTTCATGCAGTTTGTTTTTCTTATCTCTTCTGTGGCCTGAATGCATTCATACTTTGACTCTACAGGTACATGAGTACAGTGGGAACAGTTTCTTTTCAGGTTTAATGCAATTTAATTGACACAATAGTAAAGACCTTATTTTTCTACTGAATTTCAGACTGTTAAAATTGAGAAGACAAACATCCTTCAAAGCTACTATGGCATTTGATTCTTAACTTCAGTCAAGAACCAGCTTGTTTGTAAAACAGAAGCAATGTTACTAAATGGTCAGTCAGCTGCCATGATGGAAACAAAATAATGAACAGTCCTCCATAACTGGTTTGAGTTTAGAGCCTACAATTTCCTCAGACTTTTCTCCTCTATATGCATGGTTTAAAAAATCCCAGCACCCAAAACCCTGAAAAACTCAGAAAATAAAAGTAAACATGCAACATTTTTTTTGGCAGATCTTTTTAAAAGATGGAGAAGTCTGATGTGAGGTAAAGCAGGATCAGACATGCTATGCTGATTTACACTGACAGATGTAAGTGGTATTGAATTCACTGAAGCTGTGTCTGTTCATAACAGGAATGAACTTGGCCAGATGATTACACTCCATTTTAATAGAAAATAATGAATATTGATTAATACTGTTGGACGTGTTAATACTGTTGAAGCAGTAGCCAGAGGAGACAGATGCAATAAGGTATATGGCAGGTGGTCCTGCCTTCCTGATGTATTGGCCTCATGGTGCTGCTCTGCTCCAGGGCTCAAAACAGCCAAGCAGGGCTTGGTGTGAATCAGGGGCTGGTCTGTCCTGGTGCTCATCTGTGGTTTGGGCTGGGATGCCTGTGCAGGCATGGATTCTGCTCTGGGTGGTAGAAATGGCTGGATTAATGTTTGAGCTGCCTGTATAAATTGGAAGAAATACCTTATGGAAAGACTATAGTGATTATAGTTTGGTAGCTGTTGAGCATCCTAACAGAGGTTGGCTTTCTAATGGACTTGGGCATTAGTAATGAGGAACCTGGATGTGTCTGCTATGGAACTGCTGAGCATGGAGAATTTATTGTTAGCTGAGCTATAATCAGAGCTATTGAGAGTTTAAAAATAGTATGGCCTGCTGGGAGGAAAAGGTAAGAGTATGTATTAACATATTGTATTTATACCCACAGCATGCTTTTCTTTCAGGAGGTGAGTTTTAATCGTAGTATGTTACACACGTGGCACAGATTTTGGAGATACCTGCATGGTTCTGAGGATGCTGTGCCTGCATGGCTCTGAATCATGCTCCACAGACTGCCATGGCTGTGGAGATGCATGGGAACATGTGGGAAGGCCAGAGGTGGCTGTAGACAGGGAAGGGGCAGTGGGTCTGTGCAAGACATTTCTTGTGCTATAATGCAGTGGGATTTAAATTTAGAACTCGTGTGCAACCCAGTGTCAAGTCAGAAATGTGTGGTTGAAAGTGTATAATCAGCTCCAAGTGGCTGCCTTGTAAATCTCAGGAGTGGAAACTGGCCTCGGGCTAGCAGCCGTCTCTGCCGCATCTCTGCTCGAGTGAACTTTAATTTGACTCTTTATCAAGAAAAGCAGTGAGAGAAAGAGGGGGAAAAAAAGATGAACACAGCGTGAGTTGCTTAAAATAGGCTTTGTATGGATAAAGGCAATTTTGATGGAGACTTTGCGAAGAGTTCTGTGTGCCCTCAAAGAAAAGCGAAGTCCTGTTAGAAAGTGTAACAGGAGAGGGAGGGGCAAGAGAAACTCAAGTGCTCTGGATCTGACTTTGGGAGCTCCCTTTGACTTGATTGGGTTGAAAGTGTGCACAGCGCTTCCAAAAATGAAGTGATGTTACAATCTGGGACCAATCTGCAAAGCAGTCTGCACTCTGTGCAGGGATTTGTTTGCTTAAGCTGCTGCCAAAAGTGAAACGAGCATCTGCAATGGCACCAATAACCAGCATGCAGTTAGTGTGCAGAGGTGTTCAGGGAGGGAATCAGGGCATTAAACACTTTCTGAAAGTTTGAGCAGCTCCTGGCTAGGGAGTTTTTTTGTGATATCATAATGTGAAGTCTACATTATGAAAAGAAATTATTGATGCTGTGAAACTCAGCAAACCTTGTGAGGTCTGCCTCGATTAGATGTGGGTATGTTGTAGTCTGCCAGGGAGCATTTTGAGCCAGCTGTGTTTCACACATCTTAGACAATGTAAAATAAAGAAAATATTAGTGACAAATGGAAGTTTAATCTCAGGCGAGTTTACAGTCCTGGGAACAATATATTCTGGAGCAACCTGTTACTGATTTTAGGGGGAGATGCTTCATTTTGTGGGTGCTAAGCACAGACTTACTCAAAGGAACCACCAGTTCACAGTGTCAGTGAACCAACCAAGATCTGAAACTCAATTTGTTCTTAAATGAGTGAAGGGACTTTTTATAGTTGTGGTCTGGTAATTTAGCGTTTTATCATTTTCATGGGTAAAATACTTGATATTTAGCAAACTACAAGTTTTACACATGTCCGTATGTTGACAGCAAACATAAACATTTATATGAAGTAACACTGAAAATCTGTATTTTTCACACATTGGAAGGTGTCTGAGTCCATTCTATTTTCCCTGGAGGAATATCAAAATAATTTTAAAAAAGGAAACTGGATATAAAAATAGTGGTACGTGAGTATTCTATATATATAGATCTACTAGAAAAACTGCTGTTTTCCTTTTTTTTTCAGGAAAACAAGAGTGACATAATCCCACTGTGTGCATATGTACAACGTTCATGGCCTAAAAATCAGTCATGGAAATAAACAGAAATTCAAGTAGCTCGGTCTGCTCAGCTTGTAGAATGTAGCTTGTAATACTCACCCAAAGAACTACAATCTGATTAGTGCTGTAAACTCTTCCCTTGGGGTTTTTTTTCCCCTTACCTGGCGCAAAGCATTGTTTTTTCTTCGAAGTCATCAGAGTGCTTGAGAAGGCAGAATGTATTGAGACTTTCTAAAAAGTAGAAATACCTGTCTGCTTACCTTGTCAGGTGGTTTCAGTTGAGTCATGGCATGACCAGTCTTGGGTTTGCAGTGGAAAAACCCCCGTACTTCAACATGCCAGTCATAAGCTTACACACAATCTGCTTTGTGTCTTTGCTGCCTCCCCACTGATTCATTTGGTGCCTGGAAATTCAAACCTGGGCTTGTTCACATCTTCACAGCCTAGAACAGTAAAGCAAACTGGCATAAAACCAATTATAAACTGTGAAACCCCAAAATATCAGGGAGGAATAAGCAAGAGTTATTTTTGAAGCATCTACTGCCACCTCTTTTGTTAGGAGAAAGGTAGTTGTGAGCTTCTGAGAGATACTGTGGTAGATGCTGAAGCCTGTCATAAAGCTCTTTGTTCAAAAAGAAAGCTAATGTAAACTATTTGAAGAAGTGTTTACCAATAAACTTAAATATAGCTTTAGCCATCTTCTGATCTTAGAGTCCTCCTTTTCTCTCCAACCCCGACTACTTACTAAATTTTCTTGTATTGAAACTAGGTGAATGCTTACAAAAAGCTTTTTTCCCCCGTTGACATCCATATTGTTGGAGAAAATTATGTTAAATCCCCTTTAGCTTAAAGCCAATTAGAGCTAGTAATGAAGTCTCTGTTCTTGTGTGCTGTTTCTCTTGTAACTATGATAATTACATAAGGATAGGGGCATCTGTCTGGGAGTTCAGCAGGCTGAGAGTCTTGGGTGTAAAGCTGAGATCTGTTTGAGCTGTGGATGTAGTTGGATCTGTGCAGTTCCACTGCTGGAGCCAAACTGTCCCATGGCTCTTGGCTTACAAACAGGCAGGGTCTGGTGCCCAGGGAGGACACCAGCACGGTCAGTGCATCCAAAGTCAATGTCTGCCTCTGTGAGTTGTAGGGTGAGCTGTCTTCATTTTCAGCTCGAGTGTAAAGTCTGGAAAAAAGTTGCTAAGAGGTTGTAAAAGTCTCTCAATATATAGTGCTTCTGGTTTCTTCACTCATTTAACTGTTGTTTGGGCCTGCCTGAAGGTATCTGAGCCCCTGAGCTCCCGATGGGAGTGGGTGAAGAAAAAAAAAAGGGTGTAGTGGGATGAATGTGTGTAGATCATGTATGTGTGACTGTAACAGACCACCAGGCTTTGACCTTTTGAGTCTGAGTTCAGTGATTAGGAAGGAAAGTAGTGAGAACCTGCTCCCAGATACCTCTTTTACTCAGTCAATGGGAAATGAAATGGGAAATGAAGCTGCCACTTCGAGCAAGTTATTTTAAAGCTGAAAGCTTTGAAGGTCAATCCCACTGGAGTGACATTTTAGCCAAGGGGAGCAGAGAAGAGATCATTCCGTGAGTGAAGCAGAAAGAGTTGTGACCTTAATGGAGTTGTAAAAGCAGAACAAGACGCTATGGAAGTGAGTTCCCATATCCAAGGAAGGGATTTATAATAAATCAGGGACAGAATGAGCAGAGAAGAAAAGTGTGAATGCTTTCCTCTTTTATTGTCATAAAAAGCAGTTTTGCAATTGACTTATTTTTTTCAAAATTAGTTCTATTTGGTAACCATCATTAAAATAAACTCTAACTGCAGGTACAACAATATGTGAACAGAATGATCTCTTATCCCTGAGGATATTCTGTTCTTATCTATTGATGTTCTTTGCAGAGGTAATTCAGTGGTTTGTAAAAGATCCATCAGAAATCTGTATGGTTCTAGAGGGATTGACCATATATTAGAGTTTGTTCAAGGCAAGATTTTCAGAATGTTTAAAAATATGAATGTGGTATTTGAATTTCATGCTCTCCACAGGGCTCCTGTGCAGTTTGTTGATGACCAGTGGATTCCAAAATTTTGTCTGATGTTGTCTGCTTCAAGTTTGCTAGAATTTCTCTGGAGGTGGGGCAATTCCCAATTAAAACACTGTGACAAGAGCAGCAATGCTCTGACAGCCAAAATCTCCAAATCAAGATGTCTTCCTTTAAAGATGTTTAAGGTTCATAGCTGGGATGTAGGACTTGTAGAGCACTGCTCATGTTGAATGCTCTGGAAATGCAGGCAGCACACAACAGGGGTATCATCCCTGGGTAAAACTAGATTGGATGTGCTTGGAAACATCTTGGTCACAGGTAGAATCCCCCTTAATCCCTCCTGCTTTACTGTAGTCAAATTTATTTAGGGTATCTTGCTTGCAATTTGTTTCCTATTACAGAGATTTCTCAAGTTCTTACCATGTTTAATTTTTGCTTCCAACTGAAATATAAGCCTTCCAGACCTATGGGTTAGTGCTTCCAAAATGTAAGTGGGGATTTCTTAAGGTTCTTAAAAAATTCTAAATTATTAGTGTTGTTTGTATTTCAATTCTTTGAAACCCACCTCTTCATATTAAGAGCCAAGTCCACGAGGATGTCAGGAACATGGATTATGATGAAAGAATTAACTCGTCTCCCTAATATAGATCAATCCATCAACTATTGTAACACTCTTACTGATCTACAGGAAGAAGCAGAATGACTTTGATAGACTGATCAACCCTCTTAAATCAGCTTAACCTCCATTCCTCGTTCCCTATGCCATGTTTCTTGCACATGCACAACTTGCTTTCAGGGCTCTGCTCCTGAGCCTGTTACCTCTTTGTGTAGCAGAATATTGAACTGTGTTTTCTCTCTGTGGGAATGAAACCTTCTAACAAGGTAAACAAACCCAGTGTTATTTAATATCTGCGCTTGGGAATGTGAAAAACTGCCTTCAAAGTAGCAGCCACTACTTGAATGGCTTTCCATAGTACCCATACCCATCTTTCTTCAATTGGAATTGCTGTTTGGAGAGGACTGTATTGATTTGTAGATATAATTATCTTAAAACAAATGAAAAATGGTTATTTTAACAAGAATGTAAAATTCTGTGTTGCAGAGAAGAAATGTTAATGCTTTGTCTCTGCTCAGAAATGGGAGACTGCCTGTCCAGGCATGCAGAGAAGCTTAGGGTCAGAGCTGATGAGCCTCAGACAGTTGATGAAATATCTGGGAAATGGGAAAAGCTTGGGATCCATTTGCTGGGGTCTGGAGGGGTCAAACGTGAGAGTTGGGTTGGTTCTTCACCCCAGTGTCGTGGGACCTCTGTGGAGGTGACTGAAGAACTTGCTGTTGGCAGACTGGATTTCGAGGATATCAGCAATTTCCTGTGTGTGTCCAGCAAAGTCTGCTTGAACATTTGAATGGGTGAAATGGTTAGTTGTGTTTGCTGTTGTTGTCTCTTGGTGTAGCTGGTCTACTGGTGTAGCTGACGATTAAAACATGTCATGAGAAGTCATGTAGATCTTGGAAAGTACTTGCTTTCTTTACCATCTAAGGAAAAAAGACCCGTGTCCCTTCCGATAATCAGGGTGTTTGATTGTGAAAAATGTACCTTCAGTAGTCTACTAATAGCTTGTTCTGTTCTTAATAGTCCTTTAATCTTTGCTTCTTGTAGGATTAATTATTAAAACTCGTTTCATGCTCCTGCCTCCAGTTAACATAAGCTATTGCCTTTGTGTTTCACCCAGCCACTGAGCAGGTCCTCCTGCTTGTACACTGCTGCAAGCTGAAAGCAGCCTCTTCTGGGGTATTTTGGCCTGAGGGAGATTGTTGCACGCTGTCTTCATATCGCTTCCGTGCTGGCTGCTGAGACTAATTGCTTTCAGTACCATACAAAAGCCTGGTTTCCCATGTTCTGCTCAGGGTGCAACTTTACATTGTCTAACAGTAAAGCAAGGACAGTGTGTGAGATTGCTATATGCTGAGAAGGAGAAAAATCGATTGTAATCGCAGAAGTGGAGGGCTGGGGGGGTGCAAGGTCACTGGCAATTAGTGATTGTGCTTCAGCACTGAACCTGGCACGGAGCTCCTGGAAAAACAGAAAACCAGGAGCTGTGGAACAAACCCTATCGTTGTATCGATGCTCGAGCAATATCATTGAGGAAAAGATCACTCAGCTGGACTACGGAGAGCTTGAGTTTCAGAGGGCAGGGGAATTTGTTTTCTGGAGCATTTACTGATCACCCATAAAATAAGAAGAGAATGGGGTTTTGAGATGAAA
Source organism: Neopelma chrysocephalum (assembly GCF_003984885.1). Lineage (NCBI taxonomy): Eukaryota > Metazoa > Chordata > Aves > Passeriformes > Pipridae > Neopelma > Neopelma chrysocephalum. Next base: position 1,958,818 of record NW_020897734.1, read on the forward strand.
AGAAGGTTGGATCCTGCCATAGTGCAGCATTTTCAGAGTTTACACACACGGATCCTCACTCCTATGAAGAGGTCCGTGGGAATCTCGCTGGGAATGATGTGTTCGTAAATGTCCTGCTGGAATTGAGAATGCTCATGTTAGCCTGTATGGGAGATTTGAAAATATCAAGGAGGTGGCGTCCCTCCTTTAGAACTGCGTGTCTGCCCACATGAGTCTGTTTTGTTCAAGGCTTGCCTCGGTATTGCTCTTTGCTTTGATCTTTTTCCCCTTTACAAGGAAGCACTGAGGATTTGCAAACCTTCTCATATGGTGGCTGCTTTAGGACACTCACAGGAGTTTAGACATCCTAATATGTGCTTTGAAAAGAGCCAGAAACCCAACTGCTCGCTGCTTATGCATGTAACCTTGCACAAGAAAGGCTCATCAGGGAAAGTCAAAGAACTTAAAGGGAAATTATATACCAGCTTAGCTTTAGAAGCATTAGACAGCTTTCTTCTTCCTTATCAAAGAGTGATAATCAGCTTTCTTCTTTGTGACAGAAGTAGCTGTAAAATAGTTCTTTTTCTCTCCTACCCTACCTTTTTTCTTCTGAATTTCTTTAAAGTTTGCTCTCCTTGTACGTACACAAGTGCTTGACTATGTGATTTGATGGAGAGACTCTTTCCTGAAATAACCATTAAAAAAGTCTGTAAAGCTTTTGTTGTCATACGCAGAACTGCACTTGCTTACTGTTTTAATAGTTAGCTAAAATTTTGGTGGTTTTGTTTTGAAATAGTTTATACACTTAAGATATAGTATGAGGAAAATGAGTGTCAAAGATATAATCCTCAGAGTTTATTAATTCTTACAAAGAGACAACTTTTAAGTGTAAATTTTTTATTGAGTGTATGGGAAAATAACACCAAAGAGAGAAGTATAAGGTGCAGCAGATCCTTGTCTAGGTCAAACATAGGTCACTTCTGTGGGACTGAGAACCAACCTACAGATTTCACCAAAAAGTATATGTTTTCCTTAAAGATGCTGTCTGTGTCAGGTTAAAAATAACAAATGCATTACTTGATTTCTAAGAGCAGCATATATTGAGAAATCTCTCAGATCTATTCTGAGAGCTATTTAGGTGTCTAACTCCCATTGAATTTTCAGTTCAATGAAATCAATGGGAATTAGGCACCTCAAGAACTTCACAAATCTGGCTTTTAATTTGCTCTTTATGCAGGGGAGTGAGGAGTTGATGATGTGGGTGCAGTCCCTCCCTTTCAGTTTTGTTCCTAGCAGGTTCAGAGGAGAGCACAGGGACAAACCCTGCAGCCGCTTTCGGAGCTCAGGAGGTGTCTTTGTGTTTAAAATAGGTGGGGTTTTTTCATGTTACTTCCGTGTTTTCAAACAATCCCCTCTTTTGGGGACGAGTAAAGCCATGTGGTAGTGTATGTTGGATGAGTCCTTGTGCTTGACCTCCCATACAGGTGAGGTTGTCTAGTCTATTTTGTGCTTATCATAAGAACAAATTAGGATGCATCCTGGTAGTTGGTTTTAATTAAAGTCCAAATTGCTGTTAGGAATTTATTCTTTTCTGATGGAACAGAGTTCTGCTGTTAGGAAGTGACTGCATCAAGCTAATTACACTATGAAGATGAAAATGTCATCTCAAGCCTGGGCTTTAGCACTCAGTAACTCATTGATTTTTTAGTATATCAAATGCTTGCATCAGAAGTGTAGGGTCACAGGCATAAAATGATCTGTATGAATTATGAATCTTTACCATTTCCTTTTATTAGTAATAGTTAGATCATTTGTCTCAATTACTATTGCAGCCAAGTAAAGAGCAAGTATGTTACTCATTGATACATGATGGGAATGAGCTGCTTCTTTATATGGGTCAAATGTCTTCTCATCATCCTGAATATGAACTCCTTTAAGAGTCTGTAATACTTCTGTACCCCTTTTATTGCCACTAGTGCTGTCTCTGATGACCAGAATGTCAACATGCGTTCATTAAAACACAATTCTTGTGTGTAAATAGACTTAAAATAAGTGAGGCAGATGTAGTAGGTGGCCTTTTTCTCTGCCCTGTGAGGTCATGCGAAGGAGATAATCAAAGATAAGCACACAACATAGCCTTCAGCAAGGAAGAATGCAGCAAAACTCAGCCCTTCGTTTTCCACAATCTTGTTGCTCTCAGCAAGCAGTGCTGGATGATCTCTTCTGTACTCCTCCATAGGGACACCTGTTTATTTTGTTTATGTGACCTTTTTAGTTTGCCTTTCCATTATATCATTCCCTGCAAGTTGAGGGTGTTTTGCAGAAGCTCTACCTGAAAAAACCTACATTTAATTTCCTGTTTCTCTTAAAATGAGTAAAATATTTGGGTTGAACATCACGGCTTTTAAAGCAGTCACTGAGGTTTCACCTGTTCAGCGAAAACGTGTCACCCTCTGTATTTGTTTTTGTTTGAATAATAACCACAGGGGCTTCTTGTCCCTGATAGTTGGGGGAAATGGGTATTTAAAATCATGCTAAAAGCGGTGGTTGTTTTAAAATATCCCTGGATGTAGTTACAAGTATTTTTCAGAAATGTAACTGGTATAGAAATTCTCTGTGTACCCTGTTACTTGACAATCTTCCATCCATACTTGTGCCTGTTGTTCAGTGCTGCTTTCTCATATTGCTCCCAACCCCTTTGGTATCTCCACTGAATTTTGACCATGCAGAAGGTCAATTCTGCAATCATTTACACCCCGCATGTCCTCCTTTGTCTAACTGTAATAGCAGATGTGAGGGGTCATCTGGGTCTCACTCTGTAAACTAGAAATAAAAATTATTGGTCTAACATACAGGAGAATAGAACAGTAGCCTTAAAATTGGTGTTAGTGGCTTCATTTTCTGTTGATAGTAGACAAGGTAGGCAGGGTAGCCCTGTTTGCATGTGTCCTATGTTCTGGGCTGCTGTTGATAGCAGTCGGTGCCAGAGTAGTGGAAGAAGATTCCCAAAGATTCCTCAGTCAATCTGCCTTTTCATTACCACCTTCTCCAGGAGAAAAGGTGTCTTTGGGACAGCTTCAGTCACATCATTGAGGTTACTGATGGTTTATCATCCCTCTTTCAGTAGCCTAATGTTGAATGATCAAAGCGATGGTGCAGAAGCCCTGCTGTGGCAATGGTTTTCCTGCAGCCCTTCTTTGAGAGGTGACAAGGGACAAGCTGGGTGTCCTGAGCAGAGATGGTGTGACTGCTGATTTTTTTCTCAATCCAAGTGTGTTTTTTGTTCACCAGCCAAACATTTCGTATTACTGTTTTTATTGTTGACAGTGTTTTATCTATGTCTTTATCTGATATGACTCCAGGTAGTTTTGTTTGTTCTGGCACATTAACTGGTGTGGATTTTTGTGCAGCAGTTCTTCATCTATTTTGACATGTGTATCTGTCATTTTTATCAATTTTTGCAAAGACCAGACTGGTATAATCTTAATCACAGTATTTTTTCTGGAATTGTCTGCATGAGCCCCTTCACATGAATTCTCTTTCTTGGTGGCTGAAATGACCCTGTGTTTTCTGAAAAGGAAGATTTCATTTACTATTACACTGGTTGACCAATTTATTAAAATGCTGGCAATAGTCAGTCACTTGTTAATTGTTTTTACCACATTCCAGTGCAAATACCCTAACTGAGATCATGAGCTGGGCCAAGTACTGGGCAAACTGAGAGAACCTCTGCTGCTGTCCTTGCAGGGCAAGTAGAGAAAGAGCAGGCAAGACCCAGAGGCCCTGTTTTGCTCATGATCACATAGCAAGATTGTGTTAGAGCTGGGAGTGACATGCAGGTCTCTGACTTTCAGCCTTACAAAATACTTACAAATACTTACAATACTTACAAAAGTATTGCTTTTGTTCTTTGCTCAACCCTCTTATTGCACAGACCACCTCCCCATCCCCCAAGGCATCATTCTGATTTTGGTTACAAAAGGGTCTGTTAAATTTTTTAAACTGTTCTGGTTTTCTGCCTCAGTAAGCCCAAACTTTCCTATCTTTGTTTCTTTTAGAGCTGACTCAAAAATATTTGTGGATTTTAAATTAAGGATATGTTTCTTGACTTACTCTTTTTAGTCCATTCAGAGTTTCTTTTATATTCAGTCCCTCTGGGACAACCAATATCTCTGATTTTTCACATCCTCAACGGGAGGAATTAAGCAATCTGAGGCTCTGTCTGTCCACCAAATAGAGACAAAGGACAGAAGCTTCTCGAGGTGGGATGCAGGCAAATTGTGCAGGTAGGTTTGTAGGTTTGTACAGGTACCATGGCTATGATCTCTGTTATGTCCTGGGAGTTAATGATTGTAGCCTTGATGAAGCTCAGCATTGACTTTAACTTTTTAATTTGCTTCCAGCAGTTGTTGTATCCTGCACTACTCAATATGTAGCACTGGGAATAATCAGGCTAATGATCCTGCTCTTGGCTTTGGGCTTCTGCAGCATGTTGGAAGGTTTTGTCCCACTAGCTACACCAACATTGCTGCTCTGCCTGCAAGAAGGCATCTGTCTACTTCCTTAGATGTGCTGCTCTTGGAAAGGGAGTAGCGGTGAGAGGCTTTCTCACCCTTGTACAGCCCTACTGTGCTCCTTGTTCATGCTTCTCTCACCTGCTTCCTTCATCCTTTGGTCTGGAGCTGCTTGAGATTTGTTTGATGTCTATCTTCCTCTGTTGCTTTCCCTCTAAGCACTGAAAGAATAATGGAAATGTTGTAGAAATAAAAAGCAAAACTGGGATGTAGTAGGACACAGCATTAACATATTCTAAAAGTTTCTTCCTCTGCTTAAAGCATTTAAACCTATGATGTTTGCCACGACTCTAATCTCATTCAAATACTTCAGCAGTATGGGCAAACTATGTGAGTTTGTATTTGAGGAGTCTTTCTCTTTTTTGTTCTAAGTTATTATTTGGAGAGTCCTAATGAGCCATGATTGTGCTTTAAGCTAATAGCTATCCAAGGAATTCAAAATTGAGGGGAACAATTATTTGAGTGCATTATTGCTTTATCTTCATTACTGCCACAATCTGAAGGGTACTATTACTGTAAGCTGACTATAATAAGTTGCATCTGATTTTCTTTTAATTAGTGATTTGTTGCCTCCTGAAATACTGGTTAATGCCAATTAAGAAAGCGTTGTGAGATAGGTCTGATGTAGTACTGGTGCAATTCCCCTCTGAATAAAGGGAGGGGGAAAAAAAAGAGTAAGTTAGTAAGTTTGTTCTTGATGGTTTTGACTTCCTTACACACTTCTTTATTTAATAAGTGTCCAAAGGGATTCAAATGTCATGGTTGCTGATGGTTACTTTGAGATGATTCTGTTCCTTAACCCTCAATAATTCTTCCTGTTTAAAAGAGTGTGGGGCTTAACAGTCTGACTGCTCTGTTAAGCAAAGTTGTAGGTCACAGGGAACACTGGAGTTTCTGCATCAGGCCTGCTGACAGGCTTCAAAGCTCCAGGAAGTGATGAAGGGATATATCCCCACAGGGATTGGCTTCTGATGCTGAAAGAAAAGCTCAAATGTTGTCTCTGAGTGTACTTCACACATCCGGGGAGATTTTTTGACATTGGACATGATGTTTATGGTTGATGACCACTTGGGTCAGTAAGTGGGAGGTGGGAAACACAGCTTCTGGAGATAAATACAGTAATTTCAACAAGTTATAAAACAAGATGTTTGACCCCAGCAGGCCTTCTAACACATTGCAGTGGCTTATGTAATAATCAGTGAAAATAGGTAAAACATACATAAATAAACAAACTGGCATGCTGTTGTCATTATTTTTACATACAATTTGAAAGGTAAATTATTTTTCTATATTAATTACCTCTATTCTCTGCAGCTTTCATTCTTGGCTGTCAGTAAATGGTTCATTTAGAGCTAATATTAAATTTGCTAGTGTATACAAGGAATAGGCCCCTGAGCCACTGATTAAAAAGCAAGGTAGGGAAGGCCAAAGCGTTTAATTGGAAGCCTGAGAGCCGTTAATCCTTTTGTTTTCCTCCAGTCAACAAATTGCCGTTAAAATGAAAGAGAGAGAAGGGCTGTGCTTTTTCAGAGCACTAGAGTTTTGTGAAGAAATCCTTCAGCCCCTCCTGCCTCAGCTCCAGTGAATGCAGGATAATTCACCAGGAGGGGACAGTTGTGACACACCAGAAGTGCTTCAAGTATTGCAGAGCATAAATATGGTGGTTTGAAAATGAGCAAATGACAGATAATGCACACTTGTGGCCATGTATGCGACTCTGAGCAATTTTCAGTAGCGACATTAATGTTGTGAGAAGCATTTAACAACATCCCTCGAATTGCTGTTTCGGACAACTGGCAGCCAGAAAAAGTGGCAAGATGTTTTTCACTTGTTGATTCAGCCCTCCCTGATGACACTGTGTTTTGTTGTGAAAGGATGAAGCACCTTCCGAAGTTAATGGCCACGCAGGAGGAGAGCACAGTCACAGGTTACTCCAGAACAAGCCACCCAGTGCTTTTGAGCAGTACCTTTGATAAATGTCCCCTGAGGCAAAAGGCTCCTACAAGCTTAAGGCTTGCCCCACCCCGTTTCAGTTGCGGCTTGCACTGGCCTTGACTGTGTTGTGTGTTGTTTGCTGTCTCTCCTACATGGTCACCATGATTGAGATGGGGATGAGCTTTCTAACCTGAATGGTGTCAGCCATAGCTGGGCCCTTTAAACATAAACTCCATACAAATGTTAAGTACTACTGTGTAGTAGCATAAAGGATTGAACAAAACCAGATGTCTGGGGAAACAAAGAGAACCTGCTCTCAAGGTTTTTAACAAGGGACCCCCCAGGAAACAAAAGGGGCACTGAAAGGGCATCCTTAAAACAATGACTGTAATGAATAAACTGCTTATATATAGAGCGTTTGCAAAAAATGAGCCTTGGGCATGGCAGGGAGATCCATTGAATAGTGCATCTCTGCAGACTCTTTGGATTTAAAAACCCCCAAAAAAACAAGGAGAGAGAGAGAGAGAGAGAACATATAAATATATAATGGCTATAAATCACTGGGTTATTCAATTATTCATATCCATACAAAACCCCTGCATTTATTCTAAAGAGCAAAAACCAAAAGGGATTATTTCTCCTAGTTCTTTTTTTAATATAAGCAATAGAGGAACAGTGGTAAATGATCTTTGTTTTGTGTTCTTCCACAGAATTTGTAGTGTTCATTTGTTTTGAGTGCTTTACTGAGTCAGTTCACTTGCAAAATTTTTTAAATAATAGCCTTGACCTTTCAGCAAGTGGCACATAATAATGGTGGGAAACAATTTTGCTTTCTGAATCTTGTATTCCTGGTGACAGAAACATGGTTTCTAACCTTGAGGACAGGTCTGAAATTGTTCCATTCTTCTGTGGACACCTTGCAGCAGTGTCATGGGTAAGGATTATTCAGTGAATAACTGCAAATAAAAACAAGAGGAATTAGAAGCCTGTTAGCATTCATGCTGAAAAATTGAGATCAATTAGATAAATGATTCAGTATGAATTATTTGCTTAGATCCTTGTAATAGGACAGAATTTCCTGCTGATGTAGTTTGATTGACCTCAGGGAAGGTGAGTCACTGCAATAGAGCATATAGTATTGGCTCTAATTTAGCATTCATTTTTTCACCATTAATCATGAACTGAATGCCTGGCAGTAACTATTAAATGGCAGTGGATGACTTGCCGAGTTCAAAAGTTTGTACACCACCAGCTGTCTTGGTGCCAAGCTGACCCTGGTGCTCACTGCAGCCTTCAGTGGTGCCGTGTCTGTGGAGAGGAGTCAGCTGTGAAACCTGAAGGATTAATTCCTCCCCACCTGCAGCAAGTCCAGGCTCCCCACATTGTTTAATTATGGTATCTCTCAGCTGATGATTCCTTGTTCTCCTTGCCACAAGGGAGCTCCTGTCCTCCTCGTGCTGCTGAAGCAGCCATGGAATGTTTGCCACGATGTAGAGTGTGCATGGGAAATGCCTCCCTGAGCCTGCCAGGGGAAGCCAGGACTTGGTACGTACACTGAGTGAACTGGCACCCATTCTGTGTGTCTTTAGTTTTGCATTAACAAGATCTTTAATCTATTTAATGTAGCTAGCTATTTATGAATTATGTAGCTCTACATTTCACACACTCTGGTTATAGCATCTGAATTTTAGTCAGCTAAAAAACCCTGCTGCTACAGGTCTTGGTGTGGCATCAAATACCCCTAGCTCCTTCTACGAGTAGCATCAGTCTTCATCTAAATCTAGGACACATTTTACCCTCTCCATTTCACTCATCTCTAATATTTAGTGATCTTTGCTAAGAGAATATAGTGCTGAGCTAAAATATTTTTGTTTTCGAAGTGGCCTTTTGTTAAGAGTTCTTCCTTCTCTGGCTTTCTTGGGAAACAGCCTTTCCTGTTACAATCACTTCAGTGTCTTTATATGCCTATTTACAGCTTCATATATTTACTTCTGAGTAATCAATAACGTAAACTGCATCTTTGGAGTGTTGTTAACGGGCACTAAGGGGGCTGAATCAAAAATTTTTGAGGTCAGGTGGACTCTTTCAGTTGATCTCTGCAAGCCTTGAGTAAGATTGATAGAAGTGGAAGCACACTAAGTAACTCCCTGTCCACACTGCTATCAGTCTGAACGCTGAGTCTCTTTGATTATGGTTGAATTCTGTCAAGATTTCTAGGAGAAATTACTGTTATGGCCCTTGCAGCTTGGGAGAGATAATTCAGAATTTGTAACTAAGTCGTTACTCTGGAAAACCTGCTGGTTTGAACCTTTTTGTGCAGCTCTTCCCTACTGCCATGAAACTGCCTCCAGTTGATACTTAGCTTGAGTTGCAAACTTTTATTCATAGCTCAGTGAAAATAGCCTAGAGACTAAATATTGGCGTTTTCTTCATTTTGTATGTTAGTTTATCTGTTATGTTGTTGTTGTACATAAACTGTGTAGAAAACACTCTCAGAGGGGACTGACTGCACTTTTGAACCTCACAGGGTTTAGCTCTGAGAATATTGAGGAGGAGTTTAATTTCTGAAGATGAGTGAGCAGCAATGCAAGCACTCAGTAGGTATCAGACTCCAGCATGATTGAAATTTTCAGTCAGAACATTAAGCAGTTAATTGAAATACACAAATAAAGTGTTGGTAGTATTTTTATGGTGCTGAGCCTGTTCTTCAAGACCTGCTTGTTCCTGTCAGTGATTGAATAAATGTGAGGAACCTTATTTTCTTTCACGTTGAACTGAGGAATCATCACATGAGTATACAAACACAGCCCAGTGTATCCTGTGTGTTTTCTTCTCCTCTTCTGTCTTGATACAGCTGAAAAAACCCATTCAGTATTTACCTCTGTTGACTTCCATCACTGATCCTGTCTCAGAGAATGAAGGAAATGTTGTTTAATTAGGATAAGGAAGGACTTCTAGACTGCCCCTGTAATCACTACTAAAATTTTCAAAGCTATTTCCTCTAAAGTGCTTTGAAGCCTGGTTCTTGACACTCAAGTTAAATATGATGGAATTAATTTTGTGGATGGCCTCGTCATAAAATCAAGATAGCATCAGCTCTATGAAGAGTATTCCAGTTAGTGTGTTAATTTTAATTATATGGAAAAAAGATCTGTTTTACCCTGATAAGTTAGTGCTCGTCATTGCTTTAGATTTTTTTGGATGTTCTCCAGAGCAGGTAGAAGGTTAGCTAATTTTAACATGTGAATAGAGAAGGGAATAAGATTAATACCCTCCCCCCAAACAAAACTATTTAAAACTGCTTGGGAGAGAAAATTATAGGCTACAAACAAATTATACTGTTCACACCTAGACTTTCCATGGGTCTTTGAATACACAGTGATAACCACTTTCTCTAGTATTCCCATAGCAACAGGAAAAGAGTAACACAGATGTAAAGTGATATATCAGTGGCATTCCTGTTATCTTGTCCTTTGGATAGACTTTCTCTTCCTCTCTGCTCTGGTTGAGTGTCTTCTTTCCTGTGCAAAGGCTCTCTAGGTCAGAGCTACTGCAGGATAGGCACGTGTCTCTTTGTGTCTCTGATTCCTGAAGCAGCTTCAGCCCAACGTGGTGTCCAGAGCCTCCCTGACTGAACACGCTGCTGTGTCCAGACCTAGGAGGAGCTCAGTGCAGTGTGTGAGTAGCCACAGGCTGAGGATGAGTCTTCTCCTGCACCATGGGCACGAGGTGCCTTCTTTTCCTGGTGACAACCAGCCTGAACTCCCCAGTAAACTGAGAAGAGTGGGAGACAGGAAAAGTTTACTCCCATATATTGTTTAAAATTGGCTCAAACCTCGAAGTGTATTTTGTTCTCTTACAGAATGAATGAGTGCCCAGTATCCTGATCTGTATGGGTCCCTTCCAACGTGAGGTGTCTGATCTCATGGAGGCCTTGTTAGCTTTGTAATAGAGATGTGTTGCCAAACAGGTGCTGTTCGTATGCACCTTTTTGTTTTCTCCTTTATGTTTGCAGTTAATTCATGTTTGATACTGTTTCAGTTTATGTTCTTGGCAATGTGGGTTATTTTCCTACTAAAGGCACATTGAAAGTATTGATATTTACAATGTTTGTGGAAAGGTGCTAACTGAAAGCAGAAGCTTCACTTCTGAAATACCAGTATTTATAAATTTCTTTTCCTCCAGTGTAGACCACCAAGACATTTAAAAGTTCAATATGTGATAGAGATATTTTGTCATGGAATTATGGACACTAGTAAGAACTAGAATGTTTCGTTTCGATATCTGGGGTATTGTGATTTATAACTGTAGGAAAAGTGATGTGTTTTAGCCACCTGATAAATTAAAAATTAAGTATTCCCAAATGTCAAAATTAGAGCCCAGGGAATTTCTGTTCTAAAAAACTAAGAAAAGTATTTCATTTGGACATATCAGAACACTAATTAATAAAATCTAAAAATGCCATTGGAACCTGTGCAGGCATAACCTGTCTGGGACTTCTAGTCAGCCTGAGCCCTTGACACTGATAATACCATAGACTCTTGTGTTCCACAGATGGATAATGCATTGTACTGATTTTGCAGTCTTGTGGTAGTGTTGAAGGTATCCTTGATCTTACATTATGAAAGAGACTGAATGGTAGACCTCAATTTATCTTTACTGTACCTTTTATCATATTGTCGTCTTTATTTTCATGTCGTCTCTACCTTTGCTTTTGCTTCTCTGATCTAAGAAGTCCCATCATCTTCAGTCTCTACTGATACAGAAGAATCAGCATGACTTTAATCACATTTATTGCCTATCTTTGGAACTTTTATAATTCTGCTACGTCCTTTTGGAAGTGGTGTGACCCGAATTAAATAGAACACCTCATCCTTTTTTATGTGCTCTCCTCTCCTTTGAAGTACATTTTGAACTTCGTATTTCTTCTTTCTTTGGTTACAAGAAAAAGATGCATTCAGCTGGGCAGAGACAGTGTCTGTTTTGAATGGGAAGATTTATTTTTCCTTGCAAAGACTTTGGGCATGTCACTTGAAATCAAGTGGAAGACAGTGCCAGTAGCTTGCAAGTATTGTACCAAATGTGAAAGTACAAGTTCCTTTTGAATAATGTATTATTTATCATGCATTAAGCTATTAATAGAATGAAGAGTCTTAGATTGCCTAAGACGAAAGTCAGGAATTTGGTTGGAAGGAAAAATGCTGTTAAGTGAAACTTTTTAATGTGTTTTCTTTGACTCACATTTTTGAGAATTGCGTTATTGTTTTGGAAATGGATTTTGGTTATTTCAGGGTGTGAAGGAAGACTGTTCATAATTTCTCCTCTCTTTCATATTTCTCTCCAGAGCCTGAATGTCCTTATTGGCCATGGCAAGTGCATACATGAGGACTGGCAAAAATAATGTTCTAGCTTCGTAATGAAAAAAAGAATAAGTCTGAGTTAAAATTCTCTTATTCCTTTGTGGTTTGTCTTTGGATCTGGCCATGCTTGGCCACTGACATGGCTTTTACTTTTTCCAAAGCAAGAACCTCCCCCACTTGAGGACTGAGTCCTGCAGGATGGAAGCCTTGTAGAAGTGGACAGTCAATGCCTAGCAAGATCAGTCCTGCAAAATGTGTCTTATTTTGCTGTGTTTCTGGTTACTTGCTTGCACTGCATGTTGAAGCATGTGGAGGTCCTTGGCTGACCTTTTCTGAGTGCTGGATGGCTGTACTTGTTTGTGAAGATTTTTCAGATCAATGAAGTTCATATAGAAAAGTGAAGAAAAGCAGATACAAAGAAAGAACTATAAAGGCTGAAGTAAAGTTTTACCAACACCAGCGCCAGTGTGTCTGTCAGCCTGGAATGAGTCATTGTTTAGCAGGGAGGGTTTGTCAAATGAGACCAGGAAGGAGATGAGGATCCAGCCAAACTTATGGGACTGATCTCTGAGCTCAGAGTATTATAAAAGCATGTGCTTACCCTGTGATTTATCTAGTCAAGTTTGAGAGTACTACAAAGCTGCTCTAATTTTCCTGTGTCATGATAGTAAGAAGGACAAATGATACAGTGCAGAAAATACCTATCCTCCCCATCTCATCCATTTTATTTGTGTGAACTTGTTTTTAAATGGGAAAAAAGATAAAGAGAGAATTTCTCTTTTTTTTTTTTTTTTCACAAAGAGCTTTCAAGTATAAAGAATGCATTGTGCATCCTTTGGTTTGCTTGTTTTAAATTTCCAGTAACTGGATCCAGCAGCATGAGTGATGCATTGTGTCCAACAGCACCATCAGACATGTTAGCAGAGGAACTAGTCTGCACCATTGACTAACCTAATTCTGGGAGCTTTAACTGGTCTGAAAGGACAGGAATGGAACTGTGAAAACTGTCTTGACACTTGGTCATTTTTTTTTGATGCTAATGGGGTTAACATCCTCCTCTGCCATTATGAATTAAAAATTTTCATCAGTTGGTTTTTAGCCCACAGGGCTATTAAATGGAATTATCAAATGCAAATGAAGCCCCTGGTAAAGTCTCTTGAAGTTTTTCCCTTAGTAAAATAGTGGCACAAATGTATACATTTAAATGTAGATCACTGGAAGGTAACAAAGTCAGAAACAGGAAATATCATGAGTGATAAAAATAGTAGTGATGGTAAAGAAACTATCTGTTTTCTCTAGTGGTATCAGCCTGGTAAGGAACTGAAGGTCCCTTGAATGCTTGCATATTTAGGTATCTCCTGTTAGGTATTACTATATAGAGTTACCTCCTGTAAGAGCCACCCCAGGTAGTCTCTAGTAAACAAGAAAACAGGATGAGGATTTTAAAAACAACCAAGCCAAAGCTGTAGAACCTCACACTGATCTGGCCATTTGTAGATTGTGAGTGGTTTTCTCAGAAGCCTTAATTGGTCTGTGTGATGGGAAGCAGGTGAAGGATTTTAGAGTGGCTTAGGGACTTGAACTTTGTAGCACCTGCACTTCTGCAGGCTAATGATTTCTGACTCAGACTTGGTTAAAACACTAACACATGCACGTATAGAATCATAAAACCATTTTGGTTGGAAAAGATCTTGGAGGTGATTGAGTCCAACCATTAACCCAGCACTGCCAAGCCCACCACTAAACCATGTCCCCAAGTGCCACATCTACATGTCTTTTAAACATCTCCAGGGATGGTGGGTGACTCGACCATTTTCCTGGGCAGTCAGTTCCAATATTTGATAAGCTTTTCAGTGAAGAAATTTCTCCTAATATCCAATCTAAACCTTTCCTTTGGATATACACACACCCACACACAGATTTTTCAGCTGTACAATGTTTAGTGAAAATCAACAATTCACTGTCACAATCCTAGTTTGACAGACTTTGGCTAATACCTGGTTTGTTTTCTAGTTTCAGCCCTGGTTTATGTTTTTCTGTTGATATCTTACATGCAGTGGGAAAACCAGGTGAAATGCCAGCTGGTACTTGACCAAGAAATTAAAATGTTTAAACTCTGCTCTTGAATGTTGCTTTCCAGGTAGCACTTAAATTGACTGAATTAAGTAATTCAGTCTGTCTTGCCCAGGAATGACTTGTGGTGGTTTTTTCTTGAGGAAGGGGTGTGTGTGTATGTGTGTTTGTGAGAGACAGTTTATTAACATGTCATGGTGTAGAAACTAATGCTATTACCACCCTTCCCCATGAAAACAAGCTCAGGCATGTGGTGCTCTCATCACTGCAGGACTTCTCCCAGCACAAAGGCAGCTTCCATTCTCTGTGGCCTGTGGGTAATCTCTCTCTCCTGTACTTCTGCCTCCAGGGCACTTTTCAACATTTTGTACTTAATGTTGCAATTTGGTAAATGCTAATTACCACAATAAAGATTGCCCTTGTATGCTGATTAGGATGTCTTTTTGTCACTAACCAAAGTAAGATTGCATATCACTTGTCAGAGTGTTTAAGCCCGGTGAACTTGACTGATCATTTCAACGTGTCACTTGGTACCGTGCAACATTTTAGTACGCTGAAGTTGATGTAGATGGCTGTAGAAACATGATGAGTAGGGCTGTATGAATCTTTCATAATGAAGCATGAAATAGGATGGAATTCTCCTGAACTCCAATCTTGCAGACACTGATTTAATGGAACTATATCCCCTAGTCAAAGAAAATTGAAGCCAGTAATAAGCACTGAGGCTGACTCAATATTTGTTGCCAAAACTGGTTTTGAATTGCTAAAGAAAAAAAAAAGAGGAAAGGAAGAAAGTAGTGCGGACAGTATATGTATGTGTGGGGGTGTATGTATTGAAAAACAGACATATTTTCAAAACAGGAACTTCCCCCTATGTTTTGACTTCTATGATCTAAAGAGTTTTTGTTTGTTTGTTTTGCAGAACTTATCACAGAAGGGAAAAAAATAGCAATTGGTAAGCACCAAAACAAGTAGGTCCTGCAATCCTAACCTACTGATCAATCAGTGGAAAACATGGGCCTGAAAAGGGGGTTCAAGGTGAAGTCCTCTGTTCATCTCTGAAGTTTAGGGGACATATAGAGGAAATCTGAAGATGATTCAGAGGCTTTGGCTGAAGAGACTTCAGAGCATTAAGCAGAGAGAGCAGAGAAATTTAGGTGTGATTGGAGAAAGCCCTATAAAATAAGGGATAGTATAGTGTAGGTGATGAGTGCTGTTGCTTGAGTTCTGCAGGTCTGGGAGTGAGAGAAGGTTCTGTGGGTTGTGTGTCAGCAAAGATAATTCTGGCTGAAGGGAAGCTGGGGTTGATGAAGCAGTCTGAGAAGTGTGGAGCTCTCTACACTCCAGTCTTGTGCATGCTGCCAGTTACCAGGTTTATGAAAGATGCTTTAAAACTCAGAAGGTGGAGAGGGTTTTTTGGATAGTCAGGGCAGTGGGAAGCCTTACTATGGAGATGAGGAAGAACAGTTGTTTTTGCAGCAAAATGAAGCCTGTAAGATTTAATTGCTATTGATGATACTTGGGGGAGTTACCATCTGGGAGTGAAAGAAATACCTGTTTTGGGAAGAAGGGCAGGATTGCTGTAAGAATAACATGCTGTAGCTTGGTGATACACAAACTAAAAGAAAATTTGTAGTTACTTAGGTGGGAAATTCTGGTGGAGTTTTCTACCATAAGCAGTGCAAGTAGAAAGCAACTAGTAAGGCTGAGCTCAATCAGCTAATGAGAAAGACTGGCTGGTGTGTTTGTAGGTAGCAGTGGTGAAGTTCTGTTTTTAAGCAGTACCTGTTGATGTGTCTGTTTATCCCTTTCTCCACATTGAAAATGCATTTGACAGACGACTGGAGCATTTCAGCCTTTCCTATTCTCTGTCTGGCACCTAAAATAATTCCACTTTCGGCTGCCTGCCCTTACCCTGGTTCAGAGGGCAGGGAGGCAGAGGGGAGACTGGAGTGTAGCAAAAATTGTGACTACACCAAAAATTTGGCAACCAAGTATGAACAGTTGTTTCCTCAATGGTTAGGTTTTTTTAAAAAAAGCTCAGATTCCGGTAACAAGTCCAAGTTTCCCAACTTCTTGTTTTCAACCAAATTGAAGTGAAAAGTCAATCACTAAAATTCTCACAAAAAGAAACTTGAAAACATATTTTGTTTTAATTTTTCAAAAGAATGATATCAGAGTTATTTGGGTGAAAAGAATTGGTGAATAGGAAACTGAAGTGTCATTAGGAGTATCAGTTTTCTTGAAATTTGTAGATTTAGTTCAAAAATTTCAAACATAAAAAGATACATTTCAGTTGAACTGTTTGGAAGTAGTGTGTGTGAAGTATAGTCCTCTGAAATGTCTCGGTTTATATCAAATAAGCATTTTTTCAGTAGAAAAGTCTGAATGTCAAGTGAGTCAGCTTCTGAACTGTATGCCAGACTGTATTATTAAGTTAGAAAATGAAAATAATAATTGCAAATGACTCACAGTGTCTGTGGGTATCATATGTGCTTTCACTTGCCAGAACCGTCCTCCTCGTTTAGGAAAACATGGAAATAATTGGAGAGGTTAAGAGAAACATGACAGCTGAAGATACTTGAGTTTATGGCACATGTGGAAGGCTACCTCTGCATGTGTTCTCCACCACAGATGGGGGAATCAGGAGCATTGTGGTATCTAAGCCCTTTTCTTGGCACACTCCTACCTACACGGCCCTACCTGGCTCCTGGGTGTCCTGCCTTGTACAGTGGCACCAACTTCCAGTGCAGGCTTCTCCAAGTCCCTGTCCAGGGGCTGGGAGGTAGCAGCATGGAGATGAACCAGCATGTATTTGCACTTCACCTTCCTTTTCGTGTCCTTCCTATTCTGAAATATGACCTCTAATCTTTATATAATAGATACACAAATTTAAGGCAGGAAAATGTTCTATTTATTTTTTTCCTGCTTGTATATCAGTCCTGTTAATAAATAGTGCTTCTCTTGTCAGGGGTTTTATTAACATCTATAAACTGCTTGGTCTGTATTTAAAAAAAGGACAAAATACTTGTTATTTTGTTTTTGCTGACCTTCCTCCTAAAACTGATGTGACTGATGACATAATAGGTAATAGGGAGAGATTGTGTATTAATATTTAATAGGGATAGATAGGTTTATTACTAAACATGTAAAATGCCCTCACAGCTGTCAGCTGTAATTACTGCCTCTGTCTAGAAGGTACATACACGTTTTTGTATTTATGGAATTAAGTTTAGAAAGTCAAGATGATCAAAGTTAAGCACTTAAATAGCCTATGTTTGTCAGAATTAGCTATCATGATTGTAGGGGTTTGAAGAAACAGAGTATGTTTCAGTGCATTGGGAATTCAGTTTTTAACTCTTATTAATCCATCCTGTTTCATCGGATGGATCTTCCTGCACCTTTAAGGGTTGGTGCTGATTTTGGAGAAACATCAGAGTTGTGTCAAGATCAGCTGAATATTGCCCATAGTCAGGAGAGCCCACGTTGACCCTGGTCTGTCTCTGTGAGTTGGTCTTCAGCTGGGGTTTTCATGCCCCTCAGCACTGAATCCTGCTTGTGCCTGGTTTTCAGGTTCTGGACTTCAAACTCCAGCTGTACGGGGGACTTGACACAGCTTTGAAGTAACACTCCTATATTCCTTGGCAGGTGCAGAATATTTGCATCCCCAAAGCAGAAGGAAGCTTCTGAAGTGGCTGAAACAGTAAAGGCTTAAAGTAGATATTATTGCAATTCACAATGGAAATAGATGGGATTTTTCTATTGGGTGATAAAACTGATTTTATTTATTTTTATTTGATGTTCAAGTGACAGATTTTATCAGCCTAGAGGTTCTCTTCAAGTATTTCCATTCCAACAGGCAAATACTAAAATCAAAGCTTCCCGAGCTTTCTGTCACTTCCGCTTTCTGTCAACATATACACAATCCGAAATTGTATTCCGTTATTAAATGAGCGAGAACAGTGTGCTGGAAGCATGGTTATCCTCACCCAGAGGGCAGAGATCTTATGAAAAAGTACGTCTCTTCACATAACAGTGTTCTTTATTTGTTTTTCTTTCCCTTGAAATCCCACCACATTGTTATGAAGTTAATTTAGTTGCTGTTGCTTATGATGCACACTTCACAGGAATGTATGGTAAGGCTAAAGAAACAGCTCCTGTGCTTTTTAAAAATCAATTCAGTCTTAAAATAGAAGTTGTGTTTTGGGGGAAAGAATAGGAATTGTATTTCAGGGGCTGAGAAGTTTCCTTATTTTTATCATTTATCAAAAGGACTTCTCAAATCAAATTCAGAGCTGGTACCAAGTGAGCTTTTCAGTGCCACCAGCTCATGATGTCCACTGCATAGCTGCTGTATACACAGGGTGATGAGGACTGTTCCTACTTCGATTCTTCTGTTTTCTGATTGAAGTCAGGAAAGTTTTAATATATATAGTCTGACAGCATTTATTATAACAAGCACATCCCCCAGACTCTGCAAGTAAGGCAAGGTGTGCTTGTCAGCCTTGAGCAGCACTCAGACATGCAGCTGTTGAGATGCTCTCACTCAGACAAGTATTGCTGTGCATTTCCAAGGGATTTTATTTTTCATTTAAAAAAGGCCTTCAAAAGTTGGTATGAGTTGCTCACCTGTTCACTGGTTCCCACAGGTTTGTGGTCCCTGAGTTTCACATTTAAATGGGTCTCAAAAGCAAGCTTAGTGAAGTTTTCCCTTTCTAAAATTCCCCAATCCCCTATCTTAGTCCTTGTCCTTTGGAATGCAGCCCAGACGTGCTACAATGCTCATACACCTTGAATTTCTCTTAGTTTTGGGTTTTCTTAGGAAATCTTCATGTGCTAGAATATATTTTAATAATGTGAAAGAACAGACCTGCTGAATGGTTCTGGATAAAAGACTGGTCTGGAAGGATATGAACTTTGGAGGTGATCAGAGTCAATCTTTGCTGATATTTTGTATACACAAATATAATATTTGTATATGTTGCCAATATCTCTCTTGAGACACAGAAAATTCCCAAATATAGAGGAATGGGTCACACCCCATCTCAGGTGAATTCGTGTATTCCACACAGCTGAAAGTACAATATCTCTGCAGTTCTGTTAAAGCATTAGAGGAGGAAATTCCCACCCTTTATGCACCCATCACATTCCCAGGCTCCGTGCCAGATCCACGTGGCAGGGGTGGGCTGTGTGCCACTGGAGCTGTAGTTTGTGTATAACTGCTGCCTGCGTGAATTAATGTAATAATTGTGCAATTATGACACTCGCGTGACTGTATTGTCTGCGTGGTAAATGGAAACGATACCATGATTATAAAGTCATTATACAGCATAGCAGTGTGCCTGTGAAACTCAACGCCTTTCCTGCACTGTTGGTAGGTACCTGCATTCCATAAAAGGGCTGGCTCTCCCTGGAAAGTTGGTGAAGTTTGTTTGCTTTTATCTCTTACCCCTTGCTATGAAAAATTTAACTGATTTCAGACTTTAATGCTTTCCTCTAACTACTGGCCATCTGTTGTAGTGTGGAAGGATTTCCTGCAGGGATGCCTGCTTTAACACAGTTTTGCCATTGCTGCTGTATCAGCAGTGCTTTCCTGTCATCTTTCTGTTGTGATAAACGATGGCTGCATTGACAGCTGTCACATACGTGCTTGGGTAACGATTGGCAATATCCATTTCTGGACTATATCTGAATTCTTTCACTTGGTCAGTGCATCCGAAGAACGGAGGAGCAGATAAAAGGTTTTCTGTGACGTTTTAAAAGGAACTGTAGTATTTAATCTAATTTCTGTAATTTATCAAAATTAATATGTAGCAAGATTTCTTGCTGTAAGAAGTCAAAGAGAATCATTGTAATGCACAGTCCTACCAGACATGGTCATGTCTAATTGTGCAGACACAGAATTTTATTTATTTCAGTAGGATATCATTTATGCATAAAACTCAGTCTTTTTATATAAAAAGTTTTCAAGATGTATTTTATATGAAAAATGGTAATTACTTAACATTTGCCCATTTCCTGAATTAGGGTATTCTGATGGTTTTACTGTAAACAAGCTCCTGCTGTCTGGAGTCCAGTGACTGTTTGGAGACTTCCAGAAGCGAGTCCAGAAAGAGAAAAATACAGTCTGGGCTGAAAAGTAGTAAGTCCTTAAAAGTGACAACAATCCTGTATTTAGAAGAGATAATAAATTTGGGATGTGGGAACTACCTTGTGTATTACACTCAAGGCGGGAAAGAAGTTGGATGAGCGTGGATGTACTGAGGGATGATTTTATTTCAGCCTTGGTGAGGTTTTGGAGCTTAGAACATTTGGGATTCGGGACTGGCAGGTGAGGGCATGGCTAGAGAATGTCTTCTATCTGGAGCCCCTGTCTGGAGGTTGTGTCCTGTTCAGGCCATGTCCAGCCAGAGCCACAGATGGACGTGATGGAGGCCTTGCACTAGGGAGGGCTGTGACCCATGGGGAACCATCTCGTGCTTTAGTGTGAGATGTGAGCAGCTATGAGAGCCCTCCTAAAGGGAAAATGGATATTCATTTACAACAGTGTTGCTTCCAGGACATTGCTGATATGGCTGTGTGGACGTAGCATCGAGAAGTCTGTGCTACCTGGCATGACCTGTTTAAGCAGTTACTGTTCAGGAGTGAGACCTGGGTCTATAGCAGACAGCTCTGTGACAGCATGGGTGCTAGACTCAGTAGCAGGCAGAAAAGCAAAGAGAATATTATGGGTTATTAGGAGAGAAATAGGGAACAAACTGGAGCAACCCTGTTGTGTCACCATATAGATCTATGGTGTTTCAGCATCTTGAATATCTTGTGTGGTCTTGGTGCCTTTTTAGCAGAAAGAATAGAATGGAATAGAATAGAGAAAACTTACTGGAGGGGTAGGGGCGAGTTTGGAGCAGGGATGGGCCATCCAGGAGGAGCACGGAGACATGCCCCAAGCTGGCAGGGAGGGGATTAGAAAAGCCAAAGCTTGGCAGTAGCTGAATTGAGGAGATAGATTTCTTCCTGCCGTTTTGTCTGTACAGCTGTTGGGTTCCCCTCCCTCATTCCCAGCTGCTGCACTGCAAGGACATGACTGACAGTGTGGTACCTCTTCACAGGAAACCAAACTGCCCCTTCTCCTTTTGTTCTTTTTATGCTGGTTTCTCCTCAGCTCCTTTTCTCTTGCCCAAACCTCCCCTTTATTCAGTGCTGTGCACTTCCAAGACCTTCCTCTTTACTGCTCTGGGGTGCTTAATGGGAAGCAGCCCCACTCACCAGCTCCACAGGGTGCTGGGGGTCTGTACAAACCCACCCAGGGAACACAGCAAAGCAGTGCAGGGCCACACACCACATGTCTGCCATCAACCTGTCAGTGACAAGAGCAGATCTTTGTTTCCAGACAGCACAGGTGCACTCAGAAATCTTCACCAGCTGCCCTCAGGCAGAGTCTCGCCACACTCTGGGGGACAAATCAGACCCAAGTGGGCAATTTGGCATTTTGCAATGGTGCATTTTTGTGGATGGTCAAATGTACTTTGTAGAAGAAAATCCTTGTGGAGAGCCAAGTTTTACCCAAGTTTTATAATTGAGTTATTATGGAAGTGTGTAAAAAGTGGGGTTTAGAATAGAAGTGCTGACACTAGAACAGCATGAACACAGCTGTTATAATATAGTAAATTTGTTAGAAATTGTATAGCTAACAAAGTAGGTCAACAGCTTCAGAGGAAAAACTGTTTCAGATGGCATGCTGCTCTATCTCAGAGATCTTGATGTTTTTTCAACGTGAGAACAGAGATGTTTTCCCTTCTGTGCTAATTCCTGTCATTTTTGCTTTTAAAAATATTCATGCTCGAAGGTGGGGCTGACCTCCAACTGTGAGTAAATACAAATCCCTCCTGTACAGGTACAGCAGAGTGGATCACAGACCAGAGAATGTAAGGATGATTATACCATGCCAGATCACAGGTCACACTTTCTTGGTATCCTGCTGTGACAGTGGCCAGTAATGGCTGGATGTGAACAAGGGTGAGAAGGCAGATGACACGTGTGGCAGTTTTTCGAGAGCATTCTCCCAGACCCAAGCAACTCCTGTGCCGTAAAGACTTCCCAAATCAGAAGGGCTGCCTTTGTACATAACAATCCTTATAGTATCCATGAATTTGTTCTGTGAATTTGTCTAGTATGTTTTTGAATTTTTTCAGAATTTCAGTAAACTCCTGTGGAAAGCAATCCCTGAGCTTGGGAAGGGATGTGAGACTTGACTTTTCTAATTTCTTGCCTGTCTTCCAGGGCAATGCCTCTGATCTTGTTCAGGACAACCTAGGCTGGCCTTGCCCGTGCTGATTTTTGCTTTCCAGTTCAGTTTGGAGTTCTCTGTTCAGCCACGCTGGCTTCTGCACTTTGGGATGGGCTGTGCATGTGCTCCATGGAGGTAATCCCTGAAGATCAGCCAGCTCCTGGGCTCCTATGTGCCCTTCAGAGAAGTTTCTGGTAAGATCCTGCTTACCAGTTCTCTGAGAAGCTATTAATCTGTTTAGCATTACATGTTATTTAGGCCTCTGAAGTGCTAGTAGTGCCAGGGTTCACTCAGGTATTTTCCTTTATTGTTGCTCCCTCAATGTGCCTTTGCCTGTCTTGTGTCATTACACTCCAACTCTTGAAAATACGGGTCCATCTACCTGTAGCTGGCAAGTCCCCAGGTCCCTAATGCCCTCTGAGGAGCTGTCCCCCAGCAGCAGTGATCAGAAGAGCAGGACATTTTCCAATATATCAGTAGATGAATAAGAAAAGTACCCAGTGATTTACAACTCAGAGCAAATTATTTTTTCCCTGTTTCTCCCTCACTCTTGGAAGGATTTACATTGCTGTCAGTGAAATACCCAACACTGGATTTTCATTAGCTCATAACGAAGTTGAAGATTTGAACATCTTGCTCAGATCTGTTTTCTGCATCTCTGCTCCCTTCAGGGTCCACTTCAAATCTCCACCTTCCACTTTGCTCTCTCCTCCTACCTGTTAACCCCTGCTTGACCATCTGGCTTATAGCCCAACATAGCTACTTAGTCTGACTCAATGGGTTTGGTGAAGAATAGTGTCAAACTGTTCTAGGGAACAAGGTTAATCCAAATATTAGTACAGCCATTAGGCTTTCTGTAAACACTTCATGTTTGCCTGAATAAATATTGACAAAGGTAGCACTTCTCAGTCTCTCCCTCGGTACCCACCTCTGTTTAAAGTCTGGTGCCTTAATCTCATCTTCCTTGTCCTATTTTTTTTTCCTTTAGTCTGCTCCTGGCAAAAAGGTTTTGAGGAACTTTTTTCACCTTCCTTTAACCTTCCTGTATATCTCCATTGCCAGCCAGTTTGTTGCTTTGGGGTACAGTGTTGCTGTTGGGAAGGTTCAGCAGTGATTCCCACCTGGCTCAGAGCAATATATTTATAGTTACAGTTGTTCTTGAGAACCTCTAGTTCTGAAAACACGTAAATACCAGTGGTACTTTCACTGACAAGTATATTGCTTAATTCCATAGTTTCCATGAGAAACAAACGATGAGTGCTGAAGTGGTAACAAGACTGGGACCACTGGTAAGATTTTCAAGGAATTCTGCTTTCCCTTTTTAAAAGTAATCTATTTACTGAGGAGGCAAAATGGAACAGTTTTTTGGTGAGTCAAAGACTCAGTGGTGAAACCACTCATGACAGTGGCACTTAATTGCACCGTGGAGCCCAGAATCTTATTTTCCATACATACCCTAGGTTTTGTTCTGGAGCTTTCAATAATGTTGATAACCAGCTCCACAGGTTAATCCTAATGATTTGGAGCTTTTTAAGCAGCTTCCTATCTCATTCAAAAATTTGCTTTTTATATAAGCATTTGATAACATCTAGTTTTTTATGACAGAGGAAACAACTATATTTGATGTCTTTTCTATACTGTGTCTTGAGTGTGTCATGCAATTTGTGAATTTATCTACAAATTTATCTACATTTTTAGAAACTTAATACTGCAGGATTTCCAATTCTTATTTCTTGTGTTGGCTGTCCTTTGACTGCTTTCATTTCTACGCAGCCTTTTTTTTTTTTTGACAAACTGTAAAGCACTGTAATAGTGTTATGAGCTACCAAAACTTTATTCTCTGTTGATAATATTCCTAATATTCCCATCTTGTATGACACTCCAATCTGGAAGCTGAGTATTTCAATGAAATATATCTGTTCTTTGCAGAAGCTAATGCTAGTGTTTTTTTCATTTGGTAATAAACACATGGGTTTTTGCACAGAAATGGACCCAGACGTGACCTGCAATGCCAGTCTCAAAATCTGAATACTTCCATGTTTGAGTCATTTATTTTCATGCTGACTTGCAGTTAGATGTTCACACTATTTTTTTCTCTGGCTTACATAATCCTTATCTAGGCAGCTGACATTGCAATCCAAGTTGCAGTGGTACTTAACAAGGAGTGGAAAAATGATTGGAATGATATGTTTTAGCAGTTCAGAGTCACAAGATGTTCAGCTTATGCTTCTGACTGCTGAGTAACTTTATTGATAACAAGAATGTTACTGAAATACTGACCCTCTTTTTAATAATACAGCAAAATCATGCTATTATGCGCTACTGTGTTTTACCAGTAGAGAATTGGAAAAATGATTTACTCCTAGGTCTAGTAAATAGGCACTATTATTCAGAGAAAATCAAATAGCAAGAATTGAACCTCTTCCTTGCAGTGAAATTAATGTTGCACTATCAGCTGTGTTTCAACTTAATGTTGTTTGCTTTGATTTCACATTTGCAAAGAAGTTTGTTCACAGAGGATGTAATTTTATTTACATGATGTACAACAGGTAATGAAAGACCAACATTCAACAAATACAGTAGTAGTATTCACTTGTCAACATGACCAAGTATTTTGGCCGCATTCACATTTTAAAGGCAAGCAGGCAGTGGCTGATAAAGAGCTTACTACAAGTCTTACCAAAGTTGCAAGTGATTCAGTAAACTGGGACCATCCTTGCCCAGACCATCTGGGTCAGGGGCTATGAGCAAAATGAAATATTTGCTTTGAACTAAATGCTCATTTGCAGTGTGCGGAGTATGCGCCCTTTCATGTGTGAAAGTCTTGAGCTCAGCCTTGCTCATCCATCACTTCATGCTGCCCAGCTGGAGAGCAGCTTTGCAGAAAAAGATCTGGCAGTCCTGGTGGACACCAAGTTGACCATGAGCCAACAAATGTGCCCTCGCCACAGAGAAGGCCAGTGGTATCCTGGGCTGCACTAGGAGAAGCACTGCCAGCAGGTTGCAGGAGCTGATCCTTTTCCTCTACTCAGCACTGGGCAGGCTGCACCTGGGGTGCTGTGCCCAGTTCTGGGCTCCCAAGTGCAAGAGAGACATGGACATACTGGAGAGTCCAACGAAGAGCCACAGTTGTTGAAGGGACTGGAGCATCTTATATGAGGAACAGCTAAGGGTAAAGAATTAATCAAAATGTTTTCAGCCATGAGCCAGGGAACAGGAGAGCTGAGGTGTGTCTATGGAGAACATGAAAATGGGGTAGGAACTGGCTCACTGCTGTAGAAGGGACAGAGCTAAAGAGTGGCTAAGAAAGGCTCAAAAATAATTTTGAATTTGTGAATATTACTGAAAGATTTTATGAAAGTAATGAATCCCAGTTGTTTGAAAAACTGTACATATGGAGTTAGAACTACGTTGCCACGGCTGAAGTGTGTGTTAATGCTGCCATGGGCAATGGGCACTCCTCTCATCTTCTGAGTCACAGGTATTGTACTGAAGTGTGGACATTGAGTAGTACTTAATCAGTAATAATCACAATCAAGATTGAATTTTAATGCAGCTTAGGATAATTAGCCATTTATCAAATGGCTTTGGTTGGGGGCATGTGCAATGCCTGAGAGATGAAGCCCTGTTTTTCTAAGTTTCATTCAAGAACATTCGACAGATCACTTAAATGAGCAGTTTTTAGCCTGTAGCTCATTTTTAAATGGGTTTTGTGCAAGTCTGTGATGGGGCATGTGTAGGGTGCGAAAGGTTTGTGGTGTCAGTGGCTGATACTTTCAATCTGAGCTGGGCTGTGAGACAGGCAGTGCTCTGAACTGATGATCTGCAAAACTACTCACAGTTTGTTTCAGAGAGGTTGTGTCCAGGTGGTTTGGAGCCTTGGGGTGCTGGGAGGAGACACAGCAAAACAAAGTGCAGAGACCCATTGAGCATTTTTGAATAATCATTCAGATCTACTAATTACTGCTAAAATGAAATTTTACAAATAGGAGAGAGTACCACAAGGACACAGTGGGAGTTGGGAAAGTGTTCAGAGATGTTTAACCAGATGCCCAAAGGTCATCCATGTTACCTAGCAACAGAAATACTGGGAGTTAAGGCAAAAGGGTAGTATATCTGAACAGGGATATGCAAAGATCCTTATTTTTAAAATATAAACATTGAAATTACTGCAGAGTGAAAGCAGTAATGTAAGATAAGTGTATGCAAAAAGGTGGACAGTAAAGTGCTGGTTTGTTACTGGTATGATGTTTGCAGTGTCTGCTGGGGGATGCATCTGTTTGCTGGCTGAGATATTACAGTTGTTAGAGATGTTACAAGCAGTGCTGTCTGTGCTTGGTCTGAGAGAAAGTTGTGCCATATTTCAGGAAAAAAAAAAAGGAATGTCTTCTTAACAGGGGAAAAAGTGACCTTGTGGTTGCAGCATGTCAGAAATCTGGTGAGCTCCCATCTGGCAAAGTGCAGTGCAGTTTTGGGGAGATTTCTGCACTGGCTGGAATTGCAGCTGAAAACCTGAAGTGAGAATTCACTGCAAACGTGAACCTCTGGGTTGGGAAGAGGGTAGATAGACAGTGCTGTGAAGAAACAGGGGGAGGATGCCTCTGCATGGCCCACAACTCCCAAATTATTCTTGAATCAAATCCTTGGAAACAAGGATTCTGTAAGGCATAAGGAAGAAGCAATAGCAAGATCAAGGGAAAATGGGAATCAAGGGGTTGAAATTTGGTAACGTGGCTTAAAAAGACAATTTTTCTATTATGGGTAAGAAGTTTTTAAAAGCTTTTAGGTTTTTAGTTTTTAGGGTTTTTTGGACCCTGCATAAGATTAAAAACCACTAAGAACTTTCTTTACTAAGTGAAATCTATTTTTTTTCTTTGTTGGAATATTTGAGTAAGCTTCCAGTGTGTTCTTCAGATTTTTATTTTTCTCATTTTTCTTAAAAATATTTCACTTAGAAGTTTGGTGGATTGAATAATGTCTGCTTGAAATGAAAAATTGAAACCTGCTGCTAAATAAATGCAGCAAAGTGGTATTTTGTTTGCATTTTCCAGATGTTTTCCATTTTTTCTAAATAATAATGTGAAAGTAGATCTGATGCTGTGAAAATCAGATGTGCATTTGCTCATCTGATGGAAAATGTTACAGTGGAGTGATTTTTGATCTGTTATGCTCGGAGATAGGCACAGAAATTATTTGGAGCACACGTGTTTCTGAGGCATCTGAGGCTGGAACCGTTTTATGGGAACCAACTCTACAGTTAGAAAAAACACTGGACTCTTTGATTGTGTACTTATATGGGTCTTCAAAGGACCATAGAAGAAATGGTAGGGAGTTTCTAGGACTTTACATTTATTTTTATTTTTAAAATCATGCTCAGTGTAAGCCAATTTGTCTTGCTCTGTCTTTGGAGTCACATAGGCCAAAGGTGGTGATGTGGAGTAAGGCAGGGGGATATTAACTCATCTCTCATTTAAAAGTAGGGATGTCAAGTGCACAGATGTTTTAAAATCACATTTCAGCATGTTATCTAATTTTTATGGTTAGTCATTACTGTAACTAACTCGACAGAAAGGAAAGAGAAAATTGGTATGGCTTCTAAAATCAATGAGGCATTAAATAGGTGACAATAATCTTGATATAAACTTAGAATATTTAATTGGCACGCAAAATACCTCTGGAGAGCAATACCATTTCATGCTGTTCTCTAAATGCCAAGTGTTTATCCCTTGCCCATGAAGTTCAAGGCAAGCCAGCCCTGAGGGGGTCACCACAGCCCTGCTCCCGCAGTGCGCGGGTTGCGTCTCTTCCCGTGCCTTTTCTATGTGTCTGTGTTTGCTCTCATGGTTTTCTGTCTTCAGTTCTGTGTGAACAGGTGAGGCTGCAGAGGTGGCGGGGATGTTCTGCCAGTTTATACCCACTGCTGTAAATGCCCCCACTTTATTTTGCCGAGGGCGATTGATCATTTCATACGCTGCTGTGGTAGTTTGGCCTAGGCCTTCCTTGGTGACCAGCTTGTAACCAAGGAAGTGCCCAGATTTACCCGGTATTCCCTACGATTTTTACGTAAGCCGGGGTATAAGAAGAAGGGAGGAAAGGCCTTCGCTCTCTTTCCTTCCGGCGGCTTTGGAGGTGCAGATCTCCCTGTGTTGAGTCTGCCGGCTTGGAGAGTGAGGCCTGGTAAGGCCTTGTCGACCTTGGGAGGTGGAGGCCGCCGGCAGTCACCAGTCACCCCAGCATGACTCTCCGTTGTCCCAAGGAGAGTAGTAAGATATTCTTTGTTAATTCTTTTAGTTGATAGACCTTGGGCTACGGATCGGGATTATATATATATAATTTTGGTTTTTGTTCTTCCCTTCCCCTTTCCCTTTTTCCCTGTGAAATTATATATATATTTCAATTGTATATAACTGTAAATATAAGTGTAAATATATTTATATACATTACTTTGTCTCTCTCTCGTTTTCGGTTCTTTTGGTTTTTTTTTTTCCCCCTCTTCTCCCTTGGTTTGGGGTGGGGGGGGGACTCCTTGTGGTAAGGTTTGGAGACTTGGCAGGGAGCCAGCTCCAAACCATAACAGCTGCATTTCCAGTTAAGACTTCATTCTCACATGTAACACAGGTAACACGTTTTCCACAGCTTTCTTGTTGGTTTGCCTTTGTTCTTTCTAGTTGATGTTGTTCCTTTGTCTCAAGTGCCACCTGTAATATTCTCTTCTTGGTATAGCACTGGAGAGCAGCCCTGCCCACAGAGGGTGCTCAGCATCTCTGCTGGCACTGAGCGGGCAGCCAGCAGCTCCTGCACCCTTCCTGGGCTGAACTCCTGCACCCTCCTCATGCTCAGCCAGATCCCTTCTCAAGAGGAGCAGAGTCCAAGTGGTGGCTCCTGCTCTCACCTCTCCCCTCCTCTGAGGGCTCCACAAATGGAGCTGTTTCCTGGCTCTTTGAGCTCCAAGTTTTGGGCAGCCCTGTGGATGCAGCTCTCACCTCTCCCTGCCTGTCCCATACCCAGAGCCTACTTGGGACCTGTTCTTAGCTGGTGCCATGGGCTGAGAATGCTTTGTAGCAGCAGGTGTCAGGAGATTTCCAACCCCTCAGGAATCTTCCAGGCTCTTCACCAGATGTTGTACCGTTCTTTGTTTTGCGTTGTAGAATGCTCTTCCATGTTTGGAAAGAGTTTGATGTTTCAGGAAAAAAACATCTAGAGAAAGAAAAAGAGGGCAGAGTGTTGAGATGGCAAATAGAGGTAGTATGGCTTGTTCAGACAAACTGAGTCAGTTGAATCAAGGGTGGATCTCATGGTACTTGAATCACTATTACTTCGTGGCCTGGCCAAGTAGGATTATGTTGACAGCAAGTGCTATCTGAGGTTGTTTTCTCTTATTGCTTTTTGCATTCTTGTTCCTGTTGTAGTACCAGTTTACAAATCAGTTTTATATTAATAGTAATTGTGTTTTTCATATCGTTCTTATTTGTAATGTTGTGACTATATGTTATGGTGCCTAATCTTCTAGGAGTGAGACACAACAGCGTAACCAGGACCCAGAACTGAAATCACATGCAATTGAGATTGATCCTTTCCCCCCCAGAAAATAAGAATTTAAACTTCTCAAAATTGTTTACATGAATATAGACAAAAATGCTTAATGGAAAACACCAAATCACATAAAGAAAACATTATATTTCATTCTCCTATGATGCTAAATTTTCAAAGCCTTTCCCCCTTGCCCTGAAAACATTTTCTCATGTGTTTGTTGTGCTCTGTTGTTGAAAATCTACCCTGGGAACATGCAGCACCCCTTTATTAAGTTGCCAAATGATTTTAGCAATCTTATTTTCCACATCTGGTTTTTAAACCTCTTTGAAAAGCAGCCAGGCCTATGAAAAGAAGTCATGAATTGCAAATGTGTGTGTCTCTGAAAGTTACCTCACATTTTAAAGCTAGCACTGCTGCTCTGGCATAGTGCAAACAATGCCTGCACTGAGTGATGCTGGCAGTAGTCCGGCACTGGGGATGACTGTGGGCAGCTGCAGAGCTCTGCCACCATCGTGGCTCAGGTAGAGAAATTCACTGCCAAGGGCATCTCTGATCAAGTGCCCGTGTGCTGGAGTAGCCTAAGACACTTGTTGCTCTTAGCATCTATTTTTCTTGGTTTTTTTACTCTCTCTCTGGTCTTCTCAGGGAAGCTTTTTAACTGCTTTTTCTTTCAGAGCTTGGTTTACAAGTGTTAAATGTTTTAAGTAAAGCGCCAGCTCAACAATATTTTCAAATATGAGCCCTTTATGTCCAACACACTCATTTTCTTTCCGTGAGATGAGATGATACAATGATGGCCAATTCAATGTAACACAGCAGGAGAAGACACACATGGCCACAAGCCCTTTCTGCCACCATGAAGGAGCAAAGGAAGAAGATGTAGGGCCTGAAATGCCCAAATTTCAGCTGAAGTGGCACACTGATCACCTCCACTGCCTGCCCAGAGCCCTGTTCAGAGCTCAGACAAGCACAAGCCTCCTGCTTGGAGAGCTGAGTGTTGTGCCTTTTGGTATTTTAGGACAAAGAAGTTGTTTTTCCTCTTGCTGTGTCTGTTGTATAATATAATAAGCTGCAGCCATAAGAACCAAAACTGAACTGAAAGCAGCTTTGACCTCTTTATTACTGTAGAAGAGGTTACTAGTACTGTACAATTAGTACTAGCATGTACATGAGCAATTAAGAAGTCAGGAAAGTGGAGACATGAACAATAATCCATCTGTTTGACAGAAATAACTGTTAAGATCAGTACAAATTTAGATGCTTCTTTACTACTTAAACTGCTCTAATGACTAATGTTCTTGTGGTAGAATTGCCTCGTTAGCTAATGAAAATTCTTTGGGAAACCCCCAGGAAGAACACTTGTGAAGCGCTAGGCAAAAATTAAATATTGATTATTTTTAATGCATCAAATGAAACTTAATCATACTTTAGGAAATAGATAATGTTTCCCAGAAATAATTGAAATCCCACTGCTGGTTTCTG
Source organism: Neopelma chrysocephalum (assembly GCF_003984885.1). Taxonomy (NCBI): domain Eukaryota; kingdom Metazoa; phylum Chordata; class Aves; order Passeriformes; family Pipridae; genus Neopelma; species Neopelma chrysocephalum. The sequence goes on from NW_020897734.1 coordinate 1,990,041, forward strand.
TACGAGGTGGTTTCATACTGGAATGAGCTGCAGTACAATAGAAGCTACCGCTAACGTATAATTTGTGAAATTCAAAAAGTGTTAGCATATCATTTAGATAATGAAACCTTTATACCCATCTAGATTTGTAAGTACCAACTTGAGCGAAGGAAATGCTATTTCAGTGCTATTATATTAAATTATATACATTTTCTGGGGGGTTTAGATGGTTGTATGTTTAATTTACAAGCTTTTCATTCAAAAAAGCTTTTCATTTATTCTTAGCAATTAAGGAAACCATAGTTTTAAAACCTACTGATAGTAGTATTAAAATCAAGTGCATATTCACAAGACTGACCAAAGTCTGAATGATCAAAGTAGTCAATAAATATGAATAATTTCCTAGACACTTTTAATAGCTAGTTTTTATGAATGTTTTAATTGCACATTCTTCTTATGAACCACCATCACTCTCCGCTTTTCCCCCATTTGGTTTAGGAGCAGCAGCCGAATGTCTCGTTGCAAGGGAAGGGAAGAGGGAGGAGTGAAGCAGACAGGGGGCTCTCTGGCTGTGGCAGTGCTGGTGAGAGGTGTCAGTTCCCCCACTCCCTCCTTTCTGGTAGGTTGGTGTGTCCCCACTACCTGCAGAATGAGGCGCTTTCATGTACTTGTGCAGTTGTTTTTCACTGCCACAGGGTCTGCTGGGCAGCTCTCCCTGGGCCAAGCCAACACCATGGACAGGGCAGAGTTGTGTGACCCAGCACTAGTTCTGTAGGCTGCAAACTCAGTTTTATGGTCAAAAAAGGGAAAAATGTGGTAGCTTTTAGAAGCAAGTCAAGAGGAGCTGCTATGGAGTATTGCCTCTTCCTACCCCCTTGTTTTGCAGTGGAGACATCTCAGCAGCACGAGGCAGGTACCAGCAGTTCCCAGCTCAGCAGCATCCCTGCACCAGATGTTTTGCACATCCATTCACACTGTTACCTCTCTGAATTTCATCCTTAGTCCTTGTTATGAAATCTCAGGCAAGCTGTTAGTTTTTCTTATCTCTGTTTTTCCTTTTATAACTTGTTGAGTGTTTTCTGTAACCATTGGATGCTTAAATATCCTGGTGATACATGCCTAAGGAAAACACAGCAAAACAAAGGCTTCAGGAGTTACAGTCTGCAGAACTATTTGTAAAGCGCTGGGAGATTCTCGCACACGAGTGCAAAGCATTTGCAGCAGATTTTGTTTAATTGTAAGCAAGCTCTTTATGGCTGAGTGTATTTTAATGAACTTGCTGCATTGTTTGGTTGTTGAAAATAGTTTCTGAAAGCAGAGCTGAGGCTTGTAGAAAATTTTCAGCCTAGGGAAGGGAGGAGGCAAGTTTTAGCAGTGCTCCACCCCCTGACTCCTTGGGCTTTTGAAGTGACTGGCCACTATTGGGGGTCCTGTTGTCATTGCACACTGGTTCTAGGAAACGGTAAATGTTTTTGAGATCCCTGCCCTGATTTAATGGGGTTTGTGCATGTTGAATGTCATTGAATGTGAGTAGTGTTTCTAGTGTGTGTTTCAGCAGAGCTAAGAGTTCAAGATTGCCCCCAGATAAAGAAATTTTGAATTTTTGAAGAAATTTATTTTTAGCGCAATAAATTTTCTTGCTGTTTTAATGCCAGAACCAGATGACATGTCTATGCCTGCCCATGTTCTGGTGCTGTCTTTGCTTTCCAATGCCAGTAAGAACCCAGCTTGTTGGTACCATGGCACTTCAGAATCTGCTTGAGTAGGAAATGGTCTATAAAACAAAAAGGAGCTATGAGTACCATATCTTTCCATAATCCTCATGAATTGTCAATTAGAGCACAGCTATTTCTGTTAGTATCGTTGATGTGCTGTCAGCATTTTTTAAAGTCATCCCCCCGTTAAAGGAGGGATTTCCTTCTTCATAACAGCTAAAATAATTTTGATTCTTAGCACAACCCACAGCACTTAGTTCGGGGACATTTATTTTTATTTTATTTGGGGGACCATAAGGTGGTCAAAAGATTGAATCATTAAAGCAAACAGAGTGCAGAGATATTTCAGGAAAGGATTTCCCGCTCCTGTGATTTCACACTTCCAAGAGAAAAGAAGTGATTTACAGGGATTTTACACTTTCCTTTTCATACTCAAAGTTAATGCATTGCACTGTTACACTCAAAGTTAATGCATTTCACTGTTCTACAATTGGTCATCAGTGCTCAGTGTCTCATGGAGGGGGAGAAACATTGGGGAAAAAAATGTGGAGAGACAAAGTCATTAGTCCAAAGATGGATGGTGGGTGGGTTTGAGACCTTCTGGTCTATGGCCCAGGCCATGGACCCACATGTGGTGTTTTGTCTCTCAGAGCTGTGTAGACTCAGCTGTGACCCCTGGGCTTGGTCCATCCTTTCCTCCTCCTCTTCTTCCTCCACAGCTGCCAATGACCTGGTGCTTGAAGCTGCTGACACTGTGGGACGGTAGAAAAGGGAATTGGGGACTGGTCATCATGGGTGGAAAAAGAGACCATGGAGATACCACATGGGCAGACCCCCACATGGTTCATGCCCTCATAGCTGAGGGGCTGGACCATCCTCTGCTATGCAGAGGCATTTGGAAGAACTTATCATCCTGATTTCTCTATTTGGTTTTTGTTTTGTTTTGTTGGGGGGGGACTGTGTGTGAAAATAGAATGGTGAATAAAACTGGCTCCAAAACAAGACTCCTGCTGAGCACACTGAGTTCATCAACTCTGTCTGGACAGGCCATCACTGATAACTACCTTCAAAGAAGGTTATTTTACTTGCTTTTGAACCACCTTTATAGTTGGTCATAAAGAGTTTTTGACCTTATGTCAAAAATCCACCTATCGAGCTTCCAGCGCTCCCAGAGCAAAGGGCTGTAACAATGCAAGAGGAGGAATTTCAAAAAGGTCCTGAAAGGTTTTTGTGAAATGCATTGTGGTGGATTGTTTGAAGCTGTTAGAACTGATCTTTATTAGTTGCAACCCTTTAAAGGCTTCTGAAATCCGTTCATGTTTACAAGATGAGACATGAATTTCAAAAGTCTTTTTTCTCCTCTTCTTCATTTTAGTTCCTGCATTAATAGCCACGGTTCCTGCAGAGAGACGAGCATTGCTGAGGTCAATAGTGCGTCTTTAATGTGAACTGTCAGGATAATCATCTGTGCTGAAATTCACCTTGACACAGAGGGAGTGTGCAAAGCACTCACTTGCCTTCATTAGGGTAATCCAGTGCAAATACCCTGATTTCTTTAGGGTAATAATTGCCAAACACGTGGAGTGGGCTGGGGAGGGATCGCTTGGCTGGGTTAGAGTCAAGTTGGAGACCAGTGCTTTTGGGTGAATTACAAGGGGGTGTTGCTAAGAGGAATGATGAAGATCTTTGCAAATGGGATATCTAAGAGTCTTATCAGTGCTTTGGGTTTCATACAATAAAGGAATAAGTTTGTGTAAGTTTAGGTTCATTTGCTAGAACTTTGTGGGAAAAGAAATCATTATTTTATATAGTTTTAAGTATTTTTCCAATACGAGCTGAAGGTGGCTCATTTACCTTGCTGGTACAAATGAGAAGTGGGTTCCCTAAACTGTAGGAAAATTACTGGAAGTAAACTACATACTATTATAAAAATTCATTACAATTTTAATGAAAAAAACCCTTGAATAATCTTAAACTTTTGACTTCAGGTATTTGGCAGACTCAGTTGAGCACATTTTTAAGCAAGGATTTGTCATGTTTGTCTTGCTACCATCATTTGCAAATGAATAGTAGAAATCTGTTGTGGTAGCAACGATTTATGCAATTTGCAGTACCCTGAGATGGCACTGAGAGCTCTTAAGAAAGTAGGGTGTGGAAGCCATATTGCAAGAGGAAAGCTAATTAGTTTTAATTAAAGGTAGGCACAAATAATGGACTTCAGGTCACAATCTAACAATCTCCCCAGGGCTTATGTGGCTTTTTCATTAAAATGAAGCTTCAGTAAAGCAAAACTGATTCTGCAAAGAAATCTGGTAGTCTTCTCTGTAGTTCCTCAAGCAAAATTCTCATTAGCTTCACTGTCATGAGCATGCAGTCTGTAGTTCATAGACTAAAAGCTGTAGATATTATTTGCTTTAATTTTTGTCCTAGATCTAGTAACTTTGACAGTAGGAAAAACTGATTTGAGAAGGTGACTAGAGAGGAAATATTTATCAGTCCTCATTACAAAAATACTAGAAGGCGCTTGATCAGCAGTGAGAAAACGGATTTTAGAAAAAATAAAAGCAGTATGTTTTAGACAAGACATGAAGTCAAATTGTGTAACTCATTGCCGCTGCCTGTTACGAAGATCAAATGTGCAGAGGGGTTAGAAGTTCATTGGCTGAGTTAATGGGGGATAGGTCTGTCAAAATCTGTTAAACATGGTGCTCTGCATCCAGCTCCCGCTCCAGGGAGTCCCAGGCTCCTTATTTCTGAAATGGAGAAGGCCGTGTCAGTGCACGTCCCACCCCCTCCTGTCCCTGGCACAGCAAGGTCCTGAGCCGGGGGCACCTGCGAGTGGGCAGCACATCCCTCCTGCGGATGGCTGAGCACTGCCAAGCTCAGCTCACGGGGGTGGAGGTTACTGCAGAGCATCAGACCGTGCCCTCACCAGACCTGCTCTTGGAGCTGGCTGTGAGCTGCCAGCTGGGTGCCCACGGGGGGTTTGCTCGCGGGGCAAACAAAGCTCCTCGCTTGGAGGGGATGGTTGGGAGGAAGTGTTTCATTTTGAATTGGCGTTGTGAAGTGATACGTTCAGCTGCAGTGGAGACAGTGCACAGTTTTTATTTCCCACACACCATTACTTAGGTTTTTCAAAGGTTTTCACTTGTGGAAAATGTTGACATTCTGAGGAAAATTATGTTTGGACAGTGTATCACTCAAAATATGTATTCTGGAATAATTACCTTATTTAGATGTAGGAATTTACCTCTCAGTACAAACCCAAATATTCTGATCATTTATTGGTGAAGAATAATTTGACAAGCTGTCACAAGGATCTCAGCTTTTATAGATGTATTCTATTTTGGTTGCTTCTGTCAAGAGGATTTTTTTTTTTACATGAAAAAAATTCAGTTCAATGGGACAGATTTCCTTCCAGAAGATAATTTTAAACATTTACTTATATGTAGTGGTTTTCCTCCAGCTGTCACTGCTTTCTTGTTCCTACATTCTTGAGAAAAAAATTTAAAAATAATTAAGTGTGAATGTGTCTGTATCAGCCTTTCATAGCAAGAGCTTTTGTTTATTTAAATTTGGCAGCTCCTCGCATTTGTACCACAGACTCTGCACCATGTTGTGCCCACAGGTCACAGACTGGAGGATTATTATTCAGTCCTCACCCTTGAAGCATGTATTGGTGATGCAGAGAAGAGGGCTGATAATTAGAGAGAGACCACAAAACCTTCAGTGCCATGTGTGGGATTGTCAGATGAACAGTGCAAACTATCTCCTCAGCTGCTTTGGAGGAGTGGGGATAAATCCTGACCTGGTGCCCATCAGCAAGAACATAGGGATGTCAGCTACGGCCCTGATGAAATTAATGGAATTAGGCTGATAATTCACACATGGGGAATCTGCTCCTTGTGGTAGTTGCGAGCTGTTGAGGTGTGATGTCTCATACTAAAAATGCTTCTGATGGAGGTATGTCTCCATGGGCATGGAGCTGTAAGGCAACAGGGAAGAGGATCTACAGTGGTGAAGCCAGGGCCGAGCACTGAGGTGCTTTCCTCAGCATTTCCTAAAAATACAGACATTTCAGTTGCATTACTGTTAGTTGAGAAGTATTTCCTTTGAATTCTCAGGAATGATTTCATCCCCCCCTCTGTGATGGGACTTTGCTGACATTCTTCCCAGAGCTCCAAGGCCTCCCGAGGAACACATGGGTGGAGGCACATCTGCTCTGTGCCCATCCATCCTCTGGCAGAGAGAGGTGGTCAGTGCCAGTGAGATGTCACTGCTGATGCTGATCCCTGAGCTGGACTGCAACTCTCTGCTGTGCTTTGGCTTTCCTGGGGCCATCCATGTGGATGGGTGGGAGTGTTGGACCCTGGTGCTGGGGGCTGGTGTTGCACCTGAGGGTCTGTCTGGCTGTCACCTGGTCCCTGCACGCCTGCCCCAGGGGCTGCTGCAGGGACTCTGCTCACCCCATTCCAATCAGGCTGAGATGCCTGAGCTTGGAGTAGTTAAATAATTGACTTCTGCAAATTTTCCTTAGGGAGGTAACAGGAGCATCCCTTGCCTTGCTATGTCCCACAGCAGTCAAAGCTGGTCAATGCACCAAGCACTCTGCAAGCTGCTCAGAGTCATGGGGTTTCTGCACAGCCCTCTGCAAGCACTGCCCTGCGGGGATTTGGCTGCCCCTTTCCTTCCCCCCGTCAGGAAGGAACTGGCTGACCTTTGGGGTGAGGACAGGAAGGACCAGGGAGGGCACAGTGCTCATGGGCATCTCTGTACAGGCAGGTGCCTTCCCTCATTCAGCAATAGAAAAATATTTTCCTCCTCATGCTTTTGGCACTGTTTGACTTGGTGTTTGGGAGCTGGTGACCGCTGTGCAGAGCACTTTGGGAATTACACGGGCACAGATAATTAGTGTTTTAAAAGGTCTGCTGCTTGGCAGTGTGCCAGGGAAGCCAGCGCAACCCCACTATATAATATCAATTATTAATGATGAGAACTTTGCTAAATTCAGCCCTTGATAAATCTTAGAGTTGGGTTTTCAAAGTTTAAAATCAAACGTAACCCAATTATTTTGGTATTTGATTAAACTGATCTGCCACTTTGGTAAAGTGTTTAAATAAATCAGTATTAATATACTTTTCTACGGTAAATAAAGTTATGTCTGTAAAGTTCAGATATGAACATTCAAATGTAGCTCTAGGAAATGAAGCACTGGCAGTTTGCACGGAAAATGTATTAACTTAAGGAAATAAGTATTTTATTGATCTTTAAAGGCTGCAATTATGATCTTGGTGGTGGTGATTGAAAACACTTGTTTTAAAACAGTGAAACAAATATTTGTAAACATAGTGTAGGAGATCCATTATATTTTATTTTATTAACTCTGAAGACCACCTGCTGTAGACACTTGAGCGCTGACAGACTCTGAGAGGTGATGTCAAATGGACTTTTTGGAGGCTGCAGCACTTATGGACACATGCTCTGGTCGCCTCAGCTGCCAGGTGGCACTGCCAGGAGACACCTACCTTTAAAGTCAGTTCTCAAACGCAGACGAGTTCTTCACCCAGTGAGGCCTCCTGGCTTCAGCACTAGCAGTGCTCTGCCCTCTTTGCATGCAAAGTTGCCCCTCCCCTTTGGAACCTCATCCAGAGCCCTTCTGCCTCAGCAGGAACCTGCTCACTGGCTGGGACAGCTTTGAAATGCACGTTTATAAGAGAGAGCTGAGCACCAGGGCCTTAATATGCATTTCAGTGTGCTCTTGCACGTAGAAATAGTTCCAAAGAGTGAGAATTATGGGCTGCTGCATCCCTCCTAGCCCCCTGTGGAATCTTGAAACCTGCTCTGTCAGGAGCCATTGCCAGCCAGAGGTGGCCCAAGGCCTGTGCAGTTTAACCTTGGCTGCCTGTGGAGTATAAAAGGGCACAACCATCTGAACTCTGTGTAATGATTTCCAAGTGTCAGGAATTCACATGATGACTTGCTTGCAGTTGCTCATCTCCCAGCTTGTTTCCACAAGTCTTACTAAAGACATGATCTTTTTGTCAAGCAAATCATGGGCCTTTAGACATGCTGCAAAAGGCCAATCTGCCCATTCTTATGGATGGTTTGATTTTTCCAGGCTCATAGGGTTTGAGAAATTAGATCCTTAATTCCACATCTTAGTTCTTCAGTCTTGGTAAGCCTGAAGAACTGGGCTTTGCTGACTACCTGCAGCTTGGCTTAAGAATGCAGCCATCTTTTAAAACAGACCACAGGAAGACATTACCCCAAAATGTGAAAGCTGTCACGGGTTTTGGATCCATCTGTCTTGGAGCCCTTATCTTTATTGTCACAGTGCATGTAGGAATTCCCAGGAGGTTTATTTAGTGCTCCTAGGAGCAGCCTCCTACTGTCCAGAGGTTCTGGGTGTCATGTGCTTGTTTGAGGCTGCAAAAGTCGTTCTGAAATCCTTCACATTTCAACCTATGTTTTGAGCCTGTTTTGAGCTGCTTGACCTGGTGTAACCCATATCCACGATACGATGGTTCTCTGTTCTCCTGGGATTGTATCAGAGGTTTCCCACTGAAGCAGGGAAAAAACAGCCACCTTCTGAAGCAGGACAGGCTTCTCTGTAGCTGCCCATTGAAGTGCCATCTTCATCCCAGGATGCCACTGGAACATTCTTTGAAAAGAATCAAATGTTGGAGAATATCAAGAGAGATACTCAGTGAGGCCACTAATGAGAACTGACAAATGAGAATTGCAATTAAGTGAAACTGTACAAATCCAAAGAACTTTCTCTGATTACCTTTATTCAGAGGGTGAAAAAAGCATTTCTCGGAGTGGGCGTTCAAGTGACTAATGTGTCATTGCATTCAACTCAAGAGATAAAACTTTTTGTTGCTTTTCAGAACATTCAATATTTTAGCATTAATTTATGGTGAAAGAACATGTCCAGTCTTGGCTCTTTTCTTACAGAGACTTTTATGCTTAATGCCTTTTTTTAAGGCATTTTTCCCTCCTAATTCATGGGTAGTCATGCTGGGTGAGGTTCTTACCTGGCCTCCTATGCTGTGGGCATATGGATGAGAGGCTTTTTACCTTATTAATACCTGGTATTAACTTTGCAGGAGGGAGTAAAAAGACATAGAAGATAAGAGTGTGGAACTGCTTGGTTCCCAGGTGTGTCATTGAAAGGATCTCCTGAAGAAGTGTGTAACTTGGCTTTTTGTGGTTAATTTAGGAAAATTCACTATCTGATGTTTCTATGAGACTTCTGTTGTGTCGTAGCAGGGGACCTGGAGACATGTTTGGTTTGGACATTTCTGAAATCACCTATATGTGCTGCTTTCCTGTCTGACTTCATTCTCTGCACTTCATTTTCTTTCCCCTGTCCTCACAGATGCGTATTCTGATGGTGTCTATGACAGGTTTCAATCTCAGCCTGCTAGAGGAACATGGTTATACATTCAGTTTTCCAGCTGTTCCTGCATGGCACTTCAGGGTCAGGTTGGACAGGGCTCTGAGCAACCTGATCTAGCTGAAAGTGTTCCTGCCCATTGCAAGGGAGTGGGACTAGATGGCCTTTAAAGGTCCCTTCCAACCCAAACCATTCTGTTGATTCCGTGTGCTCTCATAATAAAACCAGTAGTTCAGTTTTGCTGGCTGCCATCCACTGCCTGGTCAGACAGTCATGTGAAACTCCTGTTTTCTTCTGTCATGGCTCACAGCTAGCTAAATCCATGGAAGAATGTTTACAAGGCACACACACAGCCCTGCAAGGCCAAGGCAGGGGGACAAATGGGAAGTCTCTGTCCATTGGGCTTGAAAGAATAAGGTAGAATTAAATCAATTCAAATTACTTGATGGTCTGTCAGATTTTAGAATGGAATTAGAGTTACATAGATAAAGAGAAAGAACTGTGTGAACAGCATTTTTGGCTAATTGCCACAAATATTTAAAAATATGGCCCTGGCCATGCACTGGGGTGTCTGGTAAGCAAGAAAAAAGATCCTTTTCTGCTATCAGGCAGAGATTTATATATTTCATAAGTAAACATAATACATGTATAATTTTGTTTCTGCAGAGGGATGCAAACATGGCTGTGATTCCCAACAGTTCTAAATATGTATTGTCTGGGCATTGTTCATTTTCATCTGTGGTAGAAATCTGTCACATCTTTTCAAAAAGAGCTCGACAGTGTTTGCACCAAAGAGTAGATGTATCTGCAGCACTGAGGCATACATTGGCTTTAGCAGTTGAACTTCAGGCTTTCAATCTGACTTCAGTGTTGCATGGGCAGCTACAAGAGTTCTTTGTTTTTCTCAGTTTTATTGTGGGCTAAAGCAGATCAACACAGGATTTGAGCCAAAGCTCATTACGGTCAATGTAAGTTTTGTTCAGTTGATTTCTAAACAATGATTCTGTTCATGTAGCAAGAGCTGTATTCAGGGGAAAAAAAATCAAATAGCATTCTGTGATCTGTAGAAGTGGAGGGTCCTGTTACTTTAGTAACATTAGTCCCATTGCTAATTAGCGTTTGCTGTCTTCCCAGACTGTGAACAAGTTATGGAATAACCAGTATTGGATTTAAAACAAAAAAAAAAAGCAAAAAGGAATAGGAAAATATTGCTATTATGATCATGCTTTTTATCTCCATAAGGTATCAGTGCCAGATAATTGTTTTGATAGGGTTAGGAATATGCAGCATTGTATATTTGTGCTTATGAATCTGGTGCTCTATGTGCTCCCAGGATTGATAGTGTTACATCAATAGCTTCACAAGGGATCGTGCTCAATGAGACCACACTGATCAGGGTATTCACTAAATTAAATGTAATGTGACATCTTTGCCTAAATGATGTCCTGCGTGAAGGATTCTTTGCTGTGGTTAATTTGCAAAGTTCAAATAAAAAGTTCTTGCAAATACATTCTGTAGAGTAATGGAGGATTTTGTCTCAGATCACAAGCTATGTGACATGATCAGAGATCAAAAAACTACTAATGTTTTGCTTTTCTCAAATGGACCAAAAGTTAATGAGGAGTAGCAATCAGCTGGGATGTTTTGCAGAGACCTGTGCTGGTCCTGCCACACTTGTTTTTCAGTGAAGTCAAATAAAAAATTCTTCTGATTAAGTTGGCAGAAGGATTAGATGTTGGCAAAGTGGAAGATAATGATTGATGCGAGGTCTGTCAACATGGTAAGATTAATTTCTTTTAAACTACTTTGGAGATACATCTGGGAATAAGAATGTAGCTTGTGTTTATGTGGGTGAAGAGCTGTGCCTGGAGCTCTGAACAGAGCATAGAGCTCACGTTGGAGAACCTACTGAACATGATCCCAAGATACAGAGCTGTGGTTAAGAGGAATAGCATGAATATGTAAGCACTGAAATACTGAGCAGGCAGAGAGAGGCAGCTTGTTCATTGTATACAGTACTAGAAGTTACTGCAATGTATCCCATTCTGGTGGTTGAAAAGAACTGGGAAGAATTAGGAAAATAATTTCAAAGTAATAAAGCTGCCTTATAAAGGGTTATTAAAGGATCTTGATGTATTTATCTGGCACAAGAAAAAAAGAAAAAAAAAACCAAACAAAAAAAGAGAGTATTGATTGGGTTTTTTTTTTCAAAGAAATATTATCTGATTATTTGAAAATCACTAGTAGACCTGAATCTGGTTCTTGAAAAGTCTGCAAGAAGGCACTTTGCTCTTCTACCACATCAACAATTTTCCACCTATCCCATCATATAAGAATCACACTGAATTAGTGTTATTTGTCACCAGTAGGGTATGAGAGACTGATCATATTAGAGACTGTCACACTGTATTAGCCAAAATAAATATGGAAAGAATATGAGGAAAAACGTATCAGTGTTTCAAATGCTGTATCTTATTAGAACAGGAAGCTTTCTGCTCACAAAGCCAGTGTTTTCTGCCTCAGTCCCACTTGCTGATGTGAGATGAAATGCCATGCTCCATTTACACAGGATGCTAATGCTCCACAGAGAGGACTTTACCAGAAGAGCTCAAGTGACAGGAGGCTTCGGAGCCCAGTCAGGGTTTGGATCGCTGTTCACCTTAACTTTATAAGGTGCAAGGTAGGAATGTAGGTATCATTTACAGTTCCTGACATGTCAGTTTGCAGCCTGACTTGCTAATGTAGGGCAGCATCAATTTTTTTCATACTGTGGCAGACTGTAGTTTGCAGAGGTTCAGCAAGTGTCACATGGGGACCAGGGCAGAGCAGGGGGGACAGCTGGGAATAGTGAAACCTTTCCTCCATCCTGGGGAAATAGAAGCCAGAGCTGAATTACACTGAGAAAACTGCTTGGTTTATGTAGCATACCTGGCCTTACACCCCATTTTTTTCAAGAGCTGACCAGCATGCCCTGCTTGTAGAAGGGAAAGCACAACTTCCCATGGAGTTACCACCACCTGGCTGGAGATGCCAGTTCCTGGGGGTGCCAGCTCTGGACTGAAGCAGCTGCCTGGCACTTGGCAATGTGAGTCACTGTTCCTGTGCTTTAGACACAGTGCTTTGGACACAGAAATCTCTTGCCTCTTTGGATGAAATTAATTAGTTTTTTCCTATAAACTTGAAATAGATTTTGTGGTAATGACATGGTATTATGCCGTATTAGCTGCATAGAACAATATCCTGTCCTATACCTGATGCACAGTTATTGTTTTAAAGCTATCAGTGTTAATGCAGTGACATGAAATCTTGTTCAGTTTTAGCTCAGAAGCTCTTTTCTCTGAGATGCTTTGCATTAATGAAACTCATTTCAAAGCTGGACAAAAAGCTAAAAAGAAAAGTTTGAGATTAATTGTGTGGAGTGGAAGCTCTTAAACCCCAAGACAGAAAGATTTTTACACAGAAATTGGTTTCAGGAGAAATGGAAAAGAATTTGCAAGCTGCTTAATCTGCTGAATGGAAGCTCTTGCGAGCTGATTGCTGGGACTGGGATCTTCATTTCCCTCACTGGGAAACCTGTAACTCCCCCCTTTCCTCAGCTGCTCCACATGGGTCTGTGTGAGCCGAGCCCCTGGCTGGCCCTGCTCCTGCTCCAATTCTGCCTCTGCTGTTACAGGAAAGTTGTTATCACAGGGATTTTTTTTTTGCTTTTTTTCTGGAGGAAATGGTATTTTGCAAATTGGTGATTTCTTTTGGAATGCCACAGTGAGGAAAGCTCCACACCAGCCTTAATCCCCCCACTAGCTGTGCTGTGTTGCCCACAGTGAGCCTGTGAAAGGGACTGGGAAGGAAGGAGTCTCCTCTTAACTCTCAGGCATGAGGGGATGCACTTCTCTGAAGTGAGCATCTGGAAAGAGACTTGAAAAAATACTGTTTCCAGGGGCTTTCTAAATAATTTCTTAGTACAGGTGTGGATGTAGTTCATTTGAGGTTAGGCTGTATGTCAGAGACCAAGATCTCTTTCTGATCTGTGATACATTTGTTTAAGTTCAACTGATTTCCAGGAGCTGCAGAGACTTGCTGTGTGCCTCGCTGGGGCTCGGACAGGGCAAGGCAGGCTTTTGTTTTGGTTTTTTTTGGGGGGGAATTGTGTGTGAGAATGATTTGGGGAATAAAACTGGCTACAAAACAAGACTCCTGCAGAGCACACTGAGTACATCCAGCCTGTCTGGTGTGCTTGTTCTTGGAAGCGAGCAGCTCTGAACTCTGCTGAGAAGGGATAAGAAACAAAAAGACACATCTTGGAAGGGGAGAACAACTTATGTAAAAAGGCCTAATTCCTGTAGACATCACAAGAGCTCTGTTGCCTGTGTCTTACCTTTGACTAGTCAAAATCAAACAGGGAAGGGAGTTGGTTTTCTGTGCCCTATTTCGGATTAGAATGGGTGATACAGTAAGAGTCTGGTTATATTTCAGCAACAAGACCCAGTTAAGATGAAGAAAGGTATTACACAACCTATTTCCGTGTTTTTAGGTCCCTACAGGCTCTCGAATATGCTTGGATTGCAATTTGCATTGTGTGACAAGTTTACTGCTTGTAACATTTTGGTCTCTGATAAAATAATTACTTGTGTTAATACAGTATATTGATACATCAGCCTTCTGTGTAAAAATCAACCTCTGGGCTGGCTGCCTCCTCTACTTAAATTGTCATGGACTGAGGCCAGGCTCTGTGTTTGTGCAGCCCCACCTGTGGGAGGTGATGTGAAGCCAGTACAGTTTAAAACAATCAGGCCTGCCATGTGCAGGCCTCATTGGATCTTTTGAAATATAAAGTGATATGAAAATTGCCTGATCTTTTATCACTGTGTAACTCTGAGACTTGTGTGTGAGTTATCACAGAGGCTGCATGTTATCATGTAATACATGCTGCAGCTGTGACCAGCACACCGAAACATTACCATCAGCTCAGAAATATGCATCAGTTCATTTTTAGGATGTGCATGTCTGTGCTGAGGATCAGAAAAGAGAATAAAATGCTGCAGCTAATCTTCAGCAGTTGCAGCACACGTAAGTAGATTATACAAAACTGTTAATTTTTTATTATTAAATAGCACTTAAGGGAGAAGAAGGCCTTAATACTCTGGCTAAAGACGCTAGTCACGCCAGATTAGTATTGTTGTACATTAATAATAAAAATAGCTGAGTCTGATTAGTGTCAGTTAAAGTTTCCTGAATGAGAGATATAACTCTTTGAATTAAACTGCTTCAATAGCAGCTAAGGATTCCTGAGGAATAATTTGTATTAAAAAGTTAAGACCTTCACTACTTTTCTAAAGGAAAATCTATCACCAGTGTGGGAATTACATACCATCCACATAACAGCATGAAAAGAAAGGATCTTCACAGACCATAAAAGTGTAATAAAGGAACATCCAAAATTGATTTTCATTTAAGTAGATTACTTATGTTTTCCTCTAGACCAGGGAAAGCACTACTGGTTTGATCCAGATATCCATCACTAAATGAACCAAGCCACTCTCCCCAAGCACCTGCTTCCCTGAAACCTGCATCTTTGCATGCGAGAACATTTTGTCCAAAATAATTAAAACTAAAAAGGAGACACAACTCATTAGTTATTTCCATCTTGCTGGTTGATGTGTGGCTTAATTTGGGATACCAAATTTATTTCTTCTGTTCTAGAGGATCCGTTTGTGGGAGGGATTTGGGGTGATGTGTTGTTCCCAGGCTCACAGCAGGTTAGCAGGGACACTGTTGTAGGTTCTCCACGGTAGCTGAGCACGGCACTGCAGCCTGCTCAGGCAGCTTCTCCAGCACTTGTGGTGGTTTACAGGGGCTTGGAGGGGTGTCCAGTGCATGGGTGGCTTCCTTGTGGGCTGAGTGGTTTGGACCCAGAGCATGTCTGTATTTGTCACTTGTTGGAAGGTTCTTGCTGAGAGCTTTGGGGTTGAAAAACTTGTGCTCTCCTTGGGTTTCATGTGAGATATCCTGACTTTGTGGGGGGCTTGACTTGGTTTTCTGCCCCTGCCACTGTGCAGAATGCTTCAGATTCCAAGTGTGAGCTCATATATTCTCAGTTTAGTTTGTCTGATCATTTTTGGCCTGCTTGCTTAAGGAAATGAGGATAACATGATCACCTTATGTGTGCGTCTGTGCACATGTGCCTGCTGCTCTTTCTTACCCAGTTCTCAATAACTTACAAATCATTGCCCCTATTTGATGAGGGAGGTGTTACAGGCAATTAAAGTTTTATGGAAATAAATACCAGTTACAAGTGGCTGATATGGAGGAATCTGAAGGAGAAACTTGTTGATTGCACTTCTGGAAACTGGAAAGAGGAAGAGGTAATGGATGAACCAGCCACATGGAAAGCTTTGATTCAACTCCCTTCTGGAACACAGGGAGTTTAACCACAAGAAATACATCCAGGAGAAAGCAGAATTTGTTAGATGTGCTGGTCCCAAAACAATTTGTTTCTTTGACTTATCTGGGGGGTTTTGACAAAAGAAACCTATTTTTAATTGTCTTCATTGCAAATGCGGTTGTGTCAGAGATAGAGCTGTAAATAGCTGTCAGTGTCTCAGCACAGCGGGGCACATCCCTTAGATAGGAATGTTGCCTCAACAAGCCCGTCTGTTTAAGTGAGCAATTCAAAGATGAGACATCTTTCCTAGAGCAGGTAGTGATGTAACATCAGAGGCAAGAAGGTTGTCAAGGTAACTTTTGAGGCAGATTGTTGCAAAAATGGCTAGAAGAGTTTACATATGTCTGTAGTGATTCATTTGTTCAGAGTAAGACTGCTGCCCTTCCCATGTATTCACAGTTTCATTGTAGTTCAGAGGCCTCAACGTAGTTGTAAAGAGGTCAAATTCTCAAATTTTTCTGAGGCTTTGCAACCCATCTGGAAAGACACACTTGCAGGTCAGATTGAGGCAGAAATTAGTTTGGACTGTATTCTGTATTTTTGGTCATTATTATAATAATTTTTTTCAGGGGTTACCTTGCCACCTTTTGACATTGTCTCTTTCAGGAGTGTGTGACGCCAAGGTCTGGACCCTGGCTTCTCACTCTGGGTGTGCAGAGCTGTGGTAAATCCCACAGGGATTTACTTGTGTTTCTGCACTTGCCAAAGCAGCTATCAGTAATCTCACAAGAAAGCCTGGTTTTGCAGGATTTAGAGAGATGCTGCTACTGGACAAGAAAGAAAGGCTTTGAGGGAGTCTGGTGTGCTTGTGAGGCAGGAAGCCCCTGTAGCTGAGGGTTGTATGGCAGCACTTGCATCCCACACACTCGCTGTCAGCCGGCTCTGGACCTCCCTGGTCTCACTGGCTCCAGCTCAGGGTTTGTGCTCAGTGCAGAGACTGTGGAGGATCCTCAGGCTGAGATACAGCTGGGAGGGAAAATACAAACTGAAGTGACACAGTCAGAGCTGGCTGAAAGGAGATTGCAAATTCAGAGCAGTGCTGAAGCCCAGGCAACCTATTACACAAACTGGGTATCTCTTGTCTAATGTTAAAAATTCACCTTGTTAAATGGGGAATGGTCTTATTTTTACATCATTTGAGCCCTTCCTTTGAGCTACCTGGAATACAGTCCATCACAGAATCCCCCAGCCTGTGACTTGGGATAGACTGTCAGGCTCTGCCAGACACCGGTTCTCCTGTCTCTAAGGGGAATCTGGAGGGAAATTCCAGCATGGCATTGGGCACTGGTACTTTTGAAGGGATGATGACAGACCAGGGGCTAATCCTGATTTTGGGTTCTGTTAATGTTTTGTTGAATTGTATCTGAATCCAGCAAACAGCTCCATGTTCAAAGCTATACAGCTCTGTAAATGCTTTAGCTGCGGCTCACTCATGTTTGCTTTTAAACCACAAAATTGGGCCCTTTCTTATGCTAACTCCTGGGGTTGTTCACACTTCTTCTTCAACAGGTCTTTCACTAGACAGAAACATCTTCAGAGGCTTCTTTTATCACTGTAATGATGATGATTGTACTGACTGTGCAAAGAGCTGGAAATGAGACCGTCGCTATTTCCCTGTGCATGAGCAAACAAGTTGCTGTCCACAAGAATTTTCCTTGATCTCTGCGACACATCTGCTGTAGGCACGTCTCGAGAACAGGCAGTTTGTCTGTGATCATGAGCTGCAAACTGGTTTGTTACCCCATCAAAACACAACAAAGGCGACTAACACTTTTGTAGTGAGGATGTTTACTTAGTACTCAGAAAATGCTAAAGAAAATCAACAAATTATACGGCATGTGTTGGTACTCTTTTAGAGAGAAGAAGTAAACTGTTTTCACTTGGTTGTTTTAGTGGCAGGATATTCCAGGGATGGTGAGAGTTGGACCTCTCCTAATATTACAAATTCCCAGTTCAAGAATAGCTGTAAATGTTTATTTGATGTGAAAGAGCTAATTGTACAAATCATTATCTCCAGCCTGACGTGCCTCTGCTGTTTATTCTGTGGCAGTAATTAATTCTATAATTAGAAAATGTCCTATTAGATAACTTCTTTGGGAACTCAGCCTATTGTCCAATGCAGGAAGCTTTCAAGAAGCTGAAGTGTTTCAGTTATGACCTTGGCAATTTGACTACTTTTATCAGCAAGCGCTGGTTTGCTTCACTGGGAGTTCATTACTGAAGAATTTAGCTTTTATGAGTGGGATTGGAGATGAGTCTCTTGATGCTGAGATTCACTGCTGTGGATGGATGGATTTTCCCATGGCCTTGCCCCTCTGCAGGAGGGGACACCTGACCTACCTGTGCATTTGCATCTGCTTTTGATCCGTCAGCGTCTGCCATTCTGTGAGAAGTTTGGATGAAATGAGTGTATTTCATAAGGTATCAGAGTGAACACAAGAAAATCAATAAGCAATCTGTGTGATAATTAATTAGCGTGCCAGGATGAATTACTGTTTCTTCCCCTCCTGATTTGGGTCACAGTCACATCTGATTTGGGAAGTTGTCAGTTTTTCAATTATAGCTTGGTCTTTGCTGTTGGTATGGCTTTTTGCCTCTCTTTATTTGATGTGACCAGAATGAAGGACTGGCAGGTAGAAACTCACACTGTGCAAACTTGTTTGTTGTGGGAAGGAGACAGTGTTGAACTCAGCACCCAGCAGAACCTATTGATGAGGAGATGTCCTGTATGGTGTCAAAGTTGGCCTGAGCCTGACTAGTTAAGCCCCCAGGAGCGGGGGAATTTGTTGAGGGATCTGCCAGATTTAGGTAGGATCTAAAATCCATTTAGTGTCCAGCAACTGAAAATTACTTAGAAAGTATCTAGGGAAAGGAAGCAAGAGGGCAGGAAGAACATGGTGCTGTGCCCTCCAGTTCATCTCAGAAGATCCAGCAACCTCCACCTTAATGACATTTCTTAGATAGAGGTTGTTTCTTTGTATTTTGAGTCCTTGCTTGTTCTGACACGTCACCTCCCAACACAATTTGTCAGACCTACTTCTTAAACCCCATTAATTGCTGACATGAACAGTATTCTGTTGTGAGATGCTCCCCATTTGAAATCACTCATGTAACCAACTTCTCTTGGAGCATACTGCCTGTAGATTTTGCTGAGGTCCCCCTACTCCAGGGTGGCCTAAGTCACAGATAATTCTGTAGGTAAGAGAAGGTTCTGTCCTTAATCATCTGTTGACTGGACTGAGGAACTGACTGGGTTTACACCAACACTCTGCTAGTTCTGAGTAGCCAATTAAAGGATATTTTGGACTAACACCACAGGCTGGGATGGGTAGCAGTTCCCCACTCGCTGTCCCCCCAGCTTGGCAGCAGGCTAGTTCCCTTCGGATGTAGGTGCAGAGACTCTCTGCCCTCTTTTCACTGGTGTTGCCCTGTGCATGCTCTGCATTGCCTGGTGTGACTTGCCTCTGGTCTGTGTAGCATCTTTGTACTTGCACATCTCCATGCCACAGGCTGAAGAAGCAGCCTGGGGGCCAGGAACTCCAGGTCTTTGCTACTGGGCACCTGCTCTAGTCTGCAGGCTCCTGTCTCTTCCATTTTCCATGGGATTCAGATGTTGTTCCTGAGAGACAGCCTCCTCAGCCGATACACTGCATGCGTATTCACCCACTGCCATCCCAAAAAACACATGTAGTTTGTCCTGCTCTCAACCAGACTTAACATGGGAGTTATTCCTCAGGGTCAGTGCCAGGTTTTTTACTCCCTTCTTAGGGACAAGGGCTGCTATCCTGAGCTTTCCAGAGACTCCTGTGAAGGCAAGGCAACTACTAGCTTTTTATCAAGCTTCTGGCATTAATCCCTGCCCTTGCTGTCCTGTTTCCCTTCTGTAGTCACATAAAAGACTAAATATACATGATAAATTAATTTTTAAATGGCCCATCTTCGCGAACGAAGATTTTGGGGAAAGGTCTTTTACCTTTCCAGCCTGCGCAATGGATTTTTTAGGTGAGACACAGCCTGCGCTGAACTGAGCCCACCCTTTAATCCTAAGGTTCATCTGCCGGGGCCAAGCAAGCTTGGACAATGGCAGTGAGGTCCTCAGGACGTAGGTTTGTTTAGAGTGTCCTTCTCATAGATGGATGGCCACACAGGGCTAACGACCTCCATCAGGCCAGGAGACCGGGATTTGAACCCGTGGTCGCAGCAGTGAAAGTCCTGCACGCTAACCACTAGGCCACCAGGGGTCTCGATAAATTAATGAACTCATTTTGTAAATACATCATGTAGTGAGATAGATGCCTATTTAACTTTCTCAGTGAACTTCAAGAACCCAGATTTCCCTTCTTTCCAGCAAATTGGTTTCCATCAACAGAAAAGAGCCTCTCAAAGCATCTCTGCCAGGGCTCTAATGATAACAAATAACTCTGCTTTTTACTTGATAGTAGACAAAGAAAAAGCACTCTGACATGCTGAGTGTTTAGTAAGGATTGGAAGTGCACTGGTAATGATCACCTGGAGCTTTAGAAATTTGCATGTGCACTGGGATGGTAGGGGTTTTTTTGGTTGGTTTCTTTGTGTGTGGTGGGGGTAGGGGAGCTAACAGCCATTTCTTACAGTATCTGAAAGAATTCATAGAAAATTAAGTGACTCTGGAATTATCAAAAAAAATTACTTCAAAAGGCAGTTTTATTTTTCTTTATCCTAACTCCTAAATTTTTCAGCTTACTTTCTCTTAAATCTTTCTTCCCTTTTCTTTTTGAAACCTTGGAGAATATGGAATTTATTTCCTATTTCTGTCACTATTAATATCTTTTCCAATATAGCTTTTTGGGGCACACTGGGAGCTCCTACATTATTAAAAGTCAGATATTGAGAGACACGGAATACCTGCAATTTGTGCTAGTGATGGTCACCACTGAGGTGTAATTACTTGAGAACAGTTTTGATCTGAAACAGTTGATGTCTAAGAAGTTAATGATATTTATAATGATATTTATAACTTCAAGCATTTATGACAAACTAAGCCTAACACGTGGCTGATGTTATTATTACCCCTGCTCTCAGTCTACCTATACTAGTTAGTGTGATTGCCATTCTTGTGGTATTGTAACCACCTCTAGTTTAGGTGGACCAAACATGGTGTCAGAAGTATGATTAATATATGAGGAAGGGAGATCTGATTTTTTCTTTATAATTCATGGCATCAAAAAGAACATCTTGTGCATACAATAAATATTCTGAAAGACTTCTACAAACATTCAGCTCTTTCTAACACGCTAAGATAGTTCTGTAGCACCGAGTTTAAAATCTGTCGTTTTTCTTTAGATCAGTCCAAGTGCAACTTTGGGAAGAACCCAACAGAGGGTTTGCTCCATCAGCAGACCACAGTTGGTGGCCGTCAGAATAATTCTAACGTGGCTATAAGTACGTTCAGAGGGAAAAACCTCCAGCCCATTCATGTTCTGTTTCAGAATCATGGCAGCATTACAAGGAAGCTGAAGTTTGGCCCTCGGCGCGTTGTGGAGGCAGCGGCTTCTTACTCAACGTCTGTCTGTTATGTCTGTCACATTCTCAGGAACTGAAAGCAGAAAGTCACATGCTGCCTACTCAAACCCAGCTAAACTGCTGCTCCATTTGTAAGGAGTCATTTGGTTTTAATTAGTAGAACCTTTTGGCTGTGTTGATACAGTTGAATGTCTCCTCTGGTTATGTGGAGTCAGGTTTTCTCAGGTTCCTGTGTTTGACTTTTCTTTTTTTTTCTTCAAGTGCAAGAGCACAGGGTTTATTTATAAAGCAGCTTTTGCCTCAAGTTTCTTATCCAACCTCAGCTAGATAGGTTTAGGTTTTTAAGCAAATTGTATTTGGCAGAGGTTGGCTGGAAGGCATCAGCTCAAATGTGATGTAACTTTTATTTTAGAATGAAGCCAAGGAATTGCTTAGTATCTTAGTGTTAAGAAACAGAGGGTGAAAGGCCTTAATAAGTATAAAGTGCAAAATCATGGTATAAGGTACTACTGTGTGCCAGCTTAAGTGATTAGAAAAAAATATAGAAAACCTTCTAGTTTTCCTAAGCCATGATGGACTAATTATCCTCCAGTTGTCAATAATTCAGGGTGAATGAAGGTTTCTAAGCAGGAGCTGAAAACTGGAAATAGTCCAGAGTGACGAAGTGCACATTCCTAATGAGCCTCCCTGCCCTGCATTCCGACGGCTGTGGAGAAAAATTATTTTAGATTCACGTGCTGTTTTCCCAACACAGTAGTAAAAGTAATGGATGTTGGATAGCTCCTTAACTTCAGAACATCTCCAAGATCAAATTATTCACTTTAAATCATGGTAGCTGCTTGTGAAAATGAACCCGTAGTTCTCTGAACTCAGGAGTTCAGACATAGTTGGTTTTGAACTGAAGTGGGGATGCTCTGAATTAGGCTCTTACTGCAATCCTCAGACTCTCCCTTCTACCTTGGATTTCCAGCCTTTTCAGGCAAAAGTATCCACCTGATTTTTTGCTCCTGACACTTCATACCCTACCTTTACTCATCAGCTCATTTTACCAATGTGAAGTTCTGGTTTTATTTTGGAGCGAGTGCTTCCAAAACTTGAGCAAAAACTGTATTTACAAAAAGCCACTGAATAGGATTTTGATGGTGAAGAGGTGTGAAAAGGCTCTGGGAGAGTCAAGTTCCTGGTCAGACTGGTGGTAGATGTGTAATAAATGGGAGGTGCAGTCCATCCTTCATCCTCACCAGGCAAATCTCTGGGTGACTTTAAATCATGCACCTAGAACTGCATAGATTAGAGAGTTTGGATAACCATTTGGGTTCAAAAACTCAAATTTCAAGGCCCAAGTAGCAGCATTACTTGATGTTTTGAAGGATCAAGCAAGAAATTTTGCAGGAAGCAGCACTGATTATGCCCCCCTCTCCCCAGTCTGTAAACATTACAGCCTGCATTAAACCCTGAAACATGAATGTTATCTCAAATAGTCTTCCTATAAATATGAGCTATTTTAAGCTTTGTTACAGAATTGTTTTCCTTGTGATTCTTTAATGATAATTAGCAATTAATGTTAATCTAATATTAATGCTGAAAATCCACCCAAGTGAGTGAATTCCTCCAGTTAAAGATACTGACAGTTTTATTTGGCTGCATCGTGTTATCTGCAAACTTTGTGCATTTGATTAGAGGCAACATTAAATGACCATATGCATGTAAAGAAAATGGATAGAAAATGTGAGATTTTTGGAGAGTAGTGCTCTTATTATCCTAGAATCACAGAATCATGTAGGTTGCAAAAGACCTTTAAGATCAAGTCCAGCCATTACCTCAGCACTACCAAGTCCACCACTAAAGCATGTGCCCAGGTGCCACATCTGTATATCTTTTAAACATTTCCAGAGATGGTGACTCCACCATTGCTCTGGACAGCCTGTTCCAGTGCTTGAAAACATTTTCTGTGAAGAATTTTTTCCTAATATCTAATGTAAAGCTCTCTTCCATGCATTTGAAGCTGAGTACAGCAAGATTCTAAAGAGAGAGAGCACCTTGTGAGGAGCATTCAGAAGTACTCATTTGATTCTTTTTTATTCTGCTACACTCATTCCTCATTTTCTTTGCCTGTTCAATATTGTTGTGTCAGTGGTATTTATCCTGGATATTCTTTGGAGCAGGGCTGTGGATTCACATCCCATCACTTGCCACACACTGTCTCATCTGCAGTGAGTCACAGAGGTGGGGGGCACTGAAAACACTGAGAAGGATCTGGGACCATCCACAGGCAGACTCTAGGGCACCTCAGAGAGCTTGTACCTGCTTGCCTGTTGGTGCAATAGGGTCTGGTTCTTGTCCAGAAAACAACTGAAGAGCTATTACACACCATCCATCTATTTTCACTAGGATTATAAATGTAAGCAGTTAAACTACAGGTTGATGGTGATCATTTGTTAATGTGACAGTGTGAGGAACCAACCTCTTAAATCAGGCATTTTAATGTTTTAGGCAGTGAGAGGTTTTTCAAAACTGTTACATTTTTCGTTCTATGTTATTTTGGTTTTTCCACGCTTATTTTTTTTTAATTTGAGTTGGATTTGTCTCTAAGAAAGGTAAAGTGAAGAACAAAAGGTGTCAAAGATGTTTTGAGGGCCCTAAGAACCTTTGGAAAGAAGTTCTCAATGGGAGGTTTGACAGTCTGCTTTGTCGGGGCAAGTGGCTGCATTTGGAGTCCTTTGTATTACAGCAAAGGGCTGTATGCATGTAATGACATCAACTTGGTCCAAACTTCGTTTTCAGAGGTCACATTTTTACAAGAAAAGTTTTGCTTTCTATTTCATTTCATGATGAAATTTCAAAATGAAGCCTTTTGCTGAAATTCCTATGTAGAAATCATAGAGCCCCAACAGTTTTCTTTGTTGTTGGTGGTAGTTTTTTCCTCCCTCCCATTCCTGCACAGCAGGAAAAAGCTGAACTGCTTAGAAAGAGGGCAGGGAATGGACCACCTTCTCTCACAATCTGACAGCCCTGTCCTTTTCCCATTTCCTCCTTTTACAAGAACAGGCAAAGGGTATCAAATAATCAAGTAGAAGCTGGGTTTTCTGACTTCCTGTTTTGGGTACATTTGGCAGTGATTTGGGATTCTGTGCAAAACACCTTCTGTGCGATAATAGACCTTGGAGGAATTTTAGTGATAGTTTCAGTCCACTTAAAGTCTGCCTTTCCACGATGGCAAATGGTTCTGTATTTTATCGTGTCAGCACCTACAATATACCCTGGTATCTGATCTGAACCTTGAGCAGTTTATCAGTGTTGCAATTGGAATAGCTGACATAGGTAACTGCTATAAACACCTACATAACTGCAGTATTTAGAGGACCAGAACTACAGTTTTCAATTTTATTTGGCTTTCACCTTTCCTAAAGAATTTCCAGCAGAAGATCAGTGTCAAAAACTTAAATCCTTTGTTGATAGGTGGCTACTTTGCAGATGTGAACACTGCAGTGATTTCTGGAAGCCAAGGATACCAAATGGAACACTGCTATGCTGAGGTGCTTCCAGGTACTGTGTTAGAGATTTTATCTGTTCTGCTCTTCCTGCTGGACCTACTTCTGCTCTCTTTGCTAGCACTGTGGCTGCATTGTGCATATGGACAGGCATATGCCGTGAGATGATTCTTCGGGGGATGTTAGGCTGTGTAATACAAAGCCTTTTTGTCACTAGACCAGTCTGGCATCACTTGTCTCTGAGGGTAACTCGAGGGATCTGACACAATTAGCGCTGGAAACAGTGAATCTGTTTAAATACTGATGTTTTGGAAAAGATCTTGTACTTGATATAGAATTTAAATTCTGTGATTCTTTGAATGTTAATGTGGATGTGCACTTCTTGGACTTGATGAGAAAGTTTGACCTAGTAAGGTGCTGGCAAAAATAATTCAATCGCAGTGAATGTACGTACTGAAGATCAAGCCAAAGCAAATGAAGCAGATCTCTAAATTTGTGAAAAATAAAGTTATTGGATAAAATTGTACAGTACATACCAACTCCATATGCTGTCTTAGTAATGCTATAATTAAGCCAAAGAGTCATGTCAAACTGGCCTTTTCCATCTGCTCTGTGATCTGCTCTGGGAGCAATTTGGAAAGAATGACAGCTGACCTCAAAACCAATGAGTTCATTTAATGTATGATCCACCAGAAGTGATACTTAAACAGAGCTCATCCACTTTCAAATATGGGTACTGATTGTTCTCCATTTAACTGGGAAAATCACAATTAGGTTTGCTGCCATGTAGGCTTGTTCATAGTTTTTGTTTCAGTAAATGCCTCTTGGTATTAGTTGAGCCATTTTATAGCTCATAAAAATATTCTTCCATTTTATTTGCAGCTATGTAAAATGCAGTGTGGTGGCAGAAGTTTAAAATAGCACTGTTGGGTTTTTCTCTTCCTTTTTTATAGCTTTTGCCAAACAAACCTGTTAATAATAAAGTCTCAAAAGTTCAGTATGAGTAATCGACATGTGAGACACGTGAAACTCAGCCTGTATTTATAATACTAATTGATTTCATTTATTTTGCATCCCCTGTGAATTTCTCACTGCCAGTCTTGTCATTATCTTAATGTTGTTGTTTCCAATAACAGTCATAAAAGTCGTTTTAAAGGCAGGGGGTCTTACAGCACAGATGTATCAGGTGTAAAGCTTCCTTTCCTCGGAGGTGATCAAATTGGCTAAAAGAAACCCCGTGGAATGGTACAGCTTAAAAACCAGGGGCTGTCCATCTGCTTGAATCTGTGTTACCTTGTGAAAGTCTGCTTAATGCTCGCTCCCACAAGTGTCTGCATTCAGATAATGTGGCCACAGGTTTTTGTTCTGACAGGGAAGTGTGAAAAATGTTACTGCTGGAATCAGTATTTGGAAGGTCATAGTCATTCCTGCAGAAGGATAGCAGGGCCTGTTTGTGGGAGTGAGCGTTAAGCACATCAGCAAGAAAGTCAGAATTAGGAGTGAGGAATCTCACTTATGTTCATGTTTTAAATACCAGATTGGGATACTCCTTTCCCCTTGCCTGCCTGCTGGGCATCACAGGATGATGAAGGGATGCAGGAGGTGTGGTGCTCCTGCAGTAGTTGCGTCATGGTGTTTGATGCTGCCTTTTGGTGTGTGTTGAGAGGGGAAAGGCATTTTATCCCCACTGTAGTTACTCAGGGAGCCTCAGAACCGCAGTGTCTTGGAGCAGGTAACGTAATGTTTTATCAGAACACAATTTCCCAGCTCCGCTCCTGGAAAAGCCATATTGTGCCTCACAGTTGAAACTGCATTAGCAGTGTCATTGGTAATGAACTGCACCTTTTAAGTAACGAGGGCTGAAGCAGTGTGAGTGAGAGTGAGCTGAGAATCGTGTCTGGGGTGACCTGATGAGGCCACAGGTGTGAGTGGCCACAGGCTGGTCACAGCAGGGTTACAGCCACTGCTTCACTGCAGTGTCCGGCTGCTTTGCTTCAGCACTGATGTGGAAAGGGAAGGGATGGGTGTCTTGGCTTCAGGTGGATGTTACAGAGCTTTTAATTCACAGTCTGTTAATTGCACTGTGTTGAAGCTTTACCTGTTTGGGGTGGCAGGTTTGCACTGAAGACTGTTGTTGGGGGTATTACGCAATGGTCTGTTATTTCAATGAAGTATTAAATAAAATTGTTTCCACATCATGAAATAGGGAGATGACCTGCCAGAAAGCCTTAGTTAAACTTTCAAACATGCATGTGAACCTCTTGACCTTCAAGATACAGTAGAGGGCTCTTATTTTCTTTTTCCTTCAGACCTTGTCCAGATGGGATGGCTGGAGGCACCGTATCAGTGCAGGGGGGAGGGCCTCTTAATGCCATCACCATCATTTAAATATTGATCAGGGCATGCGGAGGGACCGTGTTGGCTGCTGTGGAAGGTTAGTGAGCACAGTCCCTGTAGGCTTTTCTCTGCTTCGGCGAGCAGAAGGAGCCGTGTAACCACTGGCTGCTCATGGGTCAGTGCTGCTGTGCAAGACCAGCCTTGCACAGTGCTTGAGCTGTGAATCATCAGGCCCCTGTGTGGAGATTGCTCTGCAGCTGGGGAGGGGAAGCCAGGGGAGGCCCTTGCTGGCGAGGTGTGCGGGGCTGTGGCACAGACGCTGACGGACCCGCTGCAGCCCCAGTGCCTTGGCAGCTGTCCCAGGCTCTGCTCCTGTAAGCACAGCATGGGTGTTTTGGGACAGAGCTGTGGCAGGTTTAGCAGCTTGCAGTGTGGCTCTGAAACACATGTGTGCAGTCTGGCTCAGTATCTGTATGTCTCCCTTGAGACTGCTCCTTCCCTTGGGATGTTGCTCCAGGATGTGCAGCCTCCTCGCGTGCCCACCAGCTGCCGAGGCTGTGCAGCAGGACCTAGGAGGCTCAGCTAAGAGGCAAGCCTGTGTTTGTAGTGGTGATGCTGCTTTGACGTCCTGCTGAGAGCTCTCCCACTCATACCTGCACCCTGCTGCTGGAAAGAAGACACCTCAAGGCAGGATTGTCTGCATTGATTGTTTGCCAGCACTGGTCCTCTGAAGTGCCCTTGGAGAGACTGGGTTCTCCAGAGGGGGGTTTTGTTTGCTATGGAGGTAAGCACAGCATGGCTGGGGCACTCTGCCAAGTGGGGTTCATCATCTGAACAACTCAGAGATTCTCATTCCCCCCCCAAACTATTGCAGAGGAACTTTCCCAGGGCCCACTGCCCCTCAGCTGCCTGTCCTAGGAAGGAATGATCTCCCAGTCGCTGCTCCATGGTACTTTGTGCAAAAGGTAAAAGAAAGGAGGAAAAGTGGCAAAAGTAGGAGTAAGAGTAAAGATCTTGCCAGTTACTGTAATATTCTGGAATCTGGATTCTGTGTGTCTCCTTTTACTGGCTCCTACTACTGCATGACCACCGTTGTAGAAAAAAAGTCAGTTCAGCTTTTGTCAGGGTCATGATTCACTTCAGGTGTACATTTCCTTTTTAAAAGTGGTTTTTCTGTGCCTGCTCTGAAGCTCAGGCAAGGGCAGCACAGAAGGAAGCCAAGGAGGGCTCTAACAATGGACTCTCACAGTCTGGGGATCCTACCGTGCTCAGGGCTTAGCAGAGACATCTGTAGTGTAAATCTAAATCTTGGCCTCTGCTCTTGGACTCTGACAACTCTGGGGTGAAAATAATGTGGAAGGCTGATGATTTCAGTCTAGGTTTAATTTTGATTATTACTTCTTATTAACCAAGAGTCCAAGCAAGCCATGAGCAGGAAGCACATGCAGTGAAAGCTGTGAACTGCAGATTTGTGTTCAGATCCCTTCAGCAAAATTACCTTCATCAGAAACTGCCTGAACAGTGTCTTTTTTTGAAAGAGTTGCTATGTATGAAACTGCTTTTTTGCCTTGGAACTTCAGTATTTCTGTTTTCCTTAGAAAATGGGGATAATTCCTTTTATCTGCTTTTCTTATCAAACTTTTATATTCCTGGGGATAAGCTTATTTTTATCTCTTTGATGCACATCTCAGCATGGCCTATGATTTTTATTCAACACTAAGTGGCAAATAGGCATTACAGTCACAGAGGAGATGACCAAGTGCTGTGTTGCTGCACCTTGGTGGCTGCACAAGTACCAGTTTGCACGCTTGAATTGCAGAATTGACACTTTTTGAAAACTCTTGTGCATTTTGAAAATGCTAATTAGGAAAGGATGGCCATTTTGTCCTCTTTCTAAATGTGGTTCCAGTGTCACACCAAGATATTATTACTTTAAGTGCCAGAGTTCCCTGAGACTTTCTCTTTTCCGCTTCATTTAGGTTTCTGAGCTAAGATTTACAGGTGCTTTGTGTGATCAAGTGACTGCCAGGCCATATATTGTGTGAAAGCCTGGAGATATTGCACATGTAAAAATGATCTTGCCCCAAATGTTTTTTTCTAGGGTACTAGTTTACTAGATAATAACCATTTTTAGTAAACCAACATCGTGTCAACAAGGCTATTGTCCAGATGGCACATTTAGTCAGGTTTAAAGTGCAAGTGTATGCTAGATAAATAAAAAATGGCATTAAGTTAACACAGTAAAAATAATAAAAAAGTGACCTCCTGCATACTCACATGGCCAAATATTAGAGGTTGGGAAGGAATTGCTGTATTTCATTGCTGAGTGGCATAAAAGCACAGAACAAGTGGATGGAAAATGTCATATTAGCGTAGTTGGTTTTCAAGTGTTAGTGTTAACAAAGCTCTTTTGACAAAGTCTGTACTAGATCATTTTTTCTAACAAAAGAAAATCAGATTTGAAACTGCATCTTTAATGGCCTAAGGATTTTGTTAGCATATTAATCTGAATGGTGGGCAGACTTTGTCTCCTCGAGAAGGCTGTCCTAAGATAGCCTTCACCATCTGGGGGGATGCAATACCAGGGAAAGCCTGGCCTTGGCAAAGCTGAAAGAAATTATCTTCAGATGCTTTTTGTAGGAGGACTTCCTTCATTTGCAGCTGAAGCTTACAGAGCACAACACTTGGTCTCATCTGACTATGAAACTTTTGTCAAAGCTCAGAAGAGACTTGGTAAAGTTATACAGGCATAATGAATGCTTGAATGATTCAGCCACCTCTTTGTGAACGTTGTCTTTCCATCCCCAAAGAAATCCCATGTCTCTTGTACATCATTTCACCAGGGGAGCTTGGGTCTGTATGGCCAGATATTTTTGTTTCTTGTCTCCCTGCAATAAAAGTGGCAATCCTCCTGCAGGCAGAAAGGAAAGGGCAAGGTGCTTGTAGGAATTCCCATTAGAATGTTTAAAACGTTCATATAAAAGCTCTTGAGGAGGAAGACAAACTTTAAATGTCCAAGTTTTTTTTACAGAGTGCACATGAACCTAGTTAAAGTCTGTGGGTTGAAACAATGCAAAAAACCCAACCTGTAGGAGACACAAGGGGAAAAAAAGTTAGATAAAGTATCCTGTGGAATCCTGTTACTTGTGGAAGTTTTGGAAGTCAAAGGTGATGTGCTAAACTTTCTTCACTGAATGTATGCCATGGCAATTAAAATCAGGAGGATGTTAATAAGAAGAGAGCAGTCTGAGCTGTGTACAAATTGGTTTGCTGGGAATCAGGGTTTAAATTGGGGTGTCTTGAGCTCTGGTCCGTAATGCATCAGAAAGTGACCTCTGCATCAGCTGTGAAACAACTGAAAACAAACAGTGTGGTATAAAGTGGAATCAAATAAAAGCAAGAGAAACATTTTAAAATTTAGGCTTACTTAGATGTGAAAATCGCTATGGCAGCAGGGTGAGTAACAGCTGTTTATTGCTTCCCTCAGATCTAGTTTAGATTATTCAATTTAGTGCTGTTCCAAGTGCCAGCTGATGCCCTCTCTCCACTGGTAATTCTTAGTCCCTTTAGTTTGGATCTAAACCCAGACTGGGGTTCCAGGAGTGACTGTGGCCCTCCACACTGCTGTCCTAAACCTTCATGGTGGTTCTTTGGTGCATCTCACAGATGTGCAATGTACACTGGTCACATTTGCACAGGGAAGGAAGGACTGGCTTCTGTTCATATCCAAAGAATTTTGTTGAACATTACAAAAATACATGATACAGTTTAGAGGAACAAGCAATGATAGGCTAGATTCTGTTAATTATTTCCTTTAAGATCCATTCAGGGATGCAATTCCTGCAGTTTCAGTTGTTTTTGTTATGTCATAGGCACAAACACAATGCTCACGATTATTAATTTGCTTTATAGTTGAACAAAGGAAAGAACAAAGTACAAAACCAACTAAAGTGTACTTTAGTTCAGTTTCCTTCTCATCACCAAAAGTTCTTCCCACAGATTACGTGTTTGAGAGTTGGCTTGTGTCTGGGAGCTCTTCTTTTAATGCATGAGGTCTGAAGTATATCACTTCCAGAATGAATAGAAAGTCCCATCCTAGGGCACCCTGGGCTAGATCTGTGTTAGCATGCAACTTAGTGCAGCAAGAGCAGATCGTTGGAACAAAGGATTTGGGGCAGAAGCATGTGTGGTTTGTGGGGGTTTGCTTCAAACCAGATTGAATCCTGGGTTCTGCTGATCCCTGGGTTGGGAGCAGCCTGACTTGGACCTGTTTATCTCCATTTGGGGCAGGGTGCATTTGTGCATGTACCTGCAGTGGAGCCTTCGGGGTAATATCTTCCTGATTAAATGCAGTTTCTATACAGCAAACCCCACTTTGTGGATTAAACTGGGAAAGGTGAGGGAGGACAACAGTAGGATTTGATTCCAAGCTGCACTACTGCTCTGAATTGTAATGACAATGTGAATAAGATGACTACAGTCATGAGAAGGTGGCCACAGCAGGATGCTGAAGGTAGGGGAGGGGATCTCCCAGGGATCTGTAAACTGGCAAGTGTAATTCTTAGTTCTGTGAAACAGATGGGTTAAGTTTTATGCAGTCACTTTAAAGAATCTCTTCAAGGCACAGTTTTGTGGCAGGTGAAATTAATGTGTATGAATGTTCTATATTAAAAATAAATGCATCTCTTTGCAAATCTATCTTTTGCTTTAACAAAGCAAAAAAATGAAGTCCAACCATTCAGACATGTTTAGACAAGTATCATCTCCCCTGTGAAGTGCTGTCCCGGTGAACTGGATTGCAAGAACAGTGCTCTACTGAGATTGTGGTACTTGTTGGTCCTGTATGAGGCACCTGTACGTGTTTCTTGTCATCATGGCATGCACAAGCTTAATTTGAGACATAAAAACATGTTGGTTACTTCACTGAGAAACAGCAGTTACCTTTTTTCCTGGTTTTGCTGTAGGAGAGAAATTTCATCTTTAGAGTTGGTGAGGTGTTAAACACCACTGTTTGTCATCAATACTAGCTGGAGGTCAGCCTGCCTGTGTGTAGGTGACACACTGACAGCTCTCTGAGGTGTTTCTGAGCAGCGTTATGGTTTGAGCACTCAGTCTGAGCAGATGCCTCCGAGGATGAGAGGTGGGAAACCAGGTGGTGGGCTTGGGGTACCCCAGGCAAGCTTGATTTCAGCAATCGAGAGGGAATTTAACAATTTACAGAGTTTAAAATTTTAGCACTTTCAGGTATCTCAGCAAATGAACTGAATGTTCCTTTTGTTCTCATGGGTTTTTGTCTGGAGCTTTAATTAATTATGAGGTGAAATTCTGTTTGGACTGGGTCCAGGCATGCTTACTTTTTGTATACGTGTTTGGGTTTAAAAGTCATATGAAACTTGCTTGGAGCACTTTGGATTTCATCTATTTTCTCAGCAGTTCTCAGAGAAGAAACTGGACTTAGTAAGCTGATGAAATGCAACCAGATAATGACCTGTGCTCAGTCACCAGTGTTCCATATTTAAATGCCATAGGATCACAATATTATATTCCTGAACTGGAGTGATATGATGAAGTATCTTGTGATTGTATAGAATTGTGTTTCAATGAAAATATATAAAAACCAGTAGCTTGATAAATTTCCTACCTATTTAGGGAATTTACAAAGAGTTCATGCATTGACCTTCCTGGTGACAATAATTTTTTGTTCTTAGTGTATAAAAGCTGCAGAGCATTTATAGGAGGAGAATTTTTCCAATAATCAGCTACTTGAATTTAAAATAGAAACATTGTTTAATAAAGAATAAAGGGAAACAGTATCCATTTCCATTTTGCAAATGAAGAATAGATTATAAACCCTGGAGCTATGTAGGTGTTTAACTCTTTTA
Organism: Neopelma chrysocephalum; assembly: GCF_003984885.1. Taxonomy (NCBI): domain Eukaryota; kingdom Metazoa; phylum Chordata; class Aves; order Passeriformes; family Pipridae; genus Neopelma; species Neopelma chrysocephalum. The sequence continues at coordinate 2,022,788 of NW_020897734.1, forward strand.
GGGAACGGATATTTAATTATCTTCACAGTCTGGGCCTTAGAAACTGTAATTTCTTTACTACCATAAACAGTTCGCCCAAAACTGTGATTAAAGGCTTAAGGAATGTATAGTTAACTCATAAAAATATGTACATAAATTTTGCTGATTCATTGCACTGTAAAGCATATCCTTATTTATTATTATAAATTAAACTCTAATGTAGCTCATGCAAAGTCCTAAATGAGTGCCATTCTTTTTCATTAGGTAGCTCTTTAAAATCAATAACATTTTCTTTAAGGGAAAGCTTTGGCTGTTACTAATTTAAATCTCATTAACTTTTGCCTTTTTTTTTCTTAGGGTTCAATTGGAGCTACATTTTTCATTTAGATTTGGAGCTGCAGGCTATATGTAATTCCATTTAAAAACCCAAGGTAGAAAGGAATAATGTTGGGTTAACAGTAATTTAGAGAACCAAAAATTCAGAATATTTAGCATGCAGCCTACACTTGTCATTTAGCAGTAAATGGTTTTCCCAGCATAAAGTTTGGAGATGCCTGGGCGTTTGAAAAATTCTTTCCTAATTAATGTAAAGTTTGCAAAACCACATTGAAAGTCACTCTTCTTGCACCATATTCTTTTGATTTATGTACATCTCTGTGCAGTGAAAATTTGTGAATATTCTTGAGACTCAGGGTTGTAACCCCAGTTCCCTCTGTCCGTGCCTGTGTTTGCATGTCTGTTGGTTTGGGTCTGGTGGGACACTGCTGTCATCCCTTCCATCCTTCAAGCATGTTATCTGTGCTCTCTGGAGTGCCAAGACTATTTTTAAATATATGCAAATAGAAGCAAAGAAGTGCAGGGTCTGTGATGCCTGCTGAGTAGATTTGTCTCTTTTAACAGGAGAAGCAGTTCAATAGCAACTGGGCTATTAGTGGTGCTTTTTGTTATCTCAAGTTTGTAGCTCGTTAATGAGGTTGTATTTGCTTATCTTTTTTTACTGAAGACACACTAATCAGTCCCAGGGAAGAGGGGAAAAAAAAATCCAATTCTCATCATTTTGATGACATACTTTGGAATATCTGGTATTAAACAATAGCAAAAAATTGCATTGTGAAGGTTTATGCAGCCCCAGGCAGTCTGAAGATGGAAAAATTAGTACAGCTTTTCAAAATAGTGGTTGGCTGGAAGGGTTCTGGCACCGTGTTATTCACTGTGCATCAAAATTAACACATTACAAGCAGTGGTTATTTTCAATTATGTAAAAGCAGATGAGTCTTTGGAGAGATTAAAATGAGATTTGTAATGGCTTAGGAGAATTCTTAAAATTGACAACTTGACACAGCATGATTTCAGATTATGTGAAATCTGGCATGAGGATATTTATATGTCTGTTTGCAGAGATTCTGTTCAAAGTCATCATGATGGAAATATTTACAATGAAGACATAATAATGTCTTTAGTATGCAAATCATTCTAATTGCATTTCTTACACTGTCAGCCTCACAGTGAAATATCATTTATTTCACAAGTGACACATGAAGAAATATGATTACATTTGTGATACTCTTATTTTTAATAGAAATGCAGCAGACAGTCTTCCTATTTGAAGAACTTCTCTTTATCAGCAGTTCCCTTAACATAGTTTGTATGACGTCTGCATCTCTTTATTTCTGCTCCCAACACAGCCTCTCTCTGTTTTATTCCTCTTCCCCTCTCACAAAGATTTGCTGTAGGGACGTGCTTCCAGAAGTGTCGGCACCCTCTGCAGGGTGCAGAGGTTGTGGGGGAGTGCTGATCCCCGTGGGAGCTGGATGCCATCCACACCTCTGAGGCTAGACCCTGTATCTTATGAAAACAGGACTGATTTGTTGCCATTAAATTCTGCTTTAACCTTGATAAGAGCACTTGAAAAGTGCTTTTTTCTTTTTTTTCTTTTTTTGTGTCCCAGGAACACGTGTTAGACTGTCAGACACCTCTCACATCACTTCCCTGTCTGTAGCCCAAAATCCTTACCCTGAGGTCACATGCCTCCCGTGTGCTTTTTCCCCTCTGGCTGGGAACAGTCATTTTCCTCTTCCCTCAGATGTAGAGCTGGACAGATGACAGTTCTGTCATCTCAACTGAAAAATCTGTCATTATGAACTGAAAGAATAATGCAGTCAAAACAATACTAAAATTGACTGGGTTGAATTAAATAGAGCATTTTTAATTGGGAATGCATCCACTTACAACACTGTGTGTCATAATTAATCCTCCCTCCTGTCCTCAGCTTCCCCAGTGGGGAATTTCCCCGTGATTTGCAGAATTCTACTTACATTTAGCAGGGGTGGTGAGGGAAGGATCAGGGACCAGGGGGCAGGAGAGCCCCAGCCAGGAGCCCTCCCTGAGCAGCTGAGAGGAGCAGGGACAGCCTGCCCATCCCAGGCACTGAGGATTTGCAGCCCCTCAAACTCATTGAGATAACTTCAGCTAGGCTTTGAAATGAGCCCCCTCTTTATGAAGAATGGATGGAAGAAGAAGGTATCTAGCTTTGTATGTCCTCCCTAGTCACTGAGTTTTTTCTATTTAAGAATTTAAATACTGATTTTCCATGTTTCAAAGGGTGGTGTCCTAAGTGGAAAACATAGTGGTTTTCTTTGGGGCGATCCCTACAGTGACCAATCCAGGTGTAGCCACCTCAACACTTTGAACTTGTCCTCAAGCTGTTATGGCAGTCGATTCCTGGGGGGAATTTCCAAGCTGGGGCAGGAAATAGTGGCTGGGGGTTAGGTCAAGAAACTGGGAGTGAGCAAGTAAGAAACATGACAGAAAATGAGCAGCCTCCAACATTACCTACTGTGTATTGGGGAACCAGTCAGTACCAGTGGAGAAACATCAATTAAACATGTTGCTCTAGTTATATAATTTTTTCTGGTTTATCAGTAGCTCATGTGGAGGCTTTTATGATGGATTTCAGAGTTGTCTTTTACAGTTGTGCTGTGATGATTTAATAACAATGTGCTGATGGGTGGTGGGGCTGCAGGACATTGTCCCACCTGGATGACACGTTGACATCCAAAGAAAAGCCTTAGGTGCCCAAGGCTCTCCAGCTCCCCCCCCACATCCCAGACCTGAACTCCTGTCTTTGCCCAGCCTCCACCTGGAGCTCGAACATCTCCGTCTCCCCATCCCTCTCAGGCTCTGCTCGGTGAAACAGGCGGCAGTTGCGTGTTTTTGCAGTGAGTTGGGACCATTGAGGATGACAGGAGGCCCATGAATAAAACACAGACCTGTTTGTTTTGTGCCGTTCTGAGGAAATGATGTATTAGTAATGAAGTATTCACAGTTTTGTTGCTTTTTGCTTACTAATAAATGAAAAGTTTCTGTTGCCGGGTTTTGTTCCTGGCTTATGAAGTAACAGGAAAATGTGAGGAAAAGGCTGTAAACTGGGTTGTTTTGGGGTCTGTCTGCTTTATGATGGTTCTCATTTAAAGACAGTCACTGTTGGAAGCAGGGCCAGTTTCTGTGGGGCTTCAATCAGTGTTGGCCCTGTTCTGAGTCTCCTGAGTAAAGGCTTTGGACAATGACTGGAAAGAGGATGAAATCCCTAGGAATGTGCCTGTGGTGGGACCTGCAGTCCCAGTGATGACTAAATGGCCCGTCTACCCCAACGAGGGGCCATCACCAGGGCTGGGGCTGGGGTGGAGCGAGGACCCAGGAACGGGAGCCAAAGAGGGGACTGTGAGGAGTTGTGGTAGTGGTGACAAGGCCTGCTCAGGGCCACCACTCAACTCATCTGGAAGTGGGTTGGGACTTTGGGGGAACTGTCAGACCATAGCAGGGAGCAGGGAGAGTTGCCATCACAGTCCCCTTTCCATGGTCTGTGTTTGCAAAATGGAAGTGGGTGTGGTCCCATCAACGCAGCCCTTGTTTTCACTGGAGGTGCACGACTGGGGGATGTGGGACTGCTGGTGGATTCAGTGCTGCAGGAGGTTGCAATAGGCAGCTTTTAGAAAATGCATTTGTAAATGTAAAGGTGTTCCTAAGCAAATGAGCAATGCTGTGTTACAGAGCACAGCACTTCATTACCAGTTGCTGCTTCACCTAGAGAGGTGTGTCTGTAGCACAGGTAGATCTTGTAATGCCTCATTTTTCAATCATCCTTCACTTTTCTTTCTTACATGTAATTATAACGGCTTGCAATAAACAAACTGTATGTTTGTTTATTTTGAATAGAAGCAAGCCTTAAGAACAATGTTTACTGTTTAAAAATATCTCGTTTTGAAAGCACTTCATAATTCACCACTTACAGACACATTTTAATCAAATAGGCCTCTAACACTTCTATTCATGGTTGTCTATAAAAGCAAATGCTGTTTTGATTTGTGAACGTTCCTTTTACTGAAATGGAGTTTGGTGTGTTCCAGTCAGGAGAGTTTCCTATTTAAATTCTGCTGAATACATGCAGATAATGAATTTAAATGAGAGGAGGAATTACTACTTAGGTTAGTGCATGGGTCACAACCTTTTCAGACAGAGGTCTTCCTGTCATGCAAGTGGAAATGGTAATTGGCTCACTGCAGCTGAAATTATCTGTGCCAGATAACAGGAGGAATGGCAAGTATGTCTTAGGTATCCAAAGGTAAATGTGTAGAGGCAAAGCAAATGACCAAAGCTGGTTATTTGTTGCACGTGAATTCAGATGAACTTGACTTGTGCTCATGCGCCTGATTGAAAATTGTGCATTCTCTCTCTTTTTTTTTGTTGTTTTTAATTTTTTAATGTTACAGTGTGTCCATGCGGTAGTTTGCAGATATCCAAGGCTCAAAACATTCATTCTACCTGGTGTGTTTATGATAGGGAACTAGTTTTGTAAAGCATTTGGTAATCTTCTGATGGACTGACTACATCTTTGTAAGTTAGAAAATAAATGATCAATGAGTGGGGCAGAGCACGTGTGCAGCCAGGTATGGATATTTGTGTGAAAGGCTCCTTTTGTGCGCCTGTGAATTGTGACCAGCAGGGGCTGTTTGGTGATAGGACCAAATCATGGGATCAGGTAGGCTGGAAGAGGTCCCTGGAAGTCTGGAATCTGGGCTTCTGCTCAAAGGCCTGGCACGATGGCACAGCTGGCTGTGCAGGCCAGGCAAGTGTGTTTGTCAGGCATGAGTTGCCCATGGAATTTGAGGTATTTGGGCTACCAGATATGTCCCTGCTCAGGTGTCCCAGTGAATAATTGCTTAAACCTTGTACAGATACCATGAAGGTCATCCACAGGAATACCTTAGTCCTGCTTTCCTCTTGTGGTGGGGTGTGATACTCTCCCATGGCTCTTTTGAGTCTCCTCGCTCTCTTCTTCTGTCAAGTAATCTTCCTCTGCCACAGGTGAGATGTGGTAAGAGCCCTTACAGCAGACCTGGGTTACTCAAGGATTCCCCTCTGCAGACAGGGGAAGAAATTAATATAGCCTGGTGTATTCAACAGGGAGTCTGTCTTCCTAACCTAATCCAAACTCAAGAGGACTCTGCCCTGAAAGCAGATAATGCAATTCAAACTGTCCACATACTTGAAAAACAGATGAAAAATAAAATAATCTTGTGCATGTACACCACTCTGTCTGCCCCACAGAGACTAGAAAGTTAATAGAGGTTCATTCTCTTCAATTTTTAATTCTTATTATTCACAGCTCTTTCCTACCACTCCCTTCTGGGAATAACAAGCAGTGGATATAGAGTTTTCTAATTGTGTGATTACTTGAGTCTGCAACTGCCTGATCTGGGATCTAGTTTCCATTTACTTTACCTTCAGTAGCTTTATTCAAAGGGACTAATGAAAAGAGACTCATCAATTATTGAGATGAATTCAGCTTTGTTCCCAAAGTTTGCATGGTGCTAAAGACATGAAAACAGAAGTGTGTGAAAGTCTCTGGGGTTAATGTGATTGGCTGGAGACTATTAAAACCATCTTGGAGAGTGTCCTTAAAGAACTCATGTATAGTCAACACCACTTAAAATATTAAATGCATATACCTTCAGGTATAAAGTGTATTTTCGGTGTGTTGCTCCTTACCTGAACTCTTGTTAGGATAAAAGTTTTATTTATAAATGCAGTGGAATATTTTCAGTCTGTTTTACTCGTTAGTAGTATCAGTTACTATTCTCCCTTAGATAGCAATTCTTCTTTCTTTGTATCTCCTTTGTGTGAAGATAGTTCTGTGCACCAAAGAAGTATCAGAGATGCTGGGAAATCTCTCTTTGTGCTTTTCCATCACTCATTAATTCCCTCAGGAATCTGAAGAGCTAATAGAAATGGCAATATTCATTGCACAACATGTTAGAAAAAATTACTTTTTCCCCTTTCTGGAGCCTGGAAAATAGAAGTATTTTTATTTACTAGATTTTGTGGACAATATGTTAAAAAAAATTGGAGTTCAGGTAGGTTTCAGAACTGGGTAAAACAGCTAATTTACAGTCTTTGAGTTCATACCTGTGTTTGCACTGACTTCTTGGGTACTTGAGTTGTTCGTTTATGAACTTAAGGATTTAAACAGGAAAGTTTCATTACTTGGTCACTCCAAGAAGCAGATATAATGTCGAATACCTAATCTGGCTCCTCCAATCTAGAGCAACATACTTTTTCTGCTTAAAACAATGTTCCCTTTCTAATTGGATAAAGAAAAAAGGAAGATATGCAAATATCATGTTATTGCATGGCTGACTTTGAAGAAATACAGATTAATTTATGGATCCTCAAACAACAAAAAAAATTTAGGGGTTTGGATATCTTGTTTGCCACAGATCATCCACTTGGCTTTACATCTGTAGAGCAAAGAGGGAGACTGGGCAGAGGCAGGAGTTTTGCCAATGAACTTTCCCACAACTCTTCCAAATCTGTTGCCTCACTGCAGGAGGAGAACTGGAGCAGGAAGGACGGGCCAAGCAGTGCCAGAGGGGCTGAGAAGCCAGGACAGGCTGGGGCACATTCCTTGAACCCATGTATGGGACTTCACAAAATACATGAAATCATGAAGCCATGATTTCTTTATTGTTCATGTCCTGGCTCTACTGCTGTTGATTTTCAAGGTGCCTTTTACGTTGTTTTCTAACATGGTGACAGCTGTGGAGAATCAAGGCATTATATTGAATATTTAAAACCAAGCCGCTTTTATAAGTTCCAATTTCTGTTTACTTCAACACAGGCTCTTTAAAAACCTGCCAGATACTGAAGTGATTAGGAGACCAAGGTCACCAAACACTCATTTTTAAGGTAAATATGCTGCATTTTAAGCAGTTGGTTTAGTGCCCTCTGTCTCTGTGCTCAGCAGAGCGATCCGCTCCACGCAAAGAGCACAGCTTTGGAAGGGCACTTCAGGTTCCATCTGTCTCCGGGAACATCTGACTTGGAAGAGGTAGCAAAGAATATGATGAGAACAGAGATTTTCTTTCCCTCACAGAATGTGTCTCAGAGCTCTCTGTCCCCAGCAAAATCTTAACCTGCCAGCTGTGATTTGCTCTTCTCTCCATCAGCAAGCATTCCCAAAAGCCCCTGTGATAAGGTGCCACCTGAAAAGCTGGCTCTGACAAGTGCTACAGGATGAAATGCCCCTATCCAGTCACTTCTACTGACACTGCTGCAGCATTTTTGTTCTTCAAGTATTTCTAAGTCTTGACCTCATTAATATGCCATCGCTCCTGGAAGCTGAGACTTTGTTCAGGTTTTTTTCTCTCCCTAGAGAATTCTGGTGATCTACTAGTATATTTTCTTTTGCATTTTCAATATAAGACTGAAATGCTCCTGGCACCATATGCATATGTAATTCAGAGCAGAGCAATCCGTGGTTATTTGAACCTCTGGCAATATATATTTACAGTGTGTTTGACCTCAAAGGAAATGATGAGTGTTCGACTGGAATATTTGACATTTGAGTTGGGTTGTTTAGCTGCATATCATAAGAAAAGCTGGTCAAAAAAATGAAGCAAGCACAAGACTTAAAAACCTTTTGGTCCATCTTATAGAAATTTGAAGCTTTGATCAAAATTTGGAAAAATATCAGATAATGTATATAGATAACTAAATGCATTTTTCCTTATTTATGACCCAGATTTGGATAAATATTTGCATGTTGCTAAATCTAATAAAGTGGGTTTTTTGCACTCATCAGTACTTGCTTTAGGAATTTTGGAATATTTGCACTTTTGCATGTCCTGAAAGTCCCAAACTTTTTCACCAGTAAGTTTGAATGGTCTACTTCTTGCTAGAAAAAAATCAGAAAGTGGAAATCAGAGTGTAGAAAGTACAAAGTCTGTGGGTGATCCTCCTCTTGGTTGTTGTGTTTCTATAGCAAAATGATCTTGGTTTATTGCTGAAACAAGATGTTACTGTGATAGAAATTAATTAGTTGAAGTAGTTAACAGGGTAGTAGGAGAAGCATGGCAAAATTCACCCATCTTGGATCATGATAAACTTGTTTTTTTCTCAAGATTGGTGGTTTTCTCATTCGTCTTATCTCCAACAGATACATTTTTGATTTACTGTACTTCTCAAGGGACAACTATTTGCATTTTTTCTAAAATGCAGTTTAAAATTTGAGCATAGTCAGAGTCAAAACCAGAGGTCCACTTGACTCAAAGAAGGGTAAAACTGTGACTCACAGAAAAGAAACATCACGAGCACTTTACCTGAACTTCCCCCTCCTTTCCTCCCCGCCTGCTATTTGCAGTCGCTCCTCTGCTGCTGGAGAAGGGCACCCTCCACACCCTCCTCAAGTACCGCCAGCGTGGACGACTCCTTCTCCCCTGTAAAACTGAGTAACTTGCTCTCTGTGTTGGAGATATCAGCTCAGATATCTTTAGTTAAAGTGGATTTTTATTAATAGCTGTCAGAGCATCCTTTGACCATCCAGCTTGGTAGGTCAGCCAAGCTGAGGGAGCTCCACACGCAAAGAGCTTACCCTGCTTCAGAGGTGACAGCCATTATTTTGAAGAGTGAGCAAAGTGGTCAATGGACTGTTTTATTTGAAATGTGTTCTCTGACCAGCAAATGTGTCTCTGAACATCAGAGTTTTTAAAGATTGCTCCAAAGGGAGGGGGTGGTGTCTGTCAGTTTTTAGGCAGTTCAGTTCCCTGACACAGCTCATGGTGTGAGGAGCAGGGCACCACATGCTGGGCTCTGCTGACTCTCAGGTCTCACGTGGCAGTGCCAGGCTGTGATGAGGTGCTGGCAGGGGTCTGCAAGCACCACAGCAGCATTAGCATAGTGTAGCCAGAAAGCCAGAGATGTGAAACCAATTATGCATGGCAAGGCTGATCCAATACCCTGACCCTTGTGAAGATCACGTCCGGCCAAAGCTGTTAAAGGTTTTACTGTGTTGGCTCAAATGCAGGACGTGTTCCCTCTTCTCCAGAATCAAGATCTGAAAATACCAAGTTGCCAAAAATTCATGGGCTGTAACTGATTTCTCTCCTTTAAGAATCTAAAAAATTTGCATCCCTCTTTGGACATCCTTAATGGAGTGCATCTATCATTTCTACATGTCTGCAAAGCCCGAGCATGATGGATATCAGTTCCTGGACTCTGCTGTTCTACGGCTAATATGTACATAAAAATATAACTCTTATATTAGAGGAATGGTAGTTTTATTTCTGACTATGTACCTGCAGTCACAAGCATCCCTTGCTTTGTGGAGCAATAAATTTAATACATTAGCTAGTCTGGGGTTTTTTAATTATTTATTTGTAGATGATTTCAATTTAAAATGAGATTTTCAGGTAACAAGGTAGGCAAACATGTTTAACAATGCCATGATATAAATTGCTGTAGGTGACAGATCCCTACAAAAATTATAACAGGCAGATTCGCTATGCAAAAAATTATTTATATGACAGCAATCAGAAAGACAAATTACTCAGAGACTATGTACATGCTCCTCTGTAATTGCTCATAAATTATATGGTTCATGTTAAAATGCATCTAGACTCCCTAGACAGTGAGATTTATTTAAAATAAGAGTAATGGGAAATTATCAGGAAATGTTGAGGAAGAAGATGCAGTGCACACTTTGGGTTGATTGTTGACATAAAAGTACAGTGAGTTATTGTCAGCCAACTTAAACTCTCATTTACTTAATAATTTTGAAACTTTCATTTTCAATTCACTCTCTCCTCAGGTTGCATTAGCCTGGATAGATAACTGGGATGGGCTCAGTGGGGCTCTGCCATGATTCGCTGCTGCTGTGTTTCCCAGCCCCAGGGGACACACTGGGACTCTCTCCTGCAGCCGTGCAGGGCTCTCCTGTGCCTGAACACTTTCGTGTTCTACACAATAGGGTGGGATTTAGTCACTTGGGGCAGAAGTTACGCTGAGGGAGTGGGGACACTGACTGACTCTTTTCCTTAGGAACCTGGGCTAAAAATGGGACAGTTTTTTCCATGTTCTCTCAGTGCTCCAAATTTAAAATAAAAAAATATTTCAAAAAATTATTGAAGGTTTCTAAAGTACACCCAGAATATTCAGGATTTAATTTGAATTGGCTTTCAGTCAGGCACTTACCAGGTAATTATAGGGTAGCAGAGAAATAGTGTATATACATTTATTATGTAGTAAGTTCCTCTCTCTAATACCATTATTTTTCTCTTCTTACCACCCTGATTATATTACATATTGAAAGCCAGCCCCAAAAAAATGACAGCAAACTTTGTTCTGGATAATGGAGTGCTGGACTCCACCTAAGCAGCTCCAGTCATTTGTAATGACAGCTTGGAGAATACTCCAAAAGAATCTAACAGTGCTCACGCTCCAGTGACTGACAGCACGGCAAGAGGAAAAATTCCAGCTTCCATGTGAGTGCAGGGAGCCTGACCTAGATTTTAGCCTCTACAGCTTCATAAGAGGAAACATTCTTGACTGTGTATTTAACAAGAAAAAAAAGAGTGAGGGGGAAAAGTCATCTCCTGTTTGATTAGTCTTTCTTCGATAATTAAGATTTAGTCAAGGCGGTCTGTGAGACTTCTCCCCTCCGCAGATGTCACCAACCTTATAATGAATGGTTGCTCCGTTCCCTGTGTGCTCTCCTCTGTAATTACCACCTCCTGACATGCTGCAGGGAGGGAGCTCTTGCAGGGGAGCAGCGGGGGCAGGCAGGGGCAATGGGCAGGCACAGCCTTGCCTGCACCTTCCCCTCCGCCCGGCTCCCTGGGTTGGGGTCAGCCTTGCTGTGGGCTGCTGAAATTCTTCCATTTGGACACTGTTAATGGGAAAAGGGTCTCCTGTGTGAATTTCCTTTTCTTTAATTTCTTCTTCGAGATGCAGGTGCTGTGCTGGGCTCAGGTCACTGTGCCCAGTGCCCACTAGAGCGCTGGCAGTGGCCAGCAGAGCACCAGCACCACTGTCTTATTCTCCCCTAGGGGCAACTAGAGATGGGTTTTAGCCACTCTAGTGACCTGCTGGTAAATAATCTTTCAAATGCTTTTCATCTATTCCACTTCAACAAGTCAAATTTTGAAAATAAAACAGTAGAGAAGTGCACACTAGAAGCGAGAAGTTTTCAAATCAAAGTGGAAGATGAGACAGATTGAATGACGCTGAAGGATGATTAGCATTAATTTGAGCTGTGCTTCGACAAGTTGTTTGGTGTGGATGTGGGAGAAATTTTACTGGAATCAGAGGCATTTTCAGCTTCCAAAGCTGAATTTCCATATTGGGTCAGTACCTGACTCCATAACTCCTCCTAATTGTGACTCTGCTCTGTGAAATAAATGAAAAAACCATTCTGCTTGACCCCCAATCTTTCCATATGTGTCTGAATGTCACTTATTCTTTGCTATGGTTTAACTTTGCTGAACCAGCACAGGTTTGAAAGCATTAGGTGATGTGACAGGATTCGACTGACACAAGATTGACAGGATTAATTAGTCTGGATCTGAATTCCAGTTCTGGGCACCCCTATTCATTTCAGCTTAGACTTTTGTGTCTTTGCTAAAGTGCAGGAGGAAGGGTGCCTTTGAGAATATCTGTGCGTCGTGGAGAACAAGGGATGAGCCATCTGGAGAGCTCAGCATTGCCTTTCACATCCCTCACTGAGAGAAAGTGACTGTGAGCTCTGCACTGCTCTTTAATTGTAAATCACACCAGCCTAAAGAGCAGAGCTTATAAAAAGCACAGAGTTTTGTGAGGAAGCTCTGTATGGAGTACAATGATACCTGCTCGATGTAAAAGACTTCAGTCCACTCTATAAAATAATTCATGGTGTCAGAACCAGGCTTTAACATACAAGTGGATTGGATGGGATTGTAGGACTGGGAGAACCAGCTCTGCTGCTGGTTGCCCATGTCTGTGTAACAGTGATGCAGAGGGAGGCCAGTGCAGTGTTTCCTGGGGTCCTGACAAGGGCGTGTTCAAGTTACAATGTGCAGCTTTGGTCACAGTGAAGGATGTTATAAACCTGGAGGGGATGCACTGAGAGCAAATACTTCTATGCAGGATTTTCAATTAATTATTATCCAAACTTGTCCTGTTATGTGTGGCACTAAGTGTGAGAAGGTGAACACAGAGCAAGCAGTGATGCTGCAGCAGCGAGGAAAACGAAAGTCGGTAAATTGCTGATGGCCCTTCAGTTGATGTCATTAACAGCAGCTGTTAAAAGCAAGAAGCAATGAATTTTAGTTTAAATCAGCAGGATGTTTTCATCAAAATGAAAATGAAAATTGAAGTTAACCAAAACTGTGTGTACATAACTTCAGGTGAAGGGTTTGGTTTGGGGACTTTTCATGATGAGAAGTCAGCTGGCACAACCAGCTGCTGTGTTTGCACCTGCCAGCAGGGTGGGGGCAGGAGCAGGTAACACCCTGTGGGTAAAGGTGTTCTAAGACCTCCCTTTGCCTGCCAATACCCTCTTGACTGTAGGTACATAACATAGGTTTGAGTATTGGGTTTCCCTTCCCTCCTGAGCTTATGCTAGTTTGGAGTTTTTTTACAAGTAATGTTTGTTTTGCAATAAGATGTTACATGGAAGTTATGTTTCAGAAAAGTATGACAGTGGTCAGTGTCAACAGGTTTAAAATATGGTTCAAGTGCGTGGCTCATGTGATCACAGTACAGTTAAAGCTGATTTATGGCAATGGGAAAATTAAAACCCTCCATTTATCACAGATACTTTTGAATGATGGAAGAGAAGCCTGAAAAGATGTCAGACATAATTTAAAGGCTGTAAAAACTGCTAAAAAAAGGACCAGACCTGATATTTCACCATGTGTAGAAATTTTGGTTTGCTGCATTTGCTTAGGAAGTAAATTAAAAAATCACTTGAAGAGTGCATGCTATTGAAGATGTATATAAAGTCAAGAGTGTATAAGGATATCCAATATTTATAATTTGAGAATTGATGTTGTAAATACAGAAGAGGCAAATTGAGCATTACTTGGTTGAATTTGAGGTAGCTGCATGAAGGGTAAAGATGCTCCACTTACTTGTAGCTGAATATGATCAATAAATTCTGAAAACTGCATATTTAATCAAGTCTATTAATTTTAGGTAATGTGTTTGCCTGTTGATGATCTGCCTTTGAATTCTTTGTCCTTGGTTATGTTCTTGGTTGACTTTCAAACTTACAATTTTTTCAGCAATGAGAAAGATTGAACTAGAAGGTCTCTGATAATTGAGGGGGGAGTTACACATGGATATGTATTCGTGTTCCAGGATTGTATTGTAACTAAGAAAATAATAAAGGGAGAAAAAATTGTAGGGAGAAGTAATCTTTTATTTAACTAGCTGACATATGTTAATTTTACCAGTGAAATATCCAGAAAACTGTTTCAAAAGTTTTTGCTGAACAGAACATCAAAAGATCTCTTTTCTTGTTTGTACACCTCCTGTATTAATCTTGATTGTACAGGTAGCAAGTAGTAATTGTATCCTGTTGTATGTAATACATGTCTCTACAGTGTGAGTAGGCTGCAGAAAAGAAAAAAGTTCTGAGGAACTGCCTCGAAAAGAAAATGATAAATGTCACATCTGTTATTTGGGGTTTTTTTGCATAACGTAATTAGCAGAGGTGGATGGAAAAGTTTTAAGGGATAAGATTGGCATCAGGTGCCAATGTACATTTTCCTCCAACAACAAAAGAAAAATTTCAAAACTGGTTTACAGAGGCAAATTGTTAAGGTGAAACATTTAGTTTATTTAACAAAAAATTAGTGCTTTTGGGATGAAAGTAGTATTCTAAAGAAGTGGAATTGAGCAGGCTCAATGTGTTCTATTTATTGCCTGCAAATTCACAGTTACATGTAATGAAAAAAGGTGCATGAAACCCTAATTGCCATTAGTTGCTTTACATTTTTCGTATTGCCATAAAACAAAGGTTCTTTTCTTTTAATGTTTTGCATTGTATTTCACAAGTGTCCTTGAACTATATTGAAAAATATATCTGTGTCTAATATTTCTTTATTATTGTTTTGCTTTCAGTTGATGGTTGCATTGACTGGTCAGTGGATCTCAAGACATACATGGCTTTGGCAGGTGAACCAGTCCGAGTGAAATGTGCCCTTTTCTACAGCTATATCAGAACTAATTATAGCATGGCCCAAAGCACAGGTCTTAGGCTTATGTGGTACAAAAACAAAGGAGATTTAGAAGAACCCATTATATTTTCCGAAGTTAGGATGAGCAAGGATGAAGATTCCATATGGTTTCACTCGGTTGAGTTGCAAGACAGTGGTTTCTACACATGTGTTCTGAGGTGGGTATTGTGTTAAAGTCTAAGTAAGAATGTATGGATTGTCTTGGTTAAAAATATGTTTAATTTTAGCTATCAGGATCGAGATATTCATCCAGCTAATACATAATCATTTTTATTCTCATAATTATATATGTCACATAATGCTTTGTCTCAAAATTAGTTTCCCTAGTAATTATAGTTACCTTGTCCAATAGCTGTAATTAAAGTGCTTTCACTTAATTACTTCTTTTTTTTAAGTCCAACATTTGCAAATTCTCAATTTGCCATAAAGCTTCAGAACTTGATGCTTCTTAAATCATGAAGTATTTTGGTTAAGTAATGTTCTCTTTCAAATCCTCTGAGTTATTCGAGAGTTACAGTTTGAATTATTCTGATGGGGTTAGGCCATGGGGAGTTACAGTTCTGTCTGGTTTTGAAGAAATGTGTATTTTAATATACAGTTATGATTTGTCATAAATTTGAGCAGACCTCGTTTGGTAAGGCACCAAAATGCATGTCTCAGAAGTATTTTGGAACTGTTGGATGAACCTTAAATTAAACATGTGCTGGAGCTCGTGATTTCCATCATGTGGATGTTGATGTCAGCTCTATGCCTAAAATGAGAAGATAAAAAAAGGAGAATTCTTTAAGAATGAATGAATAAATATTCCTTAAATGATCCAGTTCTGAATTAAACGGAGTTTGCAGATATTTTATATGATTTCGTTTTAAACTGTTTAGTTTCAGAGAATGAAGTTTGCTTCATCCTTCTCTGCTGTTCCATACTGAAATTAGACATGTTTGATGAATTTAATATCAAATATTGCAGCAAAATAACAGCACTGTTCAGAACTCAGACTTTGCTCTCTCTCCATCTCTGCTGACTTGTTGTCTCAGCTGCCTCAGACCATTTTGATCCCGAGGAACTCTACTGAAATCAAAGATTGTGCCGTGGGGCCTGGTGATTCTACTGGGCACCAACATCCAGTTTAAATATCAGATACATCTGCCAAACTTACCATTAAGTCTGTGTTGCAACCTTAGGAGTTATTCTTTTATTAGCTGCTCTGTCACAGGTTGGGTGTGCTGTGAACTCCTTGATTTCGAAATGTTACGGTAAGATGGTGATTTACATGTCTCAAGGGAGCTGTCCTTTTTTCATAAGAAGTCACTGTTGTGATAATCAAGTTACTAGTTTAATACTCTGAATATTTTTAATGCAAATCCTTTGTGAACAATGAAGAATTGATCTTGGATCAAATTCTGGGACATACTTTTTTCCAGGAAATTTCAAAACTCTACTCATTTACATGACAAAGTAGTTTTGGTAACAAATGGGCAAGTTCTTGAATA
Organism: Neopelma chrysocephalum; assembly: GCF_003984885.1. Taxonomy (NCBI): domain Eukaryota; kingdom Metazoa; phylum Chordata; class Aves; order Passeriformes; family Pipridae; genus Neopelma; species Neopelma chrysocephalum. The sequence goes on from NW_020897734.1 coordinate 2,038,809, forward strand.
ATTCATGGCTTCTCCTCATTGTCAGCTAAAAACTATATGACATGCTTCTTGGAAGGCATTATACAGCAACAAGATCTTCCTTGTCAGTTATGCAGTTTCCCTGCTTGACTAGAACTTTCTTATATAATTACAGATATTTTTGCCTTTTTCATATTTATGTCAGAGTGCAGAATATTATGTGTGGTGGTTACAGATAAAAGACTATATTTCTTCCTTTACTGAATTATTTTTTCTTCCAAAAACGAGGTAACGTATCCCTGCTGTTACTGTTTATGAAACCCTGGATGGCTTAAAATAGCAGAGGAAATAGAAATAGTAATTGATTTTAATATCATTAAAATTGAGCTAGATGAAATGTTCTGAAATGATGATCACACTTTTGTGGGAGACTATCCACATCATTGACTGTGTAATTTCAGCCTTATTAATCCATTTTTTGGAGGGGGATAAGCAGATGTTTGCGTTTTAGTCATTAACCAGGATCACCTGCTTTATGAGAATTAAGAGGTCACAAATGAGAGCAGTAATTTTAGAATATGATTTTATTTTCTAGAAGCATTAACAGTTTCTGTTACAAATGCTGTCTTTTGTAGACTGAGTGAACAGAGATAGAACTCGATGCAGTGGAAATGTGTCCATCAGTGTGCAACACTGGGTTTAGGGTTGGATGCATAGTTGAATCTTTTGGTTTGGTAACTGAAAGAAAAAAATTGGGGAGAAAAATGCTTTTGATTCAAGATAAATTTAAAACTTCTGAAGTTTTTCTCAAGAAAGAAGTTTTCATTTAGGTTCTCTAAGAGAAAATCAGGATCAATTCAATTCTGAATTGATGTCTTTCTAGCTGCTCTCTAAGGATGGGTGAAGCCCTGATGCAATTCCCTGTGGTATCCAAAGGGTGAAATCCCACATTTGCATGTCCCAGTGGCCAGGCTGTGCTGAGTTCCACCACTTCAAGTCTCTTGCCTTAGAACTGCTCTGTCTGTTATTTGTACTTGTCTTTGCAAAAGTGTGCAAAGTGAGATTCTTGGATGTGATGCTGAGACCAAGGGGAGACAAGAGATCCTTGTCCCAGAAGCAAATTATGGCTTGAAAGAAAGGACAGTCTCGAGCTGTGAAGATCTTCTCTGATAAAAGAGAATTGAACACCAAGGCTTTTCAGTAAGTTGTACGTAAAGGATATCACAGGCAATAGTGAGAGCTTTGCTAATTCGCTCTTCCCCAACTTGTTACTTTTTTCCCAGTCAACACAACATGGCAGATAAAAAACTGTATGGGGAAAATGTCAACTGCACTTTTCACTGAATTTCTTATTTGTTGAATGTCTTCACAATTCTATAAAAAACCCCAAACCTATATTTCAAGAAGCTGTATTATCTGGTTGCTCACGTGTGCTTGTAGGATCAAGACATGAGTATCAGGAAGCAATTGGAAGGAATTTTTCAGAAGTTGCTTGAAAAGGGTGGGTATGAGCAGGTGAAGGATAGGCTGATATGACAGTGATTTGGAGATGGGTAAAAATTAAATGTGTCAGTTAATTCTTTCTTATACAGAATTGTCATCTCAATAATCATAATGTCTGTTTTGTAAAAGAACCTGTAATACTGAATAAAATTAAGGAGTATTAGAGCAACCATAATAAGAGGTTGCTTCTCCAGGCTGAAAAGGTCTGATATCATAATTTAAATGTTTCCTCTCCTTTATTAACCAGTTAGACATTGTTGCTTAGACAGGTGTGGGGGTGTGAGTATAATAGGAGGAAGTTATTGTTGCATTAAAACCTACTTCTCCCTTCTCACAATACATTTTAGCATTGAACTGACACTCAAATGCAAACCAAAGTGTGGTATTTTTCTCCAGTGTTAAACATGGATGTAAAATATTAAGTGGTCCTAATTCTGCAAGGACTTTTAAGGAAGTGGAGAGCTGAGCTGTGTTAGCTAATCCAAGTGAATTCCATGAATCTGCTTTGTTCTTGGGTGCCTTTTCTGTGTAAAATCAGAGTTTTGGATAAATCTGTTTTTCATTGCATCATTGGTATCATGACTTTACTGCCCAAGAGGGAAATGCTGTGTTCTGGAGGTCTCTTTGCAGTACAGGCCCTGGATATACCATTAATCTTCCAGCACGCAGCAATGCTACTTTCAGATAAAGCTGTCAGCATTTCTTTTACAGAGGTTTGATGTTCTGGGATATTCACATCAGCACTCCGGATCACAGCTTCTTCACTGAAGCATTCAGAGATAAGCACTCCAAAACCAAACATGGAAACTCAACCAGATCTAAATGCATAGGGTGGCCCGAAAGTTCTGAGTATGTAGGACAGTCATTTGCCAGATCATGTGCTACTTTTTCTCTCTGAACAAATACATCTGTTTTTCTGTGTTAAAAGCCTGTTTTTTAAGAGGGAACAAAAACTGGGACAACTTAAATCTTAACCTGGTAAAAGAAGAGAAGATGGGGAAGAAATCTCAGCAAGTTTAGCCCAGATCTGCCCTCATCAAGGGACTGCTCCTGGAAACCTTTCTTCTAACTAGTCCCAGCTCCAAGAGAAACTCTAGTGAGCATTTAAAGAATAAAACCAGTAAGAGTAAAAATATTAGTGCATATTTGCTGTTAATTAACTGTTGGTGAAATAAAATAACTTGATTCCCATAATGTGAATCAGGAGGGTAGAAAGTCTGGGCCTTCAGTGGGTGCAGGAAAGCAGGGGGTGGAGGTTTGTGGTCACCAGACTGGTTGATGGAGCTAAGCCTTGATTTTTGTACAGGATGCAGAATAAAAAGAGAGTGAGGGCCTTGAATGCCTATGAGGGAATAAGCTTGCAGATCTTTAATACCAGCATTTGATGCCGGAGAACTGCCGACAAATCAAGTTAGGAAATCTGTGTATCTTTTTTCCTTTACTGTGTCTCTGTCTGCACAGTTCTTAATGGACAGCAGCATTGGTGTGGACATGCACAGAAGAATTGAGCCTTTGCTGAGCCATTGGTGAAATACTGAGATATTACTTTCTGAGCAGTAATAAAATAGACCAATAGTAGATTTTAAGCCTTCTGGCTTCTGAGTGTCTGTGGAGCACATGACCAGCAACTCCAAATCAGATTTAGACAGCCTGGAGGGGCTGGCAGTAAAACTTCATCTGTGACACAACCTCTGTGCTCTCACTTCAGAGGGTGTTAGGGGGAGCTGAGGGGCTTGTTTCAAGTGCCTACAACCTGGACTGCAGAATGCACCCATAATCCCAGGAAATGCTGCACCATTTTCTGAGTGCTGAATGTCTGGCTTCCAAACAAGAGGAAAGAAGAGGTGGGTTTGGATCCAAACAAAGGCCAAACAAGAACACTGGACTAAATCATGATGTAAAAATCTGCAGGGGTAAGGTTGCTTTCTCTGCAGCCATCTCTCATGGTTTTTGCAATATGTGTTTTAATACAGTTGTTAATTTTGTTGGTGGCAATACAGACTGTTTCATTTTCAGTTGCTTTGGCTTTATTCAGTGCTCACCTGCTCATGACAAAGGTGATTTTGTATCTCAAATCCCTTCAGATGCAGTGTTGTAATTCCAATGGTCCCAGGCATGTCTATAGAAGCAGCTATATCTCACATTTGGAGCAACTGCATTCAGCACAGGCTTCCCAGGCTCTGTATGACACTAACATTAAATGTCACACATTAAAAGTGTGTGACATTTGCCACAATAAAATTGACTGATTCTGTATAAACAAAATCCCTGTGAGATATGGTATTCAATACTTCAATTCAGTGCTAGAGCAGATACATTATAGTCAGTATGATTCATGATAAAATAAAATTTTTTGAGTTTTTATCACTGAGATATAATGTTTTTGGCATTATCAAAATGCAGGGGAAAGTAGAATCAGAATGCTTCTACTTTTGTATCTAAAATTGTGTATAAACTGATGGTGCTCCTGCAAATCATTTTGATGATACTGTCTTTATTGAGAGAAATCAGTTCTATCTATTCTTTGCAGAAAAACAAAGATTTGTTTCTTTTCCCTGGTGACATGTATATTTCCGCTCACTCACCCTCCTCCTCTAAAACTTTAAAAGAGAAATTATTCATCCTCTGTCTTTCTGAAAGCCAATGTTTACTGTTGATGAGAAGCTGCAAGAACAGTCAGGGCTTCAAGCAGAAATGCCCGTGTTGCTCTGTGGTTGGAGGGCATCCAGTGACTTCCCTGTTGCAGCAACATGTACAAGAATGAGAATATTGTGTATCCTTCAGTTTTCCTAACAGTGAAATCCCAGCTTTAGATACTTTTAAAATGACTGACATTACTTTGCAGCCTGTACAGATTGTCACAGCGAAAGCTCCCCGTGCTGCAGTGCCTCAGTGGCATTTCAGTTCAATGTCACTGGTTGCTCGTGAAGAAGGGCCTTCCCTGGTGGGCTTCCAGCCTTGCCTAGGGGAGAGAAAGGATGCAAAGTGGAGGGACTGCTTCCTCATGCAGGAGACCTGCTGCCGAGATATTGTTCAACCCTTCTCAGCCACCTCCTCTCCAAGACATCAGGGAGTTTACATTTCCCTTCTGTTCTCTGCATAACAATGGGGGAGAATGTGCTCCTCCTATTGGAACCCACATCGAGCCAGCTGTGACTATAACATGTCAGTAGACAATGTTTTCTGTGTCCTGGGAGTGGACAAGCACTTGGAAGGTTTCCTGAGGAAATCCATCATTCCCAAAGTACAAGGTGACAGAACCATAGGGAGTTAAGCTAATATTTGGTGAGTGATCCTGGAAGATAATTTCTTCTTTTCTGGACACCACTTAAGGGAAGACACAGTCAGGAGGACTCAGCTGCAGGACTCAAACAGCTTTGGTTTCAAATTGACATGAGGACAACTTCATGAATCTTTGTGACAGCATTCCGTGTACACCCTATGAGGCAATAACTGATCCACTGGTTTATGTGCTCAATTGCCCACATACAAACAGAGCAGGACTTGCCTTTCAACATTACATCTACAAAATTGGACTTTGATGCAGGATGCAGATGTGCTCCACAGGTTTTATTCCCCAAGGCAATGGAATCAGTGAGATTTAGCAATGCAGACAAGTCTGATGGGTGTCCTGAATGCAACTTTTGTTTTGCGTGCTAGGTGTCCAATGAGAAAAAGCACAGAGGAGTAAATACAGGAATTCACACTCTGTGTGGTTTGGAAGACATAGAAGAGAACGTGTTCAGTGCTCTCAGAAACAGAGTATTGCAAATGCAAAATTATTGGAAGGGGATTTCTTAGTACTGTCCTGGGAGCACTTGTTCCTGTGCCTCAGATTTATGTCATTGGTAATGGGGCTTTTCAGTAAGACAGTGTAATTTAACAGTAATATCCAGAGTTCTAATACAAAAGTGTTAGGAAATAAATGAAAAGGGCTTAGTCATTTGCAGTAGCAAACTTTAGAGTAACTCGCTACATTGCAATTCTTAAGGGCAAGGAAGAAATTTTCCCTGAGAGCAAACCCAGCCAATTACAGGATTTCTTCTACTGGAACAGGATGTGCTGAAGCTGAGAGAGACCACATGGATTGTGAACTTAGCTGTGATATGCTGAGATAGCATGGTGTTCTTTTAGCTTCTGCACTTCAATTGTGTTCTGCATTATATTTTCACATATTCATTTCTAACATTTAATAACTAACATTAATGAAGACTTAAAAAAAATCCAACCCAAAACCAAGGGACACCATTGGCCTGTGTGACTCAAATGTTAGGAGATTTTCTCTTTTTGCCTGAGTAGCTCCTGCTGGAATGACTGACTGGTGATTTGCTTTTGAATTGCTTCTGTCACGATGCAGAGGTCATCAGGACAAGTGCATGCATTTGTGAAGGCAACCAGAAAAGAAATAGCTCCTCCTGACCCATAACCATGTACAAATCAGGCTGGCTGTCACTTACTATTCTCAGAGAGACTTAAAAAGCATGATACTACAGATTAGCCCCGAATTTTCAGATCATGGCCTTGCTCTCACAGGCTGTATCACTGACTGTAGTAGGAACACCCTGACATTTTTGTGTCCCATTTCACTCTTAGTAAGGATGTTAGCTGAAATCCAACTTAAACTTAGATCTAAGTTTTGGTGGGAGAGACCCAACCATGAGCAGCTCTACCCAACTGCCATATCCAAACATCTTTTCTTCTCCATCGCAGTACCTAAGAAGTGTGAAGATTCTCTAAAAAGAGCTAAACTCACAGTGAGGATTAGAGGTCTTGCTTTTAAGTGCCTCTGGTGAGAGCTATACTGTTGATGTTTAACTTGAGGAGACATCCCTGGATATCTGTTTTTCAAGCTGTCATTAATGTGAGCCTTTTAAAATTACCTTTCAGTGACTTTGCTCGGTTCTTCCTTTTGAAGAGTGAAGGGAAAGCCTTTCTTCACTGTAAAACATGGGCCTCTGGGACACCTAGTGTGTTTTAGTCAAGCTCAAATTGTCTTGTTTTTAGTGAGTCTTGTGTAGAGATTGAATCTTAGGAGAAAAGAAGTGCAGAAAGAATAAAAATTCTTCATGAGTGATGGGTTAGCTCTGCACAAATACTTTTTCTACTTGAAGGGAATGCATCCTTGAATGGTAGCTTTGTCTGGATTCACAACCCAGGTCTCTGTTGGAGGATCAAAGGAAGTAGAGATAATATAACATTGGATTTGTAACATCGTTCTGTTGTAGCACTTCTGAGATCATACTTCCATGATGTTATTTTCATTTACTAGGAGGATCTTGAATCAAACACTAAATGAAAGGTAACATGGGATTAGGATTTCTCCTTAGCAGGCACAGGAGCTGGTATTAGAATTACTGTTATAACAGCAAAAAACAGGACAGGAGTGTTTGGAGCTGTACCAAGGCCAGGTACCACACACGTGAGCTGCAGAATCACTGCACCTCCTGGCCTGTGATTCAGGGAGCAACTACAGCAGTGCCAGCCATCTGTTAAATTGTTCTACTCAGATGTTGCTCTTTCCCTTGACAAACTGATAAGAATTAAAAATCCAAAAACTTTGAAGGGTCTGTGATTTGTAATCTCCAACAGTCACTTACTCCATGTTCAGGAAATTGATCTTTTCCAGACAATAACCCCAACCATGTAGCAGTGGTAGTCACTGAGAAATAAGTTAGCACTTGAAGGAAACCTTGGAAGAGTAAGTAATAATGCATTTGTTTTTAAGATGTTACATTTTTGTGATCTAAAAAAACCAATGATAACAAATAACTCATTTTTCTTTAAGGCGATCACCAAACCATGACCTTGGTAACCATTATGTGAAGTGTAAAATTTGGACAGGAATAAATTTATAAAACCCTCATGAAGAGAGAGGAAAACAATCAAATGCTCAATTAAGTCTTAAAGCTGATAACACAGCACATTTATAGAGCAGCCAGTAGTGGATCTGGTCATGCATTAATGCTGTGAACCTTCAGATGGACAAAGACAGTTGGTGGTGTAGTTACTGCTGTTACTGTTCTAACTCAAAATGAGCAAAGAGGAATGTATGTGTTGGTTTATACAGTCTTGCAGTCAGTGAGCCAATAAAAATGTCATTAAAACAGCCAGAGTGTTAAGGTACATGGAGAGGGATCTAAGCCTGAGCTGTGCTGTTTCCTGAGCACTGCTTTGATAAATACACTTTCCAGCTTTTGGATCTACCACCAAAGTATTAGAATGTAATAAAAAACCCAATGCAATGAGAAATTAACCTGCAAGGGAGAAAATCCCATTGTGAGTCCCTTTGTATAAATATGCAATTCAAATTTGGGTGGGGTTTTTCAATCTAGAAGATATAAAAAATTTTCAACCCCTTTTCTGCCTCCTTTCTCTTTATAAGAAAATGAATAAATGGGGGTGGGGGGAGATTCTGTGTATACTAGAGCCAAAATTGTTTTGCTTAACTCTTTAACAAACTACCCTCACTTAGCAGAAACACAAATGCCAAAAAAAGTTTTTTTCCAAAGCTGTGAATATTTCCTCTGATTTTAATTCAGCCTTAGGGCTGATGAATTGTCTTGAATCCAAAACAAGATGAAAAATAATTTAGGGATTGACACTCCAATTTCAAATGTCCTTCTTATCCATTTCTTTACATCCTTCCTTTTTCCCTCTTGCCCTTACTTCGAAGTCAAGCCAAACTCACAGTTTTGCTTGCTTTTGTTTTGAGACCTGTTAAACTCCCTTGGTTTTCCCTGTGGTTTTCTATTGGATTTGGGGCTGGCTTCAGTTTGTGGTTCAGTGCCAGTTCCAAGTGGCCTGGGGATTACAGATGCCTTGCCACCAAAACAAAGGAATCTGCTTTGTGAGCTCTGGCAGAGCTAAACCCATCCTATTTCCAGTTGAGAGAGTAGGCCCAGTGTGTAACTAGTCCCTTGAAAAAGAGAATTACAGATCTTAGTTTCAGTGTGAAAATATAAGACATTTTTTTTCTTTGTACTATGGAGTGATTCTTTCTTTTCTTCCCTCTTCCTGTTCCCCATATGACCACTGCTACCTCTTGTAGAAATGGAATCCATTGGAAATCAACTCCTGTGGAAAGTGAATGGTTTGGAAACCTTTCAAAAAAGACAGATTATCAAAAATGCACTTTCAGACTCATAGGTTATTTCCTTTGCATGTATGTGCAAAAGGTTCTGCAGCCTGACAGGTTAATTTGGGTTCATATATTCTCTACTGAGAAACAACTCTTCTTGTCTGGCCTTGCAATACTAAGATCATCACTGGAAGCCCTCCAGCATCTTCCTCATCCACGTGGGAGATACTTCTTTTTTATTCCTTTTGGCCACTGATTCTGACAGCAGAACCCAGGTTACCAGCCTTGATTTTGTTATCTACTGTTCTTTTTGTGTCCAGCTTTCCTCATTAAATATGAACATATAACCATATATATATATATCTCATATATATGTTATATATATGTAACACATAATGGCCCTGAGATTACCTCAGTTGGTTAGAACATGGTGCTAATAATGCCAGGGTCATGGACTTGATCCCTTTATGGGCCATTCACTTAAGAGCTGGACTTGATGGGTCCCTTCCAGCTCAGAATATTCTGTGACTCTGAACATTTCCTGTCAGCCAGAGACTGCTGGGAGCACTGACCTCCTGCACCAAGCTCCATGACTGTGTACTGAAAACAAAAGTGGATCCTCCTTTTTATAATTCATAGGCCATCTGTTTAGCTTTTAAAAGAAGAAAAACAAAAACCATAGGATTCACACAGGTTAATCTCCACACCTTTACCAAAAAAAAAGAAGAAAGACCCTTAACCATAAACAACTTAAATGCAACTCATGGAGGAGAGCCCTTGTGTTCACAGGGGTCCTGAAAACAATTGGAAAGAAAGAACTGAATGCATCCCACCACAGCAGCTCTATGGGCTTCTGTACTGATCCTCTTTGTGATCCCCCTTCCTGAGTTCTCCCTCCAGCTGTCACCTTCTAGAAAGCCACTTTATGCTCCAGACCCCACAAGGAAGGGAAGACAACAAGAAAAAGTCAGCACAGATGCATCACCTGCTCAGAGGACTGAGTGATGAAATCCTTACAGCTGAGGAACAGCTTGCCCAGCATGGGAGTGGAATGGCTCACAATTTCAACAGACTTCAGCTCCCAGACTTCTGCCTCAAAACTGAGAAAAACAGGCTGATCAAACTACTGTTTCCTTTTGCACATAACTGGAATATAACTGTTATCCCAAGCTGACGAGATTAAAGGAAGGCTGCTGCTGCTTCAGTCACTGGAAAGTTGCCCTTTCCTGAATTACCAGCAGTAGCACTAACCTGAGTGGCTGGTGAAGAAGCATTCATAAAGCTTTCAAGTCTATTGCTGTTGGCTTAGTGAGGGCTTTCTTCATCATGAGCCTGAATAGATTTATTGTCTCGGTCATGGAGTGTGAACAAAAGTGATAGTACTCACCAGGCACTTAGTTTCCTCAATTCTACTCAATTCTAATTGTAACTAATGAAAAGAATACTACATTTTTGGGTCCTGGTTCCAGGAAGCATTTTAAATAGAAGTAGCCTCCAGCGCTGTTCAAAATACAATCTAAATAATGCAAGATTGTTAGGAGAAAATACAGCACTATTAAATAGCACCAAGTAATGGACAACTATTCAAAGTCATTATTCTTGATTAGCCTGGGTCATTAATACTGAGCACATGTGACCTTACTTGCACTCAGTAATACTTACAGTCTTTCAGGAAAGTTAAATAATCATTACTGATTAATTACTATTGATTATACTGAGTGGTTGTATCATATTTTGTGGATTTTCAGTGCAGGAAGCATTGAAACTCTCAAATACGTTTTGTTTTCTTCCTACAGGAAAGGTAACTCTTTTCAAAAGCCAATTTAGGAGAAAGTTGACTTATGTTCCCTAAACCATATAAATATTTCTGAAAAGCCCACCCCAAATGATGGATTTTTTTCAGTCCAGAGAATTTTTCTTTCAGGTGAAATAATATATTTTGTGCAGTTTGTGAGGATGAGACTTTATTATAACCTCTCAGCTGAAACACATCATGGCAGCATGCAAAGTGAACCTTTCCACTCAGAGGTGAGGGAATGGAGAAAATATCCACAAATTTTATTACGTAAATGTACAGGTGGCATTTTGAGGAGAAGGGACTAGGATGGACAAACTCTGTGGTTCTGCCGAATATGTAGGACTAATGATGCTGAAAATGGGAGGTTTCTGAGATTGCCTGCTGATTTGCCTTGCAAATACCTCTGTCTGCCAAAACCTGCTCATGGCACACCTTTGACAAGAACCCATTTACAGTGTTTTGTCAGTGCTTGTTTAGCATGAAGCTTCGAGCTGTGATGAAGTGTCCCTGTAGATCTTTTTATTTTCTTCCCAACTACAGGCTCACTTGACAGAGTGAAATGTAGAAACGCTGCATAAGAAAAGATTTGTCATGGAGCATGTTGGATTTTTTTTTTAATTAAAAGCATTGTCATGGGTCTGGTTGGAGGGAGTGAGCAGCCACCGTCGTTAGCGTCAGGGTGAGACTGATGGATCACTTCCCGGGTGCACAGGGCACCCTCTTGTCTCAGCTAAATCAGTTTACAGCAGAGCTGTGATGGAAGAGGCAGTGGCAAAGCCAAGATACCTCCCACCAGAGCTCTCCACAGCTCCCTTCGATGGGAGTAACCACCCAGCACGACTGGTTTACTCCTGGCTTTTTTGGTTGTGGTGCAATCAGTTAAAATGACAAGATGATGCATGACGGGAGGAGGAGCCCCATTATATTGTGGGTTGTTCTCCGAGCCTGCTGTGGCACAGAGTGAGGGGCAGAGCTGGCAGCCTGGGCTGCAGCCATCCTGTGCAGAGTGCCAGTAACACCATGGCAAACACCGGTTTGTGGGGTTTATTGTGTGTCTTATAGCTCTGTTAAAGCTGCAAGGCTGAAGGAATTTAGTTTAATCCTGTTTTCCTGATTGTGCAGCATGGCAGCTGAGCTGGTTGTGTTTATTCTACCTTGATATTCAGAAAAACTGGGCGTAGCAATCTGATTCCTGGATGTAGCTGTCAGGGTTCTTTGGTGCCCTGGGCCCCAGCAGGCACTGAGTCCCTGTGGCCAGAGAGGGATTCTGGAGAGCTGGTTTTCTGGACAGGAGCTGCATCCATGCTGGAGCAGGGGAATGTGAGAAGGAAGAGGCGACAGGGAGGAATGGATGTTATAAATGGACCACTCCCCATCCCCACCTCCTGCACCAATCAGCGAGGGAGGGAGGGTAGAGGAGGAAACAAAAGATGAGGGACACGTTTTAGTTTTTTATCTTTCTTACCACCAACCTATTATAATTCACAATTAATTAAAATATTTTTTTCTAGTGAAGTCTGTTTTGCCCATGACAATAATTGGTGAATGATCTCCTTGTCTTTATCTTGACCTGTGAGCTTTTTCATTTTATTTTCTCCTCCCCATCCTGTTGAGGGTGAGTGAGGGAGCAGGTGTAGGGGTGGCTGGCAGCTGGTCCAGGTCGACCCACCACAGTGTCGTGCTGTAGGATTTTGTACAGCAGTTCCTTCTGAGGGAGAAATCCCTTCCTGCATGATGTGCTTTAACACCCAGATCAGAACCCTTCTTCTCAAACATGCAGCACTGAGTACTAGGGTGAAATCTCCTGATGGTGAGAGGGAATGAGGGTGAGGAGGACTGTGTGGGACACACAGAGGAAATGGAACAGTGTATCCTGGCCGATATTTGAGATGCCAACAGGTTCCTGTGTTCAAAGACTTGCAAGCTTGAAAGAGCTGCTGTGCTGGGTTGGATCACTTGTCAACAAAATTTCTGCAAGATTCTGCATAGTCTTCATAGTAAATCAGAAATGAGCCTTTACATTTTCTGTAATTCCTCTGTGTTGGAAAGATACAGCATGACAGTCACTATTTGAATCTGTCCCTCAAGTGTTTGTGAAGATGAGAACTTAACAAAGAAACTTACTGTGTTGAAACAAACACAGTAGAAAGAAGGTAGGATAAATGAAAGCATCTTTCTGTTCCTGCAGAAACTCAACGTATTGCATGAAGGTGTCCATGTCCTTGACAGTAGCTGAGAATGAATCTGGGCTTTGCTACAACAGCAAGATCAGATATCTGGAAAAATCAGAAGTCACTAAGAGAAAGACAATCTCCTGTCCTGATATTGAGGATTACAGAACAGCCGGTCAAGAGCCAGATGTGGTGTGGTACAAGGTAACTATTGACGACTCATTGTTCTTGTGCTGAAACTACAGGCTAATTAAATGCTGAATTTGGAGTGCTTGATTTGCCAACCTTAATAACATTCTTTAAAGACAGTTATCTTGTGTGAAATAAGTAATATGTGCAGAGCAGCAGGTTTTTTTCCTCCTTAGCAGGTTGTGTCAGAAAAGAGCAATTATAAAATTGTCATTTATTTCTCCTTTTTACAAAAATCTCACATGTTCTGTCTTGTAGTAACAAAATGTGTGCCATAGCCTACTGTTAGTGTAAACAAAATTTTCTTTCAGCCGTTGAAGCTCTTTCTCTCAGCATATGGGTGGATATCTTCAGTGATGTTCATATGTCAAATATATGTATTTAGTTAATCATAGATATCCTGTGTTGGAAGGGGCCCACAAGGATCATCAAGTCCAATTCCTGGCTCTGCAGAGGAAGTCTGAAATCTTGAAAAAAAGAGAGTACCAAAGAGAAGCTGCCTCTTGCCCTATCTGCCTAAGTATTGCTGAACACCAGATCACTGAAGATCTCATTTTCTGCAAGAACACAATGAAAAATAGTCTGGCAGGAATAATCTTCAGGTGTCATGGAGCAGAAATCAGTCTAAGTAAGATGCATGTGCAGGTCCACACCAGTGATGCTTTGTACTGACCAAGAAAGGGAATGAAAGGGTCTGTCCTATACACCCACACGTGTTGTCTGGCTGCACACACAGGTTGTGTGACACCAGGCTGGAGTGTGACAGCTGACTGACAAGTCATCACAGTGATTGAAATTGAACAGAATTGATGTGGTTTGGTGATGATGGTGAAACAATCAAAGTTGACAACCTTTAGTCTGCCTTAATAATGAGAAGAGACATTAGTGGGATAACCTCCTACATACACCTTCTTATCCATAATTAACAATAAGGTGCTATCAGTTTGGCTCTTAGAGAAAATCTGTGTTATCTGGAAATGAGTCAGGAAGGTCAGCAGTGTGAAATGTCAATATTGATGTTATGCAGATGTTATACAACCTGACATGTATGTCAGGTTGTCCCTTGAAACTTATTCCTGAACAGGGTTTTAGAAAAATATTCTAGAGAGTATTTTAGAAAAATATTCTAGAGAGTATTGTGTTAAGAAGTCTGCCTACTCAAAAGCCCAGTTACTAGAAAATATATAATTACTTGGATTGCAAAATAATATGATGAATACTGGGGTAACCCCTACAAACCACAGTCAGGGATTTCAGACCATTCTGTGTGAGGCAATGTGAGTGTCAAAAAGCAGGTCCCTTCCCCCAGACAATAGTGTAAAGTGATACTCTGCTTATGATCTGACCCTTGCTTTCTGAAGGAGGCATCTGTGTCTAGTCATAGCACACTGGATCCTCAAGTTTTTTCCCTTTACCTTGGAGATTGAGTTTGATGTGTACATGAAGCCATCTTCTTGTGTAAATCTGCTCCAGAGGCACTGGGGGGCAATCCCTTTTCGTTTTGCTGAAATACTTAGAGAAGACTTTTATCCAGGCAGGGAACATAAGTTGCCCGAAAGAGAACAGTAGATAAATAAATGTAAGGAAGTCCTCGAGGTTCCTTCTTTATACCCTTGTCTGAAAAGAGAAACCCTTGTGTTCAGGAGAACCTGCCAGTTCACTGGTAGTCAGGGGGTTTGGGCTTGTGACCTATGAAATACCATCAGACAGGACAGTCATGGTGCAAGCCCACTGTGTGCAGGACTCACTCTGCCTTCCAAAAGGCTTCTCTGCATTGAGGGATTAATGAATCTGAGCCAATAATTGCATCAATTTACAGATAGTTAACTGTAATTTAAATATGCTCTTAATTATGCCTGAATAGATTTTTCCCATGCACACCCGGTAAGTAATAAAACATTTGCTGTGAGGATTTGTTTTAACAGTAGTATGAACTTCACTTCTGGCTAGAATTACACTGCATGAAATATTTATTTTTAAAGATTTCCTCAATTAATGCCATTGGTATATACAGAACTCTGTTATGCCTCTTAAAACTGTTTTGACAAGAAGTGTATTTTTTTGAAGTAAATGAATGTGTCAAGGCATGATTGAATGAATGGGATTTAAGAGTTTCATGAAAAATCAACTGGCAGAGGAAAAAGGTATATTACATCTTGAATGTGGAGTCTTAATCCATTTCCATCATCTCTTTTCTACAACTGGGTTGAAGGAAGGGCTGTGAAAACAATCAAAATGTCAGGTGAAGGACATTTAGGACATTTCTAGGGTAGTTGTTATCTATCCTAGAAAAATAGAGTTGTTGAGGTGCTGCCACTAACATTTCAAGGAAGAGAAACAGAGCATAATAGTGCACAACTTAATTACTGGGGAAAAAAACCAAAAAAAACATTTAAGATATCTAAGGAGAATAAATAAGCTTAGAAAGAAACTTTCAGATTCTTCTAGCAGGTAAACATAGTGCAAAAGCAGAAAAGAATAATTAATTGGTTAAAGGCTTCAGTGAGACCTTAGAGCACTTTCCAGTACCTGAAGGGGCTTTATGAGAAGGCTGGAGAGGGACTTTTCACAAAGGCATGTAGTGACAGGACAAAAGGGAATGGCCTTAAACTGAAGGAGGGTAGATTTAGATGAAGTGTTCAGAAGTTCTTCCCTGTGAGGGTGGTGAGGCACTGGCACAAGTTGACCAGAGAGATTGTGGACTTCCCATCCCTGGAAGTGTTCAGTACCAACTTGGATTGGACTTGGAGCAACCTGGTCTAGTGGAAGGTGTCCCTGCCCATGACCAGGGAGTTGGAATGAGTTGAACTGTAAAGTCCTTTTCAACCCCAACTGTTCTGTGATTCTATGAAACGAGTCATACGATTGAGCACTTACCTTTTAGAGAAATTAGCACACCTCTGACAGTAAAATCTGCATTGTTTTCCCAGTATGAAGACTAGTTAGAATTTTGTTTGTTTCTCAGCTGTTTTTGTTGCTAAAATGCAAATTGTTACGATTTTCCAGCTTCTCCCCTTTTTTGCTTTTAGTTTTGTGTATTAAATATATAAACAAGCATTTTCAACATATTTTTATAAAGCCTGCATAGTTAGTAGAAGACAAATTAACTAGCTGAACTTTGGAAAAGAAAGGCTTATAAATAATTTTTGATATGAAGTATTCTAAGTAGATACAAAAAGAAATAATTAGGAAATCAGTGGTATAATTCACCAGAAGAGTTTCTCTCTGTAAAAACATAACAGCACATTGTTTGAGCTAAATCATTAATCTCTGTAGTAGTAAAGGTGTTGCCCTTCTTATTACAAACATGTAGTATATAAAAATATAAGGCATATAAAAATGTATTTTCCATCTCTTTGCTCCCATACTTTTAAAAATAGAGAATATAAAACTGATAGCACATAATAGGGAATTTCAGTGCTGCACTAAAAGGTGCATATCTGAAATATGCTTACTTTGTGTGTTCTGGGAATTGTATTCCTTCTAAATTAGGATTGAAGAGAACAGAATCATATTCTTTGCCCAGTGTTCAAATTTAGTTACTCCAAGTAGGTGGTTGATGTACCTTTCAATAGACCTAAAATATTGAGCACAAATCAGAAAGGATTCAATGGCCTTTCCTGGCTCTGATCTGTGTCCTGCGTGAATCTCAAGCGATGATAGTGCAATTTAGTGACAAAAATAAGCTCTGATTCTTCTTAGCACAGCAGATAGGATCTGGATTTAATCATTCTCTATCACTGCTGTTAACTAAAGTTCACATGCAAGGCAAGATTACGCTGCCCTTACGGCTGTACTTTGGAAACAGATCACTCTGTTACCTGCAGTAGTATTGCACAGCTTCAGAAATTGAAAGCTGTCCACATTGTAACTGGATTTGGCCACCTAGGGATAGGGGTAATTCTTCAGTGCTCCATTTTCAAGTGCAAGACCAGAAGCTCTCAGTCCTCTCTTTCTATTTCCCTGTTGTTATCCTTTGATTTAGAATCTGACGTGGATTTGGAATGCACATGGAATTTCATGAAAAATTTATGTTTGTGTCATTCTGATCTCTTGCTGTGATACAATATATTTGCATGTTGACGTATTTTCTTGTTTGGTTGTTTTCTTAAGAGAAAGCTTTGTTCTATTTTGTTTTCTCTGTTTCTGACACTGCTGTTGCAGACGAGCAGAAAATGGGGCATAGGTCTGGGCATGTCACCAGTCTCTGAAGTTGCTGAGCCCGATGTAAGTGATGCAAGACTGTTAGCTGCAGTCTGAGAGCTTATTCCAAGTTTCCACCTTGAGAGAGGGAGTAGAGGGACATTGAAGGTACTCAGGCCCTATGTTGCTTTGTGTTCTCTGGGTACAGAACTGTCAGGAGTACTGAGTGCTTTAGAGAATTGAGAAAAGTGTGATTTTGTTGCAGGCAGAACAGGCTTGATGTTAAAGATATTTAGAGACAGTAAGTATATAATCTTAAGGTGCCATTTTCAAGAGACATTAATTAGGTTGAGCCCCTGCTTTTAGTTCAGAGCATTCCAAGAACTATTCCATCATGAGTACAATTCATGTGGAAGGTGACTGATCTGCCTGCAAGGATATGGTTTGTTAGGAAAGGGAGAGCCTCTTCTGGCACTGTATCACACCCTATACAGAAGGACTCAAATGCTGTTCCAGTAGGACCACAGTTTGTAGTGACAAACCGAAATCTGCCAAACAACAGCTAAGGACTGCCTGGGGAAGTCCATGGGAGTTGCAGGCCATCAGTACCATGTTCTGCATCAGAGGACACATGTGGGAGTGATATTACATAGAGCCTAGTGGTGGGGAAAAGCTGAATCAGAGCTCATCAGGTGCTAGAGAAGCCAGCGATGAGAAACAAGGCTTAGGAAACCAGCTTTTTTAATTCTCTTGCTCACAAAACCACTGCTCTTCCTGTTTGCTTCTATAGGTAAATGGTTCTAGCCTGGGACTATGTGTAAAGTTTGCCTCCAGGCTAACTCTTAACAAATGTTGCCCTTACCCCCTTCAAACAGAGATGTATTTTAGTGGTCTATCCTAAAGTAGAGGTCTTGGCAGTTGTTATCAAGAAAAAGAGAAGATACTTAACCATTGCTTCAGGGCACCATGTATTAAACACAACCCATGTGATACAGTAGGAATTACTGAACCTTAAAAACATTTCTGTTTAATTCCAGCCTTTGAATTAATTCCAGTTTCAGATCTCTGTGCTTTCTGAAATTATATTTGAATTTTAATTGCAAAATATATCAAGGTGATTGTTTACTTGTGTATATAATGCTGAAAATCTGATCAGGCAACACTGTCTTATGTTGTACAAGCCAAGTAATTTTGGCAATGGATTTTTTTCTGCAGGAATGTAAGCCAAAAATGTGGAGAAGCGTTGTAATTCAGAAGGGAAATACTCTCTTAATTCAAGAGGTCCAGGAAGAAGATGGAGGAAATTATACCTGTGAACTAAAGTTTGAAGGCAAGCTTATACGAAGGACAGTTGAATTGAAGGTTACTGGTAAGAATCTTTGTTCTGTGCCAATAGAAAAAAAAAAAGCTTTGAAATAATAAGAAAAAGTGGGTTTCACATGTCAGTGAATCTGTTTGATAGAAGTAAGTCCAAAGCAAATCCCAGTAGCTGAGCAGTCCAAAACTCGGGAAAATTTATATGAAGATCTTACAAAATTTCACGGAGGAGTACTCCTACCTTTTTCTCTGTACGGAACCTGGAAATGCTAGCTATAGAGCAAAAGGTAGAGCAGACCTAAGTCCTCCATATACACTGGAATTAACTCAAACTCCACTTTGGTCTTCAGTGCTGAATGGAGGAAAGGTTGACTGAAGCTGTAAAACAGGCTTTTGGTGAGGCTTTTGTCCTAGAATAAACACAAACAAGAGACATCTTCAGCCATTTTTTTTTCTTTTATGAGTGATTGTTCCGTATTTTTAAGCTTTGGTTTAATTTATGGTGGTCAGCTTCTAGCTTCAGTCTGGGGTTTGTCGTTAGTGAAGAGTATGGCACAACTTATTTCAAGAATGAAGTTATGAACATTGGACTGTCAAGGGAAAGTAACCTGCTTACGAGGAGGTCATACACTGTGTGGTTCTGACTCCATGTAATATGTACTAGACAAGAGTGTTTTTCTGTCTCTTTTTGCCAGGTACCAAAAATGGATGGGTAAAAAAGTATTGTCTACCAATATAATCCTGTTCCCTTTCCAGTTCACTGTACAATATGACATCTATAATTATTATTTTGCCTTCTGTGTCTGTGGAACTTTGCGAGTATCTGAAAACCGTTGAGGTTTTCTTCAGCCTTTCACACAAAACCATATAAACAAATGGTTAGGTATTTTCCCAACTGTATTTCAACATACTGATTAAAATGGGACCCTACTTAAAGCAATGAGAAGTAGAATTCCAATTTCTTATATCAAACTGAATTGGTCCATATGACATTTCTCATATGTTCTTCCCTTTATTTTGGGTGGAATCCATTTTTTTATTCTTATCATTATTCCTCATTTTCAATGAGTTCTTTTCCCTGTGTGCCATATTCATATGTCATGTGACTCCTTATTGTCCATTTTTGACCATGGACAGATCTCTACAGTATTGATTCGACCTACCTGACCCCAGACCTGTCAAATGAAGATATAATACCTGCCCTGTGGATAGTTGCTACCCTAAGTAGCATGCTGGTCTTCAACTAGAATTTGAACTAAGTTTGACAAAGTGAAAATGAGATGCATTTAATTCAGTTCCCCATGAAGGGTAGTCTATGTTCTCCCTCTCATCATGACCTTGCTAGAAGTCATATGTTCCTGTATTATTTAAACACTGCGGTACATTCATAGTTCAGAATTTAAGGAATTTGTCCTAAACCAGCTATAGTATTTATTAAAACTATTTCTTTTATTAAAAAAATTACGACCTGAATTATTTAAAATGTAATATGAAATATGTAAGTGTTCGCAGTTTTGCAAAATGCTTGAGAAGCAGATTTTTCCCCTTGTAATTTGGTGTGAAGTTCATGTTGCATTAAATTTCATTTATTTTATAAAAGCACATATGTTAGTAAACACCTTTTCCAGATGGAAATGTTTGGGAGACATATCTGGTGTTATGTGTTTCCTGGTTGAATCTCTCTAGGTGGCTGAAATAGGCTAGTAAGTTTATGCAGATGACAACCTGAAAATATGGACAAGAACTACAAATGTAATAGATAGAACCACATAAACATCTCACAGCTTGGTGCTTGAGCAAATTTCTTTCTCCTATTTCTGTCTTGTTTCAGTTTGTGAATTTTGCGTGCATGTGGGTTTAGATCTTTGTGGGGGAGAGGTCAAGGAAAACTTGTACAACAAACAGCAAAGGATTGTTTGTGTTGTGTGGCTGGCCAAGCCAGGTGGAGGGTCATGGGGTGGGTCAGATCACGGGCTGGGAGCAGGTACATGATGTAGTCAGGGACTTTATTGAATAGTAAGTCTCATGGGAGGCAGAAAGTGAACTACATACTGGTATAGTTGTTGACACACATCCTGAGAGTTTGCTCTCCCTGGGCTGGTGCGGGTCTAGGTTGGAGGCACCTCTGGTGATGATCCCATCCAAGCCCCAGCTCAGGCAGCCCCAGCTCCCACAGCCTCCCCACAGCTGTGCCCAGTCAAGTTTTGGTTATCTCTGAGAATACAGACTCCACAGCATCTCTGGGCAAGGCTGTCCCAGTGTTCAACAACCCTTACAGTAAGAAAGATTTTACTTATATTTAAACAGAACTTATGTTATTACAGGTAGTGTGTCCGTTGCCTCTTATTCTTTCACTGGGCACCGCTGAGAACTGTCTGAATCCATTTTCTTTACACCTTCCCACCAGGTGTTTATATAGACAGATAAGGTCGCTATGAGCCTTCAGACTAAATCCCCCCAGCTCTCTCAACCTCTCATTGTGTGATAGATAATCCAATCCCTTAAGCACCTTTGAGGCCCTTCGCAGACTCATCCCAGTAAGCCCATGTCTTTCTTGTAGTGGGATTGGTGTTGCATTGGGCCACATTGTTCATCTGTCTGACAATTGAGTTCTCATCAATATATTGTACCAGGAGAAGCTAGAGTGAGTCCAGAGCTCAGTCTGCTGAATCTACTGGTCTTTAAAATCGCTGTTAGCAAATACTGCTGAAGGCTTACCAGCAAAGCTGGGGTAGAATTGCCTCTGCTACCCTGCAGCGAAGATGTGGAGAAAAGGATCTTGCCTGCTGCTTTCTTCTGTGGGAGCTTTGTAATGCTGTTTCTATTGCCGTTACTTATTGACATGCATGAATTGGCATTTATTGTCACGTAACTGAGTTCTTCTAACATACAGACTTTGAACAGAAAGACACTGTTGGCCACTGCTAGCAGCCGTGGTAACCTGAAATTGCTTTTAAAGGGCTATTCTGAAAGTGAAGTGGGCAACTCCACACCTCTCTCTAGCAAGGAGAGCTGCAGTGCCATGGAGAGAGAGGAAGTTGGCTTAGATTCCTTGTAGTCTTTCAGGCACGTGCTAAAGTACACCATATTTGAAATGCCAGTTAAGTGGATTAAGTTATCTCTTGATTGTGAGACAAGGATCTTCCCTTTCTTAAAATCGCATTAAATCTGGTGCGTGAGGTTTTTAGCCCTTCTGGAAGATTCTGTTAGTTATGTAAGTACAGGATGAAATAACTGATATTCTTAGGTAAATACAGTATGGGCATCTAAAGAGTGAAACTTGAAATCAGAATAAATGCAGTGCTGACATAACAGAAGTTGGAATGACGGAAAATTTTAGGAAAATCTGAAGGTGCAGGAGACAGAAACACCATTTTAACCCGCAGTTGGTTAAGGTAATTGTAAGAGTTAATGATATCCAAGACTAATGCAGTAGCTCTAATGAAGATGTGATCCCACAAGGCAACTTGATCAAAGTTAACAGTAGACAAGAGAGCAGTGGTGGGCTGAGTGAAGCATGACTGTCTGTTTGGGATTCATCCTTAGTGTTGCTTAAGGATTTATTTCAACTAGAGACTTTTGATTAGGGGCACAACCCTGCTCTTATCAGTTATCCGTCAAACTTCCAGTGATGTCATTAGAGCTGTTAGAAGCTGCTGCCTTAATTTTCTGTGCCAAAGTGTCAGTGCAACGCCTGACTGGCTGTGGCTGTGGCAGGGAGATCCAAGGGTGGCGTGTGCTGGTCCTCAGGCACTGCTTTCCTCGGATCCTGTCTTGCCTTCTTGCTTTTGCAGGCCCAAGCGGAAGATTTCAGTGGGCCAGTTAGAGGTAGGAGGGAAGTTCTACTCCCCTTCTTCTCCTGTGACCAAGTCATGGTATAAGCAACTGTGAGATTTGTAAGAAAAAATAAATCTCTGGAGTCATAGATGGAACCTGAAAGCCACCAATGGGATGTCTGGCTACAGGAGGAAAGACTGAGGGACCTGAGTGGTATTAGTAGGTGAGCAGAGCACAAAGCAAACAGGTCAGGTGGCATTTGTGGAAAGGGGCAGTTGGACAACCCATGGGTACTGTATGGGGCTGACAGTGTTATCCTATGGCTGCAACACTTAATGGGTGGTTGAGTGTGATTCAGATAATAAAAGGCTTCAATGGCTGTAACTCTTCGGGGTTGTAAAGGCAAGGCTTGCAGCCTAGAATATATTACAAAAATATTTTGACACAAAGTATTTATAGGGACAAAATCCTGAGCTACAATACAGCACTAATGAGCATTGCCTAAATCTTGGTGTTTGGGTGCATTTAACAATAATAGATTGTCAACAAAACAGCTTTTTCATCACTAGTTCTTCATGGGGTCGTTACATTATGCAGACAGATGTGAAACAAGTCTTGTCAGCCATTTTTTGCTGAGGAAACATGACAACAGTGTTATTTCTTAGCAAATAACATGTAACCCTTCAATCTGTGTAAAAAAAAATAGATACAATTTCACTTTGCTTCTTATTGTGGACAAAAAAGTGAGGTTAGCAACTGTGATCTAGTGTTCTAAAACCTAAAAATGTAACAGAAACTCCATTTTTAATTAGATAATAAATTAGACTGCCCCCATATAAAAAAATGAATGCACTAATATCAAGTTAATCTACAGATAACCTACAATATCAGAATGTATTAGTTTTTAATAAAATTACAGCCGTTCAGGAATATCAGCAATCATAAGCATGTTAATGAGTATTGTTAAATGCCAGTGTTTATTGAAGAACAATTATGCAATTCAGATAAAAAGAAAATCCCAAACATAAAAAGTCACATTGGTTTTAAAAGGCAATTTTTGCAGCCTTCTGTTTTCCCCAGCCCTACCAACCAGTTCACTCTGTTTTGATGCACAGCAATATTTTAGTAGCGGCAGGGGTGAAAAGGTGCAATTGTAAAAAACCACCTGCTATGTTTACCTACTGCTTCTGCTCTCTTTTTGTTTTGGACCACTGATTTGTAAGGAGACAGGCTGAGAAGATGTATGGGGATGTATGTTGGAGGTTTGGGAAAGGGTAACCCCCCCTGAGAAAGGAGCAAAACCTGCTCTCGTGGGGTGGCCCAGTTGTCCCCTGGCAGATGGGGCAGTTTTGCAGGGATGTGCTTTTCCATGGCCAGCTATGCTAGTGGGAAAGTTGCCTTGTTCTTTCTGTTGCCTGTGAAAAGAGGTGATTTGTGAACTTGTACTGGTGAATTATTTCTGAGGTTGACAGCAGAAGGTGGCCATCTGACCAGCTTCATAAAGTGCTGGTGATGGATTGGAGTGGCATGCAGGAATTACTGGACCACTCCGTCCAGCAACCCTGTCCTCCAAGTTTCCTTCAACCTCTACTCTGGCATGTTCTTCATAGGCTGCTAAAATGCATGGCTGTTCCTAAAAGTCATTTATGCAGCAATATTTGTTTTGACCATCGTAAATGACAAATTATTCCACATGGCTACATGAATTGAATGATTCCGCCTGAATTCACTCTTTGCTCACAGTTTTTCAATTAAATTCTTTCAAGTCTCATTACATTGCTCACTTTTCAAATTACACCTGCTGCTGTTGCTACATTTTGGTTGTGGGTTTGGGACCCCTTTATTAGCACAAGCAGTTGATGGCAATTTGCTATTGTTAAGCCAAGGGGGTGAATTGGATTTAGAAAGGCAAACGATTAGTTGTACTTTCCAGCAGCTCTAGGGATGTACAGTGAGAAGCTACCACAAAATAAGTGAGGATATGAGCTAAAAGTATGTCCAGTGTTCGGTGGCAGTTTCTTTTGTGCACATTTTTAATGCTCTGCAAACTGGGTATGCTGTTTTACATTGTTGGAAGTCTAGTGACACCTTGGCAGCAATCGCTGGGTGCCAATCAGTACAAATTTACACCTGCAGTATTCTGTAGTGCACTCTAAGCCTTATCAATTTACAGGAGATAAAGTATTGCCACCACAATCATACAAATGACATGTTGACTGACAACATTTTTAACTGTTGACAGTTTCCAGAACAATCAAAGCAAGAAGTGTTAAGATAAATTAAAAGCTTATTTAAACTGAGCTGTAGCTGTAACATGTCCTCTGGAATTCAGACTTTTATAAGGGATTTATAGAACTGGTATTTGCTTAAAAATCTGAGAACGTGTAATTGTGATTCTCTCCCAGTGGCATTGTGTTTTGGCACAAGCAGTTCAGTAATCTGCAATGAATTTATGAAATGGTTCAGTGTTGCTTAAAAAGTTACTTATCCAAAAAAACAGTTTATTTCTGAAAGGTCACTGAGCTCTGAATATCATTGTGTAGATGTACACAAAAGCAGGGCCAGCATAAGACACAGGTTAGAAAAGCAGGTGGCTGAGGAATAGGAGCAGATAAACTGAACATATTCAGCAGTTTTCTGCAGTGACAGGTACTGTGCTAAGGACATGCCTGTTGCACAGAGCTCTGGTCTGTAGGGATTCCTGAGTTAAGCTTAAAGGAGCTTTTCCAGCAGACCTAGTTAATATGTTTTCATGGCTTTTAGTACCCAAATTAACTCTGACATCTCTGCCTGGCATTGCACTCTGTAGAGAAGGCAGAGCCTCCAGGTCCTGGTAGAGGCTGGACACACTCTCACTCTTCCATTGTTGCCTCATATTCTAAGCTCCAGAGCTTTTTCTTTGGAGATGGGATGAAATAGCTGTTGTTACCACCATTGTATCATCAGATAAAGCAGTAGCATGTCAGTTAGAGCACTGTGTGAAAATAACATTAATTTCAATTTATGTAATTTTAACATCAAAGATCATATTGCAATATTTTTGCATTTCTTATTTAGTTATGTCAGATTACTTCCTTGTGAGCTGAGATGTTTTAATTTGATTTCTGGCTGTATAATTTTAATAACACATATAGCTACTAATGTATATTACTGGAATTTTTCAGCATTTCTAAAATGAGATGCTTTGATAGTTCCTATTAAAAATTTTTTTAATTGATATTTTACAGGATGTTTCTTGTTCAATGCCTAAATTTTCACCAAATGTAGACTATATTTCCTGGCAGCACTCAATATCTCGCCTAATCCCTGGGATCTGGGAGTTGCTTGGAGTGCAGGGGTGTTTAATTGCTGATTTTGGCCAGCAGCTCTGGTGAGAACTATTAGCTCCCCACTCTCTTATTTATTTGTATTTTCAAGCGTGGGTCAGAGAGCCTGTTGTCTCAAATAAAGCAGAAAATATTTCAAGGAAAGCCTAGAGCAGCCTGTGAGTTTTCCTGATGAAACAGCCTGAAAAGCACTCCAAGGTAAAACATGGTGACGTGCGTATGGTGGGAGTTAGTCTGGCCTTCAGGACCTGCTCCTCCTCACATACTTGCATGTCCAGTGCTGATGGGCGTGGGAAGTGTTTGCTGTAGTTGGAGCTGTCTCCTTTTTCCTGGAAACAGATGCTCCTTCCAGAGAGTTCTTTTTTTTTAGCTCCACATCTCCAAATGAAAAACTTCCCTTATTTAGGGTTCAAGAATTCTAAAGCGGTGTTGAAGCTGTCAGCAGCTGTTGGACCCAAGAACACGCTTTTCCTTCTTTCCTTCCTCTTCTGGCTTGGCAGCTTTAGCCTTTCTTTCCCTGCTAAGAACAATGTTCAGCTCACTGCCAGTGCTTGGCAGTCCCCTCCACTTCTGACATATGGCCTGGGGTGCCTGTCCTCCATCGTATCCCAGGCAAGTGTTGTAGCTAGAGCCTCCTCTTGGCAAGAAATATGCTGTTTCCAGCTGAAGACCCAACTTCTGCTCCCTGAAACTTCATGGGGAACTGCTGCAGTACAGTCAGAGAACACTGGAATATTGGCACTTTCTACTTCAGAACCCTATTTTGTACTTAGCAAGCTGGTTTGTCCATGATTTGTAACTCCCTCCCATACTTACTAATACAGACAGCAAATCACTGTGCAGAAGGCTTCCAAGGCAAGGGGGTGATTGATGTTTGCACAGTTTCCAGGGAAAGGGGGTCACACTGTGTCTTCCCTGATGCTTGTCTGTGTGCCATGGTGGGCTTTAGGTATCATTCTCTAATAGCAAGATTTAATGATTAACCAGAGGTGTTGAGCTCAAAATAAAGTATACATTTTCAGATTTTCATGAAATATAGCATAAGCAGTTTGTTGAGCCAACAAACAGGTAAGATTTTCATAGGGACTTACATTTCCTTTTTAATTACTGTTAGTACTTGCCATCAACTAATGGACTGTATTTATAGTGGTAGAGGCAGCAAGGCCTTCTTTCCTTCTGGAAAACACCTTTTAATATTCTTTTGTAATAGAACTTTTACCAATATTTGAGTCCAAAAGAGAATAAAGGGAAAAAAATCTACATAAACCAATTATTTGGAAGTAAATATTTACATAACAAAAGGCAAAGAGAACAGCAACTTGCTTATGACTACTGTTCTAATAGCGGTGAAAATGAGATACTTTTTAATTTGGAAGAGAAATCTTAAATGCGAACAAGTTAAATCTGCAGAAATTCTATACTTCTGGGAGGGATACTACAGATTGTTTGGAAACAGAAAATTCTTCCTATTCCTTCTAATATTGACATGTTAAAATATATAACATTTACGTCATATCTGAAGTGACATTTTCTTGCTCATATAAGTTACACATTTCCATAGCAAGATTTCATCTCTTCTTCCCGTTTGCAATATCTCAACACAGTCAGGGCATCACTTTTTCATTAAATGCAAAGGACAGCAAAAAGCCTGCCCAAATTAAGTTTTTAGTGAGAATCTCAAACTTTAAAAGATCTGTGGTAGGAGATACTGTCCTTAGCATTTCCTCTGCTGCTCTTTCTTATAAATAATGCATTGGATTTTCTAGTATTTTTATTTTCTAAAGGAAACCTTCCTTTTTGTGACAAAAAGCAAGCCAGAAATGGGTTAAGTGCTGACAAATACAGTACTAAAAGACCAGGAAATGAATTTCACAGCTGGGTTCTCAAACCATTGCCAAAATAACTATCTATTTAAAGCGACGTATAGGAAGTGCCAAAAAATTAGGGTTTTCTTTTGATATATTTTGTGTGATTTGTATTAATTTTTATCAAGGTCTTTGTTTTGTAAATATTAGCTTTCTATTTCTTACAGTAAAGTATTTATCTTAAACCTTTAATTTCAATTCTGATTTGTTACATGTCTGGCCAGCACCATTCCATTAACTGCTGTAGACAGCTAAGCATGTTTCTGTGGTCAAAGCACACTTAATAGCCACTAACTTCTGTAGTGACTTTAGTTTTTCCAGCTACCTCAGGCAAGCCCAGTTGGGATCCAGCAAGAGAAATGTGTGCATTTACTTTTGACCCCATTTGGAAAATGGAGTGATTTCTCTGCCTTTTTCAGAGTATTCCTTGTTCAACCGTGCAAAAGCCCCATCATAAATCTGCAGCAACTTCTGTGTCTGCAAAGAGTCAACAGGAAAATTCAATCCAGAGCGTGATGTCAGTACAATGCAGGTGCCCATTCACCTGGAAGAAGTGACACAGCCGGTTGTGTTCTCTCTTTTAACATCTCCTTTTCACCTTACACCCAGCAAGGTCCTGATAAATTGGCCCGGCTCTGCTGGTTTCAGGAGCACCTAATCAGAGTCTGTAAGCTGAGGATCTGGACAGTGTCTGAAGGATGCATGTGCCCGTTTGTGGTTGCTGTGTGAACTGTGTCGCTGTTGAAGTGACAACACAGTATATCCACAAGGATAAAAGCTCCTTCATTTTCAGTCCCTCAAATGATCCAGATTGATGACTTTTCCGTTCACCAGAGTGACCTGTTAATATAGGGCTCGTGAAAAACAAGTTTGGAAGATAAACATTAAGTATTACCTCCATATTTCCTGGAGAAAGTGCCCGTTCTAAGGGCAATGAGAAATGTAGCAATATGCTGCAGTCTATGAATTATATATAGTGTCAGTACTCTTGGCGCTTTACTTACAGCTTCACAGACTGCCTTCCTGGCTCATGAACATGCAAAGTAATTAGAATGGCAAATAGCATTAGTTTTTATTGACCTATGTTGCCCCCTAGTTCTCTGTCATGTTCTTGAACATCATGCTTTTTTCCTTCCACCTTAAATCAGCAGTTTGCAGTTTGTAGCATTGATTATTTGGTATTGTCTAATTTATTGACGTGGACAGCCAAGGCTTCCACACTTGTTATCGGTTGCTCGTTTATCCCATGATCTGCCATTGTGCACAGCAACTGTAGCTTGCTGAATCACTTACTCTATACTGTACATGTCAGATATGAGCTCCCACTTTAAGAACTGCCTTTTATTCTGGGAGCTGCTGAGCCACGTTCTCTAAGTGTATTGTGCCTTCAGTAGTGGAGGTGACTTGGTATAAATGATAGGACTGTGGGGTTTTTTGCCCACAACAGTGAGGTAAAGCACAGCCATTTTCATTTCCTATATAAGAGAGGTTTCCTTCATCATGAAAATGTAGGCTGGATGCTCATTCTTCTTTATTAATAATAGATAGGCAGATAGATGCACAGACATGAAATAACGCTGCCTCTGAAACCATTTTGCTAATGGTAAAATAGATACACATGAATGAGCAGATTACTTTTCCCACTGAACATGCAGCTTTCCCACCCAGAGAAACTGCAAATCTTGCCTAATGTTTTGTCTCATAAGAAGAGCCTGAGAATAGGAAGCAATGACTGTCTAGTTCCTGTGAAATGGCTGGAGAAATTTTAATAGGTGAACTGCAGTAACTTTAACTGGGGATCAGGGTTATGTTTTCGCAGCACAATGTTGACGCCTTTCAGAGCTGGTTTGTGCTGCTTGGCACTTGTGGCTGTGTATCTGAGATGAAAAGTTCTGCTGTGGAAGGAATAGTGCTCACTACTGAATTGTCAGCATTATTTCTTGCTGCAGTGATGTGATCCTCAAAGGTGCCTTATTCAAGTGCCTGTTTGGCCTGACCCTGTTTAGCTTATGAGATCTGACAGTAGTAGTATTGCTTCAGGCTCTGATGTTGCTCTTATGAAGTTCACCAGAAGACTGGAGCTAATAACTTACTGATGTTTGTTCAGTGCCTTGCAATTTTTAAGTTGAAAGGACATACAAAAATATGCTGGGTGTGTTAAGTAGCTTGTTTGTCTTTGATATCATGGAACAGGATGGAAAACATGTTCTTACTTTTTATCAGGACCAACCAAGCTATTTTTTGTCTTTGATAGTATTGATTGACCTCTTGTAAGCAGGAGAAAAATAAGCATTCAACTAAATTTGTATTTAGGCGTTTATGACTCCAGTGTATTTCAAAGGGATAGGTAGCTACTTGGTTACGTTAGACTTTGGTGTGCTGACTTATTTACTGTGTGTGTTGAGTGGTTTCTGCAATGCAAGCATGTTTCAGTAAATAAAATCAATTTGCAGCCAATGGGAAGGGAGCAGTAAGTGATTTAACTTTTCATCTTTTCCTTTGGCTTAAAATGAAAAGCTCTCCAAGGTATTTTTTATGACAAGCCCTGTGGGCTGAAGTACTCCGAGAAAGTGCAGGAAATATAAAGTGCAGAATTGCAAACCAAAATGATTTAGCAGTAAAATTAAAAAACAATATAGTTATAAATTTCTAAGGCAGCTTTGGGTTCTTATCCTATTTTTTCTGTTACAGGCCAGCAATGGACCTAAAGGACTATTTCAACTGGTAAAGGACAGTGTGGTCTGTGCAGTGTCTGATTTTATTTTATTTTGGCTGGTGCTCCTGCTCTTGTGTGGGTACCTGTCTGCCAGGAATTGGTCTGAGATAATTTCATAATGGATTGAGATGATAAAAGGGCTTTGGTTATATTGAAGGAGGCTGGATCCAAGCACCAGATGGCTTTTCATCTTTATACAGTACATATCACATTAGCAATCCAGTTGTGGGTAGTTGAGTCGCCCATCCTGGGCCAGGAGTGGTTATAGTTTCTGGCAGGGAAGGAACCAATTTGCCATAAGCCATATATGCCCTTACAACTTCTCTGGAATACATGTGCATGATGCTTTTTCTTCCTATGTGGGAGAAGACATGCATTTGGAACAAGGGAGGTGTGACCCTGCCAGGGATCTGACAGGTCTGTAACCTCTAAGTGGTCATAGCAACTGTATTTAGGCAGATGTTTTTAAGGAGAATATTGTTATCTGAATGTAGGTATGTACATGTGAATGTGCAGTAAAGCAATCTCATTTGGAGATTTCATTTCAGTTGTGCTTCTCTTGGGACATGCACATGTTGCAGAAATATGGGCAACTTAATTTGTAAATAAAATAGGAATGAGGGGTGCTCAGTAAGTTTTTCAGCATGGTGTGGATGCCAGTAGGAGGGGAACAGAAATACCGTGGGAAGGATTAGATGGGCAAAGAGGAAGACCTTTGGTACTTGGCTGAGTTTTCTGATATAAAAGTCTGTTTGAAACTGATGGAAAACCTAACCAAAGCATCAGGTTGATGAAGAATTGTGAATTTTTGGAAAAAAACCAGAAGTTTTGTCAGAGAGGAATGTTAGCATTTGCCCCCCCATGAAATACTTTTTTCCTTTTGTAGCAGGAATTCCATTCTGGGATAAACTGCAGCTTTTCTGTGGTGTTCTCCAGAGGGAGAGAATTCACTCTTTTTCCAGCTAAAAGACTTTTTCTATCACTTGAAAAAGAAGCTGCCCTAGAGCTTTGGGCAATGCTGTGCTCAGAGGAACTACTGTGATCACAGACTGCGGGTGGGAAGAGAGGTCAATCTGGGAAGATGATGCTCAGGGGTTAAAATTGTGGTGCCTGCACCTCCAGCAGTGGCAAGGCCTGTTATGTTCTCACCTCTAACAGGTTTCATAGAGCTCACGCAAAGAAATGTTTTATAATTTACTCATATACTGAAATTAAGACACTTGGGACTGTTTGTTTTAAACACTTATCAAAGAGAAATTTCTCTTCTGTGTTAATGACTTTTCATACAGGACTATTCAAGTTCCTGTAGATCATGCCCACATGACTGAAGCAGTATAGTAAAGCATGGAAGTATTTCCAACCATTCCCTCGAGGATACTTATCAGTGCCTTCATTCCAGAAAAGCAGTCACGGAAGCTGAGTATGCATGTAATGTACATGTTGAATCATTCTACCTGTAGGGAAAAATGGCCCTTTTTTTGGGTTTTATTTTTGATGTCTGCTTTTTCTCCCAAACACGAATAATTCTATTCCTCACTGTCCACTGTTCTGGCATTGCAATGGGAATTGTGCATTTCATAAGTACATACAGAGGTTTTTGTCAGCTGGAGCTCATGATGTAGGGGAGTGGTTAATGGGACAGATCATATTCTAAATATAAGAAGTGGGAATTATATATATTAGTTTAATGTAGAGGATATGGACTGGAAAGAAAGTTGGTTCCTTTCCATTAAGCTGTGGGAGAGTAAGAGCAATGTCTTTGAGCACCAGCAAAATCTCTGTCTATCTGCTACCGAATCTATATTCCCCATCAGCCCAGACCTCACTTTAATATTAAAAATGGTACTTACTTTCTTTTTCTAGCCCTCAAAAGGCCTTTAATTCTTTCCCTTGTTCTGCCAGTGCTCTAGCTGCTACAGCTGTTGCTGTCACATTTAATAAGGACTTTGTAGAGTTTAAATATTGCGTTGCTGCACCAGCTTTTCTTTGGCATAGGAGAAAAGCTTTGTTGTTAAGATGAGATGCTTCTCACCAACACAGCTGCTGACACGTGGGTTTCAGCTGAAGGTGACAGGGACTTGTCACTTGCCCCAGCGTTCACGTGAAGCTCCCTGCAGTGCAAATGCTGCCTGGCACAGTAATGCAGCCACTGATGGAGCTGGGAGCTTGCTGTGCCTCAGGGCAGACCCCATCCAGCACGGAGCCCTCACTGATTTGCCCCAGGACTGTGGTATTCAAAAACGTACCTCTTTCAAATCAGAATATAAAACTGACCACATTATAGTTGCTGGCCTACTGTTGTGCCATTGCAGCGACTTTGTGGTCGCATGTTTCTCGTTTTAAAATCGCTGGTGATACTTGGTTCTTTTTATGCTGTAAATAGGTAACTTTACCTTGCTCACTCGTAGTCAAGGTGGGAAACAAGGCAGCAATGTGGACAGTAGCTTGACATTTTAAAATGTCAGAAGGAGGAGGAAGTGAGACTAAAACTTGATGTCCTCATACCTACAGTAACTGAACTGCTTATTGAAATATTCTTCTCCCCAGCCTTGAGCTCTGTATGTGTCAATCCAGCTGAATATAATTGGGGCTGTTTACTTTGACAGACAGTCAAATTCAAGAAAAACATGGAAAAAACACTCAACCCCCACTCTTCAGTGTACTGCTGTATACCTTCCTGTGTGCATTGTATCTCTTCCCGTTCTCCTTCCCCCCAAACTTTCCATCTCTGCACAACCAGGGTAGATATTTGCATTCATTCTCAATGTTAAACTGCATTTAAAAAGCCCACTTTCTTCCTGAAGCTATTCATCATCTCTCTGGACCTTTGATGACATCCTCTTCCTTTGATTCTGAATCATTCTCATGTTTTCAGTATGACAGAGAGTGAATTTTTTTTTTCCCCTAACATTACAAAAGGACCAACCTCTCTTGTTAGGATTTCTTTTGAAGTAGCCAGAGCAAAAAGAGCTGAGCTGCGGGATAGAAAAGTATTGCCAAAACATGACATTTTAAAAAAATTGATAATAAAGTCTAGGTTAAAAAAGAAGTTACTGTGCAATGCATATATTTTCATCCAAACATTACAGGCTGTTCTTTTGTTTGAATCTTCTGGGTGATGAAGGAAAACAGATAAGAGCTCATTTTGGTAAAAATGCTACTTTTCAAGAGTATTATCAATTATATTTGGACACCTCATGGCATGTTTCTATCCTTTAAATAGGATTGGTTTTGGCTTAGTTTGCTTACACTGCTCTGATTCTGCCTTAATTCACAGACATTTGCATTTCTCCGCTTTCCCTGTTGGTGACATGCTTGGTGAATAACAGCTTGCTGGGTTTACATTATGAAAATAAGAAAAGGAAATGAAACTGCAGATCCTTATCTTCAAGAAAGATGCCTAAATTAGAGAAAATCTTTTTGTTGTTCTTGTGTTTGCTAAATATAAGGCGTAGTCAAATCCCAGAAGCTGACACAAGAAACATCTGCATTTGCAAAGTGGCAGTTTGAATTCTCAAACTCGTGACATAGCCATGCCCATTAAACCCAAACCAAAATGAAAGTTAAACCCAAACAGAGATTGTTTCCATCTTTGCATTTGAGGTTCTCTGTCATTCTAATGCTTGCTTGCATGTCTGGCTGAGAACTTACAACCAGGCTGTGCTATATTGTCCTGGGAAGAGAAAGAGGGACTCTCCAAAGGACAGGTGCCATCAGTGACCCAGCATCAGTCACCCAAATCAGTCCAAAGACCTGGTGGAGAGCTGGAAGGAGGTGGCTAAAACAGGTGCCTAAAAACAATCCAGGGCCTCAACTGCCCCAGATCTGCATTAGAAATCAAGGAGACAGTGCTGCTTTGTACTGACCAAGGGTCTTTATGTTTAATTCTCAGTTGGTTATTATGGAGGTGCATAATAAAAGTACCTCCTGTTGATTTAGATTCAGCTTGCAGCTTGTTGTATATGCCAAGGACCTTGCCACCAGAGAGGCCATTGCAAGATAACACAACAAGAGCAATTGTTCTCCTCTTATCCGAAGCCCTAGTGCACCGATTACTATTTAAAATTATTATTTAAAATGTTTGTCATAAACCCTTTCATAGCAGGAGCACTTTTGAAATATTAAATGCTGTTTTCCTTTTAGCCAGAGCAAGGATGGGGGGAGATGGAGTTGCTTGAAAGCACGTGGCTGTAGTTTCTTGTATGAAGCTCATTTGTCAAGGTAACAGATGTGGTGCTGTGGGGATGGGGTTGTTGTCGTGTGTGCTGTGTGTCACTGCAGGGGTTGTCCTGG
Organism: Neopelma chrysocephalum; assembly: GCF_003984885.1. Lineage (NCBI taxonomy): Eukaryota > Metazoa > Chordata > Aves > Passeriformes > Pipridae > Neopelma > Neopelma chrysocephalum. The sequence goes on from NW_020897734.1 coordinate 2,072,943, forward strand.
AGGTGAGATGCACGTGCAATATAAAGCGGCGGAGGAACGTAGATCTGTTCCATCTCTGTCAGAGGGTGTGATGACTGTCCCAAGGGACAGGGCAGATGCCACCACACTGACGTGGTGTTGTGTCCTTGCAGCACTGTCTGCACTGTCTGGTGGGCTGGCTGGCACAGCTCCCCTGCCCCGCCTGGGTGCTCCTGCACGGCTGACACAGGCATTGCTTGCTGGAGGCTCTCTGTGCTGCTGTCCATCGTGTCGTGTAGACACATGTGCAGTGTGGTCATTGTCTGAGCAGCTGCTAAAATTAAACATGTAAGTGCAAGATGTTTTTTACAGCCCCATTTTGATTTTCTCAAGGCAGTCATTTGTATTAGAGGTGGGAGGCTGAGGTCTGGTCTGCAAGGGGACTGGCTATAGCATCCTTTGTAGTTGTTTGTGTGAAGAACAAAGTTAATGAAATTGATAGTTGCATTAGTGTATATTTCATGGAAAACTGGTGCAAGGCTTTGAGTATTTTCAAAGTATTTTTTCTGAATTTGACCTTGGTTTCGAGTTTCTGACCTTCAAAAGAGAAAACGAGATATTTTTCTTGCAACAAAAATGGCAACAGCAAAATCAACTCTGGCCTCTGTTCGGAGCCTGAGAAATTTCAGCCTGAAAGGGGGAGATTCTAAGTCACTGACTTCCCACGAAAGGGCAACCTTGTAGAGTATGTGTATGTATAGCTGTAACTGTTGTAACAAAGGCTAATGTGCTGCTGCCAAGGAAAACTCAAAATGGCAAAGCATAATGTGAGAAGTGGAGGTGATAGAAAAGTAACCAAGTGAGTTAATAGTACAAGGCTTGCAAGAAACCCATTGCAGCGTGAAACTGAAGTTAGGGTATTTGCCAGCTTCCTGAGATGAAGGTGATTATGCTCTGGACAGTCAATATCAGGAGCAAAAATCTAGGATGCAAAAGCAAACGTACTAAACTGGTTTTACTGGGGTAGTCTCTTTGATTGAAGAGCAATTAGAGGGATGTGCCACTCCTGGACTCATTCTCTGTGTCACTGGAGAGGCAAACCATCTGAAATAACAGTCTGGCTTCTGTTAATGTTAATCAGAGTATGATGTGTTGCCCTCAGTGATGTTCCACCACTGGGCAGCTGAATATTCGGTCTGTGGCAGACATAAGTGCCAATCAGTGCTGGGGAAGAGCTGCTTGGATGCATAAGCTGAGTTAGAAAAGTAAGAGTTGAGGGGAGCTGACAAAAAAGAGCTTCCATTTCCATGGAAGAGAGTGAATTTTTGGTGGGTGTTAAGTTTCCTTGGCCATGAAGAGCAAGCTTTTCAAGCCATGCTTTGTTCCCAGCTGAAGAGAAACATATGCATTTCCAGCTGTGGAAATTACCATGCGGTAAACTAGTCTCAAATGACTTTGCTGCTTCGTTTCATAGTTATAATTTTGGAAGCATATCACAGCAAAGGCCTTCATCCAGGACTAAGTTCAAATCAAGTTTCAAGTTTTGAAATTGAGGTATTTTGTGAAATCCCCAAGCATTTAAAAATAAATGCCCCTGGAGAATTTAACAGATGAGAAATGTATTTTATGTTAAACAATTCATTCAAAAGATAAAAAAGATGAGGGAAGAAACAGTTGTTTCTTAACTACAAAATAATCTATTAACTTTTGGATTGTCTTCTCATCTCTGCAGAAAGATGTGAGGACATTAAAATAAAAGCAGAGGTGGGAATGCATTTATACCAGGAGCAGGCATGCATATACATCTTGATGTGAATTGTTGAAATGATACCACATGCATAAGTTTACTCAGAGGTCCTCATTGTCTGCCTCTCCATCTTCCTGATGATTTAGCTGCTTGTGTAGGGAAACACTTTGGAGTTGCTTGAGCTTTCTGGTCTCAATTCTGACTCTAAAGTCCCTGACTCAGAAATGTCAGCAGGGTACTCATTGACCTTAATTGATTTCTATGGGACCAAGGTTAAGCATGAAGCTATTCCCCATCCCTTGACCAGTTGTCTGTTGCTGTTCAGCAGAACATAAACAAGGGTTTTATTCTGCTTGAAGTTGAGAAGGTTTAAGCACAATGCTTAAAGACAGCCACACAGTACAAGACTTTGGCAGAAGAGGAATGGAGTTTCAGAGAAGCAGTGCATGTGAAAACCTGTGCAGAGCCCTCCTGTGTCCCAGGGCTGTCTGTGGTCACCTCCAGTGGCACATGTCAGAGCACAGCTTTTCCAGCTGTGACAGCATGGCAGCTACAACTGTAGTTGTAAAACATCCAGTTCTTTTCCCTAATGCCCTCTAATGCCAAACACTTGAAAGTATATGGGAAACTTATGTTGAATCAATACCTTATGAATAAGGAAGCTTTTCTTACAGAGCTCTTGATAGAAATGAGTGTTTGGCTCTTATATTGAACAAAGTGTACTTGTGCAGCAGTTTCATCTCCAAATGGCATTTTTAGCTGCAGCTACTAGAAACATAAATGACTAAAAACCATGCTCTGTTGTGAAGACCATGTTGAAAATAAAACTTGTCTTGTACTCATGTACCAAGTAATAATGATAACAAAAAAAGCTGTTCAGAAAGTGCTACTATTTGAATTAGGCCTGTCTTCATCTCGTTAAAATAAATGTATTTATTAAGTATGCATATCTTTATCTCTTATGTAATGAGAAGAACAGAGCCATATCACAGATCTGCAGTGTCTTTTGTGCTCTACAAATTCGATGCGACAGTCACCAGACAAAAAAGTGATTTATACTGTGTCTTGTAATGGGTGGAATAATTAGCAGTGGTGGCATCCATCACTTCTACAACATGCTTATCTCAGAACTTTTCCATTGTTTCAAGAGAAAAGCAGGAACAAACCACAGGAACAGAACAGTAAAAGCCTGTTATGTACTCGATGCTTTAACTTGGTGTGTCTGATTGGACACCTGATTAATAGGTCTCTACAGCTTGAACAAAGTGTGGCTTAGAAATGTGGATGCAGTCTGGGTTCAGTTTGTCAGAAATTAATGCTGCAATGCTAAGAACGAGAGGAAAATAAGCACCATAACTGTCTATGGATTGTGAAGGCTGTCAAGGGGGTTTCAATTCTGTTTTCTGCCCAGACGCTTTATTCACTGGGAGCATGATAAGCTAAAGATTTTGGAAAAGTTTCCTGTCGTTGTAAAGCACGTGATCTTGGATTCAAAGAAGGAGACCATATCTTAACAAAATAGCGCACATGAGTAAATTGTTGCTCAGCTCTGGTGTAACTTCTCTCTGATTTCCAACACTGTTCATTCCTTCAAAACTTTTAAAAGTTTTTAAAAGTGAGAGCAATTGGGAGTCTGACTCTGGCTCCATGCACTTCTCTTTCATTCTTTTGGCACAGGTGAGAAGGGGTTACTGTATTTCCCTCTTTTTTTTTTTTCTTTAAGCAACTGTTGCAAAGCTGCTTGCCAAGTTGCAGGTCCATCAAACTGCGTGGAAGTGACAATCCAGTGCAACCTGACAACATTTCGTGAGCAAAAGAAATGTTGCATTAGATACAGGGCATGCCCTAGTGTAACCCACACTCCTGTGCATCTTCCTGCATTTTGTTGCTTGTTTTCTGCCATCAATAGCCTTCTGTTAAAAAGAAAAGTTTATTTGCTAGCTATGTTGGTTTTGAAAAATAGGGGAGCAATAATTCTGTACAAGACATGGGGATAATGACTCTCAGAAGGCAACTGTAGGAATCAAAATCAGTGGGATTAGTCTTTTTTTTCCTGTATTGAAAGTAAAAAACAACAACACATAACAAGTATGGGAGATGTCTGGGAAATATTAGGTACAAGATTTATGAATAGCTTACGTGCAGTATGAAATTGGCTGGCTAAAGATAATTTCAAGGTTAAAAGAGGAGGAGATAATTTTTGACTATAAATGATATTTGTAGTTCTACAAAGTAAGTTTAAAAGGGCATTTGGATCTTGGGCTTCATCACCTGAGATAGTTCCTTTAACACTGATGCTACTGATTTGGTTTGAGGCAAAGGAGGGAAGAAGAGTTGGTTAGCAGAGTACCTAAAACAAGATCAGATGTACAGATTTTGAATATTTTACACAAGTAGATCTCAGATTAAGGATGGGGCAGTTCCACACTTCCTCTCTAGGAAAGTAACAGTGAGAAGCTTGTTAATTTACGAGAGTACCTGTGAGAGCTCAGGGGAGTAAGTGAGGTTACCTCTAAAGCCCACACCAGTTCACCAAAGAATGCATTCAGAAGAGGAGGAGGCAATAATGCAGGTCATTGGAGAAACCATTACACATTGATATGAACCAGTACTGGAGAATTTCGTCTGGAAAATCACAGATTCTGCAAAGGAAGGAACCCAGGAAAAATGTTATGTTCACTGTTATTAAAATTGTACATTCACTTGTACGATTTGGGGGTTATTTCTAAGCAGAAATGTCTTTCAAACAAGAATCTTTCTGGCCACTGTAACTCAGCTCACATTCTGATGGAAAAGGAAGAAAATTTTTAGTTCTATTATTCTTGAAAAACAAAGGCCTTTAATTAAAGAGGGATATTTTTTGTGAAATACAAAATAGTTTAATAAAACATAAAACTTTTCTAGAGGTCATTGAAATTCAAAGCACTCTGAGTTCTGGCATTAGTGCAGAAAGAAATGTAATATAAATATGTACAGAATGTCTGTCACTGCTCCCATTCCATGTTGGTTGTATTCTTAGAGCACATGCTGCTTTCTGCGAATCTGCTGACTGCTAAATAATCTTGTCATTTGCTGAGTTCCTGTAACAGCAGACACATAATCATCTGTTCAAAATAATTATGTAAGATTCTAGCTGATCTGAAGAGTGTCATATAGCTTTTTAGCCTATAATTAACATAGATATTTTCCAGCTTTGCTTTTTCACATAGAAATAGGATCAGTTGTGTATTTTACTAAATTTTTCTTTGCTAGAAGTCCACATTCCAAATTCTACAGAAAGCTGTGAAGGTTTTACACACTTGGTGCTATAAAACAGAAATGTGCAAGGACCCCAGTGAAATAGCAGAGCCCCACTGCACCTACTTAGATATTTTTTAAATAACTTTGAAAAAAAAAGAATATGAACATTCTGTTAGGGTGCGTCTCTGTTTTTGGTGGAGATAACTCTTCAAGTGTTGCTAAGGTGCTTGTGATCAGTGGGTTAGAAGAGATGGAATCCAGACTGACAGAGAATGAGTTGTTGTCCCCACTAGTGGTTGACCCGGAATGATAAAAATACATCACTGCTGTTGCAAGTAGCAGTACACCCTTACCGTGGTTGCTATGTGGCCTGCATGGAGATGTGAAACTACCAAAACTTAAACCTTCCAGGTTTCAGCTGTACCGCTCACCCTATTCAACTCAAGACTTTGAACAAGTTACTAACTTTGGAGTGTGTCCTTTTCCCCTCCCAGTAAAAGCTTGAGCATACATATGTGCAGAGTGTAGGATAACCAGTGAATTCATGCTTCCAATATTCTGTAGGTAGAAGGATAAGAACTAAAAATAATAGTTGTTATATACCAGGGCTGTAACTCTGAATTCTTCCTGTGCTTGGCTTTGGCTAAAATGTTTTCATGTTTGGATAAGCCATCATGTAATTTCACAGTGTTTTAGCTGAGAATGTGGAGGTGATTGTAAGAAAGCCCATGCCTCAGCAAATAACTCTGACATAATTGGCAATATGCCAGCAGGACAGCATTCAAGTAGCTTAGATTCATGCCAGTCCCAAGAAATAGAAGCTGGGGAAGAACAGTGGCCATGTACTGCTCTACATTGTTACAGTATTGTCCTGCATCCAAACACTTTTAGGACAAATCATAGAAAATTCAGGTCTCTCCTGAAATCAGAAAAATGGTTATGGACAGAGACATTAAACCAGTCACCTGGGGTATGAGGAGGATTGGTGCAGACCTTCCAGTTTTGGCCTGTGACTTTGGGTTCAGACTTGAAGGGTGCCTTGCTGCAGAGCACCTGATCTCAGGTGATAACACAGAACCCAGGGCTGTACACAGTGATAAATAACAGCAAGTAATCTATTCATCAGGGTGTCTGTGACATTAGCACTCTTGTTAAAAAGGCAGCTCTATTCATGTAGTTCCATATTAGCAATTTTCTTCATAGAGAATAAAAATATCTGTGTGAGAGCCATGTGATTGAAGTCTACTCAGAAGTTAGCCACTACAACAGGAGCAAAAATTTGCTGGTGAGGCCTATTGGTGTTAAATCTCTCTGCAGACAGTGTCTGGCATCATTTTATTAGCAGACAAGATATGGTGTTAAAAATTATATCTATTATATCCATCCCAGAGGCGTTCATTCAGAAGAGAGTAATGGAGCTCAGCTAACAAAAGAGATTTGTCCATTTGGACATGCTGAAGGGCCTTTAGATAAGAAATAATTCTCACATAAGCAGTTCCTGAGTTAAAATATTAATTTATAGGAAATACTTTAAAAATAGGTCTTTTGAGGAGATTTTGAATGGCTCAGGTTTCTCATTTTAGAAGCTTTAGAGCTTTGCTCACCTGGTAAGAGTTTCCAAATCCAATCCCAATGATTTGTGTGGCCACATTCACACTTTTCAAAGTGAGACCTCATCGCTCTCTACAACTACTTGAAAGGAGGTTGTAGCCAGATGGGGGTTGGTCTCTTCTCCCAGGCAACTATCAGTAAGACAAGAGGGCATGGTCTTAAGCTCTGCCAGGGGAGGTTTAGGTTAGATATTAGGAAGAGATTCTTTACAGAAAGGGTAATCGGACATTGGAATGGGCTGCCCAGGGAAGGGGTGGATTCTCTGTCCCTGGAGGTTTTTAAGATGAGACTGGATGTGGCACTTAGTGCCATGGTCTGGTAACCACAGCAGGGTTGGATCAAGGGTTGGACTTGATGATCTTGGAGGTCCCTTCCAACCCAGCTGATTCTATGATCGTAACTTCCTGAGCAAGGAGTATGTTTTGTCCAGGACATAGCCATGCTGTGTTTTGGGGGATTAGCTCAGGGAGCTCACTCTTCTGGCAGTTTTCGGTGGACAAACCTTTGCCCTGGTGGAAGCTCATCCACCTTCCCTGAATGGTGCAGTGGGGATGGATGGGCATCACTGCAGAATCCTGCCCTCTTTATTTACTCCCTGAAAGCCCTCCCTGAGCAGCTGGGTTGCAGGCAATGCTCTGACAGACTGAGTTGTCATTTTTAAAATTACTTAGAGACATAGGAAGTACAAAACCAATACAGCCACAACCTACTTTTCTCTTTGGAGGAGCCCTGCTCCCCTGGTCCTGTATGCCCTGCTCCACACATCATCTCTCTGAGGGCTGTGCTTCACTCTGACAAAGGACAATTTGTAACTCCCCTTTCATATCCAACGTAGCAGCCAGATTTCAGGTTACATGCCAAAATGCATCTCCTGGGATGTTTCTGTACATTTTTGTGTTTAATTAATAAGGAGCAATATCAGGTACTTTGCTAACATTTGAATTTCTGGCCTGTATTCCTGCCTGCCTTTACTGTTACAGTTCTGCCAAAGAGCAGTCAGTTTGTCTGGGGTGGTTAATTCTGTGTGTGCCATGCTGCCTGCTGCTTGTGTAGCCATTACCCAGTAGGTACATAGAGAGTGGTACTTTGATGGGTGGAGGAGGAGGTGTGAGGGTTATTTTGCTCTTGCAGTTTGCTAGACACACTGAAGAGCTATGAAGGCTACCATGCTTCTATTGAGCTCATTCTTTAGTTGATATAGAGCTTTCCACTCCTCTGAATGAGTCAGATTACACTTACTCCAGCTACTAAAGCCCCCTGGTCAGCAGTGTACAGGAAAGGAGTGTATTGGTTTGCACTTTGTCTGTTTTTGTGATTATTTTTTATTGACTTCAAGAAGGCTGGTTCAAACTAATAGAAAAGATATCAGGAATGTAGCTGCTAAGAGAAATCACCCCTTTCTAAGATTGCTTTTATATTAGTAGATTTTTAGACATTTTGAGTCTTTTCAGTGGAAGAGACAGTGTTGAAGCCCTGTTTGTGCCTGGTTTCTTCAGATTGTAGATTAAAAGTTCTGTTAAAACTGTGTTGGAAAACGCCATTTATAAGGAAATGCAAGGAAATTGGACTGCCTTAAAAAAAAATGGACCTAACCCAGTTGTCAGTAGTGAACTGTAGAGAGCTTGGGGACATGCATTGAAGCTGGCATGTCTCCTTATTTTAGTTTCAGGGACATCTGACATTAATCTCGATTGCACAAAGTGAAAGAGAACCATCCCAAATTTCTACAGAGTCCCTGCCCCTAGGGTTACTATTGTAAGAATTTCATTTTCAGGAATTGAGAATAGTTTCTTAAAGGTGATCACTGAAATTAAAGGTTTCTCTTTGAAATTAAGGGACTCAAAGCACTCAATGAAGTCTAGGTTTTTTCTCTGCTCCTGATGAAAGCGCTGTTGCATTTGGTGAGACATTCCCAAGTAATATCTACTGTTTACTCACTTTTGTTTGCTATCATCCAGGCAGAGTGTACTTACCTCTCCAACCTGCAAGAAGTATGAAATTTGCCTCTGGCTCTTTATATTTTATATTAAGCTATTTTTCAGTCTTTAGTGAAGAAAATTCTTTTTCCTGCTGTTCTCTCCTCAGTGCTGGAAGTGACAGCAGTGTGGTCCTGCCATCTTGTAGCCTCCCTCCCCATCAGCACTTCTGTGATCGCTGTGTGAGTTTTTTTTTGTTCTTCACCATGTAGCTCAAGCAGAGACTCCCAGTCAGTCCTACCAGCCTGTCCATAACATGCAAGAAGTTGTTGTTATTCTCTGCAGTGCCACTGCTGTGGTTTGGAGTGAGTCTGTCTGCTGGTAGTGTGCACAGAGACAATATTTTCTATCTGCTTCAAGGTATGGTGTCAAAGGTGCATGCAGGACTAAATCCTAAATGTGATTTTCTTGGGAATAAGACATGGAAGCCTCTTCTTCCTTTGTACATAGACTGGTTTAGTCAAACAGACCAGGGAGACCAAGCCTGGAGATGTGGGTGTTGGTGGCCGGAGCAGCTCACCAGAGCCTCTATTCATTTAGAGTGCCAGGAATCTTCTTACCCTCAGATGATCCTGTCTTGTGGCAGCAGCTTTGTCTTCCTGGAGCTTTCCTGTGGCTGAAAAGGAAGGGGGATGAGGAACAGGAGAAATGTGGAATTAGGAGTGAACAGCAGGTTTTGGCAGTAGCAGGAGGCGGCCGTCTTGCCTGCGAATCCCTGAAGGGAAAATGCATAAGAAAATCTCAAACAGGGAGCAGTTCATACAGCCCCAGACATGGGGATGCAAGGCAAAGAGAAAGAGGAGGGCATGTTTTCTTCCATGTCTTTATGAGTGATCTTGCACAGTATCATCCACCCATGTTGATTTTTTTTCCAGACATTTTTCATCATTCTGGATTTTGTTTTGCCTTTTTCATTTCCCTAGATGTCTTCTGCAATTATGTGCAAGCAAGGAGAATAGATGCATAGTTTCTTCACAGTCCCAGTGTTTATCTAGAGGGGAAGCTTCATGTAAGTGTACAGACAGACACACAGACATAGGTGTGCAAGAACATAATGGCTAAATACTGCAGGCCCAGAAATGGGCATCCACAGTGGAACTGCTTTCACAGATACAAGCTGTCAGCACACACGTTCTGGCAGCTGCCTATCTGTACTCAGACAGAACACTTCATTATTTGCCATAAAGAGTAGAGGCTTTTGAACCCAGGTGTAACACTTTCCAAAAGGAGCTCTTGCATGCAGTGCCATGCCAGGAAAGCTGCTGTGCTCTCATCCTGGTCTACCCATGTTCTAGTTTGTGAGTGGTCTGTGTTCCCATTTGCTCTATGGTCCCTCCAGGTGCATTTTATCCTGTGAGTTTGTTTTAATTACCTTGGATTGACCGTTGGCTGTCTCTGTAGTTACAGAACTAGTGAAGTGATCTCTCATTATGCAATTTGGTTTAGGCATAATTATGAAATTATGGTGTGTAATTTATTCATTTTGAGACAGGCCTGTGATAAAATCCACAGCTGCTTCTTTCTCTAGGAAACCCTTTTTTTTTTTAACTTTCAAGGTTGAGTGGGAGGTTCCACAAAGCAGTTGGGGGCAAATGGAAGTGGGGTTGCCTTCCACCCTGCCTGTTCTGCCCCAGCAAGATCCAGTAGCCAGGAAGGAGGGAATGGCAGCAGTCACTTATCCCTGCAGTTTTCCAGCTATCAGGATGGTTTATCTTAGATCTCACATATCTTTCCACACTTGGGTCTTAATGCAGGTTTAGCAAGCAGATTGCTGTAGAATTCATTACAGAAGCCAGGCTGTCACTGCATTCAGGGTTTGATAGGGGAATGGAAAAGTGAAACATCTTTTCAGTGAAACAAAGGAAGCTGATAAAGAATGTCCTGTGAATTGAATGTTAATGTTATTACAGGGCAAATACTTGACAGATTGAGATGTTCTATTGAGAGCAGATCTGATCACAGGCCTTTAAGTGAATACAGTGCCTTTTGACTCCCATCTTATTTCCATTTAGAAGTAATTAAATTACTTTCAAATTAAAATATGAAATATTTTGTGGTGATTTAGATTTTCATAGAGACAAGGTATGAAAGTATCCCATTTTCTATTTTATCTACATTTTAACAGAAATTTATAGTGAATTGAAATGTTGCTTTTCATAGAAGCTTTAAGCATTACTCAAGAACTTCTACAATTGGGATTGTTTTAGCTTTAGTTTGTTTTTTTTTTTGTTTTTTTTTTTTTTTTTAAACTTTAGTAACAATGTTTTAACCTAGCCTTGCACAATTACACAATTTAAAGGCAGAGTTAATTTAAATACAATAAATATTTAATCGACACAAAAATCTACAAAAATCTTTCAAAAAAAAAAAAAAAAAAAATTTATCCACTCTGGCCTCCAATCGGGAGGCCTGGAGACACACCATTTATAACGCTGCTGATGCTTTTGAGAAAGCACGCAGGATCACCCTTGAGGAGAAAAGACAACGCAGAAAGAATCGTGCCTTGCAGAATATACCATCTAAGGAGTCTTTCTGCTGTGTCTTTTGCAACCGGACTTGCCTCTCTCGTATTGGCCTTTTTAGCCACCAACGCACTTGCAAGAAAAGTGGGTAGAGCCCTTCCCAAATCTTCGTTCGCGAAGCCTAGCCATGATGATGAAAAAATTTAATTTTTGTTTGGGAAATGCTGTCTCATCAATATGGACCTGCCCATGGAAATGCATGGATACTGGTGGAAATTCCAGGGTCTTGGTGAAAGTGAGGGCATTATAGGACCAGCCAGGAAGCTGATTGTCCATGCAATCATCCTGGGGAGACTGAAGTTCTCATCTCCAATTAACTAATTGCCCTTTCTACCAGACCACTGCTGCTTCTATTCTAGTGTCTCCTATTATGATGTTTATTCAGGTTTTGGGAAAGAAAGATCGGGATTTGCTGATAGGTTAAAAGCAATTTTGGAAAAAAAAAAAATGTTTCCTCTGACTTTCCTGCCAGATTGAATTGTTGTTTTCTGATTATCCCTAAATAATTACAATTATAAATAGTGGAAAATGGGCATGAAATATGTTTGACCCGAACTCTCAGTCTCGGCTTGCGCACTGTGCACACATCAGCCCTCAGGGTATCCCTGGGTGTCGTAGCCTAAATCGTCTCAAGGTCTGCGAATCATTCCGTTTAATGCTGTTGTCACAGGTGATTAACATCATGAGTGTCTTCCCATCGCAGTGTTTCATTATCTGCTCTCAGCAGTGGAAGGGGAATTACTTCGTGCCAGCCCTGCTCGGGGTTGGGTGCATCTGGGAGTGCCGGGCACGGCTGAGCTGACTGCTCCCTGCTCCCTGACAGCTCAGAGATATGTGGAAGGGGACAAATGCCTTCTGCTGGGAATTCCAGTGTAGCCCTGGGATGTGATACACAAGCTCGCTGGGTGTATCCTCTGGCTTCTGTCTGTGGTAGTGCAGGGCAGGTGTATCATCTTCCCTGGCAAATGAATTAGCAATCCCTCACTCGTGCTGGAATACAACAGGACAAAGATTTTATTAGAGTCCAGGAATCTCAGTAACTTAAAACAGTTCTCAATTATGAGAGAAACCTTGTCCTCTCTTCAACACCTTGAGTGAATATTTAAAGATGTGAAGTGACCACTTCATTAGGAAGAAGACTCCTTTTTGGCTGGATATTTCTTTTCTTGCAGCATATTTCTCTCTAGTGTTAGGCACTGTTTTTTTGTCTTTAATATCTCTTGATTGCATCTTGTTATCATCTTGTCTTGATTGGCTTTGTGGCTCGTTATACAAAAAGGGTGCTAATCTTTGTTAATTAGTTCCTTATTAGAGTCAGTAGAGATTTGTACCACAATAAGTGAGCTGTATGTCTGATGATAAATAATTGGCTGCCAAGGAATTCTTAGCGTGAAATCATGTCAGTATAACTGATGATACTTTAATATTTTATGTGGGTTTGTATGTGTTTACTACAGTACTTCTTGGTTCTTCCAGCTGCGATTTCCAAGACTTCTTTTTTTGTCCTGCAGTTCTGTTACTAGTTTGAACATAGCTTATCTTTTCAAGTTATTTCTTTCCATGTTACATTCTATAATTTCATTACTTCATTGCTAGAGAGCTATTTGGTTCAGAAAATTGTCTTCTGCAAAAGGCAGGAAGGACTTTTACTGGTTTTCACACCTGTCTTTATTCTGTTCTGGTTTTGCTGTGTCATAGGATTGGATATTATAAGGTCTTTGGAGAGTGTTAAGACCTGAAATGTTTTCTGGAGAACTGGTAATAGGAAGTGGGATGTAAGGTTCTAGCAATACTTTAAATCAGTGGGATGCTCCCGTATTTCACCAAAAATCCAAGTCATTGCTCTGTATGTGATCCCACTGATGATGACCAAGGTCCCTCTATCACAGCTTACCTGAGCCGCTGCTCCTGGCTCAGGAGGGAGAACCTGTGGGAACAGGGTGTAAGGAGTAAACCTCCCTGTGCTTGCTTGCCTCTGGGACATACCCTGGGAGATGAGGTCGAACCAAACCCAAGCTTTTTCCTGACTTTCTGGTATGTCACAGTGCTTTTCCTGGAAGGCAAACAAAGATATGCTTTACAGCATTAATCCATATCCAAACAAACAACCTTAGGGGTCTAAGCATTTTGAGATCTGTATTCCCACCTCCTCTGCAACAGCTCTGAGGCATTGACCTGGGTAGTGGTCCTTTCTCCTCTGTGAAATGAAATATAGGCACCCTTGGGAGTACAGTGATGAACTGAGCTGTAGAGAAGTTGTGTCTGTTTTTTGGCTGGTGCTTGTGAGGGATTGTCTGAGGTCAGAGTGGGCACTTCTGCAGCAGAGCTTTGCTTGTCCTGGTATGTTCCCATAGAGAAAGGCAACTATCATTGTGTGCTCATTCAACCAAGCAACAGGAACAGGCAGAGGGGGAGAATGTATGTGTAACCTCTAACTTAGTTTTTAGTCTACTAAAACAACTTCTAACACTTCTGTCTATTTGCTTTGTTATCCTGCATGGCTCAGTGAGGTGCCAGATGTCCCTGCTGCTGTGTCACAGTCAGCAGGGTTATGTGGAAGTGTGGGATTTCCCTGCATGCATCTCCCCAGTGGAGCCAGGCACAGCCTCCCTGCAGCTCTGCCTTGCCCTAGTGCATTCATTTCAGTAGGGATCCTCATGATGACGTAGATTACTGCTTTGCAGAAGGGATGGGGGTATTCTCAATATGGGTATCCTCATCTGGGAGATACTTGGTGAGAGCTTTGATGTAACAGCCTGCTTTTCCCAGGAAGCAGCAGAGAGAATGTAGTATCAGTAGTCTTAGGTATTAAGGGTGGTTTGCCACATGGAAGAGAAGTGGCGCAAAAAGCCTGAAAAAAGTAAAAGTGTCAGTTTGAGCTATACTTGGTTAAGAAATCCTTGGGTTATATGTTCCTCTCAAGTACTGTAATGTTTTGCATATCATTAACATACATTTTGCAGAGCAGAAAAGTAAGTCAATTATTTTAGTCCCAATGATAAATTGTGCAGTAGTTTAGCTGGCATACTGTTTGCTTTTGATTTCCTTGCATTATGGATGGAGCCTAGAGGTATCCCCCCCAAATACATACTTTATGATTTACTTTTTACTGTCCAGCAGTACTTTAATTTTATAAAACTACCAGAATATTTCTTATGTTCAAGTAACATTATTATTGTGACTCTCCCCAGAATCACAATTATTTTGAGGATTGATTTGACATGGTAGAGGGACGTTCTGGAACAGGTTGCCTCCATTATAAGCTGGACTTTTTAATTTTGCAGAAAGGTCAGACCTCTCTCTTGCTAAAATTCTATGGACTTTCACCTTCAAGGGGTGGCAGCTTCAGTTCTGCATATTGGCCCTTACCTGCTTGTTCTCCAAACAGTAGGATTTATATAAGTAAATACTGCTGAACTCCACTAGTTCACCCAGGGTGTACTGATGTGAAGGGGGGCACGGACAGTAAGGGGCTGACACCCATTCCATTGCATTCCATTGCATTCCATTGTATTCCATTCCATTCCCACAGGCAGCACTGTGGGCTGGGTGACAGCTTTGCTATTAGTTCATATGGCAAAGCATTTCTAAAAGCAGCCACTGTACCTGCAACTGATAATGATCGTATTGTGTACAAATCTGTAGAGCTCTGGGATACAAAATCCATCCGAAATGTAATAGTAAAATTATGTTCTTCCACTGCACAGTACATAACCTGGTTTGTACCAATTTATCAGTCCTTCAGCTTACATTACTGTCTCTAGTCTCTCTAACATACTGTGTGAACCATGGCCTGGTCATGGAGCTTTCTATCACAGTTTGTAAATTTTACCATTTCCTTCAAGCAATGTAATTTCACAACAAACAAATGTGAAAAATAATAATATAAAGAATCAAATGCTTATAAACAGGCTAACCTCTGGGAATTGCATTTTACTGTGTGGTGGTTGGAACTCATCTGCAAAACAATTCTGTGTAATTTCTCAAGGATATGTACTGAAGTCTAAAGCAGTTTTGATACTGGAATCACTGAAGAATAACAGTACATATCAAAACTAGTTTTTGCATTTGAGGTGCTGCATGCAGAGTGATGCAGATTTAAATAGTGCATAAGATATTTTGACAGTGAAATATTTTTTAAGACATACACTGAATGTTTGTGAGTTATGAGCTTTATCCTCAGTAGTCAGAATAATGCATTTATTCCCATTAGTGCAAAAGAACTCATAAATCAGAGTGGCAAGATACGATGCTCACAAATGCTCACGGGTGCAGATGCCCTTACTCTTCCTGCTCTCCACTGAGCATGTGTTTATTTTGTTATCCTAAACCATGCTGGTCAAAATCACCATAGCTCCCATTACAGTCGAGTGAGATAAGCTGCTTAGCTCCAGCTGACTCTCTAGTCCATAATGATAAATAAGTCAGGAGTCTATGGTCTTGAATTCTGTATTAAGGGGACAATTTTTGGTAATTTCTCAAAGATGGTTTCTGTGCTACAAGCTGGAAGTCCCTAATTGATCGAAGATGCAACCCAGAGTGGGCATACTGACTCCTTCCAGTGCTGAGTATTCCAATTGCATGTGCTCATGTGCTCTAGTGAGTGCTGATGCTGTTGGAGCACAGATTAAAAAAAAAAAATGAAAAAAGGAAAAAAAAATCAGTGTGGGGTAGCCAGTGTCTTGGAGAGATGTATACATTACCCATGCTTTTTAAGCTCTCCTTTGAAGCTTTCTGTGAGATGCCTTCAGTAACCTGGTTTTCAGAGTGGCCCTGAGCATGTGCAACTGAACATGGAAAATGCTGTGGAGGCAACCCAAGCAGTGACTGCAATAGGATACTGTCTCCCTTCTCTATATATTGTTCTTTTGCTGGTTCTTGCAGCAGTGTTTAACAGAAAATGTCACCAAAAGGCCCTCTTAATCAAGGAGTGATTGCTAATCTGTAGATGGACAGGCAGAATGGGCAGGAAGCTGGCCTACAGTGTTCCTTCCGAGTCTCTTTTCTGTTCTGGACATGGAAATATGTGCCTAAAATGAACATGATAATCTAACATTTTAAGCAAAAGTGTCATCAAGGGACGAATCCTTGTCAAAGGAAGACTCCTCTTCTTAATGACTGCCTATCTAGCAAGTTAAGAATGTTTTTACAGCAAAACTAAAGAAAGCACAGTGCAGGGCAAAGTCACAGTCTTGTACAATAATAATAAAAAAAGATTATGAAAGAATACAGTAGCACCTGTCGTTTAAAAAATGATGAATTCTGAACCAAAGACTGTCATGAATAAGATAAGGATGAAGCTCTCCAAGAAATACTTCAGGGAATTTCTTTTAATAAGACCTGAAAAGTATGCCTTGGGCATAATATCACAGAACAGAGATTTGAAAGCCTGGAGCCAACTTTCTCTTTTGCCATTGTAATTTGACCCAGCTATTGTACTTAATCACTGAATATGAGGTAGCTACAAGTTCCCTCCTTTAGGTAACTTTTTAGAAGTTCAATAATTGGAAAAGTTTCAGCTATTCCCCATCATGTCTAAATGGTTGGAAAAATAGCATCAAAGCCCTTTCTCAAGCATTTTAAAGAAGAAAGGCGCTTAATGGGGAACCTCCCATTCCCAGCTGTTCGTTTGTGACATGTGAAGAGGTAAACAAATTTCAGAGTATTAGGACATTTCAGTGAGGTGCCTAAGGGAAGGTAGGGAACACTTGACATGCAGTGAACCCAAACTTACAGGAATCCGATACCCTCATCTCACTAAAAACGCAGGTTGTTCTGTGCCAGTGGGAGCTGAAAGTGCTTAGCCTTGTGTGAACAATCTCTGAGATTGCAGTTCACTCCTGCATGGAGGGCTGCTGGAGAGGGCCTGGTGCTTACAGTGGATGCCAAGTTGAAAATGAGACAGTGATGTGTTCGACTGCAAATAAGGCAAAACACACACTGAGATGTGTTGGGAGCGGCGAAGTCAGAAGATAAGGGAAGAAGGGAATGCGTGTCCATTCTGACTTTGTTCTTGTTAGGGAGGATCGGTGCTGACCTGTTGAGGTTTTGGTTTTGATTAACAGTATGTGTACTGTCTGGTTCTGAGTATGTTCACTTGTATCAGCTCACTTGGAGTACTTTAGTTCGGGCTAAAAAACCTGAGCTCAGTTGGAGAATACTTGAGCTTTGCATTGTATAAATTGTATGAAGTATTAAAGAACAGGCTTCCAAAGCACGTTTCAGATAGTAACTCCATGTCACCTTGAATATCTTACTGTAATATTGAAGAACAGGTTCAATCAGCACTTGTCCAGAAAGCAGTGGTAGTAGTGGATTGTTGAAAGTGAAGCTGATCCTCCCTTGGGATGAGGGAATGGTAAAAATGGTCTCCATGGGTACCTTGCTATTTTTTGTCAGCCCTCAGTAAAATGTAGCAATGATAATCTGTCTAGTTGCTTTTATTTCTCTGTCTGTCATTAGTTCTACTCCTGAGACCCTTTTGAGCACTAAAGGTCCCTGAAGCATGAGGAGAACTCTGCAGTATATGAAGATTTGGTTATCTGTCTGTGTGTGTGTGTGTGTGTGTGTGTGTGTGTGTGTGTGTGTGCAATCTGTGATCACATCAGTCTTCCTAATACTTGCTGTCCTGAGCTTCCCTGGTTATTTTGCATTTAGAATTGTGACCAACAGCTGTACTATTGATTTTAATGCACCTTGTTCTTAGAAATTTGAACATCCTGTTCATTGTTTACAGTGGGCTCCTTTGAAAAAGTTACAGATTAATGTACCTTTTTATTGTAAAAGTCTTACTAACAGGAATAACATCCAAATGCACAGTTTGTTTGAGAATCAATAATGTCATTCTCCGTGGTATCCTCAGGCAAGGAAATGACATTTTGAAATATTAGATTTTAAAATGTATGAAAGACCTTGCACCCAAAGTATTGCAGAAAATCAAAAACATTGTCTGTTACATTAATGCCTTGATTCCAGACTCTGTGAAACTATTTTATGAAATTTATAGCTGCAGTTCTCTTGCAGACAATCATGATATATTAAAAAGTCTATGGAAATAGACAGGTTCTGTGTGAACTTTCAAAACAAAACTGAGTTTGAGTCTGAGTTTGTCTGGATAGCACATCAGTCATCTTTTGGAAGTCATTGCTTAGCAGTAGATGCAGGATAGTCTCTTAGAATTTAAGTCAAACATATTTAAAGTGGGATTTATTTATTTGTTTGCAATTTCACTAGGAGAGGCAGCACTTACAGAAGGCACCTCTGAAATTGTGAGGTTTTCTCATTCTGAGTCTTGTTCTGTGTCTGTTGAGAGTTGATTGGAGGGAGCAGAATGACACCTTCTGGATATTTTTAATCTTATGTTTATGACAGCTGTGACTGGTCATTACATTTTCCAGTCTTCCACCTGTTCTGTCATTCTAAAACAAAGCCAATGAGGGAATTCACGTTTGTCTTATGCTTTGAGTTAAAATACATACATTTGAACAGTGTGAGTTTCCTCAGTTCAGCAAGGTGGGATCTGCTTCTCAAACTCTGTTTTCATGGGATAGATTTACTTCACCTTAGGCAGCTGCATTCCCCACTGGTCACCAGGGAGGTAAATCTTCATGTGCAAGGTGCACCTGAACTTTGCCATTTTAAATGGCTTCAGAGAATGCCTTCCTCCTGAGTGCTTGTGCTTGTGGATTCGCAGGATGACAGCAAGGAACTGTGAGAAATCAAGGAAAAGAGACAGCCTTTCACATAGCAGTTGCACAAAAGTGAGAAGAAAGGCAGGACATGCACTTTAGTTTTTCAGTTTTGTAGCCTTCGTGTTGAAAATACACTGATTTCCCTCCCTATTGCATGTGGAGTACTTTAAACTCAAGGAAATGTGTTCCATCTTTACAAGGACACTCCTTGTGTTATAGAAAACATTTAAACATTTGTGCAGCACAGTTGTTTTCTCAGATTTGGATGTCATGGTTATCTCACTCACTTCTGTGGTAGATCCTTGACACAGAAATTTGTTTCAGGCTTATACAGCTCAGGTGAAGATCAATGCAACTTGTCCTCCAGTCTGAGAAAACTTTTACCATTTGTATTCCTCAGACTAGAATTAACCTCAGTGACTGCAGACACCTCCATTCCTGTAAAGACAAAATACTGAGTAAAGTCCTCAGAAGAAATCCTTTCTCCACTCATTTTGTTACTCTCAGAATAAAAGTTAGATTCTAAAAGGGTCCTCAGTGTAAACTGGAAATGAACTTAGGCCATTAGAAGCAGGTTTCAGACTTTGTGTAACTCTAAGGATGTTGGAGCCTGTTGGCTGGGCTTTGCTTAGCAAACAAGTTTTCCCATAGCTTTGGTGCAATTGCTTATAAATTGAAAATGGAACCCACTGTCTGCTGACCAGTATGGATTCACAATTCAGGGCTGCACAGTGAAAATTTGTTGGGGCCAAGATGTTTCCCTCTTTGACCTTTACCTTCTCCTATTCCTTGACAGTATTCATGTCCGAAATTCCCATTTAATTTGAAATATTGCAGCAGCTCGTGTGCACTGTGTAATTAGGCATTCCAAACTCCATGGCCTGACACTCATTATTCTGCATACAGTGTTGTCAAAAGGGCAAGAAGGGTGCATGTGCTCAACATGGGTGGAGCTGTCTGCATGAAAGGAGCTTCCAAGTCTGTAGCTGCACCAGAGAAGGATGAGGTTGTTTGATAGTCACAGATGAATTTTGGCTAAGTTGAAATGTTCCCTTGCCTGCATGTTCCCCTATGCCACCGGTGAACAAACATCAGCATAACCAAGCACAGAAGAAAAGTCCCAATTCTCAGATGAAAGAGTGAAGGCAAATTGGAATGCATCACCCACATAGGCATGTAATTATGGAGTTTGATCCTTATCTCTGAGCTGCTGTGGGATATGTACAAAAGCTTTCTAAACCATGGGGTGGCTGAGCCCTGTGTGGATATTAAGGATTCCTTCTCTGTGGACCCATATAAATCAGCACAGGGACTGTGCAGTGCTCACTCTCCAGCACAGAGATAAGGGAATGACATATTTTAGTTAATTTTACAGTATCCAGAAGGCAAAGCTCCCATGTGATGCACTTCCACTCACATTGGGTTTTGCCACAGAATTTGTGTTTCTTAAGGGAAAACATTAGTCCATGACTGTGTCACATAAGCAAATGCAGGTAGTAGAATTGCTCCCTACTTCGTTGTGGGGATTTTTTCTCCTGTTTGAGTGACTTTTCTTTCTCAGTGAAATCCCATTTAGTTTAAACTTGTGGGGGTTTTTTTCAAAGTATAACCTCAAGCTAAACTCTTTTGCTTATGTTGCTGTTTTTTGCAATGCTTTAAGCTGAAGTTAACCTTCCTATTAGCATTTTAATGGAAAAGGAGGTTCTAGCACTTAGCCAGACGTTTTGTCTGCTTTCAAATGGCAACATGGTAAAGGTATGAAATGCTGCTTTCCAGTGTTTGCAAATGCCTTCTTTTCCTACAGCAAGACTCTTTTCCCTTTATTGATATAAATAACAGCATTTGGCAGGGACATCCCAGGTCATCTGTTACAGTCATTTCCTTTATAACCACATCAAATACTTCGCTTTATAAGCTAGTGAGTCTTGTTTTAAATGAAATTGAGTTTTTTTGCTCATGCTTTCTAAGCCTATTCTAAATGTTCACATTTCTGGTGGTTAAAATACCTTTTCGTAGCTTAAATGAATTCATGGTCAATTATAATCACTTGTTTCAATGCCTGTAATGTCCTTTAGCTGACATATTGTTCTTTTAAGTGAAGATGACTTTCCAAATATGGTTTTGTTGCCATAGTCCTTCCTTACAAATGTTGTCCCCGTTGTCTGACACTGTATGGGGAGCTCTTTCCTTAGTGAGGATCTGAAAGTGGGTCAGGACATTGTGTGCCTAAGTGAATAATATTAAATGTACTGTCAGCTTTCCAAAGGTACTGCAGGGTGTTTCTAACACCCTCCCAAAACAGTGGAGGTTAAGCCATGTGAAAATCGAAGGGCAAGCAATAGATTTGTTGTACAGGCAAGAAATATTTATTAAAAGTTCCCAAGGTAATAAAGACTTTAAAGTAACAGTTATAATAATAGCTTTGTTCTTGCCTTGCTAGGATTTCCATTAGATGTTAATTCTATTATTAAAAATTAAATTTGTTTTATTTATGGTCCTATTTTCTTAGAAAACACCTATTGATCAAAACAGACCTTGCCTTATTAAAAATTCAGAGCTTTATCCAGATCTGTTGTCAAGCTGGATATATTAAACCAGAAAACCTTTTAACACTAGCAGATACAAAGTGATGTGCCCAGCAAGGGGGAGAACCAGGCACATCTACAAAGTGTATCCCAAAAACCTAAAGCACCCTCAGGGCACAGGAGTGAGAGCACATTGAGGTGCTGTGCCAGTGGAGCCACCCGGGTGGCCAGGGAAGTTGTTGGCAGGAAAAGCCTGGTGATAGCAGCTTGTTGAAAGGGCTAAATATTGAGAGAATTCAATCTCTGTGCTGGTAAAACTACTGGGAAGGTGCCTTTCTGGTGATATATGTGGTTCTTTCACCTATAAGGGCTCAGTGACTGTCACTGTAAAAGAGAAAACAGAAGCGAGAAGGTGCCAAGTGAAGGCAGACAGGTGTGTACAGGACACAGTTGGGAGTTGTTAACACTGGAGTGAAGTGTCCATGTGATGGTGATGGTGCTGCCTCCATCCCCTGGCCTCTCCTGGCTGGAATGGGAGGACAGACATCAGCACATGCCAGCCCCTGAGCTCCAGCGAGGAGCATCTGCAGTGTGCACTTCCATGGAGAGAGAGGGGGTGGGTTGGCTTTTTCATGTGCTGGCTGGAAGACCAGTTGATAGAAAGCTACATTTTCCTTGTAAATTGGTTGAATAATGGTGTATTTGGGAAAAATACTGGATCTTGCATGCAGGTATCTGATGAGGCTGTGTTAAAAGACAGAAACCTCCATCTGCTGTACGAGAGCAGTTCAGTGTCAGTGTCAGAACAGCAGGTCATCGGGGCTCGTGTGGCTTAACTGTGCCAAGAGTTATTTATATTCGATTATTGAGAGCAAGGTCTACAAAGCTGCTCTCCTGAAGAATCAGAATTTCAAATACAGGAGGATTTCCAACCAAAGGATGAACATTGGATTAGTACATTAAATTTAGTTATAAGAGGATAAACATACATTTTTTCAGCCAGGCAGTACCCTTCCTATTCCCGCTGTTTTGGTGTGGAATGGGTTGGTGATGTTGCATTACATTAATATAAAAGTCTTCTGTGAGGCTGGGTGACTGTACCTGAGATTATCCACTCTGCCAGAGGAGGAAGCAGCTAGAAAATACATTACGTAGTTAATGTAATGCATTTTCTGGTTTGGATAAACTATTTTGTTTGGAAAGACAGATTGTAGATTTTCCAAATTGCTTTTCCGTCCTTTTAAACAAAGAATCATGAGGAGAATAAAAACATCAAGACCATACATTAGGTCTTGAGGTCACTTCTACTGAAAAGTTAAATTGTTTGAGTTGAATAATAATGATGGTGATGATGATAATAATAATAATGTGAAGTTATTTAATCTTTAATATTAATTAAGAGAACTCCCCAAAAATAGTGATATCTTTGTCCATTCTGCTATTCAATGGTATGAATTTTGTTCAATTTTCAAAATTGTTCATTTTTAAGAGGAACCAACATTTACAGGTCGTTGGTTTTTATATATGTTCTATTAAAGGATTGTAGCCACAGACAGGTACCCCAAATTCCCATATATAAAAAATGAAAATATGTCACTTTCGTTTGAAATAGCTCAAAAGTGCCATTTAAACCAGTCAATTCATCCCAAGTTCATCTTACCTGGGGTCAGGATTTAGACCTGCAAAGCTGTCAACTGTGGCTTAAATTATACTTGTTTGATTTGTCTGCATTCAGGAAGCAAAATTAGAGGCATGTAACATGACTTAATCGTAGATCATGTATGCAAGAGGAATGTTGTTAGTAGACAAGTGCAAAGTAACTGATGTTTGACAGCTGCTGCTCTGACTCTTCTGTGCTAACAGACTGTTGACTTTGTGTACATGTAATGATTTTTTCATAGAATCAGTGATCATTGAGGCAGCAATAATTGGCACTGGGGAAACCTTTTAGCAAGTCTTCCCTAGCAGCTAGTGATGTGTTGATTTTCACTGGTTTTTGAATAGCTAGAAAACGTGCTAATTTTCAGTTGTGTAGTAGCACTTAATTAAAAATGCTATAGAGACTTGGAGGGGTGGGCTTAGGGTTGGGCAAGATCCTTGTAAATGGGCATTGTGTAGTGAGGAGACTGTAAGGGAAGTATGGTCTCAGACTAACTGAGCAGTGGAGGAATAGAGGGCCTTGTTTGTAAAGAAAATGCAGCAGGAGGAGAAAAATTCACAGCAAAATTCAACAGAGAATGGAAGTACATGATACAAACTGGCCAACTTGGATTATCTAGGAGCCAAGCATCCAACCATGCTGTTCAACGAGAAGCACTGGGCTCCAGAATGAATGCCTATAGATCAAAACCCAGGCTTGGGATGTTACCAGTTTAAGGCCATGTTGAGTTCTGTGTATGTAGGACATACAAGGGACATCTGGAAATGTCTATTCACTTATCACTTGCAAGCCTGGCCATCATCATTATTTACCACTTAGGGCGTCCCAGCCCCCAGGCACAGAAGCCATTATGGCTGATGCACACCAGGGTCAGGAACATGTCACTGGAAATATTCCTTGACTGACTGACCTCGACACTTTCCGTGTCTGGAGTGACTATGGAGAATTGCTGACCAGAGTCCCCAGTAGGGAGACAGCACTTAAACAGTTCCCATCAGTGTAAATGCACTCAGTGGAGCAGGTCCTGTGCCTACCATCATTTCTAGCACCAAGACTGGATACCAGATCTCAGGAAGCATTCAAACCAGTGCAGTCTGGAGATGGTAAGCACGCTGAGGGATTTTGGCTCCCTCTGTCAAGAGCAGTGTGGAAAAGGGTTCCATAGGTGTGGTTTTTTTAGGAAATAGGCGTTTAGATTCCTAGTGAAGGTGAACGTGATTTGGATTGTCCCTGTGACCTTGCACCTCCATGTGAGAGAGGGACAGTTGGTTTATGACATGCTCATAGCTCATGAGTGACAAGTTGACATTTCATTCTGCTGCTGCTCATTCTGTTCGGTCCACAGAGGAATCAGCAAACAGAAAGTAGGATCTTACACTGGGGAGAGATCATGAGTGTCCTCAGATGACCCCATCTCGTATGTTCCTACCTGTCACCCATATTTACAGCAGGGCCAGGATGGGTTAATTCCTGCCTGTCCCCAGATCCTTTGACCAAGCATTGTAGGGCACTGCTGTCCTGTTCAAAGTCTCCTTTACTCCACAGAATGGGCCGTACACCTTTTGTGTGGTCTCATAAGGGAAATAACACTAATGAAAAGGACAATAGCAAGTCTGTTTTTCTTTAGTCTTGCCATGCTAGTATGCCATGCAAGTATAGCTGTATGACATGCTGCTGTCAGGGTCAAGCTCCTGCTGCATATGGGTTTATCATAAATGTGCTACATACTTATCAGTGTGCTTGACCTGGGATTTGGTATATACATGTTTCAGCTGTGGGGGTAATCATTGACTTGCCCACATTTTGGAAACTGGTGATTTATAAACTTTAAATACACAAAAGAATTAAAGGAATCTAGGATCCACTTGGATGCCTTCCACATTTTACCGGTACATGAAGTGCTTCTCCAGCCCATCAAGGATTTTGCAGAACAGAGAATCTTCGTTATGCTCCTGTTAAATGTCAAACATGTGCAATGGCTGCAGGTCTTTGAGCTAAGGCTCAAGCTTAGGATTAGGATAGGGATAGGACAGAGACAAAGCCTGCTTTGCAGCTGTAATTTCATTTGAGCAGGTATCAGTGTGGAGCAACCTTGTGCATAGGAGCAGAACTAATAAAGCCAGGAAGTGCTTCTGTTTGTTTCATTTTCAAATTACTACTGTAGTTGTCCTTACTCCTGCTTCCTCAACCATGGCTTTAACACAGAGTAGAAGTTCACTCATTTACCATAAATATTGGTATAAAATAAGTTGTGCGTGTGGATAAGTGAATAGGGAACTCTCAAACTGAATCTCTGTGCATTTTTTCCATTTTCTCTTTCAGTTTAGGCAATAACTCAAATCTATTTGTACTTTGTGTAGGTTTGGATTTCAGCATAGGGTTTTCTTGAGCCTCACTGAAGTATCATACCTTGCAAGACACTCAGGCTTGAAGGGCTCTTCCATTGTCTTAGAGGCCACAGTCTGCCAGCCCAAAGAAAACCTACTTGTGCAGGGACAGACAGCTGAGTTCTGAGGGATGGGATATTCCTCCTTGGAAAGCTGTGGTATGGGAGGTACAGATAGTGGTTTGTTTTCTCTCCAGAATTCTGCTTTGTAGAAAAAAAGAAGACAAAAGCAAAAGTTAAGGCTCTGGCTGCTGCAGCTGTTACAGAAGCTTTCAGAACTAACATGAGTTTAAATTAGGAAGTTTTATCTGCCTGAATCTGAAGCTTGAAAATGTAAGAGTCATTTCAGTCGATTCAGTTACTTAATGAAATAACGAAAGCATCATATGAAATTATGCAAAACCAGGGGAAATTCAATATCCTGAAATCCTACACATAGATTAATCAAATTAATGGCAAGGTATAAAAGGACACATTTGGGAGATTATGTAGAAATTCAGCTATGCAGGGTTTTAAGAGCCTTGGAAAGGGAAGATGAGCCATTGCTCAATGCTGTATGGCAATTTTCTCAGTATAATAGTTAAATACAATATTTTGGGAAAAAGAATTGATATGATTTTTTTTTTCTTTTTCTTATGAAACCTTCTCAGCGCATTTGTTTTAGCTTGGACAAAGTTAAGTATGCTTCAAACATATTGCCTTAATTTTCTGAAGAAAAATATAACTATGTTTTATATAGTAAAAATGTCATACCAAGGTGTTTCTATTTGTGGAGAAGAGGTATATTACTCTTCCTTTCTTTTTTTTTTTCTTTTTCTTTTTTATTATTATTATCTAAAACTGAATTTGACATTAATACACGAACAGTTTCAGGCAACCAATAACACATTTCTTTGCCTTCATAAACCATTTGTCTGAAAAAATTAATGGGGCTCCTACCTTGAATAATTGAGAACTTCTCAGTGTTCAAACAGTGTGAAAATATAATTGGAGTCTCCTAGTTTCTGCCTCTACCCACTGTCATATTTTAAATAGAATAAACAATATGTAGAAGTGAAAAAGAAAGAATTATAACCTTAGAGAGGTGACATCTGGGAAAAGATGTAATATACCCAAACTTATAACAAAATTTACGAATTAAAAAAATGTGCTTACCGAAAGTACAAGCAAAAATGAAAACTATGAAACAGATCCCTCACTGCCAAACTATTACCCCCAAGCTTTAGGAACTTGGAACTTGGGTGCCAGATTTACTCTCCTTGGTGACAGGCTGCTGTGCCAGCACTTTGACCACAGAAAGTCAGGAGACTTAAACCATAAAGGATCAAGATAAATAGCAGCATCCCAATAATCAGCCCAAAGCTTCTGAATGTGCTCGTGTGTAAGACTGCAGCCTCATCTCTCGAAGGAAACATCCCCAGATGAAATTTACTTCACTAGAGGGACTCAGATTGGAAAGTTTCCTGATCTGAGGGTTTTTCCCTGCTTTTAAAACCATGCTTCTCCTGCAGCAGTCCAAAATGCATCAATTAATATGAGACCATACCTTCACATAGGGTGTTAGTAAAGCACTGCTTCATTGCTGGTAGAGAGCTTTTATGCTTTTTTTATGACTGCAAACCTCCTCAGTACATTTATTTTAGCTTGGAGGAAGTTAAATATGCTTCAAAAATATTGTCCCACATCTCACATCTCAGTTTCCTGTATGGAGTCCCTCAAAGACATGCTCCATCCCCACATCTCTGTGCTTATCTCAGTGCACCTCTGACAGGGCCCATGGCTTGTACTGTTATTGTATGTGCCTCTCCTCTTCCCACTGAGGATCCCTCATGCTTGTTCCCCAAAGGAGACATTTCAATGTGTGATACTGGCAAATAATCTTCCTAAGAGGCACAGGGAAATGGAAGGAGGATTAGAAAGATGGAAGGAACTTACTCAGTTGTGCTGTTTCCTCCCACCATAGTGCAAATCTGTAGGTTTTGAGCATTCTCTGGTGGATGCCACTCACCCCCGTCAGATTTTGCAACTATGCTGACACAGCAGAGATGAGCACCAGAGAGAACCCTGTGCTTCTCTGAAAACAACTCATCGAAGCCTGTTCATTAGGACTAGCAGTAATCAGTGTACAAAAGAGACAGTGACATCTCTTGAGTTAAGCTGAGAACGAAAGAAAAGAGAGAGAATAAATGAGTTTCCTCAGATGCAACCAAATCTCCCACCAATCCAGTTTGCCTGCCCGGGCCAGCTCAGCTCAGTCACAGCCAAGAACATTTGCTTCAACCACAGTGTCAGGGTGAGCACAGAGACTCCTGACCCTGAGCTGCTGATTCTCTCATGGCTCACATCAGACTAGGTTAAGTCAGGTTCTTTAACCTAAAAAATATGACTGCAGAATAATCCTTGTTGGTTTGTTTCCATTGCAAGTGAGCATAAATCCTCTTGCTAAGTCACAGAGCTGTGGGTGTTGTGCTGCTGGGAGCTGGCTCTCAGGGAGACATCCCATTGCCTCAGAGGTAGTTCACATATTATTAAAGGAAATGTCAGACTGCCAGCCAAAGGTGGAGAGATGGTGATTCGTGGTAAGCATGTTTGTAAAATCTGAGAGGAAAATACTGGGGAGGAAGATGAGGGTTAGAAAACAACGCTCTGTTAGATATCTGCATATTGAAAGTGACAACACCCAATACTACTGACAGGAAAATTTATCATGTGTTAAATTAATGTACCGTATTATTGGGTGCTTTTATACAGCAATTTGGCACTCTCAATGAAGTTTTGTATTTAGAACTAATAAAGAAAATTCCAGTGTAAAATATGCTACCTTCAACATTCATAAAACGTGCCATACTTTAAAGGACCCGATCCTGTTCATATCCAGAGAAATGGAAGCTTTGCCATTGACTTCTGTGGAAGCAAGGGCAGCTACAAAATGATCAATTAAATGGGATTCCAAGAATGATTTATATTCCTCATGATACTAATTTTCACCCCATTAGTGTTCCTTTTGGTTAGTGTGACCTTCAGTCTTACGTAGTGAAATGCTTATTGCTCCAAACCATGACCTAACACAATGAGAATACAACTGATAAAGCAATGATCTGAATCAAGCAAGATAGTACCAGTGGGCAGGAATTTTTTGTAGAATGCAGTGGACTCCTGGCCTACACACTGTAGTGGTTTTGGACACCCTGGCAGCATAAAATCTGTGTAATTCTAATAAACCAGTGAATGTGTAGGTTTGAGGAATCAAAATATCTTTTATAAGACTCATTTGATTGCTGATAATTTTTTTAAGGATTTCAGTGATTAAATATGCTGGTTTTGGCTGGGGTAGAGTTAATTTTCGTCATAGTAGCTGGTATGGGGCAGTGGTTTTGATTTGTGCTGGAAACAGGGATCTTTTCATTATCACTGAGCAGCACTTACACAGAGCCAAGACCTTTTCTGCTCCTTACCCCACCATACCATTGAGGAGGCACAAGGGGGTGCACAAGGAGCTGGGAGGGGACAGAGCTGGGATAGCTCATCCCAACTGACACCCAAGGGATATCCCAGACCATATGGCCTCACGCTCAGCAATAAAGCTGGGTGAGAAGGAGGAAGGGGGGATGTTTGCAGTGATGGTGTTTGTCTTCCCAAGTCTCTGTTATGTGTGATGGAGCCCTGCTGAACACCTGCTGCCCTGCTGAACACCTGCCTGCCCTTGGGGAGTGGGGAATGAATTCCTTGTTTTCTTTGCTTGTGCACATGGCTTTTGCTTTATCTATGAAATTGTCTTAATCTCAACCTGGGAGTTTTCTTACTTTTACTCTTCTGATTCTCTCCCCAGTCCCAAGAGGGGGAGAGGAAGCAGCAGTGTGGGGCTGAGTTGCCAGCTGGGGTTAAACCGTGACACTAAATTAGCATCCAGACTAATATTTTCTTGGGGAGTGAAATTAATGTTGGTTTGCTTTTCCAAATAAAAATATCTGGCTAATGGGAAACAAGCAAAGGACTAATCCCAATGGAACAGGAATTCAGTTACGAACCATCTATAGCACAGACCTAGGAAATCTTGACTTTCATTTTCCATTGAAAAATAGAGATGTTTGATGTAGTGACAGATGAAACACTGTACTGTATGTTCTTTTTCTATTGCTGTTGGAATTGTATATTTAGTGAATTAGTCGTGATTGATGATAGTGTTTTAAAGACTTGCTAGTTCTTCCAGGGAAAAGATGGCATATTTTAACTATATTAATGGTTTGAGACTTAAAGATAGCACCATATATTTTTGTAATCTTTCAGCAGCGAAGCCACAATTTATACAAATGGATTCACTCTGTCTTTAGCTCAAGCAACTCTGACAAAAGATGTCATTTGAAGTAATGTTGCTCATCATTCATAGATGCAAAAGCTTAAGGCTCCATTGCTTTGATATGAAATGGTGTTGCAGTTTTCTGCTCCTTGCAAGATCAGTATATGGTGTTAATGATACTTTCACTGTTAAGCAGCTCCAGATTAGACCTAGTTTGAACACAAAGGTTCGTATTTGCAACAGAAAGAGCTATACTAACTTGGGAGTATGTAGGAGGAGAAAAGCAGCATTCCAGCAACAACTCAGAATTCCCTAAATGTTAGCTCTGGAGCAGTTGAAAAACAGTGCTACAATGTGTTCAGCCAAAATTGCCAATTTACAGTACAGTACAGTATATTAGATCCCTTTACAGCACCTTGGTAAGGAAGCACATCATTGCAGAGTAATATCAAGGGCTGGGAGAGGTCCCTGACTTACTCTGGTGTATTTGCTGAAGTGGAGCCCAATCCTGCAGTTACATTTGAAGACTCCCTTTAGTTGTGATATTAGTAGTGCATGTATAGGGACCTGTCTCTGGATGGGTAACAGTCAACAAAAGCATAGTACAGAAAGTAGTCTTTAGACACAAACTGAGAATAATAAAAGATTAAGACAGACATTCTGCCTTAAGAGCATGTCTGACAGTACTGCTGCACTGTGGTTTTGCTTTTGTGATCCAGCCCTTTTACGATGCCACTATGCTTTTACTGATTAAAAAAACCCCAAACAACAACCGAGGAACCACCAGCTCTTCCTTTCTGTATTTAATCCACTGTTTCTCTAAAAAGCAATGATATCATACAGTGTGTAGATAATTGATAGATCTTTATATAGTGCCTGTATTACAAGTGTGCTGACACACAAAGATTTCCTTTAATTACTAATTAAAATCTGGGAGAGAAAGTGATAATATTTCCCGTCTCTAATTCTGTATTTAGATTATCTCCATATTACCCTGTTAAAATACTTTGTTCTCTAATTATTAATCCAAATATTGTTCACCTCCTGAGAAACTCTCATCCTCTTTAGCTATGCATCGCACGTCTTTCAGTTTAAACCACTGCCTTGCATTTCTAGAAAACAGGCCTTAGAATTGAGGTAAAGACTTGCTGAACAAGACATAATCTTTTTCCCTGTAATAAATAAAAGGTGTTTGATAGCTATTGTGCATCAGAAGGAGTTGGTGGATGTCTACATGTTGATTAGAGAGAACTGAGTGTGGTGCATAATACATTTTAAAGCAGAGAACAAAATGAAGAAAAATTTTCAAATGGGGGTAGGTGGTAGGTAAAACAATCCCACGTACCTGGGCAGGTTACCACACTCATCGTATGAGGAATGTGATAAGTAATGCAGCCTTTACTGTTTCTTACACTGCCACTGCTGAGTTTGTGCTCAGCCTTTTCATCAGCCAGTCATCCCATCCTTGGGGATTGAAGTAGGATAGATGGTCAGAAATTTGTATTTGGGAGGAAATTTGTGTGGGTTTTTTTCCTCAGATTTTGCTTTCATTTTACAGTGGAAAAAAAGCCAAAATTCTCAAAAATCCTGTCGTAAAGGCACATCTGATGAATCCTACATGAGAATGCTGTTTCAGAAAGAAATAGAAGTTTCGAGGTGGCATTACTGGATAGTTGCAGGAGGTCTTCTTTAAAAGTCTTTGAACATTGCTTGAACATTGTTCCATGAGATGGGGCAGTAGTAGTACATAATCATACATAAGATATAAAATGGCAGTCAAAATAGTATGTTGAGTTTCATTTGAAAGATGTAGTTTGAATGTAATGGCAGTTAGTACCTAGAACAGATTGAATCATCTTGTTCTCTTGTTGAAAATGTCAAAGCAAAATCTTAAATTGCTTCTACACATGACAAACAGAAGACACTTTCTACAGGAAAATGAAGTGTCAAGCAGGTTCGTTACAGCAAGCTGACACAATTTCATGAAGAATTTCTCAGAAATTACTTTCCTGGTGCAAAACTTTAATCTGGCTTCTGGAAAAAAAAGGAGCAGAAAACCTAAAAGCTGGGTAATGAGTGGTCCTCTGAGAACAGCAGAGAAATGCAGAAGCCAAGGAAAGTGATCCTTGTTTTGAGCTGCTTCACCAACAGTGTCCCAGTGGCTGAGGGGCAGCAGCAGTGCTGATTTCTGTCCTGGCGCTTAGTAGAGAACTTACAAGAGAACAGAAAACCCCTCTTAAGAGCCTGCTTATGCACAAGTAGTTCAGGCAGAGGATCTGGGTATTGGGGCAGCCCATTGGTGTCATGTCCATGCACTGTTCAGAGAGCTGGTGCTGCCTTGTCCACCAGGGCTGGGGGGAGCGAGTTGCCCTAACCACACATTTTGGGTATATAAGCCTTGGCTGAGAGGATTTGTTAATAAAAATAGGGTTAGTTCCTCTCCAGTTTTTCTGCTTGATGTTTGTTGGCTCTTTCAATTTTTTTTTTCTATTTTTCTCTCGATTTAAAGATTATCTTCATCTCTTAATAAAGGATGGAGGAAATATACTGAAGGATTAAATCCTTATCAGCAGCCATTTGAAGTGCCTGTGGGAGTGTTTAATCTCACATTTCAGGGGATTTGGAAGCTAGGCCTTCCTGCAGTTTCTGCAGAGTATATGTAACGTGTGCTCAAATTGACCTGTGGGACAGGTACAATCCATCACTCACTCTGCTGACAAGTTTATTTTATACTTCTCTGATATAAATGTCTGGTGTGTTGGCAGCCTGCTTAGCAATGGTCACATTGATTAAAAACAAGTATAGTCCCAAAGACTTTTTTTGGCCATATCTTCACTGTTTTCCATTGCTTTTAGTGTTGCCTTGGGGTCTCTGAATTGTTTCACCGGGAAGTTCACTTTTAACTCTCCACTGTGCTGTGTGTCACTCACTGGGCTTCCTAACAGGGCTACCCAGAGATGCACCAGTGGGCACTGGAATGACATCCATCCTCATACTTTTGGTACATATGGATCTCTATGCAGCCTTTAGTCATGTTCCTGTAGGAGGTTTGCTTGCAATTCTTTGCATCCCCACTGACCATTAAACGTATTCAAGTAATATCTTAGTTTTAAAATATTACATGTTTATTGTTGAATAGTTGCCTGCTGCAAACCCGATACAGTGCTTTGCACGTTTGGTGTATTTTTGTGAAAAAGAAATTGCATTCTCAGATCAGAAAACTTTCCTGTGTTTGATGGTAGCTGATACTGAAAGGTTCAGGTCCCAGGCTGATCACTAGGGGTTACTCTGCTTCCCATCAGCTGGTATAAACTCTGATATAAGTGGTAAAAGGCAGCAGTGCCGACTCTGAAAATGGGTCGTCCCGCCAGAGATTTCTGTGGATGCTACTTTTATTGTTAATTCTTTTAAATCCTTTGCCTCAAATAAGAAGACAAATTTCCTGGGATAACTATCTCCTTCATTTCTTAAAGCATTGTCTTTCATCAGAAGATTTACATTTTCTTGATCTTCGGTCATGAGGCAGGATGAACAATAGTGAGTGTATCTATGATTTCCTTATGTGCCTTTATTATGCCTGCTTTTATTCATTTTTCTGCTCATCCAACCAACAATGACATGATTCGGCCCAATTTTTTCTTAACAATGCTCCATGTGCTTAGTGAATAATATAATTCAAAACTTCTTCAATGGAAAAATGAAAAAATATTAGCAAAACCTGGTGGAATATATTTTGCAGCTTTTGAAGGCAAATTAGAGACAAAGAATGTACATAAATATTGCATAAACATTTTATGAAAAGGTTTTCCTTGTCAAGGATAGTAACATTTTTCATCACTGTAACAAGCTTTGGAAGCCAGGGTGCTGATCCAAAGAATGAATCTGAATTAATAGGCTGTATGGGGCAGGATTGAACCTAGTCATTAGCCCCCTACAGAGCACAATCAATTGGCAAGGGATGACTTTACTGAAGTTCCACGTGTCTTACTTGTGAATATAGTTAATTTAAGAAACTTACAATTTAAATTCCATCTAAAAATTGTTTGCAGTATAGTAGCTTTGAAATTGTGATGGTGCTGCTGAACATCAAAGCAGGCTGAGCTGGTATACTGTGCAACATCTAATCTTGTCCAGAGTACAAGTTTTAAATGGTTTCTACTGCCTTTGAGACTTAAGTGAAATGCATTTTTAATGTCAATCTTCAGTAGCTCTGTCCTCTTTGAAAAACTGCACAGGAATGTTTGGTCTGTAGCGAGGGTCTGATCTGGGCTGTCTCAGGGCACAGCCACGTGGTTGCTGAAACAGCAAACTAAGAGAGGTGGCAAAATGGCACCATCTCCTCCTTTGGCAGATTGTGATGAACACTGGCTGGAAGCTGCTGTTGAGCTTGGAGGTGGCTTTTCCCAGCCCTAAAAAGAGCACCCGTTGTTTTGCCTGTGTATAGTACCTTAGGCACTTAATACTTAGTTCAGCTGGTGCTCATCATCCACAATAATTCTCTTTTGATACACCATCTATATTTAATACAAGTGTTTTTGGTTTCGGAGAATAATGGATTGCTTTGAGTTTTATTGAAACAATGCATAAAATCCACTCCATGATAATTCATGTGGCTTGAACTGGGCTGTGGTGCAGTAGTTCACTGTGCACAAGTGGTCAAATTGATCATGGAATATTAATTGGTTGTGGACTGCAGGCTTTTGGTACTTTGGCTTCAGGTTGACAAGAATGATAGCTTTCATTTGCATGCAAAGGCTCCATCTGTCCTTTTAAGATGGATGATGGGATCTGGCTTCATCCGTCACCACTTCTTTACTTTTTTATAAGACAGAAAGAAAAAAAGAATTAAAAAAGCCAAACCATAAAATGTCATAAAATGTTCTTTGCAGATCTCCTTGAAATAGAGGGTAATTTCAAGCATCTTATTTCTGCCCAGAGTCCAAGAGAAACATTTTGAGTGCAGATCAAATTATGTGTCCTTTGTGCTAAATACACTCTGTTCATTAAATAAAGCACACTCCATTTGAGATTTTCATGAATTACATTGCAGGAAAATGTAATTTACATTTAGTAAGAATTTATTACACTTTTTGCTCTACTTCGGAGGAAACTCATGCTTGCTTCATAAAAGCAGCTCCATGATCCACATTTAGGAAAGGAATAAAATGATCATAGGATCATTTCGGTTGGAAAAGAATTTTGCATAATATAACACAATCTGTGAAATTTGGAAATACAGTGAAAAGAAAGGTGTGTTGGCAACTGTGGGAGTAAGGAAACTTGATAGCACCATAGAGTGAGAGCCCTGCTAACACAGAATTCTTCTGCTTTCCAGCACCCACCTTGCAATGACTCTAGTGATGGCACCAACGGTAACCCCTACCATCAGTGTCACTGAGTGTTTCACATCAGGAGAAGTGTAACAGTCAGCTGCCACTGGCATTTAACACATATATTGCAGTCATGTGAAGTGTTCAGCCCTGTTGTAATTACTTTGTGATAGGCACCTTGTGGGATTTTGCCATCTGTGCTTCAGTAATGTGCAATCTGTGCTATTGTTTCTATTCCACTTCACCAGAGTCCTCCTAAGTCGTACTCTATTGCATAAGTTCTGCCAGAATCTCACCATTTCATTTTCTACAGCCCTACATAACTTGACTGCCTGAAGGGGCAAGAAGGTCCAGCACAAATCAGAAAACTAGAAGATCCCAACCCCAAAATCTAGTTAAACTCTGCTTCTTTTAACATTTCATTAATTCAGCAGAGTTCATCTAGTACCTGATGCTGCTGCTCTTCTCTCCCAAGCCATTTGGCTATCTCCATGTACTCCGATAGCATCCCATGTGCAATAGCTGAAGACAGATTAGAAGATTGGCAGCAAGACTTTTTATTTAGAGTTGATTTTGCACATAGAATTGACAGCTGCTCTTACTAGTTCTAAACAGTTACCATGGGCTGCAAGGTCATGCCTGCAGCAGAAGCTGTTGGAGCAGCTGGGAAGAACAGGCCAGTTGTTTAGAATTTTGACTGCTCTCAAAGTCAAAGGAGCTACAGTCATGGCCAGCTTCTTCTTGGTGCCAGTAGTATGACCTGTCAAGCATGGGGCTGTTCTGAGTCATTGAGGACTTAATGGGTTAGAATCAAACCCACCAGTAACGATCCAAGAGCATTTGACTGCCTCAAAATTCATTTCCCTTGCGAGCTGCATTTCAGCACGGACACAGCATCTTCCTTAAAACTGTGATTGTGTTGTCCTTCTTTCTATGTCATAAAAAGAATTCATGTGATGAATGCCAATTATTTACTGCTAATATAAAAGCGCTAAACTCCTTCTTGCTGAAAATTGTCCCACAGAGGCAGTCCAAACAGTGCATTAAGGCACTCTTGATCCTAGGTAGAGTTTTCAAAAAGTGATATTCGTGCTGGTGGTGGCAGAGGAGGAGGCATCCAGTTGCTGAATTGTTTCACTGCCTTGTCCCAGAAGAAGCATTTCCTGCTTGAATAGTAATAAATAGAGAAAAACTCTTTGTCACTGGTTAATGACTCCTGACTTCCACACAAGTTCTGAGTTTATTAAGTTGGAGTTTTTTGAGAATAAGTGTTCAGTGTTTATTTTCAGAGATGTAGACGTTTATTCTTTGTCAACATTTCATTGCAATGGCTTTATTTCTGTTAGAGCAAATGACAGACGGAGGTGCAATCGTTTTGTCAGCTTGATACTGTGGGGAAGGAAATAGCACAATAGCCAACTGATGGAGAAGTGTGTTTTGACTGACTTGTGGAACACACTACAATACAGCTAATGAGGAACCAGGGTCCTTGTATGAACACAGCCTCACAAAATTGCATTTTTATGAATGAGTTGCCTTATGTGGTTTTCTACTACTTTTCACCTTGTGTGGTAATTACTGCTGTGCCAAGAAAATGAAAAGCAACCGTTCTGATCTGATAGCAGGGCTTGCTGGAGATCGTGTGTTAGAGGCTCAGTCTGCAAAGTCCAGGTGGGAACCCTTGGCTCTTTAAAGAAGCTTTTAACTCTGCAAGTGCACAGTTCGGTCCCTGGCAGCCAAATTATAGCTGTCACATTTACATTTACATCTGCACAATTGGCTCACACATTTGCTTAGGTGTAAGCAGCAGCATGAAAGATAAAGCAGTGGCAGGTCAGGCCTGAAGCGTTTTCCTGCCAGCCATTGAGAAATCTCTTGGCACAAGCTGAGATTTTGGATGAGACAAAAGGAGTTAGGTATATATCTTTTTAAAAGGTATAATGCGGAACTTCTCTTAGCAACATGTGCCCTCTGGTTAACATATTGATTTAGAGTTTTAGACGCAGTTAGTTCTGTCGTCATCTATGGTGTGAAAGTTGCAGTGTCACTGCCAAGATTTTTAGATGCCAAAGTAGATCTAAGCCATGCCTGGAAGCATGTGTACTTGAACTAGGAGCGAACAAAAGCTTAACTTTGAGTATGAGCTAGTTTCAGATTAAGGATTTGGCATGCAATTATTTGCCCCAGAGGCTGCCATTCCAGCAGATCTGTTCTGCTGTCAAAAGGTTAGCCAGATTCTTGATTGAATGATACTAGAGGCTCTGTGTTAATTAATGGTGGGAAAATGCCAGATCCTTTGATTGAAGGAAGTAGGTTGGTATGTACTTGTCTCATAGAAGATTTGAAACAATTTTGTTACATTCCCTGCATTCTGCTTCGTATTTGGATAATTTTTCCTTTCATCATTCCAAATTACGTGAACAAATGTCCAGGAGGTACATCAATAGCAAATTACAGAACAGCAAATGTACTTTGTGTGCTTATCACAAGAACAGTGATACCATGAGAAAGAAGAAGAAAACTGTTCCCCAGAATTTGACCAGTTCTTACCCACATGGGAGTTAACATTTTAGATTCCTTAGAAGAGTTATCTGACCTGGAAAATGCTCCAGCTGTGCTGAGTCATAAGAAAGAGGCCCTTTAAATCATAAGCACCTGGATTTCAGTGCATGACCCTGGTGCTGACTGGCTTCACACTGGCAGCAGTTCAGGTCCTCAGAGCACAGGTGATGCCTGTTGGCTTGGAGCGTGGCCTTTGCATGGCACTGGGGAAGGTGATCTGTGTTCAATTCAGAAGTTATGTTTAGCTGAGCCACTCAAAATACACAGTAAAAGACTTGTGTTCATTGTAGCAACAGCTTGGGCTGTCTGTCTGTCACTGTGGCTGCTGTAAAAGTCTGACTGGAGTGGAGTGAGTATTGTGAGGCTGCTGCAGAAGGAAGGTAGGAAACACTCAGGGAAATAGAGCTGTGTCAAATAATAAACTGTGAAGGAACTGGTGCTTATTGAGGAGCCTGATAGTTTTTCTAGCAAGTTATCATCGCTTATCCCTAAATCATGATATCCTAAGGCTGTTTGTTTTCAACTGCTTTGTGCTTTTTTCAACAGAACTCATTAGTGTGTCAGATTATGTCTGAATACAGAACAAGACACTTTTGAAACAGTAAGGCTGTGGTGGGGAAAAAATGAGCCTTCAGGCTCTCAGGCTGCATTGACACTTAGAAGCAGAAGCTAACTCCATCAAGGCAGTTTTCTTCTTCATTTGGTCCTATGAGTAGCTCAGCATTGACCTGGGCAGCATATCGTGCTCTCCTTTATCTGATAAAGATCACTGTGTAACCAACTGCAGAGACCAAATCTTTCACAAGTCTCTTCTCTGCTCTTCTGCAGCACTTCTGGTGGGACAGCATACTCCTTGTGCTTATGAAAAGAGAGAATAAAAATATTTGTCTTTAAAATTCTTAGGGACAAACCACATGACAAGTGTTGAAATCAGAGCAACTTGATTATTGTTTTAAAGTTTGTGTGTTACTTTTGAATGGGGTGAATATAAGCATAGGAGAAAACAGCACTTCAGGCAGTCTCCAAGCAGTCTGGCTGCTAAACAGCCTCTGGCCACGTTCACCGGGCTCCTATGGGAGGCACACGCGTTGCCAGGTGCCCCTGGGTAAAGAACTGTCTTTCCGGCTTGTCATCCAGCACCTGTGACTTCCAGCGATGCCCCAGGTAATGAGCCTGGTGTGAGCCCCCCTCAGTCTCTCCTCAGTACTGTATCTGTCCATTGGCACCTGCAGAAACAAACCCAGCCAAAGCTATCCCAGTCTATTCACAGAATGAAATCCTAGAACAGCAGGCAAAGGCAAAGCAACCCCTCAGTGTGCTGCATTGTCGGACCTGGTACCTTGCAAAGGTGGGTCTGTCTGTGTGGCCCAGGAATTGTGCCTTGGGAAACCAATGTCATCTGTGTTCTGGTGGCTTCACCATGTAAATGTTGCTGCTCAGAGCAGCCCAGGGCCCTGGCACATTCCATGGTGTCTGGAAGGAAAAATAACCAGACAGCTCTATCCCAGTTCTTGCCATGACAGTTCATGAGGTAGATTCAGTTTCATAGCAGAAGTACTGCTGTCCCTTTAATAATAGGAAGAGTGTTTGCAGTGCATTAAATTGTTTCATTTTAAGTGGCTTTGTGGGAGGTGAAGCGAGAGTTATACTGATAAATATATGTTGATACAGTAACAGCACTAACTTTTTGTTCTGCTTCCCCTTGAGCAAGGCTGGAAATCAGAGTGCCACACATCTGTCAAACTGTTCTGAGAATTAAAGAAACTTCTCATAGAGGACTGGGAATTTGACTAAAGGTTGTTTGTGGACTTCTGTCAAGTACAGAGATCATGTAAGATTAGAATCCTTCCTAGCTGAGAATATCTCTTGTTGCCTTTCTGTTTAAGAAGGACCAAAAGGGAATTTCATAAATGATAATGAATAAGTGATCTGATGTCTGACCTCTAAAATAAGAATGGGTTTTGTTTTCTGTAAACACATCTGACATTGAAGAGCCAGCAGTTCATTGCCTTCAAGTCTCAAAATCCCCTTGGGCCATTTCAATTCCTACAGAAAGAGTTCTGACAGGCTGCCAGTTCATTATGGTGATTACTCTCCACTAACAGTATGGCAAAGTATAACCATTTAAAATGCAGGAGCACATTTAGAAAACATCCAAAGACTGCAAGTAAACTAAGGGAAACAGGGGGAAGCCCTGGTCAGATTAGGTTGCAAAGGGTGCAGGTGGAGATGAGATATGAAGAGAACATTAAGCAAGGAAAGCCTGACCACACTGGCACAGCATGGATGCAGCTACTACTCCAGCAAGTTTTCTCCATATCCTACAATGCACAGAGTACAGTTTGGTAGCAGAAATGAAAAATAATAATATAAGAAAAGCCTAAAGGTAGTAACAAAAGCCTGAAAAGCTGAGGAAAAAAGCTGATTAAAAAAGTACTGATAATATACCAGAAACTGAAATTTTGTTGAGGCCCTTCACAAACTAAAGGCACACACTCAACTGAGATGCAGGAGTTTGGGGGTTGGGCTTTCCCTCTCTCCCACAGTCAAATTTCCACACAAACCAACACTTACCCAGTATATCAAGTTGTTTAGCACTTCATCAAGCTGATCTCTTTCTGCATTTCATGCTGTACTCATGAGTACTCGTGAGTGTGCTGAGCTTCAAACATACCATCACGTCTTCTGAAGGACTCCCTTACGTTTGATGCCCAAAACTCCTACTTCAAAGTTTTCAGCTTTGGTTAGGATTGAGATTCCCTAGAAAGCAAGTACTGGGACCATATTTACAGGTTTGGCAGTACTTTGTCTCATTCTTTAATGGTGTTCAGATGACTTAGGTGCTTTAGCACAGCAAATTAGTTATTTGTTTCTACCAGAAATTTTCTACTCTCAGGCTATTCCCCAAATAATGTGATTGTACAGGTAGTGTTGGTGTTGCCTTTGCATCAGTCTTGTGAATCTGCACTGGATGAACATTTTTGAACTGCTGAATTCTCAGTAACAGAATTTTCCACTTATCTTTCATTCTGAGCCCTGCTTGTGGTTTTATTCTTGATAGCATGCTGTTTAAATCCCTTTGGAGATTCCTGTGTTGTCCTTGTGGGTATACTGTACAAGCACACATGATTTTGATTTGAAATGCTGGCTGCTGACTTGCTACCAAAATCCCTATTTTTTAATAGGCTAAGCACAGCTGTAGCATCAGTGGAAGGAACCCTGTTTACTTTTAAATGGCACCAGGGAAGTGGTTTGTGCTGACAGTCACATCTTACAGAGTTTTAAAAATAGCGTTGACTGTAAAGCAAAATCAAGCAGGTATTTCTTTAATACAGTTTTCATTTTCTGTAGATGTTTATGTAAAATTGTTTTGTAGGATGACAATGTTTGTTGGTTTGGGGTTTTTTTAATAGCAGATTTTTTCAGCTACCTCCAATTTCACACAGCTGTGATTTAATGGCTGGTTATCAGAGTCACATTAATGGAAGGTGTGACTGCTGCACCTCTGCTTCAGCCTCTCAGCTGGCTTGTTTTAAAGCCCTAAAGGGCTGTGTGGAACCCTTAACTCATGGCTGAAGCAGACTTGGGGAGAAATGTTCTCTCTGCGTGCCAGTGGCTCAGGCTGAGTTGGGAGCATAGGCTTGGACCTTTCAGAGCTGGAACTCCCTCTGCTTGGTTCAGGGAGATCTGCCCCAGCCATGGCCAAATTTGAGCTCCATTTAGGCTTGTTTCTTCTCAAATCAGTAAGTGCCAAGGCTTCTGAGGTGATCAGGGCAATTTTGTCATAATCTTTTATGGAAAAATGCGAATTCATTTTACAAACTCAGATCAAATAATTTCAGGTGATGAATTTTAACAGGAAAAGTTGGGAGGTAATTTTGAAATGTTTGATTTCATGTTGTTCAAGATGCTATATGTGATTAATATCAGTTGTCCCCATTTCCAGGAATATTCAGTCATTTATTTCAAGCCAACCTGAATTTACAAAACCTGTTTTCAATGTCTGATCCTAAGCCCTCAAGCAGGGTCATGAAGCCTGTGCCTGTAGCTCTGCTTTTTAGTAGTCTTATTATCTGGTGGCTGGAGCAGTCCCCTGGTAGGACCAGGCTGGGGTATTTTTTCCTCCTCTCAGATGGAGGTACTTCTGTTCAGCAGGAGGCAGGGTCCCCACTCAGGCTTTGAGAAGAGGGTCCAGGTGCCCCACCTGCTGGGGTGGGAGTCTAAGCTAAGTGTGGAGCTGCTGGGGTCCTTCAGGCACAGTCATGTGCAAGTTTTTATGTGCTGTTTTGGGCAAGCATCAAGGCATGTTGGGACTGGTCACACTGAAACACATTTGTCTGGCATTTCAAATAAGTTGTGTTAAGTTTGCAACATGAGGGTCTAAACTGCTTGATCTAGTTATTATATGTAAGGTAAAAGTGAGAAATGGAGTTTCTTTTGCTGCTTTGTATTAAAAGTGTAATTCTTGAAATAGCTCATTTCTGTTGAATCAGGGGATCACCACAGCCATGAGGAAAGTGGTAACACATTGGCAGCGTAACAGCCATAGTACGTAATAAATGTTTATGTGCCATCAAGTGTACAAACATTTGATTGCTTACATGACAGAGCTTTTTTTTTTTTTGTAGTCATTGGTCTCAATTTTTCCATTACATTTTCTCATTTTCTTTTCTAGCTTTACTCAC
Source organism: Neopelma chrysocephalum (assembly GCF_003984885.1). Lineage (NCBI taxonomy): Eukaryota > Metazoa > Chordata > Aves > Passeriformes > Pipridae > Neopelma > Neopelma chrysocephalum. The sequence continues at coordinate 2,115,133 of NW_020897734.1, forward strand.
AGACAAACCTCCAAAGCCATTGTTCCCCATGGAGAACCAGCCAACTGTTATAGATGTCCAGCTGGGTAAGTCCCCTTCTGGGAATAATAGATCCTAAAATTCCACTCTGGTAGCAGATGGGATAAATTGAAAGTGGTAAGAAAGGTTTAGTGGTACTGTTATTACATGCAAATCAATTTGCAGCTTCTCATTTATAACCGTAGAATTTACTGCCATGGCAATTTAAGGGAATGAACTTGTGTAATATCAGGGGATGGCAGTACTAATTGGTTACAATGGGTATTAAATATAAAAAGTTGATGCTTTTTTAATATATGATTGATATAGTAATATATGTTTGCATTGGTGCTGTATTGATTAATTGATGTTCACCCTAAGACGAATAAAAGAGGTGCTGATTCCTTTAAAAGTCAATGTAAAGCAGTGCATTTTTAGGTAGTTCTGAATGTTTACAAGAAAGGGATTTTGGCTAAAATGCTTGTATCCTTTTCTCACTCCTGTTATATATTCTTCTGTGAATGCACATCTGAATCTCAGCTAGCAGCCTGTATTTTCCTTCATGTTAGAAACTAATGGTAGAGAGTTCTACTAACTTTGAGGAACTGTGGCACATCTTGATGCTGAAAGAACTGCTCAGCTTTGAAGTTAGAAGTTTTTTTCAGTGACTTGAAAATAGATTTCTAATTTTGAGAGGCAGAATTGGAGTTGCTGTTGAGGACTGTGGTGCCATGAGCTTAAATTACAAGAGATGTATTGCAGATGGGGATTATTCACTTGGTGCTGAAGCTGTGGCATTTTTCTTCCTGAGCTTGACTCTCTTCCTTCTTTTATAACAAAGCTGACTAGGAGTCAGAGGTAGAATGGTGTTTAAAGGCAAGCAGGGTCAGCATGAAACGTTTTGATGGGGCTGGTGACATGGTGGTAAAGCTGTTTGTGTTTGTGAAACTCTACAGGGGTCTACTTGAGCTGAGCACAAAGGCACATCCTTGTTCTTAAAGCAGGCACCTAACAATGTCAGTGAAGTACTGTAGATGCTATGAAGCATTTAAAAATCAGGTTTGAATTCTTGAATGTGAGAATATAAATGAGAATATGAATCACTTGTGACCTTAGCTAATCTTAACGATTAGGTTTCTCTCATATACCTGAACTGACTGCAGTCAGGAGTCTGCAAGGGTTTGCACAGGGAAGGAAGACAGCAGTGGAACTGGGAAGCAGCCAGTGCCGGATGAATTGTGCAGACACAGGGCTCCCCTCCACAGGGCTTAAATGTTTGTAGCTGTAGCTGAGCAGAAATGATCCCTAAAAGAGGATACAAAATGGTCTGAAGTCAAACCCCTACCTGAATTAGCAGCAAAACATCATCATCGAAGTTTGGATCAGCCCAGAAAACTGAATTCAATCTCCTGGTCCAGCTTCTTCAAAGTCAACTTTCTAATGATTTCCTTTGGGGGCACACTGTCCCCGCATACATCTGTGTAATAAAGGCACCGAAAGAGTACACATCTTTATTTCCTGTGTTTTCATTTCATCTTCATTTTCTCTTCCAAGTTCCCCTATTCCATCAGGACTCTGTTTTTTTGCACTGATTTTTTTTTTTCCCTCTGTGAAAACATTTTGTTCTGGCTGATTAAAAGGAGGTTTGATTAAAAAAAATTAAAACAAACAAACTCCCTCTTCTCCATGGAGATGTGGCTCAGTAATAGGATTTTGGAATATCTCTAGAGGGAAATATAAATCTTGCATCTTTATATGCTGGAATGTAATCCATTCGTTGTCCCCTAAGAACAGGGAACTTACATATGGTGCCTTTTTTTTTTTTTAAGTGTTAATGGGTTTGGTTATTGCCACTAAACCATATCCATATTATGTGTTATATTAATGCTTATGCAAGAGCCTGAACTGACTTGTTTTGCAATGAAGTTCATTGATTTCCCCCTTGATTTTACTTGGCAGATAGATAAAGCTAGAAGATTCTCAGGGAACACTTAATCTTGTGGAGGCCACCTGCAGCTTGGGGCTGGGAGGCTTTTTCTGGCCTCTGCAATGTGGTGCTGACCCTCACGGTGTGCAGGAGAGAGAATCATTTGATTGCAGCAAAGTAATGGAGGAGAAAGTTGCATGTAAGGTCACCTGCTGGAATACTTCCTTGAAATCTTGTTAAGCTCCGAGGAGTTTTGAACAATAGATATTCTTCGGTATTTTATTAGAAATCAAAGCAAAGTTTCTGTGTTTTACAGGCACTTTAGCACATGGAGTCAAATCACCCAAGACACCTGATTTTTTTCAGTGGTTCTGCAAGTATGAATGTGCCACTAAACTACAAAAGAAACTGAGTTTAATCCATCCTCTTGTTCTGCAGAGATTATTTTAGTTTTCTGTTGGAAAACTAATCTTTAAAGAAATAGCTGTCTTTGCTGTATAAGTAAGAGATTAATAGTTACTTACTGTCTTTATGCTTAATGATAAGCACAATGCAAAATCTCTCTAGAGCTCTAGGCAGTGGCCTAAGTATTTAGCAGCTTATTTGACCTTACTGCGGACTTCAATGTTCACCTTTTAGCTTTCAGCTTTTATAAGAAGATTCAGTGAAAACATGTATTTACAATTCTTATTGACAGCAGATAAAAGAACTCCTTCAGGCTTCAAACATGGTCCAGAGCCTGCCTTGTTCTTCTTAAGGAGCATGAATGTACTTTTTACTTTTTCTATTTTTCTTTGGCATGTGACAGATCAAAACCAACCCCATCAAGGTTAGAGAGAAGCAGAAACTGGAATTTGCTTCTTTCCCATTTTCCATATTTGCTTGTGCTGGAGAAACAGAGCCAGAGACAGGAGGGTTGACAGGAGGACAGAAGAGCATCCCAGAGGACTAGAGATATAGTCAAAAACAGTTTCACTGTCTCAGTTACTTTACCAAGTCAGATAATCATTTCATGTCTTGGCCAACCTAGGAAATAATAACTGAATTTTTTTTATTGTCCACCTATTGCTTCCTCTTCATAAAAACAGAACTAGGGAAAAAAAACCCTTTTTATTTGTGTTTTAGCTCTTTGCTTTGGGGTTGGTATAGAAATGGTTCTTGATTGCATTTACATTTAATCTTACTCTATCTTGGTTTTTAACAAATAATGTTTATGCTTACTATATACTATATGTTTTGCAAATATGTGACATTACTCTGATGATATAATGTTCTTACTGAAAAAAGATATCCTTGAGTTGACTTCATGACATTAAAATGAAATATGATGGTACAAGCCAAAATACACACAACTCCTATGCCCAGGAGATGGTGTGGCTTTAGTAGAAGGCATTCAAGATTGTCTCCCATGTAAAGCTCTCAGTGTGAATTTATTAAAGCTTATGCTGTTGTGATTTGAAGTAGTTGTTCAAAGGCCCCTTTTTTTAGAGAAAGAACTTGCTGATGCTTTGACTGACCATATAAACCTAAGTGTGTTTGTGGATTGTTCATACCAAATCCCTGAGGTTAGAGAATTCCTTAAGTGATTTAGAAGAGTGAAGATTGAGACCTCGGTCAGAAGTCTCAAGGCTGTGAGCAGTAAGTTTTAAAGATCTATTATCTATTTTCACATTCAGCTCTCTGACAGTAAGTGGAGCATGCTGTGCTGTTAAGTCTTAAGATGACATGTTGGGACATGGCTCTGCCGATTTCTTAATTTATTCTTTAAATTATTTTCCAGCTAACTTTGCTAACTCTTAGTGCTTTGAGAACATGGAAAGAAAGAAAACCAATCCTTTGTGTTTTGATTATATGATTACAGAGTAGGTTTCTTCTCTGAACCAGCTCATTTGCACAATTCTGGAAGCCAAAATCTGACTGATACCTGATAGCTGTGAGCTGTTGTGCTGCCAGCTCTCTGCTGGTGTGAAAACAGCATGGCAGAGGCATTTGCAGGAGAAAGGAAGCACAGTTTTGCTCTACTGATTTTTGGCTGGGCATGGATCTGTGAGGATCTTGTAAGGAGCTATATCTAGCTAGTCTATGTATAAGCAGCTGCCAGAGTCATCTAGCTTACACCATGGCTACTATTTTACACTTGTGTATTTCACAGGGTATCAAAAAAGCTAATATTACAATATCAAAATAGAAGCTGCATCTGTTAATCCTGTTCCATGTAGTACACTGGGTGTAATGTTAAGTTAGTCTTCTCCTTATGAATGAGTTAGTTGAGATGGGAATGAATGTTTGCATATTTGGATCTATATGCATTGAATATATAGTTTATATATCATTTGCTTTTCAGCTATGTACTGGGTTTGTTTTCAGGCATTTACTTAAGAAATGTAACAGGAGTCTTACAAAACAAAGCAAAAATCATCTATGTTAATTCATTTACTGAACAGGGAAAATGTCAAGGTGTTTAACTCACTTTTGTCATGGTAGTTTCTGTGCTTCTAAAGATGCTGAGGAAAGAAAACACATAGTTTATGAGGATTGTCACTTTTCCTAATAGCTGACCTGTTCAGAAAGATTTTGTTTCTGAAAGATTTTGTTTCTAAAAGATTTAACAGTGCAATTCCTTGGGACTCATTATTAAGCAGATCAATAGAGATCAATAGAGCTACTGTAAAACAAGTGCAAGGGAATATACAAAGTTACATCTGCTGACAGGTATGGGAATAGAATAAAAATAGGAAAAAACCTCTTTTTGTTTGAAGCACTGGCTGTAAGGAGTTATTTAGGAAGTGAAAAATTGTGTATTTACTGACATTTTAAATATATATTTCTTCACTCTCCACAGTGTCTATTTTCACTGAGACCCCACTTCTCTTCTTAAAAATAAATAGTAATTATTAAAAAAAACCCCACACCTGCAAAATGTTTGAGACATCCATTTCATACCAAGCCTATCTGTTCAAGACAATCCAGCAGTGTCTCTCATTACTGATTTGCTTGTTAAATCTTGCCTTCTTCATATATAAAGATACGGGTATTTGATAAACAGTTGAATAGGGTGGTGATCTTGGACAGAAAGCAATACAGAAATTCTGAACTGTAAAGTGATTCAAATAGAGCAAGTGATTTGAAAGTGAACTTGGGAAGGAATTCTTGTTTAGTGTGTTTGCGGCGTGGAAAGAGCATCGATACTTGTCTGTGGTCAGGCCTCTGAGTGTTGTGGATGTGCCTTTTGATTTGCTCTTTGTTTAAAGGGTCATGTATGATAACTGCTCAGGAATGTAGCAGGTATGTATGAAAAACAGGGATCTTGGATGGTGGTTACTCCATGCTACCCTGCTGCCTTTCTTTCCCTCAGGCATTCTTCAGCCTAGGGCTTGTCAGGGGCTCTCAGATGGAGATCTGGGTTTCTGTGAGCTGGGCCAAACCCAGAGCTCTGCACCTCCCTGAGGGCAGTAGCCCTCCATCCCTGTGCTGCTCCTGCTCCCTCTGCTCAACTGAGCCAGCACAGAAAAGAGGAATACTGAGGTGACCTGACCCAAATGGACCCTGAGTCAGCAAAGAGGCTGAGCTGGGCAAAAGAACTGAGACCAAGGAGTGTCTGAGGAGGATAAAATTAAAACTTAGAGGGCAAGGAGAAGATAAGACTGCAGATTTTTAATTATTTTTTTTCTTCTCCCTGCCTTTTCTGTTGAGATTTAGAGCTCTTGTCACCCTGTATGAAATGTGATGACAGCCAAAATACATGTTTGCAAGGAGTTCTCAGAGCCCAAGCAAGAAGTGGGCACGGAAGTGTGCTGGGCTTCTGCAGCTGATGCTCAAATCACCACAGAGCATGTTCAGGGTGACTCTTCTGAAAGCTCATAGCCTGATTAGACTTGGAAGATTTTCCTGGAAGTGTTTTGTACAGAGATTGTTGGCCATCAAATTGGGCATCTCTTCTCTAGTTGTGAAAAGAAGGGGGATGGAAGGAAGGAAATACTTTTTTTCCTCCATTCTCTTCACCCATTCTGTGAGAATGCCTGATGGTTTTGATGTAGATTCCACCCTGTTCCTGTCTTCCAAAATTAAAAAGCTCTGATTAAGATAATTAACTAATATCTCAGCTTTGATTTCACCTAACAGATTAATCAGTAAGAAATCATAAGCATGTAAAACCGGAGCCTTATGAAGAACAGCCTTGATAGAAGATGATATTATCTTATATGTACACTGAGGGTTTTTTTCTGGTTGGGAAAATACAGTAACAATCAGCATACCATTTTATTTCAATTGAATCCAGCTTTTCAAGATACAATTCCTTTTCCTATCAGAATAGTCTGATAGGACTAGTAAATATTAAAAACGGTAGTACACTAAGTGGAGTAGTGGCTTATGGTGCCCCACCCAACTGGCTGAATGGTGCACTGAGTGCCCTAAGTGAAAGTTAACCATAGAGACTCATTACTCTTTTTCTTGTGCAAGACCTGAGAGTAAGATGAGAGACAGTCTTGCCCCAAATCATGTTCTACTGCCCTATTCTGTCTGTGTGGAATAACCCTTACCCCCACAGAGATCTACGTCTGTGACCTGAATGGCAGAGCAGGAGGGAGGTGGGATTAAAGGCAGAGAAGGCCTGTGGTTGGTGTCCTTCATGTGAAGGAGCAATTTTCACTAGGAAATGAAGAGAAACTCGGCGTATGGTCTTTAGGACCTGCCCTCCTCTGCAGCACAAGCAATACAGCTCCACAGCTATTTCAGCTGTACGTGCCTGTGGGAAAGGAGGCAGGATTTACATCTATTACAATCATTTTGTACTAATCTGCAGGGAATATTAGAGACAAATTGTCTGACATTTAGGTTTAGAAGTAGTTCCCTAAATACCCAAAGTGTATTACTGCTAATGCTTTGATGCTAATTTGGTATGTTGTTAATATCCCTGCCTCTCTCAGGGATAATGGTGAAATGCTGCACTTCAGAGACTTGGGCTGGGATCTGTGGTACAGCTGGTGTAAATCCATGGTTGTTTTGCCTTTTGTATGGTTAATCCAGGTTTACATCTGTGAAACAGAGAACAGTTCATTGGCACACTTCTTTCGTTTTAACAGACTTGTAAAACTAAGCCAAATTCTGAGTGCTGATCCATGGTTTTTACACCCATTTAGATCCCTGGGATTGGCACAGATATGTAAGAAAGGAAGACTTAGCACTTCTCAAATTTCTTTTTGTACTTCTATAAACCATTTATTTCTTATAGTGAGTTCAGTGGTTGTTAGGTCAGTCCTATATATACTCTGAGGGCAAAATGCCTCTGCCTTTATAGAAAAAATTGATGAATTGATGTCAGATAGACACTCTTGCAGTCAGTTTTGAAACAGCAATACTATAAATCAATCTGATGTGCTCTTGTTATTCCAAGAAAGTAGTTAAGAAACACTCTGGTATATCCTGACTTACAGTTGTTCCAAGGCAGTCACCCAAGGACATTGGCTACCTTGTCATGATAGAGAAATGCCTCAAATCATCTTGCACCAGTAAACGTTTCCCTGAGAGTGGTGCCTGTCATGTAGGGGTGTCCAGGGCATGGACCTTTAGCACTTCCCTAGGAGTTAAGCTGCCATTAACAAATACAACCATCGCTTCAGCTGCCACAGACATGTAGCTGTGATCAGCTTGGCTAAAGGATCTCTTGTTTGGTTTCTCGGTTTACTGCATTTGTCTGGTGTCTGGGAAATGGGCAGAAGTTTGTTTCTGCAAAAATGAAGTTCAGCCAACGGGACAGAAAATAGAAAAGATGGTCTCCGTGAAGAACAGGAACTTAGGGCTGTTGGTGAGAGCTGTGGGGGTTTCTTTCTGCTATATCTGATCTTGGCCAGGACTCTGTCTGTTTTTAAGGTGAGGATATTACTTCTTTAGTTTTCAGGATTGTTGTGACAATAAAATCACCTGATATTGGGAAAGTGCTCCAAGAAAGGCAAAGAAAGAGTGCAGATAGGGAAGGCTTTGACCTGAATTTTTCCCTCAGGGACCTTGCCTTTTGGGTTCTGAGCCTGACTTGCAAGCACAGAGACATTTGACTGCACAGTCCACAGACATCTGCTGTTGTGCATTGAAAGTCAGACAATATTAATGTTTCAAAAAACAGAACCACAGGGCAAAGTTTGCACCATTTTCCATGCTTGTTCCTTCCACTGTCACTGGAAGGAATTCATGTGCTGCCATTTTACATTCTCTCTACAGTGTTTGTCATGTGAATGAGTTATTAAGCTGTGAATGCCTCATATATTCTGTAAATTACAGAGTAGAAACATTCAGCACTACTATTTTGACCTTTTCAGCATTCTGTGATTTGCTGGGCATGCCATTCCACATCTTTTGTTTACAGCCTCACTAAAGTGTAGGGATGGAGCTGAGTGGGCAAACAGTCAAAATATACGGGGCTGTGAAAGGTCAGGGTCATGCATCACAGCACCACTGTTCAGTGGGCAGGGAAGATTAAAATCTAGACTAACTGTTCTCATGATTTTTTCCTTCTTCACTGAAAAATAATAGAAAATTGTATTTTGTAATCTGTTCTGAAGGCAACAGGGCAGAAAATGAAGACTGATGGTATAATTTTTATTTCTTAAAATTTCAATATCGTAATGTCATGATCTTAGGGGCCGTGAAAATCAAAACTGTCATAGCCTTTCAAAAGAATTGAGATGGAATTCCACTCACCAAATCTTTGCTTCATTTAATCCTTGTTTGATAAATGTTGCTCTTGCCTTCATCCTCAATACCCTTGCGTTTGTCTCCATCCTACAGAAACAAATAGTTTGTATTAGGTAATTGAACTTCGACCATTAGAACGAGGTTGATTTACTGTACTTGTGTTAGACACTACAGTCCAACAAAGACCAAATGAAAGATGAGCAAAGCAAGATTTCTCTTGAAATTAAGAAATACTTTTATTACCTTCTGAAGACACGTTACGTGACTTCCCCAGGATCCCAAATCAACTGGAAAGTAAAAAAATCTAGGAAGCAGTAATCTGTAGAAAGGCAGCAGAGGCATGCTGGTTTCTACCACGTTTTTAGTTTAAAAAACAAGCCTCACAGTAAATGACTGTAACTTTCTAGTACTGAATGTATTTTTGTTATCTGCTTATACTATATGAGAAGCTTACTAATTTTTACGTACTTGGCTCTAGTCCCATGAACAAGATTAGTCACGAAAACATCCAGAGAGATCTCACTAGTGCACAGTCAGGTGTGCAGTTAATTCAGCTCACAGGAGGTTAAACACTTATTCTTTGAGTAATGATTTATATTACTCAAACACAAATTTCACTGATGGTCTTGCACAATGTGTTGATTAAAAGGCCTAAGAAAACTTCATTTTACATCTATTAGAGTCACAAGTGTAAGTGAACTACATATGCCACTGCTATGATCTCAGTGATGAGTGGTGCTACATGCCTTACTGTGCAAACACAAAATGTTTTCCATGTTTCTCTGATCAACCTCAGTTGTTTGAGTTGAGAATTTAAATATTTAGGATGCACTAATTTTAAAAAGAAAAACAACTGGTGTCTTAAGCGTGCCTTTTCATTACTAGTGAGCTCAGTAAATAATAGCAAGTAATCTGTTCTGTGAATTTTATCTCTCATTATGAAGGAAAAGATTTTCCCTGTGGATCTTTCCTTAGATACATCCTCTAAGTGCTTCTGGACTTGACACACTATTTTGAATAGTTCATTGCTAAGTCCTGAATATGCAGGATTTGAAAAGTGAAGCTGTTATGATTGGTCAGGCTGATCAAATCAAACTTTATTTCCTGATTACATTACTGTTAACTCTTTTTAATGATTTCCTGATCTGCATTGATGAATTTGAAATCCAATTTATGGATAATATTCTGTAGCCTGTCATTCAAATTGTTGGTAGCAATAAATATTGCAGGCAGAAAAACTGCTCTGCTGAAACATTTGAGCATTGGCCCAGCGAGGTGAATGCATATAGAGTAAGCAGAGGATTTCATTTGTAAGTGCAGTGGGTACTTGTGGTTTAATTTCACCTGAATTCACCTGCCTTTCATGCTTTACTCAGTTTGGAAACTAAGTTGTGAGGACTTCACTGTATGCAGTAAGAAATCTGCTTTACTAAGGATCATTGACCAAGCGCTTTTATTTAGGATTGTGGTTTGACTTTTCTAAATATCATCTGGCATAGTGAGTGGTGTGTAGATATCAAATTGTTATTCAACCTGCAGGCACGTTGCCTCTGAGAAGGGATCTGTTGCATTTGAGCAGTTATTCAGAGGCAGGCAAGCATGCTCCCCCTCTCAGTGTCAGGATTTCAAACCCCAGCGTCTCACAATCCAGCTCATCCCTTCACAGCCTGATCTCTCTTGTGTGAAATGTGTCCTCAGTCAGAAGACTCATAAACAAACTTGTGATTCCAAACACCTACATTTCCAGCAGGCATTTGGGGGTTATGAGCCATAGTTTTTCCTGTAAAAAAACCCAGGAGAGCCACAAGTGAATTCCAACATTATAGTATATAACAGCAGGCATGGCTGTCTTAGATTATTAGAATAGCTTTTTAAGAGGAGACACCAGTAAATCCTCTCTGGGAATTTGCAAGCATCTTGTTTTCTGTGCTAATTTTGTGTCAGGACCTTGGTTCACACCTGTCATGTACAATATTCTGTGCCAGCTGTGTAGTGAGGTGTTCGACCAACATTTCAGCAAAACAGACCTTGCAGATTCATTTTTTTCTGTGTGATGTAAGGCTCATCTGTAACTATCTTGTAAATATGGGTGTATGTACATCATTGTCTTATTTCCTGTTCCACACTTATTTGCCTTACAGTCTCAAGCACTGAAATCCCCTTCAGAGTTTCCATTAATCTTGTTTTTCAGGCCACATTAATTAAATATCTCTTGATTTAGAGAGCTTTGGGGAATTTCTGCTGCAAATAGTGTTTTCGAATTGTGACACTGTTATCCTACATAACCATCTCAAAAGTATTCAGAAACATCACTTCAAATGTTTGGGGGGCTGTTATGAGAAGCTTGGTGTATGTCCACTTCTGGCACTGCAAAAATTAGGTGACATATTGGAGAAGCTGAGGGTCTAAATGATGAACAGAGATGCTAAAACAGCAGGTCCAGTCTAGTTCACTATATTCTAAGACAGGCCACAGGTACTTCTGTAGAGAGAGAATATATGGTCATTAATGTTTAGAAATATAGAATAATTGTGTCTTTTGTTGTGTCAAAAATGATATGACCTGATATGTTTGGCATTACATGCTACTGCCACCATGGCATGCCTTTGAAAGTTTACATCATTGCTTTATTTTTTTAAAAATTAAGATTTTTTTTTTTACTTTTTTTTTTCTTTGTTTTGTTTTGTTTTACAATTTGGGGTAGAAGCAGGTCAGGAGAAGGACATGGCATCTTCTTGTCATTGGAAGCTCAGGAATTTCTTTATTTTTGACTCAGAAAACAATTTTCAAGACATAATTTAAACTCGGAATATCTGATCAATGTAGCCTGCTGCCCATGTCATGCAAGTGGTGGCACTTTAAACAGACCTTAACCCTCAAGTGTCAATGAGCACAATGTCTCCTGTAGGAAAGGGTGCATGGTCTCATAGTGACAGTGTAGTGCTCCTTCTCTGACACGAGCTAGATTTCCATCTGTGAAACCATTGCTCTCCTTGTGTTCCTGTTTCTAATGGTATGAATAGGATATATTTTGTCTAGATCTTTGGGAATTTTGGAAGTATGTGCGGGGATTGCTTGCTGGGTTTTGTTGGTGTTGTTTTAATGCAAGCCAGATAAACTTTTTTAAGCAGGTTTTTTTTTTTTTTTGACCAGACAATAATGAATGATTATGAGATCAAAAGTGGGCAACAGAACAGCTGGCACGAGTAAAGACTCTTATTTTTTTGCTATATCCCTGATTGAAATCACCAGTTTTCAAAGCCGATGCTGACTCTGTTGAATCTAATTTAATTCCTGCATCAACTCAGTTGAAGCGTAAGTGTAACTGGGAAGGAAACTGATGTTGTCTAACGAGGTCTCGCAGCCGAATGCCACATCTGCAGTGTCAGACACGTGAGAGCCCACAAACACCTGTTTTAATAAACAGCCAATTTGCTAATGCTCAGTTATGCCCACAAATAGCATCTGTTTCTGGCCTGTTGTCTACCTGAATATAGCATCCTTCTTAATCAGTGAAAGCCTCTGTTGCGTAACTAGTCTGACTCATTTTCCACCCAGGGATGGGAATTACCCACTCTGCTCTCTGCCCTTAATATCTTTGAGGGAATTGGTGGAAAATAGAAAGTCTGCTGGAACGGTTCCACCCTCCCTTCCAAGCAAATAAAGCTGTCAGGGCTTTGATATGTGCATAAAAATAAATACATTTTTAGAGCTGGGTGTTATTAAAATATCACATTGGCTGAATGATAATTAGTGATGGACTAGTGGAGCTCCCGGGGCATTCCCACGGTGGATATTGCTTTAATGATGCCTCCAAAAAAATGCCCACACATTTATAGTGGGGTTGGATACTGGTGAGAGAGAAACAGGAACACCTTCCTGACACATAGAAGTCAGCACCACCTTGTCAGCTAAAAGGACCCTGGACAACTGATCCATGCAAACCTGACACCACACACTTCCACTGTGATAAATATGTGCTGTGCACTGTTTGCCCATGGGCTTTGAGGAGAGCCTGGCATATGGACACAGTAAAGACTCACTGTTCTTCCTCGGGAAAATTTTGTATCTTTAGGTTGAAATTCCAGATCTAGCAATAAATTCTGTGTATAAAACCCTATCACTCTGTGTACAGCCTTACGGTGCCAGTAAAGGAGTAAATAAAGCTTATTACGCTATATAATCTCTAAATAATATCCTGCCTTCTTCTTTGAAGGAAACAACCTCAGGGGAGAAACAGTGGTGATAGAGACAATCCTTTTCTCTTCCTGGTATGCCCCACTACTAACTATAGAGATGCAGAAGTGGATTCAGTTATTAAACTGTTTTATTGCTTTTCTTATTAAACATTCCTAATGGGATTACAACTAGAGGCCATTGCACTTACACAAGAATAAAGCATCTTCTGACCTCTGCCCACGCATGTAATAAGTAATATATTGTCTGCTATGCAGTTATTACAAGTAATAATGAATTGAGGATACAAACTATCAGGCAGGAGTGAGGGACCAGAGAGACATAGCAATGAAATAGCAATATTTTTGTAATTTTAACCTTTCAGGAGCAGCATTGCAGCTGACCATGTACCCAATACAATAACCTGAAACAGCATAATAATATAGCCAGGGAGAAGCAAATCTCCAACCCAGCAAAAGTGAAGCCATGACTCAAACCTTGACGTGAATTTTTGTAAGCCAACCTGTGCTGCTTGTTAACAAAAGACAATTCCTAAATCTTTCATCCTCCATGCTAATTCTGCCCAGCAGATTGTATTTGATAGAGAATCAGATCAGTGGAAGTCAATCCAAACTGCTTTTGGCTTGATTTTATATTTTATAGAAATCAACCTGCCCAAAGTGTTATGAAAAAAATGTGGTTCTGTGGCCTCTGATTAAAAAATGTGATGGAGCTGATTATTCACCACTTACACTGCATTTTCAACCATAAGTATTCGTATGGTGCAAACTGTCTGCATAGTGAGAGATGAAGCAACCAGTGTTGGTAGATGTTTGTGTTTTGAGTCCATAATGCACCCTGACAAGGGAGGTCACTGGATGGAGGTAGACAGAAATAAAATTAAAATTGAATAAAAACAACTGAAGCCCTGGGACAAAATTGCAACATTCTATTTTTATTTTTGAGACATCTGGTCTCACTGGGATTTTCTGAATGTCTCTCACCGAAGTTGCATATTAAGTATCTTGAAAGCAAATGATGCAGCACAGAAGGGAGTTGGCTACTCGCTGTGCACTGAGCAGAGATTTTTCATTTCATCCATCATTCACAACGTGCTGCAGTACTTTCAGAACTACTGAACTTATCTTACATAGAGTAGAACAAGACCAAGAGCTCCATTTTCAATGTGTGCTCTACCTCTAAACTGAATGCAATAAGATGGTTTGTAATTGCTGGTTTTAGTAGCATGGTTAATCCTATAGAATATTGTGTGATTGTGCACTCTGCTTTTTAGGATATACAATTATCAGCTTTCAGGAGTCATTAATTGTTTATTTATAAATCATAAGACTGACTTACATCAGGCTCAAGGGGGTTTTTGCATTTTGTTTCTTGTAAATGTAGGTTGTACTCTACCTGTAAGTACATAATTAGAGCTGCACATTAAGAACTACTGTCCAGCTTCTGCATTTCCCACGGTATATCCCTCAGTGCCTATATGAATGGATTTATGGCTTTCCAGGTCATCCCACAACTGACCATCCACACAATAGAGAGCACACTGTATAATCATTTACTCAGAATAGCAGTAAAAAAATGCAGCTGGTCTTGCTGGTTTACTAATAGTTGACCAGCTTTGGGAGCTAGGGATGAATGAGCTGATCTCTCAAGACTCTTCCTGGTTCAGCATCCATTATGTTATGATTTAAGAAGCTGGAGATTTTCAAAAGGTCAAGACTCATGGTAAAATACCAAGATGTTGATGGATTTGGCAGCATACATCATCTTCTCTCTCCCTATTTTCTGTAGACCACTTAATTGCAGTTAATTGAAATTCCATAATCGAATTATTAAAATGGCTTTCATTTGTCAGCTTCTTAAGTACACTTCTGATCTTTGCTGTTAGCATGTATCGGTGTGTGCAGTTGAAGAGATGTTGTCATCTGTAGCATCCAAAATTATAGAATTGTAGAATAGTTAGGACTGGAAGAGACCTTTAAAAGTCACCTAGTCTATTGCCCCTGCAACGAGCAGGGACATCTTCAACTAGATCAGGTCACCCAGAGCCCCATCCGACCTGACATTGAATATTTCCAAGGATGGGGCATCTGGGCAACCTGTGCTGGTGATACCCACTCTCATCATAAAAAATTTCTTCCTTAGATCTAGTCTAAATCTACCCTATTTTAGTTTAAAACCATTACCCCTTGTCCTATTGCAAGAGGCTCTGCTAAAAAGTTTGTTCCCATCTTTCTTATAAAGCCCCTGTAAGTACTGAAAGGCTGACATAAAGTTGCCCTGGAACCTTCTCTTCTCCAGGCTGTACGTTCCCAACTCTCTCAGCCTGTTTTCATAGGAGAGGTGTTCCATCTTCTGAATATCTTTGTGGCCCAGTAGATCCAGTTGAAGCTTTTTCGATTTCCATCCTCGAAATCTCTTAAATGTTTGTGATCCCTAAGGCATAAAAGGAAATTATGAAACATGTAGGTATGTAAGTATGGCTGGAAATTTTTCAACCTTGGAGAAGGTGGAATTGTAGTGTTTTAAGTCATTTTGCGTTTGTCTTTTACTAGTGACTGAGCCAGGCTGAAGAAAGTGGCAAGTATCACTCACAGGGCTTGGCTTTGGGGATTTGGAGTTTGAGCCTAAAAACCTTTCAAATGCTTGGGGTTTCCAGCATTGCAGTTCTAATCCGTCACAGGAAATGGACAAAACAACAGAAGAAAATTGCTGTTCAGTGCCTAAAAGAGAAAGCTGTGCCTATGCACGAGCAAGGTGTACGGCACATGGGGCAAGCTGGGTTCATTGGGTCGGATGTTCCTATTTGTTGTTTGAGCCCAATGAGCACTGTTGAAATTGCTTTCAACTGCACCAAACCAAAGGCCTAAAATGGTTTACCTTTCTATTGCTGTGGTGTTCAGGCTGTGTCTGGCCTGTTTTCAGATCTCCTGCATTACAAAGTTTTTATTTTTGTCGTATTGCAGGAGGTCAGGGGAAGGGCAGATCCTAGGAGCAGAAAAATCTCACTTAAACAAGCTTCTGTTTGTTTCAGTCTTTGAAAAGGTGAGGATTTGCACAGCCCCTTGGCACCCTGGGTGCCTGCTCTGCCCTGACCAAGCACCAGCATCACTGCAGTCATTGTGTGCACAAGGGTCTCCCTTATCTTTTGTAAAGTAGATATCTGAGTTGTTACTGTGAAAAATTAACTGTTTTGTCCTGTGACTTCCAAAGAGTTGTTCTGGGCCATGCTCAGGTAAGTCTGGCAGCCATAACAGGTTCTTAGACCTGAAGCACGTGCACAGTGCCTGGATTGTTTAAATTACTGACAGACAGAACTAACTTTGACTTCTTTGGTGGTTAAGTTTATGAAAGTATCTGCAAATTGAAATTTTTGGGGGAGGAGAACTTTGAGGACTACATTCTTCACATCCTCTTTTTGTCTCTTCTTGCAGAAGAGGAGATTGTGGGGCCTGTCAGCCCGTGTCATAGACTGCCTTCCACCAGTCATGTGAAGTACCTCTAAAAAAAAAGCTTTGTAGCACCTGCAGCTTCTTGCAGGAAATATCCTTTTATGTTTTAGTACCTGACTGGCTCCATGTGTCACATCCACCTGAGTTTCGAAAATCATTATTCCTTGTGGATTTTGTGCTCACCTATGAGGACAGTGTCTGTAGGAACCCAAAGCACGTGCAGCAAGGTTACTTCAAGATTTATTTTATGGCAGCCTCATTTCTCTGCATGCTCTTCCTGTGCCTCGTGAGATTAAAGTCAAACTTAAAAGAACCATTTTCCAAAACAGGAAGCAAACAATGATTTAGCAAGTCCATACCCCATCATTCACCATTCAGACTTGGGAGAATGGCAGCATTATGTCACTGTCCTAACTGTGAATGTTGCCTCTAAATTTGTACGTTCTAAGGATGGAAAGTGAAGCAGCCTTTTTCTGATAAAAGAAAGGCTGGTTGTCTTTGATATCATAGATAAATGCTTTGATAGTTACTTTTAAATTGCTTTATTGCCAGAAATTTTCAATGAAGCCATAAAAGAGGGAAAAAAATGATCAGTTTAATTGCCTCAAGATGGATATGTAATGCATAAATCTCTTGTTTAATGGATCTAGTAATAGACCACCTGTTTCAGTTGGCTTTTCCTGTTCAGAATATGAATGAATGATTCTCTCAGATGATTACAAAGAGAAAACACAATTGCACCATCAAAAACTCAGTGATTTTTCTTTCTACTTTTTTCTTTGAGGTTTGTTCATTCTTGTTCTGTGTATCAGCCAATCTTGATACATTTAAACTTGGGAAAATAAAACCATTTGGTGTGATGTGTAAAGCTTCGTGCATTTTTGTTTTCCAGTTGTGTTTCAAATGAAAATAGAGAGCCATGCACATTTATAAAACTTTTTCAAAAACCCAGAGAGTCAGGCCTGAGTTGCACATGATGTGGTCTCTGTAGATTCTCCCGTCTGGATTCCACCCTCTTGCCCAGTTCTGTGTCTTCTAGTGTTATTATTAATTGTCTCTGGCAGGATTCAGTGCAGCAACATGGTTGTCATGCAACACTGAGGTGGTGTCAGTGATTGCCAGCTCATTTCAATGGTTTCTGCACTACTTCCCTGTGGATCTTGGCTCCACAAAAGAATCCAGTGGTATTTTGTGCTTACTCTGCTAAGAGCAGTTAGATTGTCGGTCTCGGGGGATGCAAAATGGACAGAAAAGAGAGCCCCTAGTCCTTGCTCTTTCAAAATTGTAGTCAACCAAATGGTTAATAGCACTGGGATGCTTTGTTGTACTGAGAAAATATTTTTTTATATCAATTTTGTTGAAAAGTTTCAGCTGTATTGCCTGTGACAAAATTAAGATTAAAAATTGCAGCTTTAAAGGAGCCACATTCAGTGTTGACAAAAGTGGTATGGTAAATCAGTTTGTAGGACATAAAAATTATAGTTAAGAACTGGGAAAAGTTAGAGAACACTTTTGTAAGAACCTCAAAGCCAGTAGTCAAGAAGACTTTGCTCTGATGACATTGAAATGGAGATAGTGTGCAGTGACACAGACACACCAGACATCCAGCATTTCAGTACAGCTAAATCAACCATGTCTGTAAGAGTACAAGCTGTAAAAAGGATGAGGGGGTCTGCTTGGGAAGTGTTTCGGGAGTGCTACTGTGACCAGAAGGACTAATATAATCCCTAGGGAATACACTCATGGAGGGTTGGAGAAATGATATTTCCGCATCTGGCATTTTGATGGGATCCTTGCAGCAGTTTCCAGGTCTGGCTGTTAGTGCCTCAGGGAAGCTGAGCATGTGGAGGGCAACTGGGGAGGCCCACAAGAAAGGCTGAAGAGCTGAGAGGAGTTAAAGAAACTCCACTGTGTTCAACACGGTGCCACACGCCTTAGTCTGTGAATTACATAGAGAGGGAATTGAAATTCCTGGAGAGCTCTTGTATCTGTTACCTGAAGTATATAACAAGAGCTGATTACTGTGTGTTGGTGCTATGAATGTATACCAGACTTACAGCAGAGACTTTTACCAGGGAAGGTAATGAAGCAGTACAGCAGCTCATCAGCCTGTGGCTCTCCATCAGTGTGGATTCTTCAGTCAAGAACTGGGCTTTGCCCGATTCAAGATATGCTGCAGTCTGACCTCCTCCTATGGTTTGTACAATGAAAGAGCTGGAAGTGGGAGATCAGTAGGCCCTTCTGCCCCTGTCCTCTCCAAAAAGCTGGAAGCCCAGTGTTAAGCTCTTACACCTGTACTTATATAAGTGACTTGATTTTCAAAACCTTGTAAAGTCAACAGGATCTGGGCCTTGGTGCATAGCCAGAGAGAAATTTTTGGTCTATAATTGTTAGTTCTATGTGAATGCTCCATTATTTAAAAGTACACACTGTAAAGGATCAGTACATGAGAGAAAATAGCCCAATTCCAGCTAAAATGTCCTATTTCTAATAGCTAGTCAAATCAGAACTTGTTTAGGATGTAGACCCCAGGAGGCCTAAGGATTGTCTTACTCCAGAACAAAACAGGGCTCATATACTATAGGGCTCATACCACAAAATCTCTCCTAGACCTCCAGTTTTGTTTGCTGCAAGCTAACTTTTAATAGCAGAAGATCTGGGAGATAGACCTGCACAGCAAAAGTGTGATTTAATGAATTTTTTAGGTTTTTTTCATAGAACTAGTTATCGCAGTGCACTCCCTGCTATACAGTTATGCTAATGTGAAAGTATCTTATATTTCAAAATACTTTCTTGTTCTTAGTGTGGATTGTCTGTGCTTGTGTGTGAAGATTCTGAAGTAACATATAGTTTTAATCAACCCTTTGGATGATTTGAGTTTACACAAAACAAATATCAGATTATGCTTAGTTTTTATGTGCCGACTCTATTTCTGGTTTTATTTCTCTATAAATAAGGAGCTAAGCTCTAGTTACATATGCCTAAACGCCTGCAAAGAGGGATTTGATTCCAGAAGTTGTTGTTGTAATGCAGTTAGCTCTGATTTTCTGCTAGCAAATTCCATTTTGAATCATTTTAATGTAGGTTAGTAACATAGACTGTGAGAGTTAGCTATTTGTAGTGTTCAGAAGAACCTGCTTTTTTCATCCATTCTCTATTTTATGAAGGAATAAGTCTAAAAACAAAGGGTTTTTTTAAGCTATTCCCAAGGAAATGGAAGTGCATACTCTTGATTCTGCCTCTTACAAGAAAAAAGTAATATATAAATCTTGTGGTTTGCCCAGGAGAACGTAATGCCTTATCTTGTTTAGTAAATCTCAAGTTTGGTCTCTATTACCTGAAAGATGAGTTCATCAATAGCTGTACGGGAATGGACGTGTTCGTTGTACGTGATGGTTTTGCCATCATCTGCAACTTCAGGTGCTGAGATGCCCTGATAAAATGAAACTAGATGCTCATTTATCTGTTCTTTCCTCACTTAGCTGCTTGACTTTTAATTGCTGCATTTTAGGCTGTGGTCTTTTTTAACATACAGTAGTGTTGTAAGTCTTTCATGTGTCTGGAGGCAATGTGCTTTTCCCCTGTTTCTGAGGTAAAGAGCCAGATTTTCAAAGGTGTGGCAAATTGCCAGGGAAATCATTAAATCTGAACTCTGTTATTTTATCCAGGACTGCTAATGACCCAATTTCATTGGTTTCAAGTGAGCTTTGCCTAAAGTGAGTTGCAGCTTTTCCAATCAAACTGTAGCAGAGCCATTGCATTATTTGAACAACTTGTCCTTTTGCCTGCAATGTGCTGTCGTTGGGTATTCAGACAAAAGGGCTAATTCATTATGACCAAGTTGCCTTTATTAAGAATAAATTAGAGCAATTATGCTGTTATGTAAACCCAGAACATCCTACATCCGTTGCTGTATTGGCCATGAATTGTATGATTTAATAGAGTTCTATCAGCCCAAAAAAGGAAGAACCAGTCAGTGACAAGGAATTAAGCTTAATAATTATGTACAATCAAATGTTTAACAGGCTGGAAAGGGATTTCATTTGACTATAACCTGCACCTCCAACCATAAAGGCAATGGCTCCTCAGCCCGATGCTCTTTGGGACCTTCATAGCTGTCATTCAGTTTGCTTCTTTCAGCACCACTCTGTGTTTACCTGGATTAGTTGTCAGCATTTCCATGTGCTACTCAGAGAAGGATTCACATGAAGAATTCATAATGCTAGCGTTAAAACATCTAAATATTTTTAAAAAATCATAATGTTGTTTTAAATGTTGCAAAAATTAAGGAGAATGGGGGATTTGTCCTTTTCCAGGGACTCCAACAAGGGTTCTGCACAGGGGCTCTGGTATCATTTAACTATTCTGGGATGAATGTCCTGTAAAAGGTAGTGAAATGTGAATGATGGTTAGGTTACATCAGCAGGACAGAAAGTGAGAGATACCGAGGAAATACAATAAAAAGTGGGGCAGGGGTTGGAGAGAAGGAAGGAAAAAGCTTCCTGGGGTGAAAAAAGAGAAAAGAAATGGCAAAAAGACAGGAGGAGAGAAACAGAAAGCTACAGAAAGTCATCACCTATCAGTGAGAAGAAAAGCAAAATGAAAAGGTTGTGGTGGAGAAGAAAGTATCTTTTTTAAAAGAAAAAAAAAAAGAAAGAAAAGAAAAAGTGAGAGAATTAAGAAATGGCTCTACCTAGCATCCAGCCCCAGGAGAGCTGTCCTAAAAATGAAGTACATAAATAGGATACGTCACTTCTCCTGGCCGTTTACTCAGATGTATGTTTTATTAAAGTCTGAATGATTTCCTCAAATTCCATTCAAACACTGGCATCTATGCTTGCCACTCCCTGACACCTGGCAGGATTGCTTGGGTACTCGCAGCAGATCCTGACTCTTCTTCTGTTACATGTTTATTGGTAAGTGTGTGTGACTTTCAGTTGATCAGTACTGGGTGTAAGTAAAGGGATGAGTCTATACAGCCACACGTATCCTCAGGAATGCACAGTGCTGTGCCACAGGCAGGGCAGCAAGTTCTTGGATGGTTGGGTCAGGTAACTCTTCCTATGGAGCACAGATTCTCTCTCCACTTCTTCACCCTGAATCATGCAGTATTGTAGTTATTGTTGATTATGGCCTGTGAGGTTGAGCATATGGGCCTAAAAGAGTTCTAAATGATTTTGGTTTCTATTTTATTGTTATCCATCTGATACATACAACCAGGCAGCATAAGGCACTTGATTCTCTTCACCAATCCCTTGTGTACAATATTGAAAGAATTCAAAACAGTGCATATTTTCGCTGTCCTTTAGAGATGAGTTATTGCTGTTTATGCTTCATGCAGAAGCTTGGAAACAGATTTCTGCATATATATGCTATTTTGCTTGCAAGTAAATGTTTAAAGCCACAGTTGTATGACATGTAAATCTAAATTATTCTCCATTTGTTTAAATCTGAGATGAGTTTTTAATTAGCTATCAACAGTAAATCTGAAATGAATGAGGGAGATATTATGAACTTGGCTTTTTAACTATTTCAAAATCATCTCTTGAGAAAAAGTCAAAATTCAGAGAAACGTCATTCTAAGTGCATGTGCCCACAACCCTGAAAACATTTTGTGTAAGAGTTCATGAAGCTCTCTCAGGTGCTCTCCTCACCTGGATTTAAACTGAGGATTCAGTGTTAAGGGTGAAATATTAACCTTGGAGAAGTGAGGGATAAAGCTGGGACTAATGGAATCAACGTTTTACTTCATTGTTTGTGTATCCACAGGAACAACTGAGCAACAGAGTTCTGGTTTTGGACAGAGACTAGGTCAGCATACACAGCCTGATCACTGTCTCATGTGCATATATTCATATATATATATATATATATATGCTGTGCCCCTGGAAGAGTTCTGCATTCATATGCTGGATTTCCACAATGAGGTTAACAACTGTCTTTTTTTTTTTCCCCTTCGCTTAAGTGCAGATAGTGGTTAAGGAAACTGTATGGATAAATCACAAAAATATTTTCTGTCCCTCTGCCTTGATAGGGAAAGTCACTGCAAAGCCTTTTTTTCTTATGTACAGTATTGTGTTATCTGCGTCTTTTCCTCACTGTAATCTCTTTTTCTGTGTCACTTATTAAAAATTCTGACTTTCAAACAGCTACATAAATTTCTTTAAACATCTCCTGACTCAATAAAAAAGGGAGGAAGGGATTAAATTGAACGCTCAAGCTTCATTCCATCGTCTCACAAAAGTGTTCAGATAAACTATGAAATAAATCTTTCTTCCTGTCAGGTCATTTCAATAGCTCTGATATTATTTATGGTCTCATCTGTATAATCCTCACTCAGAAGTAATCGCAAAGTTCCCCTCAGTCAGCTCTCATGATCTTTAGAAGTGGAAAGTGCAAATGCTTTTGCTTAACTTCAGCTCAGATAAGGGACAGGGATCAAGCAGCAGGAGTGTGTGGTTATTCTGAAATGGTAATAATGTTCAATGAAATGAAAAATTCTGGCGATGATTCACCCCATTTCAGTTCTGTAGTAACAAAGCTGTAAGTGGGGCTGCTGCTGCACGAGCTTTGCTGGTAAAGGATTCTACGAGTTACGTTGTAATTGTGATGCTGTGAGGAAAGAGGCCCATTGGGGATGTCTGGTTCACATTCTGCTTTGAGCTGCAAGACTCCAAGTAGTTTGGGGAAGGGGGTATGGATTTGGCTGTTTTTTGCTGTATGGGCAAGTTTTTTTGAGGGAGAGATATAATTCTGGAGAAGCTCAGAGTCCAATGGAGAGCATAAGGGAAAGGAGAAGGACAGCTTCCAAAACCTGGTCTGTTCATTTTTGACCTTCAGCGTTGGTGACTCCTAGTCCAAACTTGGGTTTAACCAGAGGCCATTGTTTGATTTCAAACCAAAGGGTGTAGTCCATCCATGCTCCCCGGGGGAAGTTTGTGCCAAAATCTGCTCATACAGCCTGCTGCCCTTCCCCTGCAGGCTTCATGTCAGAGGCAGCGTTGGGCAGATGCTCAACTCTCAGCTGCAAAGGTGGGGGTTTTAAAAGTAAATGTCTAACTATAAAGGAACTTTTGGAGAACTACTGGCATATGATCTGTGCCACAGCACATCAATATACCAAAGAAAGTAGAGGAGTTTGCAAACATCATTGCACACTGCTCTACTCTCACTCTCCCTTTGAGTAGGCTTTGAACAGCTCCTGGTGGAAGAAAGTTATATTGGCTTTATTTTCTTGAAAGTCTTTAATGGCTTGAGAAACATGGTTTAGAGAATTGGACTATTACTCCTTAAATTGTGTGTACTAAGATTATCTGAATTTCTAAATACAGACTTCAGGTTTTTTCAATCCCCCATTACATAACTCAGCATCACTGAGTTCAATGCTATAGCAGCATAAGAAGAAGCACTGTCTTTTAAAATAAGGCTTTGCTACAAGTAATGGTTGGAAAATAGATATGTTCTTCTTCTGGACTAGTGAATACTCGTACTTACAGCACATATTCTTCTCCATGCCTAAGAGAATTATTATAGGCTGCTGCGTGAAAGACTTTCCTTGTTTTTAAATGTAGAAGTCTTTCCTACAAATACTTCAAAAATCCAATCTCATCACATCTGTTTCATTCATTTAGGACACTGCTAGGCAGCTTTTCTGCAGGTGTTTGCTGATTTTTTGCTTTTGTTTCAGTTGTCCCAGTTTGGTTCTATCTGAAAATCTTTCAGTTTGATGTCATCCCATACATTGTGTTGCTGTCACGGTTCTGACTGGCTGAGATGCCACGGTGCCTAACCCTGTTATGCTCCATAAAGGCAGAAGTTAGAATCCCTCAGCATAATCTTAGCCACTAACTCTTTTCTAAGCCCTTTACAAACAGACACAGTATCATTTGTCATGTATATTACACTCTGACAGATCATGAAAGAGAGATATCTCTTGTACTGTCATAATTTAAACTGCAGTTTTATTTTCCTAGACAGTAATAGGAAGGTGTTGTGGAACACATGGAGTGCCTTTATGCTTCTGTTTAGTGGGTTTGGTAACACACAGATTTATTAGGGCAGATCTTGGGTGTTAGTTACTTGGTGATACCCTAGTTTGCATCATTCTGTTTTAACAGTGCAGTTCCCTACTTTGCCATGGAGTAAGTCAGATCCTACCACTGTTACTCTGGCAGAGTCCCACAGTATTTTGCTTACATGCCAAAAAACGCAGATAGGTTGGGGGATGGATGGATGCAGCTCTCTGTAGGAGCCTGCCAGCTGTTAGTGATTTTGAGGTCATGCTGGTGCCCAGCCTGCTCAGGCATGACCTGTTTCTCACTGAGCACCTCTCTACTTTTGCAATTCATGCCCCTTGCTGAAGAAAAGACAGTCCTTTTGACAACAGTGGGGCTCAGGTCAACCATTGGGTTATGACAACATGAGTCAGAATTTTGTCCTATAAATAAAAAACTCATCCTTTATTTCAAAATTAAGAGGAAACTTTAAGTATGCCCAGCTGCCACCCTTCATTTAACTTCTTCTCCCATTTTCTTCACAGTGACTGTTAATTACATAGTTCCTGTTCTCTTCTCTGGCATCTATTTTCCAGTGTTTTGCATGAAAGTGGTAGATAATACGGTATGTGTGTCTCCGTGGAGATTTGGCACTTCAGAGAGCAGAGTTCCAAAGGGATTTGGTGATAATCCATATTGTTTTGAATAGTTTATGACATTGGTAAAAATAGATATTATGCTTTCATGGAAAATTGCTGCAGGTTTCAAGCAAGTGTTGAATTTCTAATAGTCCTTTGCAAACTCTAAGGAGTTGTCTTGGGGGTGGGAACAATTACTTCATGGCACTGATTTATTTTTTTTTATGTTACGTACATTTTAAGATCACAGAGTAGCATTGATGGTGTCAGTGTTGGTGAGATGAAGAAAGGAGCCCCAGTTCAGTCAGTTAAGAAACATCTGCAGCTCAGCAGTCACTCCAGGTTGTAAAAATCACATCCCAATGCGGTGGTTTCACTTGGGCACAGTTTTGGTGCCCATAAGAAGATGAGGAAATCTTTGGACCCAAATTCAAAGCATTTCATTGGAACGAGGACATAATTGCTGCACTGCTGTTGCTACGCCCTTGCTGCCAAGGGTGGTGTGGTAAAGCTGAGAGTCCTGCTAAGGACCTGGCCCAGATCTCTGACTTGGTACAGCTGGATCCACAGACGATGAATTTCCTTGGAGAAGGCGACGATAGCTTTCTCAAACTGTCTTTGAATCATCTGCAATGTCTGACAATGGCTTCTTGGAAAAGGCACAAAAAGACCATGTGAATTTAGAAGTGCAGCCAATTCACAGGATAATTGTGCCTGTGCCTTGGCTGCTGTATTTTATTAGCCTGAAGGATCAAAGGAGACTGAATGCTAACTGACTTTCAAGGAATCAACTATATCAATCACTAGCTACTGATGACATTGATGTTCCAGCAAGCTGATGTGACAAGTAGCTAAGTTTTGGCTATAATGAGAAAAGACAAAGGCAAACTACTAATGTGTCACTTTGATCTCATTTTAACAAGGTGCAAAATGCTTGCAGATCAGACACACCATAGTGCCTTTAAGTATTTATCTTAATCTGAAATCTATGGAAGTCATCAGTACCATTAGTTGAGAAAGCTAGAGATGTCTGTTTGACTTAACTCAAAAGGAGATTTTGATGTCTTAGGTATTTGAGAACTATATTCAAATTGATAAAGCCTAAGTCTAGACCTTCTTTGTAATGAGGGGCTGAGAGAAAGACAGTCTTTTCCTATGCACTCTTGCCATGCCATCACCCTGTGCGAAGGCTACAGGTTAAAGTAGCACCCTGCACCCAACAAATAAAGTCTGGGGGGAGACAGACAGACAGACAGTTCTTATAAAAAATCTCTGCCTTCTCCATACAAGGGACTCCTGTGCTTCTCATGGCTGTGTGGGGTGGGCAAGTCTTGACTTTGGTTTTCCAGTAATGGTTATAGCTAGAACACCAAAGATCTAGCCTGCAACATCCCAACTTATGAACATGTGAAAATTTATAGAGGGATTGGATCTGTGGCAGATTGTGAGAAAAAACAACCTGTTTAGGTTTAGAGACTGCCTTAGCCACAGCAGATACTTGAATAAGTATATTGCAACCTGGGGAGATATTACTGGTTTTCTGTTTTTTTTTTAAATCCTAGCCATACCCACTGCATTAAAATATGTGTTAAAGATAATTAGAAATATTAATACACTACAGAAAACTGGCATCATATTTCGCTGTATTCCCTGTACCAGAATAGATTCCCTTCAACATTAAAGTGGTAATCTCAGAGGTATTTGTTATTTCCAAAGAATTAATGATCATTTAGTCAGCTAACAGCCCAAGGCAAAGCAGAAGGGTTTAACATTGTGCCAAGTGGTAGCTTCTTGTAGGAATGACTGCTTTCAAAGAATTAGCGTTATGCAAAATGCTTTCAGGATGTGCCAGTCAACTCTGTGGTTTATGGCTCTAATAGTCTGCTTGTTTTTCAAATCATTTACCCTGGTGATTTAGATGCTGCAAGTTACATTTACAAATCTAATCGCTGCTTATAAATGAACCAGTAATTATCCAACCAGTAAGTATATGAGCTTACTCTCAGTTTAAAAAAAAAGACAACAAACCAACAACAACAACAACAAAAAAAAAAAAACCAAACAAAAAACCCAGAGGTATGTGTGGTTGATGTTGGAAAGCATGCCTGAGGACTGAGTCCTGGAGATAAATTGAGCCTCTTGGGTAGATTTTTTGGAAAGCTGATGTAACTTAGAGTCCACTGCTTTCACTGAGAGCAGCAGAAGTTACTTGTGTGCATTTTTGTGGGTAGTGCCAGGACATGTTGATGTTCTTTATTCAGACAGAACTTTTAAAGCTTAAAAGCGTTTAAGCATTTTGTAATCCCATTTTGAAACACCTCCAGGCCACATAGATGCATTATTTCAATGTATTGCAACATCATTGGAAACACTATATCTGGAGAATACGTTCAGACCTTGAAAGTTTAAGACAGGCACTGTTCAGAAGTACTGAGACTGCCTGATCTGGCTGATCTAGAGCTCTGTTTTTACTTGTAGAACACCAGCTTGGTTCACATGAATACAGTGTTATATCATTTATTATCTACCTTTATCTGAAGACTGCAAATGGAATATTGCTTGTGCTGTCAGGTAACAGTTCAAAACATGACTTACCCACTTCAGAACTATTTATTTTTGTCTGCTAAAGCCCAGTTCTGTGTGACTCCTGTGGTCCAGATTTACATTTTGTTAATGGAAATGACAATCACTTCATAATTTCCCCCCGTGTTCTGAGGTTTGGGTTTGTGTGTTTTTTCTGGTCTCCACAAATGTGGTATGGACAGTTGGTGTAAAATCTATGCCATCAACACATTTTCACTGATAGCAAAGAAAACATATCATACATTCATAGCTGTCTGAGTTGAAGTCCACATTTGGCATTTGCAAACCAGGACAAATTCATTACTTTAAATTTGTTAAACTTGTTTACGATCTGTGAGGGCAGCAGAACCAGTTTTATGGAACATGGCTCATTTCCTCAGCCCTCGGCCTTGGGAACAAGAGTGTATCCTGGCTCATTTGACAGGACAAGGACTGTCCAGCATGACCTGACAGTGATAAATATCCTCCCATCCCCCCACTACGGAGCTGGAATGACTCCTGGACTGTTTTCTTCCATATGTGCCTGAACAACATCAAATCTTATATTTTTGTTACTGGACCTGTCCAACTCTAGCATATTTAGCATGTGCTTTGTGGGTCTTCATTTCACTAAATGGTGCTAAAAAGTGGTAGTAGACTTTCTGCTTTATAAGCAGAACTCACACTGTTTTCTTATTAAGGTTTTTGGACACTCTCCACTATAAACACTGTTTTTATTTGTCTTCGTTTAATTTGGGTAAAATATAACCTTTGAACTTAAATTATCCTTTCTGTGGGAGTGTGCCTTGGACAAACAATTAATTTAAATCCAAGCAACTCAGATGAATCTGGGAACAAAGCAAAATCAAATATTCTTTTTAACTAGGGCTTTCTAAAGAAAAACTTACTAGTTTGGAGAGGAAAGTTAACACAGATTTCAGGAATATATTATTTGGCATTGCCTAGAAAATCTGTTCAATTTGACCAAAACCTTCACAGTTCAGATGAACATCCAGCCTCTCACAGGTGCTGTGTGTGTTGTCATTATTTGGGGCTTTCCTATATGGACACAGAGTTGGATCCAGCTGGCTGGGCAGAGACCAGCTGTGCTCTGGGGCACAGACAGCTCTGTTTGTCCAGCTCCCACATCACCTGGAGGACAAAATAGGTTTTTAAACATTTGCTTTCACTCTGTCTATAGAAAAGTACTTCATCCTGTCATCTGACCTTTGGAGAGGATAGAAAACAGCCTGTGTGAGGTGACATTTGTCTCACCAGGGGGCCTGTTGTCTGGAGCCAAATCAAGATCTCACTTATAGATTAGGGAAAATGGGGATGTTCCTTCTTTGCTGTTGTGAATTTGCTGAATCCCACTAGTCTCTGGGTTGTTTCTGTAGTGCTAAGAAAGTATGTGGAGGGTTCCCACTGGCCACGTAAATAGAATTTTTGTGATGAGGAAATGTGCTTGTCTTCATTAAGGGGGAGATAAATCAGCTTAAATATAGCCTTGAAGTGGAAAAGGGCCAAAAGCCAAAAAATGTTTAAAAGCTGGATTGAGGGCAGACAGTCTTGTATTTGTTTAGTTGAACAAATTCCACAGCTACACAGTAGTTGTTAATCCTGAGCTGGATTATCTGTTTTTCCAAAAGCACTCCTTTTGTGGCTGCTGCTCACAGCTGCATCCTGACCCTGGCTCTGCTCCACCGTGGGTATCGCAGCACCACAGCCTCGCCTGGTTCAGAAACACCTCCCAGGCAGGAAGGAGACTGTCCAGCAGTGCAGGCCAGAGTGGTCCAAATGCTGATCGTTATCCTGGGTGAGAGTTGTCTGTAAACTTCAGGATGGTATTTGCTATGCAGTTCTTCTTCCTCCAGCTTTTTAAACTGAAATAGGTTTCACAACAGTTAAATATCAATTCAGTGGTTTGTATTTGAAACTTTCTTATTGCTGTGGCAAGAGCTGATGTCTTCACTGTATTATTAATCTTAGCTATTTCCTGCGTGCGTTTAATTTAAATGTCTAAGACTTTCATTTAGAAGCAGTAAAATTTTATATGGCATCAGTCTTTCCTGCATTTTTACCTTTTAAATATTAGTTGAATCCCACGTGAGCAATTTTTTTTTTCATCTTTTTTATGATTTGAAGGCAGGTAATAATCACCGTTGGGTTTTGTCTTTAGAAAGTGGATACTTTTCATTTGAATGAACATGGGGCGTCTGGAAAAGACTGTTTATTAACACTCCAAAACTGTTGTGCATTAATACAGAGAGTCCTGCCTCTGTCATTGAAGGGAATAACAATAGCAGCGTGAAGCAGCTCAGCAAAAAGAGAAATAGCTGTAGATATCCAGGAGCTGATTCAGCTCATGTATCAGAATTCAGTGCTAGTACACCCCTTGGGTAGGAATTGGTTTTAACTAATGATAGTAAAAGGAAAGACAGGACTTGTGGAGTGGGGAAAAAAAATTACAGACTGTTATCGGAGAAACTCACAGGCTGAAAGGGATGGGATTTTCAATGCAAATCCAATTGCTGTATAAGTATGAATATCCCTGATTTTTCACTGGGAACCAAAGAGTCTTCAGATTGCATAGGTGCTTTTTGAAAATCCTCTTATAAGATGCTTACATGGAATTCAATAGCATCTTCTCTGCAAACTGTATTTTTTATGTATTGCAATTTAATACAGTAAGAAAATGTCTTAAAGCAGAGCCACTCAACAGTGCAGGGGTCGGGTCCCGCATCTCCCCTGCCCAGCCAAAAAAGGGGCTCTGGGGCTGCGGTGCCCCAAAGCAGTCCCTGATGTACCATGCAGAAGTGAGCCTAAAACTGTGGCAAACGAGCAGAGCTACCTCAGCTCT
Organism: Neopelma chrysocephalum; assembly: GCF_003984885.1. NCBI lineage: Eukaryota > Metazoa > Chordata > Aves > Passeriformes > Pipridae > Neopelma > Neopelma chrysocephalum. The sequence continues at coordinate 2,145,447 of NW_020897734.1, forward strand.
GTGATAGCACTGAGCAGTCTGGCAGAGTCACTGAATTTAGGGAGGAACATTAGCTGAGGTATCGATGCACGTGGTGACAGCTGTGCTGCCTTCAGTGCTGCTCTGTGTGCTGCTTCACACATCTCTGTGTGCTACTGAGCACAACCTGCCCCCTCTGAACCCAAAATGTGTGCAAGTCAAGGCCTTTTTGCATGTTTTTGCTATAGATGATCCCTGCAGTGGAGAGCTACAGCTTCATTCTGGTAGTAAGTTGATTTGGTTTGCGTTTAAATGTTGAAAAATATTTGGAGCAAATCTTCTATTTTGCTCCTTAATAGGTAACTTGTAGTGAGACTTTAAAAATCTCCTAATTATGATGTTTGTGTATATGCATCTAGATTTGTACCGTGGTGACATCTGCTATTGCCTAATCAGCTTCTAAAAAATAATAGCAATAATCACAGAAAGTGGATTTAGGAAATCTGTAATTAAATCTGCCAAGTGTCAAGTTTTGTTATAGAACTTTCACTCTCTGGCTGTAGGCTTTGTCTTGTTCTTACAACAAAATTAATCATCACCTGGGGCAGAATTATACATTACATTTGCTTTACTCTGCTCAGACCTATTGACTGAGGAAGTACTTCCATTCTGCTCAAAGTCAAACTTAATTTTTACTGAGATTCATAAGCCTTCCCTTTAGAGTCTGCGTGCTGCTGTTCACCCACAGTCTCAGCCACATTGTAAAACTCGAGGGGAAACCTAGTGTAAAGCTGTTGAATATTATACATTTTCCTTCTGGAGGAAGAATTGTGTTGCTCGTTTTTTTTAAAGAGGACATTTCTGTGTTAAAGCCTTATTTGTAGTATTTAACAGTTTTACAGTGACTTTGGATCTGTAAGCACTGCCAGGGTGCAATTGATTATTTCAGGGCTAGCAGTGTCCTGAAAGCCTCACAAAGGACTGGGATATCAGCAGGGTATGGCACACACAGAGGCAAGAATCTGCTGCCCTCTCCATTTTCTAAGAAAGGCATAGAATTTTTGGATATAAGGCATTACTAGGCTTTACATCTGTTCTTCCCAAGCTCCTATGCTTTTTGGAACAAGGGCTCCCCAGTTCTTGGTGTTAGTGTGTGATGCTGCCTTTTTTATACAGGAGGAAGTTGGGTTTAAAAGCCTTGGTTTTAAAAATAGTTTCTAGGCAGGCCTGACACTGGTGTCACCTAGCTCGTTTGTCCCCGGGCGTTAAATCTGTGCAGAGGGCAAAAATAAATAAATAATCAGAGTCTTTCTGAACTATAAATGTAACCAGCAAATAGATAAGAGTTCAGTGTCCTATAATAGGATGTCTTTTCGCTGACTAGCAGAAAGGGAGTGACTCAGCCTGACTGTGTACACACACTGAAATAGACTTTTTCAAGTTTGGAGACAAAGGCCTTTACATGCATTTATAAAATTGCCTTTAAAATGCTTGTGAATGAGTTAATCACACAGCCATCTGATTAGACATGAACAGCCTCCCTATTTTTTATGAGATTAGCTCATCCCAAGAGAATCATAAAACAAAAGAGATGCAGATGTGTCATCCAAGGGTGACTAATAAAATGTAGTTGAAAACAGTGCAATTAGGAAAATAGTTCAAGTAGGAAATTTTCAAGCCAATTTCTCAACTCTGTGTCCTTCATCTGCCCCACCAGAGCCTGCTCTTCAGGAAGTTGATAGAAAAAGTTCCCCTTGGCTTGCACAGGTTCAGGCAGGTCTCTGCTTTCTCCTTGCTCCTCTTCATTCCTTCCTTAGGGCTGTCTCCAGCTCTGCAGTGGCATTTTGAGCATCTGAGCCTCACAGAGTCTCTCCACTTTCACATGAAGATTGTACTTTCCCATGAACTCACTGAAGTGGGAACTGCTGCAGTGGAGATTTGGGAGAGATTGAATGCCACTCAAAATCTTGAAAACTACAGAAATGGCACAACTGGCACTGCTATAAATGTGTGTCTCAGTAGCATGAGCAAGCACAGACCCATAACCTTGCAGTTCTCCAGAGTGATTTTGTGCCCACTGTTTGACAATGACTCCAGTCCTGACTTGAACTTTGTTCCACACAGCTCAGCCTTCCCAAAGTTCAGTAGAATCATAGAATATCCTGAGTTGGAAGGGACCCACAAGGATTGTCAAAGTCCAGCTCCCGGCCCTGCACAGGACAGCCCTGAGAATCACACCATTCTCCTGTCACTCTCCTGCCCAATCTCCATTCCCCATTCTCCTGCCACACTCTCCTTCCCCAACTTGACTGCAGACTCCCAGCTCCCTCCTCTCTTGAAGCTTCAGAGTGAAGTGAAAGGCAACCAGTGGTCACCTTGCTGGGAGGAGCTTCATCAGACCCTCTCAGGCTTTACCCCATTGTCTATTTAGCATATTTCACTGTTTAAAAGACAAGGAGAACATACAACAAACAGGCCAGGTGGGCTCTCAGAGTCAAGAGGTATGTGTACATAGAGGGCACTGAAGCATTTTTTAAAGTAGTAGTGGAGGATCTGAACCTGCTTACTTTCAGGCTTTCATCTTATGCTAAACTCCAGTGATGTGAAGTTTTTGATAAGCTGACATCATTGTCTAGATATTTGTAACTTACTAAATAGGCTTTCGATTACAAGCTCAGAGAGCGAGAGAGAGAGATGTCAAAAGAAACTTGATCTTTATAGTTTTCCTGAAGCTTTAATTGTGAATGGCACCTAATCTCCAGCAGTCATCTGTCAGATGCAATGCTGGGAAAGGAAAAAGCCCCTAGACAGCTGAGAATTAAAAAGAAACACGCAACTCACTTGATTGCTGGTGTAATCTTTGAGGTGTCTTTGCAGCCCTAAGAACCTTGTTTTACAGCTGTCAGCTTTAAAGAATGAATGTCATCTTTCCCAAGCCTCTTTTGCTAGTGGTGGCAGTTGTCTGGGGAGATAAAAACTACACAGACTGACACAGTTGCTGATATGAAGGGGCTTTCGATGGCTCTCTCACCACTGCTGTAATAAAATGAAGAAGTACCGAGTCCAAGATATCTTGTAGCAGATTTCTAGGGTGTAAAAAAGCTGCCCAAAGTAAGTCAGGCATGTGCTAAAATTTTTTACAGTTTGAAAGATGATGGTGGAGGAAGAGGTGAAGAGGTGATTAGGTCTGATTATTCTGAAAATGTTATGAATACTGTTTTGGGGCAGCTTACCAGTTCTGGGTGGTTCTAATGTGGAAATACTGGGTACTTGTACTGCTGAGCACTTTTATGCGTTCATTCTAACATATCCAGAGGGACTCCCTGACAGGGAAAGTACTTCCCTGCTCAGCAGAGGTTGTTAGTACGTGTTTAACTTCTCTCCTCAAACTGATTTAAAATTGGGTGCGCTCAGTTACTTTAATTAGAAGGACTAACTGGGTGCCTGGTGTTTTACTCAGTGTTGGGATGTGTCAGCCACACGGTGTTTGGCAATATACCTTAGTGATTTAGACATCTGTAGGAAAAATCAATGGAACACCAAGTATTAATTCACTCAGGTGCTTTAACAAATGTACCCTGGAGTTGTTCAATATGCTCTGTTTTGCTATGATGAATCTTAGAATTAGGCTGACCCAAACCTTAAAAGTGTTAATAGCAGTGCATGAATATTGTGTGCATAATCGGGGGTTCCTTAATTTAAATTTATGTTAATGTACATGAATTCTTACCATGCTGGCTGATGGCACTCCATAATTCTGGTTTGTCCATGTAGTGTGTCACTGTTTTGCAAATTAGAGATTCTGGCATATTGAGTTTTGATGCTGCCAAAATTTATCTCAAAAGCATTGAGATGTGCTGTATGTAATTAAATGAATAAGGAGAGGAGCATCCTTCCTGGCTTTTTCTTCTTTTCTAACATCTTTTCTACTTTTTGGAAGTTGGATTTAAGTTCTTATTTTTCAAAAGGTGACTATGAATTCTTATTCTTGCCAGGAATGTAAAAGTGATGGGTTCAGGTCTTAAACATTTGTTCTCCTGTCAAGAACAGCTCCTCTAAAATCATTCCCCCTAGAGAAAAATATGAACAATCTTAAAGAAGAAATCTGTAGGCGGAAGAGAGCTGCTAAATAAGTAGTCCTAAGAAAGAGAAACGGTGAGCTGCAGCCTTCAACAGCTAGAAAAAATATATCTTATATAGACACTAACTGTGGTTTGCTATTCAAAGAGCTGGAGGGAGAAGGGAGCTAAGGCTATAGAAAAATTATTTCCTCAGAGATAGAGTCTGTAGGATATAGACTGTTGCCAGAGTTTAAGGGAAAACTGAAAAAATCTCACATTTGATTCAGAAGCTGCTGAAAAGAAAAAAAAGATAGCTTAGGATGTAGGGTCTTTTCAAGAACTCATTTGTTAACATCCCACTATTCTTGGGAATCAGGCACCGACCCCTTCCTGGCAGACTATGGTGAGCTTAATCTGATCCTAAGGGCATTTAAAATAAACCCTTTTGCTGGTTTTACCTGATGCAGGACCACATCATGGAGGCAGCGCAGTCAGTCATTCTACATTTGCTTCCCTTGGCTGGAGAGGAACTCAAATCCAATTATTCTGTTGGACCAGGTTACACTTTCCTGATGCCTCCACGTGTGCTCCAGAGCAGAGCAGGTTGGAGAGTCGTGTGCTGTGCTTACACAAACAGGGCTGAGGAGGTAAAATCAGAGGCTGGACATCAGTAACATCAGTAGTGCTTCTGCAGCAACAGGAATTCAGGTGCTGTTTGTGATCTTCTGCATGAATGTGGTGCCTTAGCAGAGCCCTGGTGACACTGCGATGTAATTAGAGAGGTGGCTCAAAAGTGCCTCAGTGCACTAATGACAAATCCTGTAATTGCTGAATTCATCTTCCCGGGTGACCAGTAAGGCAGTGTCAGATGGCACATTATAAATTACCCCCCGAAAAAACAGGCTGTAAGTAAGAGAAAAACAACTTGCAAAATGCCACAGACAATAAACCCCTTATTTCAGAAGCAAAAAGAGGTTGGGAGTTGATGTGTTCACTTGGAAACTAAGCCAGTGAGGATTTCCATTTTCAAATAAAAATAAATAAAAAATAGCAGAACATTTAAAAGAAGCTTATTTCTGTAATAATGTAAAATGTTAAGCACAGATTTAAAAGCATAAATAAGAACTCAAGTCACAAAATGGGTAGAGACATTATACCAGCAACATTAAATAGATGGAATAGGAGTAGTCAATCTAATAAATAGTTTTCCTTTGCTACCTCTGAAGCCAAAGAAATTGTACTGCTTTAGGGACATGTTTGAAAAGAGTTCAGAGAAATATCTGTTCTGCCTTTCTGCCACTGCCAAAAGGCACCATCTGAGGTTACAGCACCAAACTACTTTTCACTGTTGCCCTGGCCATTGCACACACAGCAAAATTCAACTTTTAAAGGGCAGCAAAAATGATGAGGAAAACATGATGGCAGCAGCCGGGGAATTCATCCTGCTGAAATCAATGGCTGTTTGAATTATAGGTGTTAAATTAATCTGCCTACTCCAGGAATTTCTGAAACTTACTTTCCTTAGTCCAATTCCTTTTTTAACCATCTGGGTGCTGGTTTGCCACTCGAATTCCTCCAGAGGAAAAATAACATCCCATCATTGCTCGGGGGTGGTGGAAGCACCGATCATTTTGTAGCTCTGCGGGGACATCTGTTGTATCAGCTCAGTCTGTGAGTTAGTGCCAGCAAAAAAGCTCAGGTCAAATCCTCTTGTTCTGTTCTGGTAAAACCAGCTTGGAATGCTAGTTCTGATTATCACCTGTTTTCAAACCAAATGTTTTATTTTTCTTTTCACCCTCAACTACTGGACACTGGCAATTTCCAGTTACCTGGAAATCAAATCATTGTGTGGGTTTACAGGGAGAGCAATACAACAGCTAAGGAGGGACTGGGAGCAGAGTGCTGGTGGTGTTTATGATGCATTGGGCAATCTGTGAGTGCTTTGCTGCAATGAGAGTCAGTAAAACTTAAAATTTTAAGGCTCAGTTCGGCAAAGGTTGTGCTGAAGTCTGTTGCTGAATACTTGAGCATATGCTTATGTCCCCTGGTAAGCAGCAAATCTGAGTCTTCTTTCTGTTGCTTCCTGTGCTTTTGTGCTTTGCCAAATAGAGCTGGGGAGCTATTTGAGGCCTTGAAAACAAAACACCTTCCCCTCCAGCCAGGGCTTTGAGACATCATTAAGGATTTCACCTACTGCTACTTCAGTGGGCTGTTTTGCTGAGGTCCTGGTGGGTGCCGAGACATGTGTACACCCAGGGACATCTTGCAGAAGAGTCTGGCCTTGCCATCCCGTGTTAACTTCATGGAAATAGAAGCTCTGTTTGACACCATCAGCCAAACAAACCCACAGCTTTTCAGAGCTGTGACCTTCCCCTGACACAAGAAGAGTTTCCACTGCTTATGGTTAAGCCTTAACAAGGGGAGTAACTCCTTTATTGTTGCAGTTTCCTTAATGGTTATGTGTTTTCCATTTCTGAATCCTCCCATTACATTGGAGGCCGGACTGGATGATATTTGTGATGACTCGTTTCAGCACTTATAAATCTATTAATTCATTTAATGAAGCTGCAGGCAAACCTCATTTGGAAACCCATTTGTATGAAAATAAACAAACTTGGCTTTTTTTTTTTTTTTTGAGTTTCACTGGAAACCTGTATTTTTAAATAAATACCATCCTGCTTTTCAAAAACTCATATGCTAAGGTTTGCTTTAACAGAGAGAATCTGCAGGTGCCTGCAGTACCTTGTATTGAAGGAGTACCTCTCCATTTAGAGGGCTATGTCATGTTTGATGTAGAGTGCTTTTCATTTTACTTAAATAAACTATAGCTTTGGCTTCTGTAACAAGAGGCTAATTCTGCTCTGCTTGAGGGAGAGAGGAAGACAATAAGTTAGTACAGAGCACCATCAGCCTCATTCTTGTCATCTGATTCAGTTGTCCCCATAGTAAGTGAGGACCAAGACCACAGGAGTTTATGATTCAGGAGCTGTGTGGAGTAGAGTCACTCTCAGGTGCTAAAATGACAAGTGTGCTGTGAGAGACCAAACCCTGTCAGGTCCTGTGGTGGTGTCCTCAGTGACACCCTTCCTGTGCACATAAGGTGTGAGGGATTTCCATCTGGCACATGCTGTTGTCCTGCCAGAGCTCCTGCATCACTGAAATGTGGTTTGGGGAGCTGGCATGGGACTTGTCAAGCTCGTTCAGGCACTTCATCCAGGGGAATGTAAGCACTCCTAGGGGATTTCATGGCAGAATACATGCTGCAGTAGTCCTGGGGTGGGGAAGCAATGCCATACTGCTGCTACTGCAGGGACTCTGCTTGCCAGCAGCTGGCATGGGCAGAGAAAGGTCTAAGGCATTTTTGAGCAGCTCCCCTCTTCAGCTTTTTTATATGATAATAAGGTAAAATGAGTAAGCAAAATCTCAGCTTATTTTACAGATAACATTAGAACATGGGTTTTGTTGCAGAGACAATGCTGTTTTTATTTAATTTCTTTTCTGCTTTTGCAGTGCCTCATTTAAAACGAGGGAATGTTTTCTATTTCAAAACCTGTTCCAAGATCTGCCTGTTTTTCTCTCATGTAAAATCACCTCTAAGCGTTTCATTGGAAAAACTAAAATTGTTCAAGAAAGGTAATTTAGGGACATCCCTAATCATTTACAAAAGCAACATGGGTACGAGTTTAAAGTGTTCCCAACACAGTAAAGTGCTACATAATATGTATACAGACACAAGTCTTTGGGTTTGGATCTTTATTGTGTTTGCCACAGCCAGGCTACCCAGGTATCCTGAAGTGCTGAAGCAGGTTTTCCCCTTATAAATTGTTGAGCTTTTAGGCTTGGGATTTCCCTCTTTTCTGCAGTGGCATACTGTGGATTTTGTCCATGCTTGGCAATATCGTGTCTGTTGCTGACTGACAATGGAGCCAATCTAGAGTAGTATTGCAAGTCATCTGGCATGCTAAAAGTGAACTGAGCAGCTTTGGGAAGGCCCTAAAGGGCTCCTAAGCAAATCTAAATCCACTCCAGAGAAGAGTGTGAAATTGCCAATGAGAAATTGTGGGAAATATCACCAGGGAGGAACTAATAATACTAAATGAGCTGTACTTCACAAAGTTTACTAGTATAACCTGTCCTTTCAGTAGCAGTGATGGTAGACCATTTTCATGCCTGGGCATTTTGAATGGTGCCACTACCTGTTAGTAACATATTTGTCAGTAGTGTTAATGGGTCCCCATTGCTGCACTGCAGTGTTTGATGATTAAAGGGAACTATTACATCTGTTTGACACTTGCAAAACATCCACGTACATGGATAAATTTATTTGCTTCAAGGTAAGAAAAAAAGGGAATACTGTATTTTGATCCTCTATATTAGAGCTTATCCTGGTGCTCTCAGTCTGAGCCCGAGATCTTGTGCCTGTGCAGCACTTATTCTCCGAAGGCATCCTCCAGCTGAAAAGTAAAGAAATAGAGAACTCAATATATTGCTTGGCTCAGCGTTCAAAAGCAATGCCTTGTTTCCCAAATGAATTTGTCTGGCTTCAGTTCCCAGCCATCAGTTCTTCTAGTGTAATTTCCCTGCTGGACAAGAGAGACTCTAAGTACCCAGTGTTTGTTTTCTCCCCGGGAAAGTGCTTACACTGTATAAACCAGTCACTTGTCAATCTTCTCTTTTATAAACTAAATGTATCGAGACTTCTGTAGTCTCTTACTATATGGATTTTTTCATATAGTCCCTGTAGTCAAGGTTTTGGGAGTGTTTTCTGTGTTCTCTCCATTTTTTTTCTAAGACAGGAACACGCTATGCGCTAACACAAGGTTTCAAAAGTACTGCATACACTTCCCTGCTTCTTGTTAACCTTTGGTATCCAAAGTTAAGGAATAAGTTACCATTTTCATACAGCTAGGATAATACTAGGAGCTGGTGGGTATGTATAGATATGTGTGTAATGTAATGCAGATCCTTTCTGGTATCACAGAGGCATTCCCCTTCCTGCAAGTAGATTTGCATTTCTTATTTCCAAAGTCTTTGCACTTGGCTAAATTAAAATGTACTTAATTTTACTGGGCCCAGCTTGCCAGTGATCCCCATCATTTTCACTGGCTTGACCTCCTCCTGATGGGTCACTGAGCCACAACTTGTCACCTGCAAATCTGCCAGCACGTGATCCTGTGTTTGCTTGCAGGTCATTGATGAAAACATTACCACAAGTATTCCTCTTTGCAACCCCTCCTGTGGAGCACCTATCCCTAAGGCTCAGTCCTGGCTGACAAAGATTTCGTGCCCATAGTTGACGTTCCCTTCCCTATGATTTGTACACCTCTGTCTGCATGTTGTAAACCATTAAAGAGTTCTTTCGTATTCAAAGTTTTGGTCTTGACTTTTGCATTTTAGTGAAAGAGAGGAGATAGCAAAAGTCCAGATTTTCAGAGACTCATGTTTGGGGCAGAGGTTCTTCACAGTGGCATGAGTAGACAGACATTTCTCATGGTTTTTGAAGAGCTCTCATATTCCTCTTGCAGCAGAATGAATGGATAACAGATAAGCCAAAGCAGCTCACCAGACCTGCCAAAACATAACTGTTCATCTGACAGAAGTTACAGAATATAAATTTTATTTCACAGCTGGGCTGTTAATCTCATTATTATATTCACTTGTCAGAGCATGTTAATATAACCAAGTGAAAAATGTTCCTAGAGACATGTTATTGAATATTTAAAATGAAGAATTAAGTGTGACTTTCAAAGCATGTGAGAGAAGTGGTGCTAAATCATGGTGGTTTTAAGGGAGGATTGGCTTCCTTATATGTGTTCTGAGAGTCCCCCTAAATGCAAACCAAAGAAAAGTCAGTTAGAAATCAATTGAGTAATAGAAAAATATTATGTTTTTCTTTAAAATCTCCATTTTTTATTGATATAGTAATCCTTTTTGTTATGGATATTCATTAAGGATTGAAGTGGAGCGGGAACTCTGCACATACAAAATATAAACTGAAAATTTGGTCAAGAGAACTATGCAGACAGGAAGAAACATAGAGATTAAAAACTTCATTGATAAGATTATGCTGGGTTTCTGTGCTGGTTTAAATCCTGAAATTAGCAGGAAGTTTGCAGCTACGTTGTGTAAGTGCTCAAACTTACTTAGCACACAAAGGCCCCACTCATCCATATGATAATTTATTTTTCTCCGTAAATACTGTTTTAAATCTTTTTAGATAGCAAGAGCCAGATGTTTAACAACTTCTGAAGCCATCAGTAAAGCAAAATACCCAAATGTACGCAGGTTCACTGGAGACTAATTTGTTGTAGTCAGTGAATATAGTCCTTGAAAATTACATTCTATTTTCTTCCATCTCAGTAACAACAGGCCAGGTTCCGTTTGCCTTATGGGTTTCTGTGGGGCTGTTGGTATGAATGAGCAAGAGGGCTGTGACAGGGCATGGAGATGTAGTGTACAGGACTTGGGTTCTGAGACACTGAAAAGAGGTTTCTTCCTCCGATGTAATAATTCAAACCTATACATCTTCTCTCTGGTGTTTGTAGGGCTCAGGAGGAGAATGTAAATAATAACACATTTAGTGCTATTTGTCTGTGTGGCAGGGAGCAGGGGAGTGGAGCAGGCCATTTCCTGGGCAGGATGCAGGCTCCTGCTTTTGTGCAGCACAGAGCTGAGGCATCTGGTGAGTCAGCCTGGGGCACTGGGACACTTCAGTTTCTCAGTGAAGAGCCTGGGGAAGTCTGGGGTGGAGACACTGAATGCTTCTGCTGGAGGCAGCGCAGATTTTGGGATGGTCCATACGGAGTTAGAGCTAATAAAGCCCATCTGGGTGTGTGTCTGCTCCCCAGCCATCCAGGCTTCAGAAGAACTTTCTAGCTTGGGAGCAGCACCAGATTCAAGCTGGTCCTGCAATTCTGTATTGCTCAGCCCACAAAGTACCTTCTGCTGGGAGCCTTGCAGAGCAGGGCACAGGGATAGTGAGGCAGTTCTGCAAGGGCAAGAAAAATCTGTATGGATGTTGTAATTTCAGCTGAACACCAGCTGTGCTAGAGATGGGTTGTCTCAGGGCAAAACTGCTCCAGTGTCTCCAGCTCAAAGCTTGATACCAAGCAATTCCACGCTCCACAGATGAGGAAACTGGCACCCACAGACTTGTCCAAGGACACACAGCAGGCTGGTGGCAGAGCTAGGAGTAAACCCCAGATTTCCATCGCTGCTTCTTTCTTTTATCCACTAGGCCATGAGACACATTGATTATCCTTCTGTGCTTTGCTTGTGTCCTTTCTTAAGTGGAAAAAATCATCGCCAGTATTAGTGGATTGTAAATTTCCCAGATAAAACATACATGCACACACATATATTTAGGTGTTTGTATTATTTATTACTACGTTTCATAGGCAGAGCCATTTGAGATAAATCCTTACCACTAATTTAGACCACAATTCCACATTGGTGGTCCTTTTGGCAATTGGTTGTAACTCTCGTGATTGAGTTTCCCTTCCTTCCCCCTGCCCCTTGAGTACCACATGTGTATCCACATGATCTATTTTTACATCTATTTATGGACGTACATCAGCACAATGTAATATCTGTACAAAATAAAGTTATAAATTAAAGGAAACGTCAACTCCTTACTGGAGCTGCATTTTCCAGGAAGATAAATGCAGTGAAATAAATGCTTAATGAGGGTATTTCTGGCAAGATGGTCCTGGAAATATTCATTATAACTTCTTTGAAAGTTGCATGTCCCACTTCCCTTTTGGGACGCCCGGGTCCTCCTTCTATCACATTTAATGTTTTGGGTAGCCAGCCATTAATTAGATGTCGTGGCTTCCCAGCAGTAACGCAGCAGTGGTTTGGTCCAGCCACTCTCTTGTAGGAAATGTGCAAGATGGATCAGCCAACTGTTTGGTTCGGGTCAGTGCCGGCCTGTGCTCGCCTCATCCCAGCGTGTCAGCTGCGAGCTCCATGTATAATTCAGAGCTCCATAGGGCTGTGACGGGAGCTTTTCCGGCCATTGCTTGGACAGATGGTGAGCAGAGCACGGAGCAGAGAGCACGCAATAGATTGGTGCCAAGACTGGGACTTGGTTGCCAAAATCTCATGTGAAGTAGGGCTGTGCAGATGAAATAAAGACATTAATTATAGTTTGTTAATGTTCATTAAAACTTTTGGTCCTTATAGTCCTGCTGAGATGAAAAATTCCGGAGCAAATAGAAATCTGTAGGAATTCACCATGTTTTCTACAAAGGTCTCCCTCGATCTCTGATTTTAAGTTTGCTTTCTTTCCCGAAGATATTTAATTGCCACGTGTGATGGCTTCAGGCTTCTGACTGTTATGAAATTGAGACTGAGTCTTTAAGTGAAAACAAACCCCTCACTTCAGTAACAAACCAAGAATTATTTCTGCTTATTCCACTTCATAGTGCTACAGCAGTTTTTAGTAGGTACAGGGTAGTTTGACAGATTGTGATAAAAGCAGTGATAAATACATTACTATTTATACTGTAAAACTGACTAGATAAAAACCTAGAGCATTGTCCTAATCTGACTTCCAATACAGAAATCCTCTGTCCTTTAAGCCTCTTTTTGGGGGATTCTGGCTGGGAACAGAGCTGTGCTTTTATAGGCAAATTGCAAGATCCTTCCAGGCAGGGGCAGGGCATTGAGGGATGCAGGAGGGCACTTGTGAACTGGTGGTTGGCAGAAGGAATAAGCTCCCAAGAAGGTGGTACTCAATGGAAAAGCCTCAAATATTTATGTTGAAAGAAGTTTTTCCCTCTTTCTTCTTTACCTTTTGGCTGTTGGTTGCACAACCCAAAACACACTGTTAATTCATTTGAGCTGACTTTCTCAACTTTGAGATACTTACAAAAAAAGGCACATTGGCCTTGGAGAACATTTATACCCTGGTGGTAGTGGTCTGATCTTATGCAGAGAGATCCAGAAGCAGAATAAGTGTTAAGGCTTGTGGAGTTTGTGCAACTTCACAAAGATGGTAGGTCTGCTGTGCAAAGGGAAAGCATGTGTTTTCATATTGATATTGCTTCAGGTTACTCAACTTCTTTTGGTAGGTAGAGATGAAAAAAGTTACCCAGAGAATAATTCTTCAAATATACCAGAAAGTTTTGCAAGTAAAGCACTGAATTTCTCTAAGAAGCGTGATGCATAACCAGGAGAAACAATGACTTCCCAATTTGATTTGGGAGCTCAGCTGTACTGGAGATCATCATCACTGGGAGCTGACATCATTGCTTATTGTCCATTTTAGTAGCTTACAAAGCCAGGTAGCCTTTCAGGCCACTGAAATGCAACTGGATTAAAGGAGAATATTTTATTTTACACACCAAAGCACTTTGGAAATGTGCAGCAACGTGTGGTGTCCGGGGATTACTTCAATCCCTTGCTTTTCCTTTATTTGTTGTATATGTTATACGCCAACAAGAGTTATTTGAAATTGGCTCTGCCTTTTAATCTTAAAGGAATGAGGCTTTCTTGGCTGCTAATGCTGGCATAGTTTTTACTTCTTTGCAACTTGTACTAAGCACATTTCTACAAAGCTCTTCCTAAGAGGTAACGTGTGTTTTGGTTTCGTTTTTGAAATCCACACACTGCTTTTCTATTGTGCTTATGAGCTTTCTTTGTTCTAGCATTTAAGACTCAATTCAACGGGAATGCTTCCCACAAAAGCAACAGAAATGGACAATTATCTAGCTACTGGGAGAAATATTTTACAGATGCTTGTATGTTCTAAACAGACATTTTAATCCTCATGGAAAACTATCCAGTAGGGTTCCATAATCTGGAAACATTACCATTTTTTTACAAAACAGGCTATTCTTTTGTGTTGTTGCCCTGCAGAGTTCCTTGGCAGGGAAACAACTCTGTGTTCAGTAGAGATAGGTAAAAATATTAAAAATTGCAACTTCAGGCCAGATTTTGAAGTACTTTATGTTTACATTTTATAGAGGATATGTGTTGACTTTGGGTTTTGGCAATATAGTGGAAGACCCTCACGTACAGGAGATTGCAGTGAAATTTCCTCAAAATGAAAGTCCCAATTTGCTGCTTCACATTGCATTAAGTTCAGTGGTGAAAATACATATAACAGCTGTAATTCAGCTGGAATTCCTCATTGAGACATTATTACAAACTACTCTTAAGAATGCTTTATTAACTCCCTCTCTGGCCATACTAGCAGGAAGAAATCATTGCCCATAGCTAAGTCTGGTAGGAAAAATGCTAGTGTTTTGCAGACCAAAATTTTCTATACTGTGTATCAGTCTTTCTCATTTGCTGCCCTGCTGTTGCCAACAGGCATGGTTCAGGGCATGGCTTGCTTCTTAGCTCATGAGTGAGAAGTAGAGCATGGGGAGGTTTGGCTGTTGATGCTGGGCGATGGAGGCTCTCCAGAGCTGGAGACAGATCCCACGACAAGATGGGACAGAACAGCCCATGCAGTTCACAGCCTTTAGTGTTGAAGTACAGGAGAGCTGGTGGCAAGTGAAAGTTACATCCCAGGCTGTAAAATGTGATGGAGATTCACAGACTTGCCACCTACTCTGCCATCCCTGTTACTAGGGTGGTACCATCTGCCTGACGGCCAGGCAAACATTTAGGGAGTTTAATGTCCTAAACTGCCCGTGAGTTGGGGATTTTAAAAGGATATCTATGATTCTGGCCACAGCAAGATATTAAATATGTTTATGCAATGATACCTTTGTGCCCTCCTGAAATCAATTCCTGTGACATTCAATGTGACCCAGAATTTTGTCCTGCAAAATTGCCTGATTAGGCAGTGGACTTCAACAATATTCACAAGTAGTTGTGTCGTGCAGGAGGAAAAGGGGACTGGAATCTTTTTTTTTCCATCCCCCAAAAAGCAGTGTTGCCATACTAGTGCTTCATCCTCTATGTGCTACATCAACATTGAGAGTTTCAGAATGTCAAACAGAAACTTCCAGGAGCATTCAAATATACAAACATTTGCCTTTGTGCAAACTGTAAATTGTTTGTTCCAAAGAAATTCTATTTGTTGTTACCTTAGGCTAAATCAAATTGCAGAGGAGAGTAATTTATTACAAACATGATCTTTTGTGGCAGTTAAACCCATTTACTAGCAAATCTGGAAAGCAAAATTCTGTAATTGCAAAGGTCTTGGTACAGAAAATATTGAGAGGAAAACTAGTAATGGCTGAGTAGTACTTGTTGTCAGTGAATATGCATGGTTAAATAATAAGTGAAGTTAAATTGGTGGCACTTCTCTAATTTAATCTAATCTTCTAGTAAAAAACATACCTAACTCTAACTTCAACTACTAGAACCAACTATTTTATCCTGAGAAAAGACATTTACTACTCATTTAATCTACATTCAGATGAAAAGACAGTCCCCTTATTATTTTTAATTCCTTCATAAATTTGGAATGATATTGCTTTCATGACCTTGTTATAATTAGCAGTAGCGATTTCTTGTTAATGAGCTATTACCTGCAAATCCATATAATTCATCTGACAAGCTGACAGCCTGACTAATTAACAAGGTTTGACCAGTATCTGAAGCCCTCTGCAAAAGATTTTCTCCTCTGACACTAAAAAATGTTCTCTGAGGTACCATATATAAATATATCAAACACTGTAAATGGTTTCTGCAAAGAGGTTGCAAAATCATCCTGCTGAGTTTGTCTGTAACATTCATCTAGAATAGAGACTGGTACCTAAAAATCCTATTTTGCAGCACGTTTATCCTGTGATTAAAACCGTGCTGACACCACTAATATTTATAAATCCCTGGCAATCTATAGCATTATTTCTACATGGCTTGCGCAAAAGATTTTAAAACAGAGAACACCAGGCTGTCCTGCATAAAAAAGCCTCTAGATCTCTGCACTAGTGGAAAAAAAACACTTTTGAAAAACCGTTTGCCTGTTTTCAACAGAAGCTGTACCATTGGCTTTTAGGGCCTGATCAGTCAGTCCTCCAGTGAGTCTTTATTCCTTGCACTTTAGTGGAATATGGATCTGGCCCTGGCCCTTCTTGGCTGTACATTACTACCTAGTCTCTCTCCATCAACTTTTCTGCACCCTTCTAAGTAATAAGAAATATTTTCTTCTTTCTAGGAAGTACCTTTTAAATGGCATTAAGGCAGCTTTTTGTGGCTTGGGGTTCAGTAATGTTCAGAAAGGCATCTTGTAATGTTACAGCTGCTCTGTGTGGATTTATTGATACACATGGCACTTTACCATGAAAAGGCAAAGTCACTGCCCAAGGCAGTTTGCAATTCAACATGCAGTGATCTTCTGCATAATGTGTGGTAATTTTGTGTGGACCAGATTCAGTGCACACGCTCTGCTTCTCAGAGTTGCTGTGAAAAATAGATTTGTTATTGTTTGTGAAGCCATTAGAAACTAGAAGGATTAACTGGAAGAAAAGATGAGGAGGAAATTACAAAATCTGTCATCAGGGTAGTGTTTGAGTGATGTGAAGTAAATAAAGCACGAGACCATGCAATGGACAAAGGGGAGAAAACAAAAGATTGAATAGCTTCTCTTTACATGGACAGCATTCCTCCTGTGCAAAGTATGAGGCAGTGGCTCTGTGGAAAAAATACATTGTGTACGTGTATCTGGACTGTCTGGTTCTGCACTTGCACGAAGAGGTTGTATTAAGGTTGCAGATATTTCCAGCTTTCAAGTACTTGGTTTCACTCCCTTTGTTTTGGGGATGCTTTCTGTGACTCTGTTTAGGATGTGTTGTGGGAGCCACCTCGAAACTCGTCCGTCATGAATTGAGATCCAATTACAAAAGGTATTGTCCAAGTGCATAAGAAGATGCTGACCACAAGATCACAAGAATTGACCAAATAATTTTTATCTTTTTTTTTTTTAAGGTTAGTAGTCAAAGCAAAAGATAAAGGGAACTAATTTAATCTCTGATTCAGTGACTGTTTTTTTTGAGGTTCACAGAGAAGAGGAGAAGGAAACCCTTGGAAAGCTTTGTTTCACAGCCGTATTAAAGCCTAAATGACAGGTCTCATTTTGGTCACTGAGATGTTTGTACACAGGGAAGGAAGAAGCATCATAGAGAAAACTGTCACAGAGGTGATAACACGGAGGATGTGGGAGTGCAGGCACAGCCTTGTTGGTGAAGCAGCCAGGATGGATGTGTGCAGCTTCAGGTTTGTGTGTTCATAAAGGCAGCAGAGACCTCTGGGAGTATCTGTGGCTCTCTCCCACACTGATTTGCAGGGTGAATGGTGTGGTTCCCCCTCAGGTGCATTCGTTGCTGTTTGTTTAAAAGACTTCCTTTTCTCCTACAGAATTCCAATAAAAATAAAGTTTGTTTTATTTAGCTTTCAAGTGGTGACTAACTGGTAAATTTAGGTAGATTTTTTTGGGTAGTTTCAGCTTTATTTTCCCCATGGGGAAAATTCATCTGTCTTTACCTACAGTTCAGAAGATTTTTATTCTGATTATAAGGGAGGAGCTCTCAACTTTCTTACCCTGACTTCTCTCCTTCTCACTGCTGTTTTGCTTTATACCTTCCTGTTATCCTATTGTGATACAGAGGAGAACTGTAAAATTCCCTACTGATGTCATTTCTCATTTTTTATTTCTGGAGAAGAAGCTTTTTGACAGACTTTTGATTGTGGCACATTCCTTCCCTTGTTAAATCAGTGACAGACATTTTTAGCTGCTCAGTCTGCTTTCTCCCGTGAGGAACATTCTCACCACAAAAAGAAATAACAATATGCTGCAACCCTGCTGCAGCTGGGAGCTGTGCTGTTCTGGGAGTGTCCAGGCAAAACCCCACCAGAGTTGGTTCTGTATTTTACCTCAGTCCAGATAGTTGCAGTAAAGCCCATGTCTGGAAAAAAGGTGACTTCAGCTCATTACAGCAGTGTAAAGTATTCCTGTACCAGATCACCCAGCAGCATTTATGTTGAAGCAGCTGACACAAGAGTGTCAATTTAGAGAGAGACCTGTTTTTGCAGTGAGCTGTAGCCCAAGGCCTCTGCTTAGCAGGACTTTTAAGCAAGCAAGTAGTGCATTGATGTTGGCACTTAAATTTACACACTTTTAAGCACTCTGGCAAGCAGGGACTTGAGCAGAAGCTGTTTTGGTATGGAACAGAAATCATGTGAAACCTTGAAGAGAAGGTATCAGTAAAAGCATTTGCAAATTTCAAGGCATTTCTTTTTTTTTTTCACTGCGTTTGGACCTGGGAAGGTCTGCAGCAGAGTGTTTGAGCTCTTAGACTGAATAGCACTCTGACCTCGTGCAAACTGGGTGCTGTGCTTGCTGTCTGATGGTGGGAAGGCTTTGTTTTGCGACACTACATCATTCAAGAATTTTGGTTCTTAGTGCAGACATAATAAATGGCCTACATTTCAAGGAAGAAAATGAGGAGCAGCACCTGGGACTGCATGGGCTCTCCACAGATGCCATTTTAGCCCAGCAGTGTGTCCTGTGTCAGGACTGTGGAGCTGAGCACACAGCAGCTGTCAGCCTGCAGGGAGAGCAGCGGGAGCGTGTTTCGCTGCAGGAGCCGCTCTGTCCTCGGCCGCTTGGGCTCCGAGTATTGCAAATGACGTGCAGATTAACTTGAATGCAAACAATCCTGCTGATGGAGGCAAGAGGCAGCAAAGCTCTGTCACTGGTTATTTCCAAAAGGTAGATTGTACTCTTAAAGCACCTGTAGGTTATTGGAATGTATAGTGGGATAAGTGAACTTCCCCTTAGGACAGAGGACGGCATGATGAATGAGAGGCTCGCACTGACAGCTACCAGGACACTTCTTGGATAAAAATGCCATTTATCTTCTCACAATGCACATCTCTATTGTAGAGCATCAGCCATGTCAGTGTTAGGAATATTACCAAAATCCAGGCAGTAAAAGCTCTGAGAGACGGGCAGGCTTTGGTGCTATCATGGTGCTTCCGCCTTCAACTGCACCGGCCTACTTGGTGAGTTATTATTATTGTATTTGTAAGTAACTCTACGCAGACAATTTGCATCTTAACCAATGCAGCACATTTGCTTTAGCACCCTGATTACATATAATGTGTTTAGGCTGTAGGGAAGAACTGCTTCTCTTCTTCTTCCCTCCTCACTCACACGTGCCCCTCCTGTCTCTCACCCTCCTCAGAGCAGACGGGCAAGAAGCAGGAGGGGAGGCAAGGGGGAGCAGCACTCACTTCCCTTGTCCTTGGCTTGTTAGGAAAGGTGTCCTAGATTCATGACATGACTTAGAGGAACCACAGGACCCACGCAGGATAACCTAACCCCACTTCATCCCAGGGTTTTGCCCTCAACAAGTACCATCCGTTTTGAGACTGACTGAGATGTTCCACTCGTCTCCAGTGCAAGGACAGTCTCTGAGGAGGCACTTTGTGTGGCAGAGATCCCAGCAAGGGACACTGTGTCCATCCCAACTATTCCTTCAGAGAGATGTGTTTTTCTAGACCACTGCTATCTGTCCAGGCAGGACACAACCCTTGGCTTTAAAGCTACATTTACAGAGGGTGAGGCCTTGGCAATTTTTACCTTGCCCCTGTGTTCACACTGAGCCAGAGCTCAGGCAGCTCTGGCTGAGCACTGCAGGAATTCAGCAGCCCATCAGTGTAAGAGAGCCGCTGGTGTATCTCCATTTACTCAGTCCAGGAGTGATTAACTATATAATAGCCCACAGCTTCAGGAGTGCCTGTCCTGCAGAAGGCTTAAGATAACCATTTTACAAAATACAGGAAAAGTGTGAAACAAAACACGGTATTCTTTCAGGCAGCAAAACACATATCAAAGATACCTGGATTTAGGCTCTGGGGAAAGCATGACTCTTAGTCTCTGTCCAAAGAATTACAGTCTAATAAATTTTAGCACAATTAAATAGATGATAACAGGGGAGATTAATGTGTAAATAAACTTTAAACCACCAGGAAAAGTTTATTTCTGTCTTGTCACAAGCTGACTTTTGTGTGTGAAAAGACCAGAAATATTTTGGTAATTATTATGAATCTATTATATAGGCAGGGAGAATGGTCATCATCAAAGCTAGTTTTTTGTGTGACAGCATATTGGCATTTCTGTGCAATTGATTAATTTTATCACTGGAAATTGTGACCGTTCTGCCTCTAGACACTATTACAGAGAGGCTCAGCATGTCAGAACAGTTGGGACAGAGGCTGGGTAGGTATGGCCATCAGCAGCTGTGAAATGCAATCCAACCTGCAGCTCAGGAAGTCCTTGCAATGCTGACTGCTGAAAGGATGAGGTGTATTTCAGGGGAAGGGTTGTTGTTTTCCTTTGGCGTTCATCCCAGCCACTGTCAAAGAAAAGGCAGGAGGACAAATGAACTTCTGGCTGATCCAGTATGGCTGTTTGTATGTTGTAAGGATATTGTTTAATTACTCAAGAGCAAAGAAGAAAGTCTTTAAAATAGCATGGCATCACTGAAAAATGGTAATAGACAGGGACAACTGCACAGGTTTTGACTGAGATGTTGCTGATTTAATAAGCAGTCGAGTCTTGATGGAGTTCACTGTCATTCCAAATGCACCTTCAAAGTGTGGCTTTAATTTTTGAGTAAGATCTCTCCAGGCTGAGAGCTGTGTGCCAGTATCATTTGTTAGCAAAGTGCCACGTGTACTAGTAAGTACATCTGCAAAGAAGTTGATGTAGAAGTAAAAGATGGCAAAGACTTTAAAAGCATTAATGAGTTGGAAACAGGTCAGCAATAGAGTCCTGGCTCGTTAAAGATGTCCTCTTGGTTCAGAATAATTGCCAGTGTAAGTTGGACTGACATTCTCAGTACAGCAGACTCAGATGAACTGCAGGATTAGAAGTGAATGACCAAGTGTCCACTTCCTTCTGCTGCTAGGAGGATGGGGAAATGTCCATTTCTAGCATTACTGGCTAAAATGATGCTTCAGTACTTTCCCAGCTTTTTCAAAAGGTAACCCTCCCCTTTAAGAATTATTTCATCAACATGAAATCCAGATTTATGAAATTATATTGGGCTAGACCCTCAGAGAGTGTAAGTCCCAGAGAATTGTCTATATACAGCGAATAGGAATCTGTCCCATTAATCTTATTGCTCTACTAAGAAAGCAGCCATATCACCTAGACCTTCCCTCAGGCCAAAACTGCCAAGAGAACTCAGAAAAAGGGCCCATTTACAGATAAGCAGGTTTTCAGTCAAGCCTGGGGACTGCTTTCCTATTTGTTTGCTTCTCCTCTTAACCTAAAACTAATTTAAGGAATTTCATGTTTTGTATTTTGAATAACATTTCTTCTGCAGATAAATTGCTAAAATGATCTTTCCCTAAATCCTATTAGTGACTCCTACATTTAAGGGGTAATATGTTTTGTTTCTATCTGTAAAACAGGGAAAAAAAATCAAATAATGTGTGCAGAGTCATGAGAAAGATGATTTCATTAGATGTGTGAAATTCTGAAGATGAAAAATGTGCTGAGATTAGATTTGGACAACAGCACTTCAATAGTCAAGTCCGCAGAAAACAAAACAAACCTGAGGAACTAAGAAATTCTTTGGGAGAAAAAAAAAAATCACGAACTTTTTGCTAAAAGTCTTCATAAGTCCCCTGGGTTTTAATGTTTCCCTCTAAATTAGGATGTAGGTCATCTTGCTTCATTGAGATGGAGTATGTCACATAGATGATATCTGTTGGGAGCAGTTTTCACTGGTCATGCAAACTCTCATTTATTTGGGAATTTTTCATGCAGGTAATCCCACCAACATTACTCCATAGACTCACAGACCTTCCAGAGACAGTTTGTTAGTTCACCTGATTTCATCTCATGTGCATTATGGGCAATTAAATTTTCAGTCACCCCCTGTGCAGAGCACAACACAGGGTATTTTAGAAAGATCATATAGTTCAGGAAGACAACTTGTCTTGATCTCACAGTGTGGAGAGCTGAAGAATTCACTTTTTCCCACAGTCACCTCTTTTGATTGCTGTTTAGATTCACTGTTTCAAACTGGTATTTTGTTTGCAATTAAAACTTTCCTGGGTTCCCCTTTCAGTTATTGAAATGCCTTTTCTGCTGTGCTAAGAAATCTTCCACTGTCTTGCTTTTCTTCCCAGTGAAATCCTTGCACATTGTAATGTAGGCACTTTCCAATCCTCTTATTGACAAACTGAACACACTGGTCCTTGAATTCTTCCTTTAAGGCCTCTCCCTGTCCCTCCTAGGGTGCTTGCCTTTCTCAGCTGGTCCAGCATCTCAGGACGGTTCCTGTAACAGAACTAGCTGCATAATTAAGGAAATTTTCACAGAATTGTGACCAAAGATGGTAAATTGAGGACTTGGTTAAATAGGTAAAGTAGCATTGACTGTGAATTCCTATTGGAAAGGATGGGAGCTGGACTGTGCCTTTGCACAGGCGTAAAGAGAAGTGTTGTTCAGCACTGGATGCTGCCAAGTAGTTTAGTTAAATTTGCTGCAGTCAGCCGGTCCACATTTGGCATACAAAGAAATTGCGCACAACTTGCTGAAATGTAATCACTGAGTCACATCATTGAGTGCTTAATCTCTAGGAAAGTTAACTTTTTCGGCACAGGGTAGATCACATCAGCAGGATTCTTTCTTATTTATTCCCAGGTGCTGCTAATGCCTTCTGCTCTTCTTACGAGAGAGATTGTGGGCAGTGCTATGGGAGCTGCTTTGATGTCATATCACATTGCTTTTACACACACATCAAAAATGCAAAAGCACAGCTTGTTTACTCTAGCTCAACAAAGGGACAAGTGCACTTAAATCAAAGAGCTTGCCAATACCAACATCTGAGTGTGTAGGCTTCATTATTAGACAGATCTTTGGGGCTTTAAAACATGGTGCCATGTAACGAAATCCTCAGATGCCACAAATGAGGCTATTCCCCTTACTGTACTTGGCAGGAATCTGTTAAATGAGCAGCTCTTCCTTTGGCAGCTGTACCAGTAGGAATAAAATGCAATGAAAAGGCTGTGCCAGTATTTACTGACCGCACAGCTGCACTCACAGGCGGAGTTACAAAGTCATTTCTTGACATGCCTCCTGTGACAGGCTCCTGCTCAGCGTTCTAATTTCCTTGATGCCCTCTTCCCAATGTGTGATGTTCCTTTGAAACATCACTATTTATTCATTTGACAGTTGCAATGTCAATGACAAGGAAAGAGAATAACAGTCTGTTACTTCGCAAAAGTGAGTTGGAAGTGAGAAAGTCAAAGTCCTTGTCGAGTTTTCAATCTTCATCTCTCTGTTCTACCCCAAGAAATATGGAGTTTTCCCCCCATCTGAAGACCCCCCAAATGACTTTGTGTATTCGGGTTATGTACATTAGAAGACAATCATCTGTTCTTCAACATTAATGCTTTTCTGACAAATCAGCAAGGAAATGGAAAGGCTCTATAGCCTGTAAGGCAACAGTGGTATTTTTGCTTCAGTCACTTGATTTGACATTTCTTTTTCGGAGACTCTGTCCAAAAAAAGCACCCCTGCTCCTCCCTTTAGCCTCTTTTGACTCCAAGTAGAGCTTCTTACCTGTATTTCTGCTTGCTCTCTTTGATACTTCTAAAGCATCACCCTGAAGTGAGAACGGGCCTAATGAAGGAGTTCCTTGTCTGTGATTCTGCTTTGAATCTAAAGGCAATAAAGAAGATTTTCTAAATCCCCTCTTATCTCTGTGACTTCAAGCCACTCTTAAACTAGCAACGCAGAGCACTTGCAATTAAACTCCAGGCAGACTTTTTGATGACCTTCAGTGTCCATGGGCGTTCACTATCCTGCAAACCTCCTCCAGGCTATTCAGACTAAAACTCAAGTGCTTACATAGAAGAAGATGGAGAGGGAATGAGGTGACTGAGCAGCTGTGACTTACACAACTATAATTAATCATAAGAGACCTTTCATCTTGATCCTCACGCTTGGGACCTGCAGAGTTTTGACATCCAAAATGAAGGCAGGGCGTTCTAAACACAATTGAGAGGTTTGTGTATCAGGTTTCTGTTCACCTGCAACTGGACAGTCATTATCTGCTTTCAAAGCACTGGCAGCTTAGCTAGCTAATGAGTCTTTTTTTTTTTTTTTAAGAGAAGGAAAGGAAATCAAGCTACGTTTTCTGCATTGTTAAATCCTTTTTCGAAAAGGATTTTTGAAATCAGTTTAGCAGTTTAGAAAGAGGAAAGCAGTTACAATCTATCAGGTAGCCACATTGGAAGAAAATACAGATAATGTCATGGACAACTTCTCGATTACTCAAACTCTTCCTGCCAGGGGGGCAACAGGGGTTTAAAATGATATTTGTAAATTGTATGACAAAAACCCCATTTTCCTTCTTGTGGGTGGTGGCAGAGTTCTGATTGCAAAGGTCAGTCCTGAAGACACAAACACAACTGAACGAGAAATACTGTGCTTTCCTAGACTTCTTTGTACTTCAGAAGGATAAGTTCAGGACACTAACACAAACGTATTTGATATTATTTTCTGTTTTGGAAAAACAGCAATCCAGAATTCTCTTTGTATTTTGTCCCCTCGTTGACTGACTTGCTCAGTTTTCTTAATAAATTGTCTCCTGAAGCACTCGTTAAGAAAGGAAGCCACTAAGTGCTGCTGGTACATCCCTGTGTATCCCAAGGAGAACGTGTACAAGATTATGATGGCACTGAGATAATAATAGTAATGAAGGGATGAGACTCTGGAGCAGCTGTGTAAGTCAGTTCAAGCATCATGCATCTGTTAAGGGCATAGATAGCCCATAGATGTGAGGTATGTAAACACAGTGTGTGTATCTGTGAGTACATAAATTCCCAGAGAACTGTCCATAAGAGTATCAGTGCATCCTTACTAATAGCCTGCTAATTGTTTGCTGGTTTCTATTGATCTTTAAATTGCATAAAGTCAAGATCAATTTCCTGAGTAATGCCTCTGACATTTGTAAGCAGTACCCAATATAATAATTGATCTTGGGTCATCTTGTCTGGGACCGACAACACTGTAAATGTCCACTGATCAATACATTCCCAAATAGTGCTTTAGTTGATACCTTTTGGAAGCAGCTGTATGTCTCATAGAAGCAATATACACTGCAGGAGCTTTTTTGAAAGCACAGAAAGAAGGGCCCACTTTTCCTGCTCTGACCCTCACGTGTGCCCATCTGGTCCCTGTGGAGTTGTTTTTCTTTGAGCTTGTAAGAAATACAACACCTGTATTTAAGAACTATAATCTTGTTGGAAAACAGTCTTGGTGGGTATTGTAATGAAGTATGTTCAAGAAAACCACACATTCCAGTTTGGATTAGATGATAAATGGCATTACACTTCAATGTGGGTAGCTCGTGGTAATTTTTCCAACCAGCACTGTCTTTGCATAAGTCCTTCTGGACTTCCTCGGCCATCCAGTTTAGCAATGAAGAGAGAGGGATCAATCATGATTCCTTCCTTAGATTCATTCCCCCACCCCAAGCTGAGAGCACCTGATCTGATTCTCTGCCAATTGTACTTCCTTGGAGGGAGCTGAAATACATGTTATTCTTTTCTACTACTGACAACCCAAAGAGTTAAAAGAAAACAGAAATCAGGCTCCAAAAATGCGTGAGATAGTTTTAATATAAATCTAAATGCCAGAATGGTCTTCAGGCATTGTTGGGCTCTTCATCATACTTGAATTAGATCACTGAACTTCAGTTTTCTCTATAACCAACAGGATAAAGCCTACCATTCTCCTCTAGATCCGTGCCCCAAGGAGGCTCAACATTACAGCACCAGTCAATGCAAAACCTTATGCAGCAGGGTCCCACAGTGCAATCCCAGGAGAGGACATTGGCACTTTTCCATCTTCTGAAGCTTCAGCGTCATTGGTTGCTCAGCAGAGAATATGATTTAAAGCAAAATTATTTCTGCATTTCAGCTTTGGCTGGTTTGGTACAGTGGATGAAGGATAAGGGTGCATGTCTGAGGTACCCCAGGAGCGTGAAGGGAAGATCAAGGCATGAAGTTGTC
The DNA here is from genome assembly GCF_003984885.1 of Neopelma chrysocephalum. Taxonomy (NCBI): domain Eukaryota; kingdom Metazoa; phylum Chordata; class Aves; order Passeriformes; family Pipridae; genus Neopelma; species Neopelma chrysocephalum. Next base: position 2,171,465 of record NW_020897734.1, read on the forward strand.
ACAGCCTGCCTCTTCCCCTCGTTCTTTGCTTTAGGCACAATGGTTTGTTTTTCAACTAATGGGAGAAGCTCAGTAAGATTTGCAAATGGAAAAATAACTCCAGCCTGCCCTGTGTGCTCTTGTTAATCACAAACTGTACTATAAACTCAACCAAATTCTGTTGTTGTTGCATAGAGCTGTTCTGGTTTGAGAGGGAAGCTTTGGGGTGCACTGAGGACAGGATCATGGCTCTTGGTCTCCACTTGGGTTTTTTCAGTCCCCTTTGAAGTTCTTCTGCCTAGCGTTCTTTCTTGCAGTAAACATCAAAAGCCAGTGTGGGTTTTGGCTGATATCATTAAGATAAGCAATAGGCAGTTGTGTGTGCTGAGCAGCTCCTGCTCCCTGAGGTCACAAAGTAACCTTAACAGCAGCCTGCACTTCCCTACCACTGCCTGCTGCTATCCCTTTTAATCCCTTACGTCATTTGGATAACCTTGCTGAAGCCAACAGACTTAATCACATCAAGCTTACCTCGGAGTTTTACTTGTACTTGTCTTCTTGGGATCACCACTCTGGACCTTTGTGTCCAAAAATGAATCCCATAGTATGGAGGTTATTTTAGCCTCCATATGTGAAATGAACCTGCCACCTGCCATCAGGTGGGAGGTCTCTGTTGAGAAAAGTCACTGTGAAAATTTTGCACCAGCTAGGAAGGAGGTGGCAGCAATGCTCTGGCTCTTTGCTAACTGTCTGAAGTTGTGAAATAACAGCCCTGTGCTTATGATAGGGAGGTAAGACTAAAGTGGGGGACAAGGTTGCAATAGCTTTTTTTCCTCAATCTCACGCAAAGAGGAAGATCTCTCAGAGTGGTGGTGATTGGCACATAGGCCATGTTCTATCTAAATGAGAATACTTTTTCTACTTACCTTTCTGAGTTTTAGATAAGGGTCTGTTAGGTTTCTGCACATCCCACATCAGCACTCAGGTACCAAATCAGAGCCTGGCATTCTCACTCCTCATTATGAGAGAAGCATTGCTGCCATACATAATAGAAGGCACAAATGCATCAAGAAAGACAAAGCTAATTTGCTTGGACTTGAAGACCTACCTCTGGGAAATGCTAGAGTGACAGAAATTAGACGTACTGCAAAAGCAATAAGATCCTTTTCTTCCTTTCTTAAAAGCAAATTAGGCTTCAAAAAACAAGGATCATTATAACTGGTCACTGGCTGTCAGTTTGACTGAACAGGCATAACTGCTTGGATTGTTAACAAGGGCTCTGATAAACAGGAATAGCGAAGTACACGCAGAATTCCCCCAACAAGAAGTTAATGGATACTAACGATAACTACAAGAAATAGTATGTCATCTGGTGACGTGCTGTGTGCAGGATTGGTTTCTCATTACTACAAGCCAAGTCATGTAGAACTTGTAGTTTGCCCTTTACCATAATTTATATCCACTGGGGCTCTAAGCAGATTCATAAAAAATGGCAACCAATCCATATCTATCATGTTTTATGTTTGGGCAAAGAATATGGGTATTACTTTTATTAAGTTTCATGAAATATCTGCTCTTATATTCATGGTGATAGATGACCCTGCCAAAGTTTTATTTTAAGGTGGGTTAGGGGCAGCAAACAGAAGGGGGAGATGCTAAAGGAGAGAAGGGTGTTGAGTATGATTTTTATTTTACTGAGGACAAAGAAGCCATAAACCCTTCTTGCCTTGGGGGAAGTATATGCAAGAGACTGTCTGGCATAGCCAGAGCTATCTGTAACTGGATAATATTTTCTGCAAGGCTTTTTAAATACATTTTGCCAAAGTAAATTGATCCTGACAGAAGCCTTCCTGTCACTACGACGTTCTCTCTTGAGCAAAGCCTTCCAGCTGTGCTGAGATTTGCCAGATTTACAGATCTCTCCTGGGGACTGGACAGGGTCTTTTGATATTAGATGTCTGAGTATGTAGCTGTACCTGACTTCCAAAATACATTTGCTATCAAATACAGGGACTGCAGATAGCTTATACCTTCCTAATGGCTACTTTAAAAATACTTTGTCACAGAAGTATTTTCTCCAGAAGCAGATAAAGTAGGCTAGAAGGTTTGCATTTTTTTACCTTATTAATCTGTTGTTCTCTTTTCTTTTTCAAAAAGTTCAATGTATACATAGCCAGGACTTAAAAAATCTGCAAGCCCTGGAGAGGGTAGTACAGAAGGGTTACTTGCAAGCTTCTTAAAATGAGATGTCATAGGGCTGAAAACAGGTGCTGATCTCTGTTGTGGTGCCAAGGGGTGCTCAAGGCTATCAACCAGCCCACAGAGGAGGAGGATGGAGAGCTGCTGAGGGCACACTCTGCTCCTTTTGTGTCTTCAGTTTCACAGCACAGCTTTTCTGAGCAGTGGATCAGAGATCACAGAGCATTTCCCATACCCAGACACAGAGATACTTTCCAAATGCACTCTCCCCAAACCACAAGTTAATGGGCACAGGGTAAGGATCAGTGAGAACACCATTACGAGCAGGGATGGGGAGAGATGGTCTTGATGACCCGTTCTAGCCTTAAAAATCCGCGACGCCTGCAGAAAGCCCAGTGCGGCTACAGAGGAGCAAACCAGCACTAGAGGAGTGAACTCCTGGTTGTCAGTAAAACCACACAGGTTAAATAGCAGGAGAGAGAGTCAGTTTTCAGCTTGAATCATGTTGGCTTATAGAGGCAGCATACTGTGTTGTAGACTCCTGCAGATTTCTGAGACCTCTTTTCTTGAATCAACCTGAGCATCAGAATGTTCAATTCTTGTTCTCTATCCATTGTGTGGTTTCACAGACTGTTGCTGCTATGCCCATTTTACACCACAATGTGTGGAAAATTCAGGTCGGTGTCTTACAAAGCGCAGCAGTAATAAGGTTACTCTATCTGCAGTTGTTTAAGGAAATAAGCAATGCAATGTGCAACATCAGTGAGCGTCCTCGCACTGCTGACATCGGGAATGTGCAGAAGAGCCCAGTATTCATACAAATAAAGGTCAAATTTGTGTTTTATTGCAAAATACGAAGTGATTAAATAAATAAATTGCTACATTTTTATCAAAATTGCAAGGCAGTATAGTGCCTAGCACCCTTATCTGGCAAATGCATGTCTTTGAAGGTAATCTTCAAATCTTTTGAAGCATCTACTTTGTGAGTATTAGCAGGAGTGAGACTTTTCTCATATAATTTTTTTTTTTAAATAAAATTCTGCAAGGCATCATTTAAAGGATTAAGGGATTTGCTAGCTAAATCTATTAACTGTGTACTGCTCTGGGATAAATGCGTGAGTTTACTTGGGACAAGAAGTAAGGAATGGTGCATTGTTCTGCAAGATTAGGACAAAAGTACAAAGCCAGGTCCTCTGAGGCTGGACCTCATGCTTTAAGGAGAGAGTACATTTCACAGAGTAGGTGGATGCTCCTTTGGAAAGGTAGTAGTTGCAAAACCTCCCACAATGCAGCCGAACATGCTTTTCCTCATTGCCTTTTAAAGCAGCTCTTGGAAGCAGTCTGTGGTCCAATGGAACTAGGCAATTGCTTCTCTCTTTGAAGCAGAGCCCAAAGCTTTCCCCTTCTTTGCTCTCCTGCATGGATGAGGGCTAAGGAACAGCTTTCTGGCTGTACAAAAACATTGGGTAAAGTAGAGACAGTGTCCCATAAGGAAGCCTGCTTCCTTTTGTCTTCCTTCTCTGTCCCATAGGCAAATGGCTGTAGGCATGAACCAGACGTTGTGTGCTTTGGTGCTTTCATAAGTGCCCTCAAACACAGCCTGTGTCTGTAGACTGACCTCCTGAGATGCCATTTTTAACACGCTAAAATTTTAAGTAGTAGCAATCAGCACTAAATGGAGTTTTGGCTACCAACCCTCAATTCAAAAAGGCAGCAGCCTGATTTGGTCTGCCCGAGTCAGGACTGAGATTCCAAATCCCAGCACTAGTCACTACCTTTTAAAATTTAAGCATCACTTGTACTGACAAATTGCTTTCTAAAGTGAAAATCTGGAATGAGAACAGCTTGCTGGAGTTCCAACAGGAACAGAAGAAAGAGGTGCATCTCATGTCCATGTAACAGAGAAAAATTTGAAGCCATGATTCATGTCTCCTAATCATTGCTTGTTGTAAAAGAAATCTTGGGTTGCTGGGGGGGCTGTGAAGGTGTGCCTGTGGGTTTACCTGAGGAAGATCATGGGGTCAGAACCATGCTTTTGTGCTGTTCAGGATGGTGCAGGGGGACTCAGGTTGACACCTGCTCCAGTGCTTTTCCTCTCTCTTCGGGAGCAGATTGCTTGGTGGAACAAACTCCAGAGGAAATGAAGAACAGCAGCAGCAGGCGAGTCTGTGCTTCTGTAAAGCAGCAGAGTCAGGTGTTGAACCTAAAGAACCTGACCAACCCTGGGAGAGTGGTTTCCATGGTTAATTTTCTCTTTTCTATTACTGATTTTTTCTTTTCATTATGTTTGAAATTGGGAGTGCTTTGTTCAATATTAGTAGCCAATGGCAATAAGCTGTAGAGATGAGACTTTGCAGAGATACAGGGCAGGGGAAAAGAAGAGGTGTGAGAAATTGAAATGACAAGGTAGCATTGGTGACTAGTGATTTGGAGGAAGGAAATTTTTACCCGGTGTGCTTTGATGAATAGTTTAGAACAGGAGACTGTAGTAGGCAAGAAAATCTTTAGAGACCAAGTTGGCATGTCTGGGGCACATCTGGTATAAAACAAAAGAAAATGGAATAATTTCTGTTTTAAATGAGTCTATTTGGGAGATTTTTATTATTCTCTTTTTCAAGTTGGAGACATCTGAGCATATTTTCATTTGGGAGGGACCCAATATCAACTGCCGACTGCATCTATGTGTCTGTGCATGGGAAGTGAGCTACTGACGTGACTCACGGCAGTTCCATCTGTCACCTGGGATCACAGCAGGTCTCACTACTCAGGTTTTTATGTGAAACTGAATTCACTGAAAGTGCAATTGTGCTTTTGAGATCTTGCCATTCAAAGTCTGTTTGCAACAAAAAAGCTTTGTTGCTTCAACTGTCCTCTTAAGGTTTCCCTTCCTTTCTGTTCAGCTGTGGTCCCAAAGGGCAAAAAGTGTATTTTGCTGCTTGGGAGTAAACATATATTTTTCATTTTATTAAGCGGATACCTTGCCATCACTGAAAAACAAGACTTTTCCAGAAATTTAGCATATTGAAAATTAAAATATTTCCACCACTCACACTAAAGGCAGGGGACTGTCAGAGTGGTGACTGTGTTACTCTGTGTAACAAACAGCCCCTGTGAAGTTTTTCAGAGTGGCCAGGAACTGAAGAAGGAAAAACACAGTCAAAAGCAGGGCAGCAGCAGCATTCTGTTGGACCATTCACCCACCTTTGATTGCTTTTGAGTTTGAGGTTACATAAACCTTGTCTTCATGTAGTCCAAAGTGAAATTTCTGAGACAGACTTTCCCCAGGCACTGGTGAGGCTCGTGGCCTCAGATTTGGTGGAAGTGCTACTCTGGCTCTGCATTAGTTTTTCTGCACAGTAGTGCATGTCACCCTGGCACTTCATTTCCATTTGAGCAAGCAAAAAGCATCATCACATAGGCTCTGAGCAGCTTGCAGATGACTCGACATGACAAAAGCAAAGTGCAGGGTGCCAGCAATCAGTTTCTCCCACAAACTGCCTGTCACATTGTCATCTCCTTTGCATCAAAAGCCAACCAAAAAAGGTAGGGCAGGCAGTATCGGGGGTGAAGCTGCTTGGGGCCGCATGGGCCCTGCACATCCCTTCTCCTGGTGGGGCAGGCCCACTTTAGCAGTGGTTGTGCACAGAGGAGCTGAAGCTTCTTTAATGCCTTAAGAAAAGCCACGTTTAGCTCAAGTGCCTGCTGAGTGTGGTGGCAGCACAGGTGGCCCAGAGTCCATGGGCTGGGCAGTGCTTGCTGTGAAGATGGGAGGCAGGAGATGGTGGCTGAACCAAGGACCATCCACCACCCCATGCTGCTCCACACTTTTGGGCGGCAGGGACCAGGGTGCCATTGCATGGCTAATCCTGCCAGGCAGCAACACTGGGATTCCCCTGGATGTAACTTCCCTTGCAAGCCCAGCTGACTGAATTCACTGCCAGTCATGGGTTTGCTGTTTCCACTGGCATGTGGGGCAGATTTTACTTCTCTTTTTCTCCTATGAAACCATGCCTTGCCATCAAAGATGACAGCAGCTGAAGAGAAACCCTCCCCTGCCAGAGTCTCTGGGGAAGCCTGGCCTTTATTAATAATACCCCTTGCACTGTTGAAACTGAACTTGAGACTATTTTGGTGTAGCACAGGCAAGGACCTCCACTGTGACAGCCCTGCACCTTGGGAACGTCCACGCTGCTGTTCAGGCAGGGCAGGCCTAGTTCTGGAGTGGCCCTGCAAGGAGCCCTCCTGAGCTTTAAGGAGGCCACAGCCTGTCAACTTCTATTCTCACAGCTGGATGTTTCACTGCCCAAAAGGCTCATTCCCTGTGTGGGTGTGTATCTGTGCCAGACACAAGGGAAACATTGGCCTATCTGGGCTTTAGTGTCTCCTGTCACTGAAATGCCCTTAGATTATTCTCCCATCCGAAGCTGTCTCTCTGAAGCAGTTCTCTGAAAGGGCGATTGCTCTTTGCCTTCCCAGCTGTCCCCAGAAAGCTGCTGCATGTGCTCTGTGATCCCAGCAAATGCAGCCCTGTGTGCTGGTAGCTGGGGTCTGATCCCTCCTCAGGGCTGTGAAAGGCAGCTGGGCTCTACCTTTCTGTGAGTGGGAGCAAATAAGGTCAGCACTTCTGACAGAAAATTTGTAGGAGTCAGTAAATCTAATAAGGCTGAAAAACTAGTGCTACAGAAGTCAATATAACAAGTAATTAATGTATTTTCTGTCTGTTGGGAAAATGAGAAACATTCAACAACTCCCTGGAAAAGAAAGAAAAACCCCAGCTTGTTCACAAACAGAGCTGTGTTTCTGTGTGGAGCTGACTTTTGAAGAGGGTTTTATTAATGGGATTGAAGGGGGGGGAGTGTCTGTGTAGCTAATTTGTTTGGCACTTGGGAATAGTGAGTGTTACATGGTCTGTTTGGCTGATAGCTACCCAAGGGATCCTGGTTTTCAACACACTGCAAGGCATGAAGTACAGTGTTCTACAGGGTCTGTGCTCGTTCTCTGGGATGGACTGTGAGCTTATCCTTAGTGGCAAATGAGAAATGGCACAGGTGTAGGTAGCACAGAGCACAAATCTGTCCTGCTCTTCCCAAAGGAGCACTGCTTTCAAAGGCTCCTCAACATGCCTTGAGTCAGCCCTGTTTCCCATGACCAGAGCCAGCAGAATCCTTCCCTTACCTGTGAAGACTCAGGCTCTTTCCTCACTGCCCCTACTCCCCTGCTCGTTAGGCAGGGCTGTCCACAGCTGGATTTCTGCGACATGGGAAGGATTTTTCATGTGCCCTATCTTCCTCCAGCCAGGCTTTCGGCTGGGGATGAGTCCACCTGGCAGAGCTAAGAAGTGAATCTTGCCTGATATCTGCACAACTCAGCAGAGGGAAATGTTGGTAAGAAATACTAGGCTGAAATGAAGCAGCAGTAGCATATAAGGCAAAATATTAAGAAGCCTCCAATGAAATCCCAGAGTAAACCATAGCTATACATAAACCACACCCAAGAAAAGAAGTTTTCTATCAAACCCTGAGTTAGCACAGATGTAGTAGTGAAGATTCAGGCTGTAGGAGGGAGCTAAGGGGCAGAGACTTCAGTCAAGATGATTCCTGATAAATGTAAGTTATTGTCTTTTTCTGAGAGCCCTAGCCCAAGGAAGAATGAGTCAGCTAAGGAAATAATTATGTTTTTGACAGAGAAATAAAATAAATTGGCTCAAACACATTGGTTCTCAATAAGGTAGCACAGAAGATAATTATCCAAACAGGGGGAAAATTTTACCCAGCCTTTTCTTTCTCTAATACTCAGCAGAGTTAGCAGAAGAAGACCTTGAGAAAAACCTCTCTGACTTCAAAGTGCAGCAGCCCCCTCAGGGCAGCTATCAACTCTTCACAGGTATCACCCAGCTCTGGGAACCCTCTGCCAGTATTCCTCTGGGTGCTGGAGTGGGAAATAACAGCAAAGCACTGCCATGTTCATGTCACCCTGTGCTGGAGCAATACTGTCTTTCCTAATTTTGAAAATCTCTGGACTACAGCGGGTTTTTTTCTGTTGTATTTGTCTCTATTTTGTATTGCTACATGAGCTTTTGAGAACATACAGAGCATCCCTTTAGAAATCCTTAAAAGAAACATCATCAAAACTTTGGGGCAGGCGTTTGCCTCAGCCTGTTGCCAGCTGCAGGCACAGCTTTATTGAGTACTCTGCGAGGTAGCAGATGCACATCTCTAAAGGCCAGTCCTTTGCTCTCGCTCCTGCCCATCTGTGTGTAATTAGACCATCACATTTCCAGATGATCACTATTACCTGGGTCCTTTTGGATGGTGGCAGGAGCTTTCCCAAGGGAGGGAAGAGTAAGCCTGTAACCTTCTCTGGTTAATTCGGAGGTGAAGGCCATGTAAAGGTTTCTAGCACTAGAAGAAAAACTCAAATAACAATCTTGACACTGAAATAGCCAAGGTTTCACAGTAGATCTTTCAGGGGGCAGCTTAATTTCCTTCTCAGCACTAGCACAGCTAAGAAAAGAGATAAGCAATAAAGAAGAGCAAAGCTTTTCTCTCAGGAGGGTTTTTTTAAGATACTGCTCTGAGCTCCTAAGATACACCCTCATATCCAAACACCACTGTGGGCAAGACATGGCGGGGGGGGCATTCTGAGGCTCCAGGAGTGTATAAAATCAAAGCTGCTTTCAGTGGGAGCCAGCTCTGTGTGCCGAGTGCTCTTGCACAGCTGTTCCCAGTATGCTGGAGTAAAGAGCAGACTGGGACAGACAGGAGCTCACTGATGCTTTGCCTGCTGTGCATAACATGACTGACAGAGACAGGATCCCTATTTCCTGATTCCTCTTTGTTTTTGAATAGCAGGTGGTCTTTTTAAGATCAACTGTGTAGGTTCACATTAAATTCTCAGGAGGTTGTTCTGAATAAACATGCTCAGAACATGGCTCTCCCAAATGGATATTCACTCTGAGTTCTCCACAGCAGAGCATATAGCTTCCCCTCTTCTGAATAGATTTCAGATTCAAACTCATAACATCATCTTGTAAGTCTAGTGAAGACATGAATCCCTCTTCCCAAGAGCTGGGGGAGGGGGATGTGGGTGGAGATGAAGGTCATTTATTTATTTATTTATTTATTTATTTATGAAAGAGGAGCATTCCCATTTGCAGAAGTTTCTGCTTGGGCCAAGGAAGTGGTTTTTAATTTTGAAACATTCTGAATCATTGTTGATGAGCAGTGTTGAAAATGGGGTGAATTACGTAGACTCGGGGAAGTTGAAACCACGAGTTGTGCCTTTACTGTGTGTAAAGATCCAGGGGGAAAAAAAGTGATGGGTCAGAATTTAGGAGTTCTGAGTTACAGATGTCGTGGTTCACCACTCACCTAGGGAAAAGTGAGACTATTAGATTCCTGTGCAACTAAAATTACATGTAATGTGTGGTTAATGTGAATACCCTCAGCTGAATGCAAGGCAAGAGGCTTAGGGTAAATCTGAGTCTTCACTGCTAATAGGTTTAGGGCAATTAGTCCATTGACTTCTGTAAATCACATCTGTCACAGAAAAAATAACAAGGTCATTTTCAACATAGCACTTGCTTGAACTGCTAGATTATGGCTCAAATTACTGAGCACAAGGAGATGTCACTATATCTCTTTAGGAAGGGGTAGTTTTAATTCTGAGAAGTTGTCTGAATTTACAAAATTTTTTATGACTGTTGCACCCTTAAGTTGCTTTTGCAGGTCTTGTGTCTTGGTTAAAAAAATTCTTAACCCAAGGTTTTGGAAAAAAAAAACAAACACCAAAAACCAACCAAACAAACAGAAGAAAATTATGTAAACTGTGAATTTTCTGTGTGATTGATATTTTTTTAAATACTATCTACCCTAATGTTATTTATTGGGGGTTTTATCACGATTATTTTTTTATCAATAAGAAAGACAAATAAAAATGTGCCCTTTAATTTTTACAAATTATAAGAGGTTGATCTTCCCTGTAAGTTCTTTATTGGACAACTGGTGAACAATATTGATTCACAGAACAAGCAAAATACAGTTTGTGTTTATTGAACTGTGTTTTACTGTCCTGCTCAACCTGAATGCTATCTCTAATTTAAGTAAATAATAAATGGGAATTATTTACTGCAGTTAGCTTGGAGAAAACATTGCTCTGTGGCTGTTGTTTTTCTTTTTAAATCTTTTTTTAAATACATTTTTATTTAGAACTCACTTTTGCCCTTAGCATGGCACTTAAATACGAGCTTAAATTTAATGAACAGGGAACCCTCTCCCTATTCAGCAAAATGTTTGAGCATTTGCTGAGTTTTTAGCACATCAGACAGTTGTAGATTCTCGTTTGGGTACAAGCTGATCTCGTAGCTGTGTCCCTGATGGTCCCATTGTGCAGGGGAAGTGGGAACTTGCGTCATCTTATCACGAGCCATGGCAAGTCCTGTCCCGTGTGGATGAGAGGCCACCTGCAAAACTGAGGCCAAGTGAGGTGACAGTTGTGGTTACACTCATTGTCAGAGGTGATTGACATCTGTCTCTTCATTCCCCTGACCAGAGGGGATGGGAAAGCTGGAGAAATCAGAAGGTTGCAGCAGTTACTGCCTCTTGTGTCTGGCCCCTTTTCTTAGCCTTCCCATCCCTTTCTCCTGTACTGTGTCAGGAGCATGGCAGCAGAGAGAGGAAAGGAGTTAGCTAACATCAAAATATGTGCATCAAGTTGATATTCTGGACCTTGTTAACACACTAACTTTTCTGGCCCTACATGCCTGCTGCAGGGCACTACAGAGGTATTAGTGAGCTGTTTAGTGAGAATTAGGGTTTTCATCAACATATTTGTACAAAACTGATGTCACAGTATGTTCAGACCTTTCCAATTTACAGAGGAATGTACTCTGTTATTTAAACTTTGTTTCATAAGTAATTAAGAAATATAGTAAACATGACAAACAGGCTCAATCCTCTGAGATGTACAGCTGGATACCCATAACATACTCATGTGACTAAGGCTCAGAATTTGAGAACATTGATGTCTGTAGATCTCGGTCAGGTTGGTCCCTCTGTGCACTTTCTTCACATTGAAGCCAGGTTACTCTAGAAGGAGATGCTGGATTTCATCCTCTTTATCCCCTGTGAGAAAAGATCAAGATGTAATTGCTCAGGAAACTGAAATGTAAGACACAAATGCCCATAGAAACTTTTGTGCAGGGGCAAGTTGGAGAGCTGGAAACTCCCGAAGCTGGCAAGAAGCAGCACTGTGTGGGATAGGACCCTACCTTCCCCCTGAGCCAGCAGGGTGTTGTGGGGAGACAGGAGCATCTCTATGGAGCTCAAACAAATAGTTCACTGTTTCCCCTTCTCACTGTGGGACAGTAGTTTAAGGAAGCAAGTGTCCCCCTGAATAATTTTCCCCTTCCTGCTCTTCTTTCAGAGGAGTCAGAGGAATGATTGCTGTGACAGCATGGGGACATCTCCATGCCTTGGCCATATTGAGATGATTTGTTCCATGGCACTCTCTGCGTAGTTCACCCTGTTCTGGATGTCACTGCTCTGCTGCCATTGGGCTGCCTCAGCCCTTGCAACCCTACCACCGAGGGGATATCTTCCAAGTACCTGCAGGGCACTTATCTTCTTAAATAATGTTTCTATGCCTCAAAATGCACAGAAGTGAGATTTGCAGAAGGACCTCAGCATTGAGCACAAGTTAAAGTCAGCACAAGGCAGCTGTCAAGCTGCTTCTGGAAATCCCACTAAGCATCTGTCTTCATTGTAGGTGACTAACCGAAAAGCTAAAATCCTTGACTTTCCTTTACAGCCGAGCTCTCAATGACTAAGATTTTATTATGAGCCCCAGGCAGTTCTGAAAATGGGATAAAGGATTTTATAGGATTTAGGTGAGGTTAACTTTTTTTTTTTTTTGGCAGTGGAGGGAGGCAGGGGTTGGGATGTTTTTCTGGGTGTTATTTTTTTGGAAGAAAGTTGCTCTAGGTGATTTTGCCTTGATTGATTCATTTTTGGAACATCTGATAAATTTTTATCAGCAACATTTCAGCCTTGTGTGTGTTTTTTAGTTTTGTTTTTCTCTCTTTGTGGGAGCTACAGTCAATAGCCAAGCCTACAAGCAGCCCTTGCAGTGGGCTGTGATTGTGTTGTTTAAATTAGCAATGGTTGGGGCTGTATGGAATGACAGCAAATGCATTGACTTGTGTTCTTGGCAACAAACTGTCTAGAGGCTTAGTTGCTTTGTTTCATGTTGGGAGTTTTGCTGCTTGTTGTTAGTGTTATTTTTATCCTACTTTTTATAAATGCTATTTGCTCACTTGAGTGAGACAGAAAAGCACAAATATCTCATGGCTGTGTGTTTTGTGATGTCTCAGGGCATAAGAAATAAGAGCAGAGCAAGAAAGAAAGTTAAAATTAAGATCATAAACTACAGAGGACAAAACAAGACCTAAAGATCTCTTGCATTTTTCTTGTCAAAGTTTTCACCGGTCTCTTTTTTTATTGCCAAAGACTTGCCTTAGTCAAAAAGTTCTTATGTGAGTGAAGAGCCAACTTACTGTAGGTTATGTATTGCCACCATTTATTTTTCCTAAACATCAGTACAGCTGCCAGGATACCACTGTCGTGGCTGTATGTGCTGTTCGTAGCACAGGGTCGTACTTAGGGGAAGAGCACCTCCTTTAGGCTGTTTCTTTTAGAAACTTGGAGACTAAAACAATCTAATTACATATATATATGGGTGTGCTTTCAAATGTTCTTAAACTGTTTTGAAATTAATGTCTGGAGGCTAGTTAGGTTTGATTTCACTATAAATTTATCTTATTAAGGCAATTATTATCACTACCCAAAGCAGGTTTCTTAATTTTCTTTAAAATGCTTTCAGTTCATTAATTCTTGGCTGAGCTTTAATTATGCAAATGTTTGGAAGGCTCATATCCAGTCATGAATCTACTGGCTGCTGGAATAGAGTTTTGAAATATTATAGGATTTTCTGTAATTATGTTTTTTGGTGAGGGGAAATAATTTGATTTGAGTATGTTTTATTTTCCTTGGATCCACTAATGCTCAAACTAGTCATTGAACTTTATGAGACTTTTACCTAAATGGGATAACATGGTTCAGCACACAGTTAGGCCTGTATTCTGTAGAATAGCCAGGTAAAAGAGAAGGCAAAAGAAGCCCTATAGTATAGAAGGTATAGTAATTAGCACTGTCTTAATTAAGCTTTTTGAACTAAACAAAACATGGAACCTCTGATCCTGGGAAGTGATGCTGGGAAATGGCATGGGGAAAACAAAGGATAATGTGTCTGTAGTTTTTGTGGGGTGTTTGTGCTGCTGGGCTCTGCTCTCACTGCCAAGCACAAGAGAGCAGCTCAGAAGATGTCCTTGCAAGGCACTTGGAGAGAATTGACATTCTCTGCTAACTAGAGAGAAACTACCACACACAGAGATTGTTTTTCATGAGTCAAGGTCTGTGTTGCCCCCGGCATTTGTTTTGTGGATAAATTGCAGGCATAAGCTCTGTCTCCCATATCTTCTTATCCAGGATGTCCTTCTGAAAGAAAAGGAAATGTGTTCTTTACTTCAGGGTTGTATACAATCCAGTCTGCCTTGCCAGGGGAATTTAAATCACTCCGCTGCTCTTTGGCCGCTTTCTAGCACTTGTAAAGCACATTAGAACAATAATGTTCTTGTCAGTGACGTGGTGATTTGCCTTGCAAACCTCACAGCCTGGAAAGTCAGCTTCAGTTTTGCAGACAGCTTGTAGAATACACTTATTGAGATGTGATAACTAACCTGCCTTTCTTGTCCTCTGCCTCAGCAAACAGAAGAAACAAAGGCCATGAAGTGCCTGCATAACATCTGCATGTGTTGAGTGGGAAGCTGCTCCTTTGCCAACACTCCTCTCTGTTAGTCTTACAGGGAAAGAGACACAAGCACCATTATCAGAGAGGAGCTACATGATGCATATGCATTGATAACAGGGACTTGGAGTGATGAAATGACTTTTCTGTGGCAGCAGTGCACTTGTCTTCCCTTCTATGTGTACACAGCATCCAGCCCTGGAGTAGATGAAAGCAGTGATATTGCAGTCCATGGTATTAGCACCCAGGTGGAACAGAAGATGTAAATCCACCTCGGGATGTGTGCAGGATTGACTTTTGATGTTGCTTAGTACAAAAGGAGGCCTTTTGCACTTTCAGTCAGTTCTGCCACCAGCTGGGAAGGATCATTTGCTTCAATTCAGGCTTGCTGAGACCAGTGTTGTATCTGGCACAACACTGTGAAAGAATTGGAAAAACAACTGATGTCTTTCAAGCCATAGGGAAAAAAAAAGCATCCAAGGATTCACAGATGACTTTGGCTCCTTCATGGGGTTGCTCTGAAATGATTTGCTCCGTGAGTGAAGGCCTGATTTGCTGGTAGCACAGATCATCAGTCCATATTCTCTGATGTGGGCATCAAAGCCACAAAATACACCTGTTTGTGCAAAACAAGTGAAAAACAACAAACAACCAATCTGCATTTTAAAAAAAGTCCTGAAAAATACCTTGGCATAAGGCAGATGTTATGACCTGTGAAGAGGCTTTGTCTTCCGTGCTGGTCAGTCATGTAGCCTTGGCATTTAAGTTTTTAAATGTCGTTTGAGTTTTTAAAAGACAGAAAAACTTTTAGGTATTTTAAGCTTCATTTACTCGATGCTTGGAGCATATCTCATTTAAGAGAGATTGTACTGCAGGATTTGTGATTCTCTTTCAATGCATGTCAGCCCTGCAGAAAGCACATTCAGAATCATTCCTGGCTAAATTATTTTGCGGACCCCTTTTCCATCCTTAGCCAGTACTTTACCACCATCAGGCAGCTCTTTTGCTTGAATAATTACATTTCTGTGGAATTCTCCTTGTCAGGAATACAAGTTGCTAGAATTTGTATGGTAGAGTTCACACAGATTTATTGTGAAAATGGGCAGGTGAAAGTTGTACAGTAAGATTTAGTAATAAAAGTCATTCTTATTGCCAGCGGTTGTGTCTTATCAGCTGAGAGTTTGCAACAAGCCTGCCTGATTGACAGGGCAGGGAGAAAAGCTAAAGCAGAGACTTCTGCTGGAACCTGCAGCTTTACTGTAACAAGGTGACCCCAGCAGAGCAGAAGACTCAGGGATGTCTATAAACAAACTTTTCTGCTTTCTTTCCTTGTTTTTTCAAACACTTTCTTAACTGTCGATTCATTAGAAATCTCACTAATAGTTTTCTCTGTTTCTCAGCAAATTATTTTATTAAGTAAAAATGCATCTCAAATCTCTATCTGATTTAAACAGAATCCATCTATAAATGAAAAAATATTAGGATACCATTCATTCTAGGAGGTTTAATGTTGTTAATTATATGGTGCAAGGGGAATATTTCTTAATAAGAACACTTAGTAGGGTAACTACTCAGGGTCATGTAGAACAGCAGTAACAATGTGCAGAAGTTTGGGCCTTGCACAAGATGGATTGTTGGAGTTACAAATGGCCTGCTACTTCCTTCTGCCTGGAGCTATGACTCAGTGTGATACTGCATGGCTTGAAGCCAGCCCCAAAATCAGCACCTGCAAAAGGGCACTTTCCATGCTCAGTGCCTGTTTCTCCACATATTCAAGGGTACATTTAGGAATCAGGCAAAACAGCCTCATTTTTAGGATCACAGTACTTGGGGGGAAATGCAGTGAGACATGCTGTGTTCTTTTCCGGGTGGGAATTGGTTGGAGTTCCCTGAAAACCAGTAGCAGCAGGTTGCTGCTGTAGTTGTGTCTTAACACAGCAGGAGAGAGGAAACCTCCCTTGCTTTCCTTGTGGAGTCTCATTTGGGGAGGTAAAGTGGTCCTGCAAGAGAGAGCCAATGCTGCCTTTCTGACTGTGTCCTGCTGCCAGTCACACAGGAGCAATGAGAGTTACAAACCAGAAGCTGCTTCAGAGAGGTACAGAAGAGTGAGCTGGCCTTACCAGCTTGAGAAGTAGAAGAACAGGGAGTGAGTTTAAGTTTGGATGGCACTTCAAAGGGTCATTAAGCCCTAAACTCTTTCCACCCCAGAACAGATCAGCTCAACCCAGATGCACATCATTCTGCTACTGAGATAAAAATTAGTTATTCCATGAGAAACAGTTGCTTATGCCGCCCTCTAGTCAGTGATGGGTTTGCAGATGAGATTAACTATGGGGTTTTTCAGGTGTGGCCAGTCCCAGACTTTGAGATGAAAATCCAAATTCACTCCAAATTTTACTGTTGATGGTATTAGTTTATTCTGCTGGTTTCCCTGGTGGCAAAGCTAGGAAATAGATCTGCCCAGGCATGTTCAGATCATGCAGGCTGTCACAGTAAAGGCTCCTGATGCTTTATATTGGGTTTGTTTATTACAGAAGCTGTGTACCAACAGCTGGGGGTTTTAGATTTTCCTATTTGTGTAGAAAACTTTTTATTTCTTCAGACCAAACGTATTACCTCAGGATATTTACTCTGCATGTATAGAAATCTTAGGCTCACCTTAGAATATTCTCATTTCTCAGGGCTTGTTTTTTAAATAAAAATCTGCTAGTTTGAGAAAAAGCACACTCTGTAATAGATTTTGCCTGTAACACTTAAGGCCCAGCATGGTGAGCCAGGAAAAGGGCAAATACTGTCAACGCTGATAGGCCACGTCTATCCTTTTCCTTTTACACATTGCAGCAATGTCTTTTTCCATTAAAATCAAACATGGACTGAGCAGCCACATGCTAGGATTCACCAAATGGTATTTAAAAAGATGTGTATTGTGACTCCGAGGCAAGTGGCACGAAAGCCCTCACACCACACAGGCATTCAGCATGTTTGGAGAAAGTGAGGTGAATGTAGCCAGAGGCTCCAGTTCTCCTCTCCACCCATGGAGGGCTGGGTGAGCTTGTAGTGGAATTAAATGTCTGCCTAGAAGTGTTTCTGACTCTTCATTAGGTAGAAGTTTAGAAATTTTTCTGATGGTGGTCAGTGTTGTGGGATGTGCAGGTAACTGTGAATATCCACCCCTTCTTCTCTCTTGTATGTTTGATCTGGTTTTATAATCTGTCAGCATCAGCACGTGTTCAGTGGCCAGCTGTGGTGCCAGAGTTCATCATGAATGTGGAGATAATTAAAGAGTCTGGAAAACATTTTCAGGATAAACACTTTCCATTTTTATCTTTTGCTATTTGAGAAACAGAGACTCAAGTGCAGCCTTTAAATCTTTTCTTGCTGTATCCTAACGTTTCAAAAGGACTTGTAATTTTGGATCTTGACTTGGAAACAATTTAAAGGCGGCTGATTTTCCATGGCTGGGAGTGCTGTGCTTCCTGACTAATCAGGCTCTTTAGACATGTCTTAAATTGGGCACCAAAATACTGGATAGACAAGAGCAAGCAGTTGACTTAGGACAGCTCTGTGGGGGTTTAGGCAAAGACACTTTAACACACAGCTCTGATGCGCTCTGAGTGTGCACACAGCAAGTTAACACTCCTGAGCAGACAAGAGGTAACTGATTAAGGCACAGTAAGTCAATCGTGTGAAACCATTAGCCCATGCTCAACCAAGAGATGTGCTCCAGATGATTAGCCCCTCTGAAAATTGTATGCCTGTTATATTTAAACAGTCAAGAGAGTCTCCTGCTGACACTGAGAATGGCTGACATAATAAAACCTTTCTTTCAAATACAGTAAAATTCATTTGGGCTTTCCATTCTTGATCCAAGTCCTAGAAGGAGTCTCCATTGATATTAAATGTAGTCTGTCCTGCCATCTAAGCTGCTGATTCTACAGCTGCTCTGTAACCTGGACCACCTGTGTGTTAGAGAAAAGTGGGTGCAGGAGCTGTAAATTCATACCAAGGGAATGGGCATGGTTCTCATGAATTTCCTGTCGTTTGAGGTTTTTTTGGGTTTTTTTGTTGTGTTTTTTTTTGTCTTCTGCAGTCAGACAACCATCTGTCCTGGCAGTGTAAGCACAGTCCTGGACTACCTAACACAGTTAGAGCTGTAGCCAAACTAAATCCCATCTAAATGCTGAATTCTCAAAGAGAAAATAAATCTGATTAGTTTCCAAGTTTTAATTTCTTTCTTTTGGAAGTATTATTGCAGAGCTGAAAGGAAGAAGTTCTTTAGTCTATTGCTTAAATAGTGCTTTGAAGTTTGGTCCTTTGCCAAATGCCTGTTGACAGTAACATCAGTGTTGGTGCTCACTGGCATCATGTATTTCTTGGGAATCTTTAAAAACTCTCTGAGCAGCTTACCATGACTTCATTAACATTTGATTTCTATCTAAATGAGGAAGAAATTATTCCTGTGTCTTTTTTATGGTGGGTAAGGAGCAGTAGTTCAGTGATTTACCTGCCTTATAGGGATGAATCCCCAGTCCTGGTAGAGATCCCAGGAGTCTGACAGAGAGGTCATCTCTTTCTTTTTGACAACCAGTTTGACATCACCTTATGTTGCCACCATTTCCATACCTTCTCATTGTTCACATAGTATCTTTCTGGGAAAAATTAAATGATAGAAACCTCAGGGTTTCATTTCACAGCTATTTCATGTAGATGGAAATCAACATTACTCTTTTTCCTATTTTGTAGTTATTCCTTCTTTTTTTTCTTCCGGTTTTAAATGAGAGGGTTTATCTGAGGTGTTGAGATTTCTTATAATAATTCTCTCACTAGTAGCTATGACATAGTCTTTAACCTTTTCTCTTCTTTTTGTCCTCAGGAAACCCACTGACTGTGGCCTGCAAAGCTTTCTTTGGATTCAGTGGAGAATCAGGCCCCATGATCTACTGGATGAAAGGGGAGAAATTCATAGAAGAATTAGAAGGTCACATTAGAGAAGGCGAAGTCAGGTACTTTTTAGATTATTTACTGTTGAACTTATTGTATGCCCCAAAAGCCTGTTGGGTTTTCTTAACAGGTTTATAATTAAAAGTGAAAATGTTTTTCTGTCTAAAGAGTGATTAATGACTTGGAGCCAGGGCTCTGTGATTTGCTCCGTCCCCTTTCTAAACTCTAAAGACATAGAAGATAAAGACATAGCTATTTAAGGGCCTGAAAATCTGTTCTCAAATTCCCCTGGTGGGTGGTGGCTGAAGCGTCTCTTGAGTGTTCCAGAGGTTGATTTTAGCCCTGCATGGAAATGGTGCTGCCCAGTGCAGCTGTCCCATGTGGCAGTCCTTGGCAAGATGACATTCATTTCAGCATCAGTGTTAATCTTGAAGATGAATGGTCTCCTGTCAAAGCCACCATACTTTTTCTCTTCTACTGCGTGTGCTGTCTGTCTGTGGTGCAGCTCTCAGTGTGACTTAACCAGGACTTTCAAAGAGCAGCATTTGTTCCTCCAGGCTTAACACTTAAGGGAGAGAAAGGAGTGGCTGTGTCCGATATCCAGCTTGTGCTTGGCTTGTTCCAGGTGCTGGTTATCATTTACTGTACCAGTTGTAAAGAAAACACTCACTTGTATCCCTGTGAACTTCCATGGAATTTGCACTTAACAGCATCATCTTCTCTTCGTTAATAATTACCTGATTATTGTTGTTTGAGCAATGGTTACACTACGGACAAGGGGGTCCCAGCTCCAATAGACACAATGAATATAGATTATAAAGAAAGCCTAGGTCTTTTCGCCTTCCATTGCACATTTTTTTGATCTCATATCTGAGTTGTTTGTTTCTTGTAAAGGTAATTTTGGAGAGCAGGCAGAGAGAGGTTCTTTTGCTTTATTATTTGATCAATAATTTGAAGTTCAGCCATTTAGCCACTGGTTATTAAGATATACTAAAATAACTGACCTAACATTGCACCTTAATTGCACAAAGATGAAATTTATTTTATATTGCCAGTGTACAGTCCTCTTTTGGGCTTCTGACCACAAAAAGCAATTATTGGAAACTTCTGCTATTGTAAGTAATCAGCACTTAATGGCATTGTGTCCTCTCTGGTGTGGGTATATATATATGAACAGAGTGATTTTGGTCATGTTCTTCCTCTGCATCAGAAGGACAATTTGAGTTTTGTATTTAAAGAGCATTCCAGCTTTAGCACAGTTCAAAACTTTTCCTTCATGTGCATTTATTAATGAAACTGAGTTTGAAAAAGCTGTTATTTGTCCTTCATTGTGCCACCTCATTACACATTCATGTTTCAAATTAATATGTGACAACTCCCTCTTCTCATTCCATTAAAATGCTTTGACTCAGTTTGCAGACCCCTCACAATTCAGTGAATCTTCTCCTCAGCAAATCTACTTATCACGTACCTAATCTCCTGTGATAACAGCCAGCATTAAAAAGAGCATTTACCAAAACCTACTGCATCATTACCAGCAGTGCCACAGTCCTTCCCTTTTTTGATTTACAAGTAGTTATGGCAACTGGAGTGGTAACTTTTTGCAAATGATTCTTTCGCAGTAAGAGCTCTTGTTTACGTGTGCCATTCCAGGTATGCTGCTTCAGGGAAACTGAGCAGCACTAATCATTCTGACAGTGCTCTGAGCCAGCCCACACCTTCCACCCAGTCGTATTTATTGTTGTATTTAAAAAATTGTCATGTATGTGTCAAATTTAATGAGCCACGTTGAACTTGCTGGTTAAATGCCTTTTCCATTAGTTTGCTTCTCTGTGGTCTTACCAGCACATTTCTGTTTGTGTTGAGAAACTAAAAGTAGTAGGGAATTGTTACAACCAGACCAAGATACTCCAGCTTTCATTTGGAAAGCTTCTAACATTTTAACTCTGCATCCCCCATCTTAAATCAGTTCACAAACTTAGTAGCATTCTGAATTTTTGGTGCTGTCCCTACCCTGGACTGTGCCCATCTGTTGTGTTGCTGGATTTTCTGTATATGATGAGAGTTCAGGTTTGCAAATCAATGCAGTGTGGGAGTACAAACCCCCATCCCTAATTTGCATCCTCCAGTGTGCATGGTCAGCAGCCACTGCTGTTGTGAAAGCACTGAAACAAGGGTGCACTTAACTTGAGCATTCCTGTTCAAATCAAACCCATGGAACTGGGTTTTTTTTTGTAACCACACTTCACCATGAGTAATATTTGTGTAGTTCTGAGCTTCTTGTAATTTATTAGACCTTGTTCCAAAGCCTCATAAGAAAAAGCAACTAATCAGCATTGCAGGTCTCAGAGGCAATGACCCTCTCCCTAAGCTGCTTCCTTGCCTTCCCTTGAATTAAGATCCCCAGGTGTCAGACATGCGTGGGGGGAAAGGAGAAAGAGGCTTTGCTTGCCAGGTGGGTTTTTCACAGCAGTAATAAAAATGTCATGTAAATCGAACCAGGGCCATTAAAGAAGGAATCAGAGTCTTTAAGCCTGTCCAGAGTTGTCAGTTGCACCTAATTATCAAAGGAGCCCACAGCAAATTTCAACACCGTCTCTCTGCCGTGGCAAAGTATTTTCAGGCATAAATCTTACTCTCCCAGCCACCTGTGAGTTCCTTCTTTTTCTTCTTCAGGCAACACTACTGAACAGTTTGCAGTTGCCTCATAATGCTCGTCTTGTAAAGTATGTTTGTCCTTGTTTTTTCTGTCTTGTTCATTTTTAGAGTAGTAATAGTTTAACTCCTTCTAGTGGCATGAAAAGAGGTGAATGAAGACATTTTAAACAGCAGCTTTATTTCTTCAGATTATCACCCACAGAAGTCAACTGATGGTTATGAAATGCTCAGACAAGATGAGGTTATGTTGTATTTTGTTAGGAGGGGGTGCTGAGGGCCGGAGATAGAATTCCCACCACTAGCTGGACAGTGTGCTGGGTACTTGACAGAGAAGTGTGGAAATGACAGCCCTCTCCTGAAAAGCTTATACTACTTAAGTAGACAATTTCTGGGCAAAGAATAAGAAACATGATGCAGGAAAGTGAGAGGGAAGATCACTGTGCCATGTTGCCAGTTGAACTGCTTTGCTTTGGAGAGGTACTTATGTACTCACAGGTCTGTCCTTTCATCTACAGCCTATTGTTAAGGAGTAGAAGGAAGGCAGTAGAGTTCATAGCCCTGTTCACTGTCCAGATCCTCAGCTATATAAGGAATGAAAATATCCTTTCCGCTAAGTCCCGTCTCACATGCAGGTTAGTAAAGGTTTGGAAGTAATGCCTTGGTCTTGCAAAGAGACCCAGGTGAGGCTCTCTTAGAGCCTTTACATCTTTGATCATACAAAGCCTAAAAATTTTAAGAAAATATGGTCTCAAAGGAAAAGTATTTTAACTTCAGATTCAACTTAGTGCACACGTGCATTGGAAAAAATGTGACAAAAGATTTGAAAAATCCAAACTGTTGGATAATTTTCAAAGAAAACATTTGTATTCTGAAATGGTACTTCCTTTTCTAAAATTCATATTCTTAACTGAAAAATATTCACGAGACAAAATGTTTTGATTCAACTCAAATAAAATGCTTCAGCTTGAAGAAAAAGGCACTGTGTTGTTTTTACTTCACCCACCTTTTCTTTCTCTCTTTCTATCCTGTTTGTTGTGAGTTGTCAAGTACCATTGATTTAGCAATGTATTAAATGATGTAATTACTCTTAGTTTGTTCAGCAAACCAGAAAAATCAAGCTATTATTTTCTCACCTTGTGAGAGCTGGCATGTGTTGACAGTGTCACTGGTGAAGTTTCCCCCATCTCAGACAGGGACAGAGCTTCATCTTCAGGGGGTGCAGAAAATGCTGTTGGACCTGTAAGGTCTTACTTGTTACTCTATTCCTTTTCTAACCCAAAAATATTATGCTCAGTGTTCTCTGAACCAGCCACAAAATGCAATTAATTAAAGGCTGTACACATATTGAAAAAATGTGGGTGACCAACTGTGTATTTCCAGGCAATAATGAATCATTAGCTGTAGAGTACTGGTTAAAAGAAAAGAGAGGAAAAACAAAAAAGCAGGAATGAAAGGTTCAACACCACCAAGAGCATTCTATGCTTTGCTGCCAGCACAATGCTTAAATGTTTGTCAGCATTTTCATGATAGATCCTGTTCTAAAGAGTTCCCTTACTGAAGATTGCAATTAGAAGTAAGATAAGTCAAAAAAATTCTCAGTCCAAATGCATATTCTTTGTTTTATGAAAGCTCCTTTTTAGCTGATCATATATTATTTAAATTTAGGTTAAGGGTCAGTTATTTTAAATAAATATAGTTTGGATATAGTTCAAAATAATAGTTCCTTTTATTTTAATTGTAATCTGTCTTCATTTTTTTTCTGTGTAAAATATCCTGATTACAGGATAAATACAAGACAATCAGAACATTGACAAAGTGCTCCAGATTAGTGTCCCAGATATCATCTCTGTTAAGGATTATATAGTTCCTTGCAGCAGGATTTGTTGGCCAAATTTGTCAGGCATATTGTTTACCAGCAGAGGAGAAAGACTTTCCCGAGTCTTTATATAGATAGCAGATTAATAGGTAGATGAGAATTGATTTATCTGACTCCCAATGATTTAGGCTGAGTCTGCAAACAGACCAGACTTTCCGAGGAGGTTTCTTTTCTGACCAGAAATGATGCAAATTCAACCTTTCTTCCATAATTTCACCACTTGTACTCTGGACCAGAATTAAAACAAAACAAAACCATAATAAATGAAAATTAATTTGCAAAAAAAGATGAAATCTAAGTTTCCAAATGCAACACACACACACACACACACCTGTTTTTAAACTAATGATTTTCCTCTTGTTTTTTTGCAAGTTACACAGCCACAGTGAAAGAGGCTGAATCATTGTGGATGCTCTGGTACATCTTCTGAGTTCTGTCAGATCCCACATGCCTTTAGAGGCTGTGTGCTGTATGAAATCTTACTGTAAAGATGTGGTTTATGGCGGTCAGGATTGCATTTTTCATTGTCTAGTGCAATGCTCTCATACTTCTCTTCTGATTTGCTTTCAAATTTGGAGTGTTATGTGAAATCACATACATAAGAAAATGTGTGTGCGCATTGGAAACCCCAAAACAACTTTGGTTTATAATAGAGAAGTTTGGGGTTTTCTGTTTATTGACAAATGTTAAGGTCTCCAGCAGCAGTTTCTGTCCAGAGCAGGCAGCACTCCCATTAGTTACTTCCTGACCAGTTGCCTCCTTTTGGTCTCTGGAGAAAATATTTCATGTTTGGGGAACCTGGATTTTATTTGTACCTTTACCTCACAGTGCTGTAAGCAGCCTTTTCAGAGAAGAGACTCACTGAAGTGCAACGTGCAGTGGTGAGCTCAGAGGTGTCTGCCAGGGCACCCCACATTTTATGTTTACCCCCTTCACGTTAGGCAGCAGTACACAAACAGGATCAAATGAACCTGGTAGATTTTACTTGACGTTACATTTCCTTTATCAAAGGAGCAGCAACTTTTCCTTGAACAAGTGATAAGCCTTTTGAGAGAATAGGGTATTGTATTTTTAGATTTAATGTCAGCAGCAGAAAACACTTGCATTTACTTTGCATTCTTTTTAATGTTCACATGAGAACAGTGACATGAAAAGACTGTACCTCTGGCCTGAAAGTCTGCTAGAACTTTCTATTCCCTTTGTGGGGATTTTGCATGTCTCCTCTGTCCTCTCAAAGGAGCAGAGAGCTCTTGTTCTTGACACTGTTCCCTTTTAAAGTCAGGATCTAGCCCCAGAAAATAGAGGAAAGTTACAGAGAGTAGCACAACTCCTTTTGTTAGGTTTCCAGACTGCATTAAAATGTATTACAATACCCAGCCTTTAAAATACTGCCTTATAATTTGTTCAATGATGGCTTAGTAGCACATATTTGCTTCTGGAAAATGGATATTTACTGCTTCTTTTAAAAGAAGCGTTGTTTTTAGCATTTAATTCTGATGGAGCCAGTGTAAACAAGCCACATGCAACCATTGCACTCATGGCCACTATTCTTTACTTGGTTTAGCTCCTCACTAGACATGGAAAGAGAAAAAGGCTTTTGGTGATCATGAAAGATGCCTCTGAGAAGTCTTTCAGGCAGCATGAGTCTCCTTCTAAATCCTTGTCCCAGAGTGAAGGAGGCCAAGGGACACTGTCTATCTTGTGCTGAGAAATCACGGCTCTTTTGGGAGTCTTCCACCCATGTTAATTCAGCTAAAGCAAAGCCTGTATCCTTCCTTTCAGACTCCTCAGAGAACACCTTGGAGAAAAAGAAGTTGAGTTGACATTGATCTTTGATGCTGTAGGGGAGGCAGACCTGGCCAACTACACGTGTCACGTGGAAAACAGAAATGGACGGAAACACGCCAGTGTCCTTCTGCGCAAGAAAGGTAATTCTCTCCATTTCATTATCTGTGCTCTTGCCCTTCACAGCAGCAACAGGTCAGCCAGAGGTCCTGCTGACCTCTCTGAGCCAGGCTGGACTCCTGTGTGCCTGCTTGGAGCTGAAGTAGGCTTGTGTACAGCTTCAGTTTACCATTTGTGAAACAAAAAAAATAAAAATAATTAATTGTTCTTCAGTGTCTAGCTATTCAGCCTTGAAGGTGATGCACTTACTTGGAATACAATCACCCATAAAGCACCAATATGATCAGTGGAAGTATTTTGGCAGTATTTTGGTCTAAACAACCTATGTATTTGACCCAGAGTTGACTGACTAGGCCAGAGGTAATTGTGTGATGGAGCTAAAATGTGGATTTCTCAGAACAGGTACTTTGGTAGTGATGTCAGATGTTCTCGTATTTCTCCACTTCCTGGCTTTGTGTTTTAAATTTAAAGCTTTAAACTGTCACCATGCATTTAGATTTCTAACTTCATTGGGAATGAAAAACATTGCAATGGGAGCTACAAGTTGATGGAGAATTACCCCATCGTGGTTGTCTTGCTTGATACTGCTCCTGATTTGGGAATACCACTACAGATGAGATATCTGTAGCAGAAAGGAAACCATTTGGACTTGAATGTGCCAAATTAAAAGGTGCTACTATGCACTGCTGTGTGTAGAAGTCATTATCGTAAAGAGTTTAACAGTTCCTCATTACAGTTCTTATGTTGTTTGTTCAATCACCTCTCCTATTCATAAGTAGGGTGGCATTTAAATTTGATAGTGATCTCTCTAAGATACAGTATATCAGGCAATACAAAAGCTATAAGAAAAGCAAAGGAAGGTTACACACTCAGGAGAAAGCTGTTATGGGAAACTACAGAGCCATCAGCACAGGGGATTGACTTAAGAGTTAATACATTGTCCAGATTTCTGCCATCATTCCTGGCTGTAAACTTTTTTGCCAAAAGCAGAGGAGAAGAAATGTCTTCTTGAGGAGAACCTGAAGGTGCAGTTCCAGTCCTTTGTATGTTTTCACTATGGCAAAGCACGTGCTTCTCAGCAGGTTCTGGGTTACAGTGTTAATTGAAAAAGCCAGTGCTCTCCATGGTCATGGATGCAGCAAAATCCCATACAAGTGTCACCGTTTGGAGAAGGTTCAAATACACTGTTAGTACCTGAGCATGCTGCAGATTGACTTTGGAGCCTAAGGTAGACATCACCATGGGAAAAATGAACTAAGACTCAGGTGGAAGAATAAGAAGAGCAGCCAAGGCCTCTCTAGATGGGGCATCACAGTTCTGGAAAACATCCCTAGTCATCAGTTCCTCCTGAAGGCACGCTGGATGCTAAGCATTGTGTTTGATGGCTACAATCTGTATCAAATGAAAGGTGAGGGAGGTGTGGTATTGCAACAAAAAAGGGCTACTAGAGAGAAGAAGCTTTTGGGTCAATGTCTTCTTTTTTTGCTATTCTTTCATGTGACCCACAGGTTTTACGTGTGGAAGTAGAGTGTGCAGTCCTGTCAGAATCAGCTGAATCAAGTTCTGCTTACTCCATTCCCTCTATATATAAGAGCTTTACATCCTCCTAGAAAGAAGGGCATAACATAGTTATATTTTACATTAAGTAATAAGAAAAATAAGAAAAAAACACCAGAAGTTGTAAACCAGTCTGAGAAACAAGGTTCCACAGTTGTGGTGTGGAGCACACACAAATGTATATTCAACATGGGTGAGGGAAAAGCTGTGAATGATGCCTACCTGGACTTTAGTAAAGCCTTTGAGATTGTTTTGCACAGCATTCTCCTGGAGAAACTGGCTGCTTATGGCTTGGATGGGTGCACTGCTGGCTGGGTAAAGAAACTGGCTGGATGGCCAGGCCCAGAGAGGGGTGGTGTGTGGAATTAAATCCAGTTAGCAGCCGGTCACAGATGATGTTCCCCAGGGATCAGTACTGAGGCCAGTCCTATTTAATATCTTTATGAATGATCTGGACAAGGGAATCAAGTGCACCCTCAGTCAGTTTGCAGACGACACCAAGTTGGGCAGGAATGTTGATCCAGCAGATCATTTTCCTCTCTACTACACACATTCATACATACAGGAGGGTGGGAAGGCTCTGCAGAGGGATCTGGACTGGCTGGATCAATGGGATGAGGGCAATTATATGAGGTTCAACAAGGCAAAGTGCCGGGTCCTGTCCTTGGGTCACAACAACCCCCTGCAGCTCCAGGCTGGGGCAGAGTAACTCAAAAGCTGCCTGGGGAAAAAGGACCTGGGAGTGCTGGAGTCACCATCCCTGAAGGGATTTAAAAGTTGTGTAGATGTGGCACTTGGGGACATGGTTTAGTGGTGGGCTTGGCAGTGCTGGGTTAACAGCTGGGCTCAATCATCTTAGAGGTCTTTTCCAACCCAAACGATTCTATGATTCTATGATCTAAAGTGACAGGTTGTCACAACTTTAATTAAGGAGTCTGGTCATCATGATGAAGGATTAGCCTCTTTAGTGCAAAAAGCATTATACCTTTCCTTCTACTGAACCTCATAAATATACCACTGATAGTAAGTGTATCTATGTTGGCACTGTTAAATGTTCTTCTGTGTGCATATATTAGAATAACAACCCAGGTTTATTTATAACAAAAAAATGCAGATATTTCAGAGCTCTGCTGAAATTATGGAAGAAGCACTGCTGAATACAGAATTTGGAGGTGGAAAAGATCACTTTGCAGCTACTATTTCATTTCTCTCTGCACTGTGGCTGTAAAAAACTTATAATCCCCTCAGGCATTCTCAATAGTTGATTTTCAAGCTATTAAAGTGTCATTTAAAATAACCACTGTATTTTACTGTGTCCTTTGACTGCCTGTCCCATTGTCCTGTTCGTTATTTATTAAGTTCTTACAAATACTTGACCAAACTTTTCCTTTCTGCAACTTGATTTAATTACTTCTTATCCTAGCTTTCTCCAACTTGGATTTGACTGTATTCATGAGCCAGGAAATACTACTGTACTTACAGACCTGGGACAAGATTTAGGGCAGAACTGGTAGAAAGCTGTTGACCAACACCACTTCTGTATGTCAAAGAAAGGACCATGGATTTCTGTTGCAATGTGCTGCAGCTTTCCAGGTGCTGAGGCAAAGCAGCAGCACAGATCTCTCAGCCAGAGAAATCCCCCTCCCTCCAAAGTCTTACCTCTTAAGAGCTGCATTATCCATGTTTGACAAGAGGCATTTTTAGCTCTGTTTTGTCTCCAGGCTGACACAGTGCTGTGGTTTAAACCTGCCCTCTCCTCAAAGGTGTGATTGCAGCATGTCAGGTCTACAAAAGGTGGCGTTAGTCATGAGTCCTGCTAAACTAGGATGGCTTGTGTAAAAAAACAGGAATAAACCCCAAATCGAAGTTGTAGATTAGTATAGGAGTTTCTATAGTTCTTTTTTTGTCATCAGATGGTTATTTTTAACACATATTTTGCTTTAAAAAAGAAACATTAACTGTTCAGGTATTTAAGGTAAAATATATTGAAGTCTTTTGCTGTATCAGTGGTGTGGTCCTCACGAATCCTCAGGAGAATACAGGAGTGCTATCTGCACAGCACCAGCATATCAATAGCCCCAGAGCACGTGTCATCATTTATGATTACTTTCATTGGGCTTTTTTGACTGAAAAAGAACCAAATCCAGTTATAAACACCCGAAGTTACCAGTGCAAAGACAGAATCAGTCATGCTGAGACCTGAATACCACTGTCTGCTGTCACATTCTTCTTTACTGACTTAATTCAAGACTGCATTGTTACTTCTTTCTAGTAGTTCAGAAGTAAGTGCTGGGCAATCCTGGGTTTGGTTAGCTTTTATTTTTTTTTCTGTATGCTGTCCTAGCATATTTGATGCTCAAATTACATGGAAATGCAATATACACCCACTTGTCCCTTAGTTGTGGGAATGGTTCAGGATTCCCTTCAAAAGAATTTGAAAACAGTCCAGTATTTTAGTGGTTGAAGTCTACATAGTCTATAATATAACTGTACTGGAAGATGAAAAGTTTGTCAGGAACTGCAGAATAAAATCAAGCCAGGCTTTTAGTAGAAAGAAGCAGTGAATTGAGATAAAAGTAAATATTATGACTTTTGTTCACAATTTATTTCAAGGAGGCTGCCTTTAATCAAGACATGCAGGGAACTAATTTGGGGGGTTTTTTTGATACTGATGTAATACTAAATTATGAGGAACTTCTAAAATATATTTGTCTCTCATTTATTGGGTGTTTAGGAGACTTTTGCTATTTTAAAGACCATAATCCTCTATAATGTGTTGTGGGAAGGTCCTTCTACATTATTTTACAGAATATTATTATTTGCTATTTTTCAGTCACTATTATAGCAGAAAGGCCAGATTCACCTCCTTTCCTAATGTTGGAAATGCTGCCTTCCTTATTGACCTCAGTGAGGACCACTTGAGGAGGAAAGAATTAATCAGAGGCTGAGACTAAGCTACAGTAGGCAAGAAAACTGAACATTCTGGGTTTTTTTCTTTGTCTCCACCTTGGAATGGAATTAAGGAGCTCAGAAGCCTTGTTTTTTTCCTCCTTATCTGTGGACTCTAGAAGAATTTATGGTGCAGAAGGACAACTACAGGACATGCAAAAGCAGATCAGTTTTGCCTTTTGAGCTGGATTTTGTGGTTTTGCTTAATATCCTGCCGTTCCCCCCAAAAGTGGACACAAGTTGGAGCTCCTGTGTGGGCTGCAAGGCTCAGCATTTCCAAACTGGCAGCTTTGCCATCATCTCAGTTTCCTAGCAAAGAAGATTCAGTGCAACAAAAAAATATTTTTTCCCCAAAAAGTGACTTTAACCAACTCTGTTCTCCATTTGCCCAGATTTATCCCCAGAGCATATGCTAAGCTTTATCATGCAGCGTAATAAAAGTCCCATGAATTCCCTGTGTTCTCACAGAGATTAAATAGCTATTATAATAGACTTTTTCCATCTATTAGTCCATGACTTCTTGCCAGCCAGACATCAGAGATACTGTAAACTGGGAATAGCTTGACATCTGATGTTAATTATTGAAATACAAGGCTTGGCGAGGCAAGAATAACCCCAAAAGATACACAACTAATTTGCTTTTTATCTTGAAAATGACACAAACGACATACAAGTAATTTTTTCTGACCTAAGTTTTAGAAGCGTAAAGATCACAAAAACTTTGTCTTGCCTGTATTAGTTTTGCAACTTCTCGTTGTATTTATTACAGCAGCAAATATCTTCATGACGTCTTATCTGAACTAATATGGAATGCTACAGTCAAATTGTCATCCTCTGTCTTTTATGGCTAAATAATATGCCAGGCAGTGTTAGGAGCAATATTACATTCAGAGGACATTTCAGGCTAAAAAGCAATGCTGTTCAAGTTAAGGTCTTACATCAAATGGAGCTCTGGACTGGTAATCAAGGGGTTTTATCCCATTCTGTCATTGGTTTGCTGAGTGACCTTGAACATGTTGCTTCTCTTTTCTATGCCTCTGTTTCCCCAGCTGTAAGAGTTGGATCACTGTGTTTGGATGAATTTGTGAATCACTGCTTGTAATGTTTCCTAATAAAAGCATCCCAGTAGGAAATTTTAACTAGCATTAGTTCCCATTAAAGTATAATGTGTACTCTACAAGCATGTGAGAACTTTGTTAGTAGCCATCACAATTCAAATGAAGTGGCTCTTAGCAGCCTGATGTGTGCTCCTGGCTTCTCATGTTATCTTGGGCTTTCTGGATGCTCCATTCATTTTCCAGTGATCCAGCTGAAGCCCTGACTTGGCAGCTCACATCACATTGTCCACAGGCTTCACAAATATAAAACCAAAGTTCTTTAATTTGGGGATGGGGAAATGGGGGACTAGAACCTCCCCAGTGAGGTACAATATGTCTGGTTCTATATTCCATATATATATAATATGTCTATTCTCACATGCTGCATACAGCATTTGATGCACTCAGCCAATGCAGAAGGTTCAAACTCCACAAGCTCATTTTGATTAATCCTCTGTGTAAAAGCACTACATAATTCCCATATAGAAGAATTACATATATAGCCTCAAATGCATTCTGGATTTCAGATGGTGATTTCAGATGAGTGGTAGATGGAGTAAAAGAGTAAAGTTAAGTAATAGGTAATGAACAAAAATATTAGGCATTCCTAATGTTACAGTGGTTATAACTGGAAGCTGCAGAATTTTATGTGGAATTGTATGCTGGATTAGAGCAAATAAAGCTTGGAAAGATCATAACCTTGTTGTCTTTCCTTGCTAATTTTAGATTTGATCTACAAAATAGAGCTTGCTGGAGGACTGGGAGCCATCCTTCTTCTGCTTATTTTGCTCGTGACCATCTATAAGTGCTACAACATAGAGTTAATGCTGTTCTACAGACAGAACTTTGGAGGAGATGAAGCAGCTGATGGTAAGCAGTTGCACAGGAAACTCGATATATGCAATGGAAATATTTCAGAGACCCAAAGTGGTGAAGCTTCTAGATTGAAATGAATCCCAAAAGATACCTGCTTTTAGTTCAAGTTCAAACTACTAAGCATCCAATAGTGTAAAGCCCTAACACTTTCTCCCAAAGCCCCCTGAAATCAATTAGTCTTTTCACAGAAATATCACTGCCTCGTGCCATAAGCAAATGGGATTCTGAAGAATTGTTCATGGGTCTGTTATAGAGACTTCAGCATAATTTGTGAACTCATTCCTTGGGGAAACTCTTTACATTCATGTCTCCAGTGCCATATATGCCCAGGATCACTTCTCCCGAGGTCTGTACTGCATGTGGGCAGCTCTTTCACCAGGTATTCCTCATTAAACATTTTCATTGAATTCCCATCAGGCTGCCAATGACCTCCTCTGACTAGTGAGAGGTGATTGTTATCAAGGCTAACTAGTTACCTCAGTTAATTGGGAGACTGTAAACAACTTAGTGGAAATGTAAAACTTCCCTGGGGAGTATGTTTGGGAATAAACTAGGCTGTTTTCCATTTTTATTTCCTCACCTTCCCTCTCACTAGCTTATATTCTATTTGGTGCCTAAAGCTAAAGTTGTATTTTTAAATGGCAACTTTAATTCTGTGAATTAATTTAATTCTCTGAATTCTATTCTGACTATAGAACATTCCTGTGAAGCTTGAGTAAGCCCTGTAAACTAAATCCAAATATTTCTAATTAAATCCTATTATTATGTTCTTAACACATATCATAATTAATATGTTATTAATATGCATCTAAGTAGTATCTGCTAAAGATCTGAAGTACAGTGTTGAATGCAGGTACTTGCCATAGTCCACTGCAACACTTAATGAGCCACAGAGGCACTCTGGAATGCTACATCTAGAAACTATAATGTGTTTGAAAAAAGAGCAGGGAACACATTACCCATACTGCCAAAACAATGCATAGACATGTTCCTTTCTGCAGTTAGTGTTACTGTTATCACAGTAATAAATGTTTCACACTGGGTAGATATGGTGTGAAAATGTTCCACCACAATGAAATCCGTGGGCTTTTGGAGAATGGATGGAATGACATCTAGGGGATTTTAGAATAAGGAGCGATAAATAGCAGGACTAGAGTTCAGGAAACTGGCTCTTTCACAATCTTCATATGTGACTGGCAAAACATGAAATTATGTTTTTTTCATGCTATATGATACTGCACAATATTTATGCTGGTACTTAGGAGAAAGTGAAGGGTGGGATTATTTGGGAAGTACTTTACCTTAAACACTTTAGGATTATAGCAACATGACTTCCCTGGCTCACCCCAACAAAAAGTGGTAACTTCCTTCACCCTGCTTTGATTCATTTATCTTGTGTTTTCAGTGTGAAGCTGCTGCGTTTTATTCATGGAACTTTTTTGGTTCGATCACTTTTTAATTTATGAAACAGTATTGTTTTCTGGTTGTTTGGAGGAAGCCCCATGAGTACATAGGGTATTTTGTGTGCATGTTAATTCTGAAAACAACCTTTTATTTTTCCAGTGCATGATTGTAGACCTACTGCATCTTTGTGTCACATTCTGATCCTGCAGAACAAAAGATGGAGGCAGAATGTTACTGAAGTCAAAGCATGTATGGGGATGTTTCTACTAATGCAGGCTATAGTGGGATTGTACAGAGCTCCTATGAGCAGTCAGCTGTATTGATGCAATTGCAGGGTCATTTTCCATTTATACATATTTCTTTAAAAAAGAAGATTTGGGAACTCAACAGATTTGCTTTATTCCTATTTCTAAAAATACCCTATGTAAGCAATGCTGGATGCATTCATTTCCTGTATTGTGTGTAGCATTGCTTTTAGAGAAAATGACACTGAGGATTAAAGGACCCATTTAGAAATTGGCTCCAAACAGTGCTGCTTCCAGAGCACTCAGAGCAAGTGGTAGGCAAGCATGGACAGGTCCTTCTGCTCTGTCCTGTGTGTGTGAAGCTTGTGAAGAGGGAGTTGAGACCATGATGTAACACAAGTGTACAAGTCTCAGGAGCCTGGGGGAACTGGTTCTGTCTGCATCTTGCTCACTTGTGTTGTGAGCAGAGGTGACTGGAGAGGGCAGCTGTGCCCCTGCAGCTGGAAGGGGTTGGAAGCTCCGGGACCGCTGGCACATGGATGTGCGGCTCTCACGCTGCTCCGCGGCCGCGCGCAGGGCTCTGCTGCCTCTGCAGAGCTCACAAACATTTGCAGGGATGTTGCCTCTAGGATCACTTGGTGGCTGGCATCTCTTAAAAGGTTTTGGCAGGCTTTGTTATGGACAGGGGAGCAGGTTTTGGACAGGCCTCCAAAGCTGGCTGGCCTGTTGATTTCAGAGGAATATCAGCAAGCCAGGTGGACATCTTCCATCCTCCCCTACAGCTATGGTGACACTAGGCAAATTGCCTTTTACAAATATATAATTATTCATGTGCTTTGACTGTAGCTCTGACCCTCATGGGTCTGGCTTTGTGTCAGAAATTATAAGTAACTATCATTTCAAGGTCATCAAGGAATATATTGTATTACGATTAGGGTTTTTTTTCTTTTTGTCAGAATATATTGATGATTTTTAACTGCTGTAATTATCTTTCATGTGCACTATTCTTTACAGATAATTGGTACTCAGAAACCCTCCATTCATGCAGTTTTGTTCTCACAACTATTTGATTTTTCATTTTCTGTAAATAATGGCAGCTGTGCTCTTCCCTGGAGACTGAATTGCTGAAGGTTGACTTTTCCGATACACTGTTTTCCATTACTGCAGAGGAATAGGAAAGAGAAATGTCACTAAGACAGTCTGATGCCAGCATGGATCCTGAGCTCAGTAGTGGATCACTTCTGTTCCTGGCATGGTCACCAGCTCTTAGCTCCATGTTTCAGAAGCAGAGCTGCAGACAAGCCCCAGTGCTGTGCAGGAGGAAGAGGAGGAGGTGTATTGCCCTTTCTATCCACCTTTGGATGAGGT
Organism: Neopelma chrysocephalum; assembly: GCF_003984885.1. Lineage (NCBI taxonomy): Eukaryota > Metazoa > Chordata > Aves > Passeriformes > Pipridae > Neopelma > Neopelma chrysocephalum. The sequence goes on from NW_020897734.1 coordinate 2,206,381, forward strand.
TTTGCCTCCACTCCTGAGCTGCAGGGAGATTGGAGGGGCAAGTCTCTCCCTGAGCCCCATTGCTCTGGGAATTATTTCTCTCTCAAACTGTGAGCCCCAAATATTTCAAATGTTCTGGGTCAAGTGACCTCTAAAATTATTATATTGATTTTAGAACTACAGGATTTTCTGAAAAAAATGCTTTAAACTGTTTGTATCTGGCGTTGTTTTTTTGCATAGTCAGTATTCATTGGGTTAAGTCATTACTTGTGAGAGGAAGTTTCCTTGCTCAAAACTTTCCAGGCACAAAAACTTTTCCAAGTTCAAAACTTTAACATAATCCTAGCACTCTTGAGGCATAGGAATTGAAAGATTTCCATTAGCAATATGTAAAGGATTAAAATTAAAACTTTCAGGTTTAGTATTTTGTATCAAAATCTTGCCCATGACCTTTTCAGCTGTGACATGGGTCTGACCACATGGAGCAGAGTTACTGCTCCACATGCAGAAGAAAACTGAAAGGATATCCTTTGTCTGGATCCGTAAAATTTCTCTCTGGAAGCCAGATTATATGTTCCTGTGAAAAGTCCCAATTTTGTTGGGAAATGCCTGGTCATTTCGAGGAATAATACAATTTCCTAGTACTTCCCTTTGTTCTTTCTAGTGCTCTTGCAAACAGCCAGCTGAACATGAGTTTGTTTTCTTACAGACAACAAGGAATACGATGCGTATCTTTCATACACCAAAGTGGATCCTGATGCGTTAGATCGTGACACTAGTGAAGAGGAGCAGTTTGCACTTGAAATTCTGCCAGATGTTCTGGAAAAGCACTATGGATACAAGCTCTTCATTCCGGATAGGGACCTGATCCCTAGTGGAAGTAAGTATTTCTGACCTTTCTGTTTTGTTTCTCTATGATGCGTCACAAAGGCCTGGACTGTGTGATAGTTACTAGAGGAAAACCTCTCTTTGGGAAGTGGTTGCAAAGATTGGAAAAGTTTCCTCAGCACTGCAAATTTGAGCTCTATGTTAGAGCTTGTTCCTGCATTGCTGAATTCAATGGAACTGCCATTGATTTCAGTGGTGGAGGAAGGAGCTGGACCTTCCTACAGGGAAGGCCGCAGCTCTTCAAGCAATACGGAGTCCAAAATGTCTACATCAGACACAGGTAACCAAGCAGGAAACTTCCTAAAAAGATTTTGTAGTCTCTGGTATATAATTGAAAATGGGATTACTATTTTTTTTTGCAGTGATTATTTGTTTGTCTATAGCAGCTTTACAAGTAAAAGTCATCTTTTCCATTATCTTTCTGGTTTTTTCCCTAACTTGGATGTCTCATAAAGAGCTATAATAGTTTCCCAGTTAATGGTAAGGGTACAATTGGAGTTTTGACTGAGTGTTGAATTTCTGAGCAGTGTGAGCATTGTGTAAGTCATTGATATTGTGTAAGTAGTATTAATTATTCAGAGGACTATGTACAGCCCCATGAGCCAATACTATTTTCAATGCTGACAATGAAATACAGTTGTGCATTTCAAATCAGTTTTGCTGCCATATCTGAAGATGCAGCACCACCTTTGGATGTCTGTACCAACAGTTAATGCTTTCCTAGTGGTAGTTATGGCATTTTTTCTACCAGGTTCATTTTTGAGCAAGTTAAAAAGACCACGAATCATATACATGATGTTGATGAATTTTGAGTGCATGGTATGTTTACTGCAATACCACATTTATTTGAAATGCTACCCTTGTGGAAAAAAATCAGCATTTTATAGTACAAATTCCGTTTCCAAATCACTTCCATAAAAAATAGTAGAATAGTAGAAGAGAAAATGAACTTCTCTCTGTATGTGCTATTGTATAGGAAATATGAACAAGAGAACAAAGCAATGGCTGTACTGGAGCAGATGTCCCCAAACATGAAACAGCTCGAACATAGCTGCGTTAGCAACCTGCCTGCCAAAAACCTGAAACTGCCGCCTCGCTGCTGCCAAACCCCAGTGCCTGCCCCAGAAGTTAGAGCCTGTTTCTTCTTTGACATTTGAGAGAGCTGGAAGCAGAGCTCTGAATCCTATACCACTGGGAAAGAGGAGCCAGAGCCCAGCCAGAGATCATGCAAAGTCCTGCGTAGTGGCTTGAATCGATCATGTGTGTTTGCAGCTCCTAGTTTAGAGCTGAATCCCTTTTTCTTTCTGCCCCTGCAAGGTGTGAGTTTTTCTCCCGTAGTGAGAAATTCCAGAAAGGGGACTTGGCTCACAGCCTTCTTATTTGTGACAGTACAAGCAAGTAAAAGCAAATTTTTAGATATTATTAAGAGAAAATACACCTTTTTCACAGAATTATTGTAACTAGTTGTTTCATATCCAGCAATATAGCAGAGTTATACATAGCAATTATGCAAGTGAATTAAAGAATTTAAAGTTAACCCTTCAGTGATAACTATAGTGAAGCACAAATTAATCCAAAATGAGATTCTTTTTCCCAATTGTTGTACCAGCCAACATGGTATTTTATTTTTGTCTATTTTTGTCAGTCAGGCACTCAGCAAATACTTGTCATCACTTTGGGTATTCATTAAACCTCTCTTGAAAATGTAGGGTACCTGAAAATGTCAGTTCTCATTTATGAACATTCACAGATTTAATCCCTCTTTTTTCCTCTCAAACTCACTTCTTCAGTATTATGAAAAGGCCTGATTCTAACACATGGAGCTTCAAGAACGCTTAATCAGACATAATGACAATGCAGAATAAAATGTGCCACTGAAATGAGTGTGATTTGCATGCTTTAGCTTTGAAAAAGATACGAGAGAAGACACTTTATTTTAAGTGGGGCTAAGAGGGAGGGAGAGGGGATGGGGAAGGAAGGAGGACTCGACCTCCTGTATTTGTAAGCTCTCGGTGTGCACTGGAGAAGTGGAATGTGGCCGTGTTCTGCCTGGTGCTCACCAGTCTCACAAGGACTTGCAGTGCTTAGTGAAGGCAGTGTGATGTAGAATGGGCCTGCTAGAAACTTCAGAGGTAAACATAACATATTTTAGAGTGACTGTCTCAAAAATTGGCAGATATGACAAAATATATAGCTCTCCAGGGAGATTTCTATAGAAAAATAGGGGGTTGATCACAGTTATCTTTTTTATTTTAGGAAATATCTCTTCTCACATGTGCTGCATTTCCTCATCTTTCGGTGTAAATTACATTCAATCAATGTAATACTTTCCTGCTTTGTTCTGATGTGTTTCCTTCTATATCCTGTGTGCCCCAGCGTGTGCCACTCTGCTAGTGCAGCATATGAGCTGTGTTCTGTAGGACTGTTCCTACAGTCTCTGCAGTTGTGAGGTGCTGCCACAGGAGGGTGTGAACCATTGCGCTTCCTTCCTGGCATGCAGCAGTACTGACAGCTGCTCCTTGGATTTGAGAGCGAGCAAAAAATAGATTTGTTAAATAGTATTTCATTAATTTTCTTGCACAGTTCTCTGAACAACCTAAAAAGCTGACTCTGGAAAAATTCAGGGACAACTTTGATGATGTTTTTGTCCAGCTGGCTCATCACTAACCTCTGGGGAAAAGCTGTGATGGGCTCTGCATGTCCCTGTGCAGCCAAGGGGGAGATTACAGCCAGATGTGCTTTAGCTGGGATGCACCCAGCAGCCACCTCCTTCACAGTGCATGTCTGAGCTCTGCATGTCACCTCTGTCCTGAGAACCCTCTGTTTCAGGGATGTCCATGGAGCGACTGCTGCTGTCCCTGGGAGGACAGAGGTGATGACTGTGGGGACTGAGGCCACCTCTTCACCCTTGGGAAGCAGATCCCTGGCATCCAGGGTTCAGGTCAAATGGGGCTGAGTCATGTTTTGCAGTAGGTGTTGGTTTCTGAGCCCTGTCGGGATACAAATCTTATCCCAGTGGAGCGTTTTGTCCTAGTGGGAGGGAGAACACCATGGAGGATGCCAAGGGCCTCAGTGGTGCCCATCACACCGTGGCCAGCAAGGACCTTTGAGGTGAATCTTGGTGCTGCCTGAGAGCAGCGTGGATGGACCCGGCTCCCCAGACTGGTGAGGTGGAAAAGGGGCTAAAGCAGCCACCACTCCTCTGCTCTGGCTCCTGCAGAATCCCACACAGCCATGCTGGCTGGGAGGTGAAAGGGGTGACCCAGCAGGGAGATGTGGCATGCAGCGTGCTGTGTAAGCAGTGAGACCACGTTTGTAACCCAGGAATTGAGTTGCATATTATGGGAAGTACTATAGCAGCTATTTTTTCACAAAGAATATTCTTTGGTCTTATCAAAGAGTGAGTGTTCTGCATTCTGTCGAAGCTGACAGCACATACACCTTTCTGCCTGGGCAACTTGGGCATAATTGGATATGTTAACCTGTGTAAGGAGACTGTGATCCCTGAGATGCACTTGCAGTTGTTATAGAAGTTTTTAGCAGTTCTCATTATTTTCACCCTATTAGTTTTCAGGGCTTTTTAAACAAACCCTTTCCCACAGCAAATACTCTCAAGCCCTGTGAGTTTTTTAATTCAGTGTTAGGAGACCTGAGGAGACTGAATAGTTGGGGGTGGGGGGCAGGGGTGTGTAACAGCAATAGTTATGTTTTCACCTGAGCCATTTTCTGTCTGCTAAGGATGACATGTCTGCAGAGAAAAACATCTATTTGCCCTTCACTCTTCTAAAATTGGGACTACTCAGAAGAAGATATTTTTCTCCGTGGTTTCTGCAAATTATTTTAAACCCTGAAAGTGAAGAGGTCAAAATTGTCAAGTTTGATTTTTAATACCAGCAATACAAATCTATTAGAGCATCATCTAGGTGCTCTCTAAGCATATGTACATTTGGTCTTGAGAGGATTGAAAAACCACAAACAACTCACTGCAGCTCAGCCCAGGGTAAACTGATCAGGCAGTGAAAAGAACTACAGTGATCATCTTTGCTTTACCTGAAAAATGAGAAGTTCTCAGCAAAACAGGAGAGTGCCTAAGATGTGATAAAAAGGACACAACAGTCAGTATTTCAGTTCTGGCACTTTGTAGTTTTTTCTGCCCATCTGTGTGACGTTTGCCCAGTGAATTCCAGCTTCCTGGGCTCCTGGATGAAGAAAACCCAGTAGAACCATATGTCTGGAGTTCCCACGGAGCCTTAATTAGGATGCAATTAAATGGGATGCCATTTCTTTGGAACAGGAACAACTCCTTTCTGAAGTCCCTGGTTTTCTGCTCTGTATGAATCTTACACTTAATGCCAGGCATGGGTGAGGGTAGCAGGGATAGAGAGGGATAACAGCTGGAAAAGGAAGAAATGTGAGCAAAAGCCAGAAGGGCTGGCTATCCTGTAACAGCCCACTGAAGGCCACCAAGGTGGTCAGGGAGCTGGAGCACACAGTATAAGAGAAGAGCCCAAAAGAAAAGGCCAACAAAGACAAAGCTAAGGAGGGATCTGTTATTTTTCCAGTGGGCAGCACAAAGGTGAAGGCAGCTTCTTCTCAGAGGTGCACAGTTGTTGAACAAGAGGTCATAGGTATGAGTTGCAACACTGAAAATTCCATTTAAACATCTGAAAAGTTTACTCACCATGGAGGTGGTCAGGAACTGAAACAACCCAGAGACACTGAGAAACCTCCAATCTTGGAGGTCTTCAGAACATACTGGACATAATAATAATGGCCAGTCTTCACGAACGAAGATCTGGGGAAAGGTCTTTTACCTTTCCAGCCTGCGCAATGGATTTTTTTAGGTGAGACACAGCCTGCGCTGAACTGAGCCCACCCTTTAATCCTAAGGTTCATCTGCCGGGGCCAAGCAAGCTTGGACAATGGCAGTGAGGTCCTCAGGACGTAGGTTTGTTTAGAGTGACCTTCTCATAGATGGATGGCCTCACAGGGCTAACGGGTTCCATCTATGAGAAGGTCACTCTAAACAAACCTACGTCCTGAGGACCTCACTGCCATTGTCCAAGCTTGCTTGGCCCCGGCAGATGAACCTTAGGATGTAGGTTTGTTTAGAGTGACCTTCTCATAGATGGATGGCCTCACAGGGCTAACGGGTTCCATCTGCCCGGGAGACCGAGGAATCGAACCCAGGTTGCAGCAGTGAGAGTCCTGCATGCTAACCACTAGGCCACCAGGGGTCTCGCAACATACTGGACAAGGTCCTGAGCAATACCCTTCAGGCAGGATATTGAGCTGGAGACCTCCAGGGCCCCCTTCTAACCTGCATCAGTCTATAAATCTTTGATTACAAATATAAAGAATTTTGTTTCAGCCATCTATTGCCAAGACAATTTTACCAACATTGCCCACTTCAGATATTTCAGTCTGCAAGGAGACATTCCCAGAACTTCCATATTTTCTATTTTCCTTCTCCTTAATCCCTCCTTCCTTTACCATGTCAAATACACAAAGTCTGATGATGGCAAGGGGAGGAATATGCTGAGAGGGCAGTGTGTCACACTGATGTGCAGTATTTGCTTGTTTATGTTGAACTCATCAGCTGTCCCTTAGCTTATGCTGGGATTGGACTCTCAGGAGGGGCCATTACTCTGCTCTGTGTTTCAGCAGTTCCAACTGCATTGCTGTTCTGGTCTGAGCTAACGGAAGCAAAACATATTTAATAAATAGGAAGCAATACATGCATTTATTTGTATTATAATAAAGTGGTCAGATTTAGGGTTTGGGAACTATTCAGTTAGGAAGCCGGGACTGAATTGCTCTTCTATAAATAACTTCCTCAAGTGATGGTCACATTGCCAAACACAGAAAGGCTGGTTATTTTCAGGCTGCCAGGAACCAGCCAGCAGGGGGTTGATGGTAGATATTCTTTGATTCTCATGGTGCTGGTGTTTCCCAAAAATATCCATAGTAGTTTATATGATTTCTAGTGTTTTTTCTTTCTCCCTCAACTGCTTCTGCAAATCATCTAAATCTGGTTAGTCAGTCATTTCTTTGTGTAAGCAACTCTGTATCCATGGTGTTCATTAATTTCCTTGCTCTTAGTCTGCTTGCATATTACGTTTCCTTCCAGCTTGTGGTTAATGTAGCTCATTTAAGATTCCATAGGCAGTTATGCATGATTTAATTGCAAATGGGATGCATCGCTTGGAATTCTCTTCTTCAGTGCTTCAGACTACAGTTCAGCATTACTACGTGTTGATGGTGTTTGGTGAGCACATGTTTGCTGTCAGGTGATCTGTCTTCATTACTCATGGACAACCATGCAAAAATGATGTTTGGTTTGGGGTATAACATTTCTTGCTGTCCATGCCTCCTTGGGCGTTGCATTGAACATGATGCAAGTAAGTTACTGATACAGTCACTCACAATTTTAAGTTTTTGACCTGTGGGATTTGCTTACATTTTGAGAACAATTTTGTGCCATATTGCAAAATGATGTTTAAAGGAGGGGGGAAAGGGCCAAAATTTAAAATGTTCTTTTTCAATGAAATCCAAGTGGATTAATTCTAATGCTGACATTTTATTTTTACATTCTAATTTATAATAAAAACACGCTCTTTGGGTATTAAAAACGAGTAATCCCATACTGATTTTGTCAAAACAACTTTTTCTCCCCTCACAATGAAATGTCATTGAAGTTGACACCTCCTCAGCAAAAGTGAAGTTACAGCAAAGTTATATTTATCTGATGGAAATATGTTGCTCTGGAATCTTATCATTTATCCTAGTTGGTGATGTCATTCCTGACGTCCCTGTTCAGGTTTTTTTTTGTAAGTGAAACAGAACCATTGCCTGACAACTACTTCTTAGCTCATTGGAAAGGTGAAAGCAACCCTTTCTCCATCCCACACTGCAACAGAGATTGCTTGGATTTAATACCTTCTCATGGACTCAACACTTGAGACAGACAACTGAAACTGCTGTATTTTGGGAAGTCTCAAATTCTGAAGTGAAATGAGAGCGGGTGATTTAGCAACTCATAGGTTTATGCAGTCAGACTTGTACCACTGGAAAATACCAAGCTGGAATTTCCACAGACAGGAACCTGTCTTCCTGTGCTTTTCTTCACAGAAATGTTCAAGTTGTGCACATTGGACATATTGTAGAGTGCACCCAATGGAACCACATGCTCCAGGAAAGTTGTCACCAACCTTCAGTAGTAATCCCAAGCTGAAGTTATTGGGAGTACTGAGTACTTCTGGACCAGATGGCTGGAAATGTGGCTTTCCGGTTTCCTAATCAGTGTACTTTATCCTCAGTGCACCAACAGGCCCCCTGTTCACTGGCCAAGTCTATGGAGCTATAACAGCTCCAAATGTGGAATTTGAGAGATCACCTCAAGGTCATTTGGGAAGGTCTCTGTTAGTCAGCTGAGGACAGAGCTCTAACCTGTTGCAATATCCAGTAAGAAAGGTGGGCATGCCAGAACGTGGGAGAGGCACCAAGGGAAGAAATGTCCATCTGAGAAAAAAGGGATTTTTTCCTGTTGTCTTCCCACCACATTCCCTGGTTGACTAATGCAAAGTCTGATGAGTTTTTGATTGCGATGGTTTAATGGATTATTGCTATTGAAATGATTGCCATTGGATATTTGAAGAGATGAAAGTGGACTGATTTTTGTTTGTTCTGTTGGTCTGTGTTTGTTGGATGCATATTGGATATGCGTGGCCGTGCTTGGCACTAACCTGGACACGTGGTATTGCCCAGTATTGTGTCCTGCAGAGAATTGTCTTGTACAAAGCAGTGTCTGAGTTGTTTGAAGGAGGGATGAATATGTCTCGGGAAAGATGCATGATAGTTTGTTGTTTTACTGTATCTTGCAGATTCAACCTCTAATGATGAAGCTTCCCACCTAAATTCTTTCTTTTTGGGAGCAGAAAGAAAGGAAGAAAATGAAGAGTCTGAGCTGTTGATACATTGGGATAATCTCTTTCCATTGTATTGAACATTTCTACCTTTCCTTACGTTTTGTTTCACCAGTTCTGCTTATCATTTTCTCATTGTTGCTGATTCTCTCCCCTCTCTGCTGCCTCTCCCATGGATTTTAATGTTGAATTTTTTTCATTAATGAGTAACTATTTTACACAGAACAATGTGGGGGTTTTCCTCATAAAATATTTCAAGGAAAAAAAAACAAAATGTAAATGCTGCATGATTAAAGAGTCATAAACCATTAACTAAAAGTCAGGATTGTTGCATAGACATTTGTAATGTATGTGTATGTCTTAAATTTTTGTGTGTCTGTGGGATGTTTGCAATTGCCTCTTTTTTCCATTTGTGAAAGAAATTCTTCTTGCTGCTAAGTGGTGAAATAAAACATTGGTAAAGGCAGATTTGATGCTAACTATGCCTTCAGTCTCATGAAAATAAGCTATTTTAGAATGTTACTGTTGGCCTATTTTGTAGCTATTTGCTTTACTGGAAGTGGTGTGAATAAGCATGCTGTGGTATGGTGCCTGGGACTATAAAAATGAGTCTTGCAGTAACAGATGTTGATTAATGATGTTATTTGTAATTATTGTTCCTGCTAGAGGGCAGGTGTGTAAAGAGAGGCCCTGCCCTGTGCTGAGTAAAGATCTGTTCTGTGCAGCTCTTGTGTCCAAGTCTTCATTTATAACACGTGCTTTCCTCTGTTGTCAGGTGGCACATCCCCAGTAGCATGGTCAAAGAGGTTCATGTAGTTTAAAAACACAAAAAGATATCCTGTCTCGAGTGCTATGCAACCTATGAACACTCTTCTGCCCTTAGTGGTTTTTTTAAGTGATTTCATTTTTCTGGTCTTGACCCAAAACCCATTGAAATTTGCTGAAGTCTGTTCATTTGAATGGGTTTTGGATCAGGTCTGTAAGTAGATCTCTTTCCCATCCTGTTCCATGTCAGACCAGCGTAATCGGCTTCTCTTCCCTACCATCCCTGGGATAAGCGAAACTCAGGGAGCCAAGTCCAACTCCAAGAATATTTTGTAGTTCCATAAGCTGGCATCATGGAGCTGATGATGGGCTGGCATTTCTGCTTACACTGAACAGTTGCAACTCCTTGGCATGCATGAATAAAAGAATTCTACTATTTTCTTTGTCACTGATGTCTCAACAAATAAATACCTCCAATATGTTTAAATTTTCCATTTGTTCCTGTCACTTGTGAAGTTTCTGTTAATACCTTGGGGTACATAGAAGCACAGGTTCCTGATATTAAAACAGACCATTGGGCCACAAAGAATGTTCTTGGGCTTTGTGGTCAATACCTAAAGAAGAAAGAGCTACCATGATGCTTCTATGCAATAAGCACAAGTTCTGCATGTGATGAGGGTTCATTTCTTTTTGAGCACTTGCAAGTTACGGTTCATACACCCTGCAGCACCCTCATGTCCTTGCATCTGAAACACGAGAACTGCTTCCCAGAGTGTGCTTCCCTCAACACGGTGTTGATCATAACCAATGTTAATGTTAAAATTTACACAAACATTACATTGATCTTGACCTATATTCTTTTCACTGAGTGAACTGTGTGTTTTTAGTCACTAATGCATCTACACAGCGAGGATGTTTTGTAAATGTCGTTCTGCTGCAACAAACAGGGAAAACTAGCAAAGGGTGGAGGGTATTATTAAGGAGTTTTTTATGTGTACTCCATAAATGGAAATATGTTGTGATACACAATCCTGTTTTTGTTGGAGTATATTGAAATGCCCATTGTCTTAAACAGTGTGGATCAGTAAGCTGTAGGATTTTGTTATACTTGATTGCAAGCCTAATGTTTTGATACAATAGACTTCTTTACTCTTTACTCTTTCTCTCTTTCTATAATTTGTAGCCTACATTGAAGATCTCACAAGATGTGTTGAGCAAAGCAGAAGACTCATTATCGTGTTAACTCCAGACTATGTTCTCAGGAGAGGATGGAGTATTTTTGAGATGGAAAACAGACTCCATAACATGCTAGTCAGTGGCGAAATCAAAGTTATTTTGATTGAGTGTACTGAATTAAAAGGGAAAGTGAATTATCATGAAGTGGAATCTTTAAAGCACACCATCAAACTTCTCTCAGTGGTCAAGTGGAAAGGACCAAAAAGCAGCAAACTGAATTCTAAGTTTTGGAAGCGCCTAGTCTTTGAAATGCCAGGGAAGAAAAAGGAGGTGGTGTCCCGGCATCAGGTCCTGGATTCTGCAGAGCAGGGCCTTTTTGGAGACCTCCAGACTGTCCCCTCCATTGCTGTCACGGGCACTTCTGCCACGTTGGTGGAGTCACGGGCTGATTTAACTGACTACCATCAAGCAGACTCTGTGCACATGAGACATTACTGCAGAGGATACGAGTACGACGTGTCAGCAGCGACACTGCCAGTCGCTTCCATAAGCAACCACCACACGTACTGTAACATTCCTCTGACGCTCCTGAACGGACAGCTACCTCTCAACAACGCCGTGAAGGACCCCCAGGAGTTTCACAGGAACAACCCATTGCTACCTTTATCAGCCAAGGAGCTTAGCTTCACCAGTGATATCTGGTAGTGGACATCAGGACTCTTTCGAGATGCTTCATGACCGCCATGAAGACACATTTTTAAAGGACTTTGCCCTAACCCCATGGGGTGAGAAAACACATTCGAAGCAGCAGCACACTTGTTTGCTTTTCTACTTGAACTTTTTTGTTTACATTTACAAATTATTGACAAAGGGGGCATTCTTTTTGTAACTCAGTAATGTCCTTCCTGTCTTTTAATGTACAGTTTTATTGCTTCTTTAAAAAGGAGGGGGGAGAGAAAAAACGCACCCCATCATTTTACAGTAGGTTTACAATCTGGGATGGGTAAAAGGTCACTGTATATGGTCTCCAACATCCATACATATTTAAGTAACAGTATTCGAAATACACAGAAATTGTTGGGTTTTTCATATAGACTACAGTACAGTTTGAAATTCTAATCATGCTACAAAAATTATTATCTCCTGCACAGACCACAAGGGGTGAATCATTCTGAAAAGGAAGGAGGAGGAAACCTTCCCGCTAACATTGTCTCACAAATACTTTTTAGAAGATGACCAGCTGAAACAATGCAGATGAAGCTTTATCAATAAAGTGCATAGTAACAGTTACTGCAGAATAAATCACCTGCTCCCATCAGCATCTCTTCATTTTATTATTGAGGCATGTTGTAGTCAATGGTTAGCAATGTGGTTTTACTAAACAACTTACTAGAATATCGGAAGATGTTTAGGAGGATTTTAAACATTTTTTTTCTGTCAATTATAGATTATTTCACAACTTTTTGCAGATTTATAATGACTTTTTCCAAACAATTTAAGTAGAAATTTATCTGTTGGTCTATTCATTAATTTGAAATTTCTTATGATCCCTTGAGCCCTATTAAGATTTGTAGAAAAGGCAATGTAATTTTACATAGGATTTTCTTTCCAAAATCAGTAGTTACAATTTGAAATCAACCTTTTTGTGAGAACGTCAGCAATAGAAAATTATTACTACAGCAATATTCAGAGATGAAGTGCTAAATTATTCAGGTTTACTGGTAAATCTGACTTCAGTTGCAGTGATAATCACCTGAGACAGTTTTCTCTCGTCTATCTACCTGTCAGTTTATGTACCTTTTAAATATGGCAGAAGCAGGAATATTTCTGCTGTCTGTGCAACTAGTGAAAAGTGATGTTTTTAAGCAGCTGTTAAGGTCTTGCATTTCTCACTTATGTGAGTGATCCCATCAGTCAAATAGGATACTGTCATTTATCTTTCATGTAAGGCATTCCTGCTGCTGGTGGATGAGAAGTGTTATACAGGTACTCTGCATCAGGCATTGCTGCTCTCTGAGTACCAGTGAGATTTCCATACTCAGTTGATTAACAGTTGCAGAGTGGAGTATTTAAGGAAAACAGCCCCAAATAATGAAGGCAGAAGCCAATTTTGCAGGTTTTGGCACAGCTCTAATGAAAACACAGTAGACATGAGAGTTTTGTCTCAATGAGATCTGCTGGAGAAAATTCCCAAAAATATTTTTAGGCAGGCAGCCTTGCCTGTGTTTCAGTATGTTTTTAGCATTGTTCTCTTTGATTGCATGAATAAAAGTTAGCACTCTGCACTCAGCTGCCTGTGGTTTCATCAGCAAACAAGTTCAGTAAATCCTTGACATTTTGCAGTGGTTCCTAAATTGTACCCTACAGTCAAATGGAAACAAACACTGACCTAAGACTTAAAAGTCAAAGAATTGGCCCAAAGGCCATGAGAATGATCTCAAATGTGCAATAATTCATAGAGGTCAGTATTTTTCCATTGCTTCTTTCCCCAGTTCTTTATTCTGTGCCCTCCTACACCAGTTATTGTCTGTAAGATTTTCATTAGGTTCTAAATAATACATGTTTCTCTTGTTTTTTCTAGCATTATTATGCATTTGACACTAACACTGAAAGTGGAAATCTAGAAAAGATATTAATTTATTACACAGTATAGAAACTATAACTTGCTCTTTTGTGAAGTTAAGTTCCAAACATATAGGTGTTTAATAGACGTATTTTTCTACTGAGAAAGAAAGCGATTTTACCTCCATTATAAATATATGGATTTCAACCTCCTCCCAAAAATTTACAAAATTTGCACTGTTTTATAAGTGTTACAGACTGTGTTTACACTGGCTATGTTCTTTAATGCAAAGTGTAATTAAAAAAAAAAAGGAAAAAATTCCTAAAAGCAAACCCTGCATGAAAAGAGCTGCATATGTTTAAATGAAAAGCTGTACTTTTCATTATTTTCCTTCCCACATTACTCTAGAATCTGATTAATTCACATAGAATGTTCAGTGAGATTTTAAACCCGCTAGTTCTGTATTAAGCATGCAAACTCCAAAAAAAAAGAAAAGAAAAAACATATGCAGGTTGGTCTGCTTCTTTTATTTACAAGGACTAAATATAGGTAACAAATTCATTCACCCAATGATAATATGTCTCTTAGAGCAGTAGTTATTCCAAAGCAAAATGCAGTCATGTTTGCATTGAGGAAACATGAAAAGAACAGTTTTTCTGTCATTTTGCAAAAGCACATTGAGTGTCTATGTATTGATATTTTTTAGTTATAGATGCCAAGTCACAATCTGCTTTAAGATTTCTGAGTGTGTATTGAGTACTACGACAATATATACATGAATTGGAACTGCCTGTACCCCTCTGCTTCTAGTGTGGGGATGGGGAGCTGAGCTCGGGAGGCCTCTCGTGGACTCAGTTTCATGTAATAGCAGTATAGAATCATGGAATTGTTTAGGTTGGAAAAGACCTCTAAGATGATCAGGTCTAACCGTTAACCCAGCACCGCCAAGCCCATCACTGAACCATGTCCCCGAGTGCCACATCTACATGTCTTTTGTGTATCTCCAGGGATGGTGACTCCACCACTGCCCTGGGCAGCCTGTTGCAGTGCTTGACAACCCTTTCAGTGAATAAATTTTCCCTAATCCAATCTAAACCTCCCCTGGCACAACTTGAGGCCGTTTCCTCTTGTCCTGCCACTTGTTACTAAGGAGAAGAGACCAACCCCCACCTGGCTACAACCTCCTTTCAGGTAGTTGAAGAGAGTGATAAGGTCACCCCTGAGGCTCCTTTTCTCCAGCCTGACACCCCCAGCTCCCTCAGCCTCTTCTAATCACACTTGTGCTCCAGACCCTTCTCTTGCCCTTCTCTGGACATGTTCCAGCACCTCTATGACATGCAAGAGGCCACATGCTTCCATAGGTAGCACTTAAGGGTCTGGAAAAATACAGTCAAACGGTGAAATGCATCCATCCGTGGGATTTGGGTAGCACAGGAGCTTGTCCCACTGTGAAAACCACCACCGTAGCAGCCCTCCAGCAGGATCCCTCATGGCAGGAGTAACAGCTGGATCAGGGCCTTGGTGGCAAGAATGTGAACCTCATTAGCTGAAACAGAAGGGCATATGGGCATTTTGCATTCCTCTGTCTCACCAAAGCCATGGGGGCTTTATCAGCTGGATTTATCAGAGAAGAGGCCAGGGCACTACCCTGACTGTGCTTGGTGCTGCATCTCGCTTGGGTGACTCTGCAGCCCTGCCACCCCCAACTTGTCAGGCTGTGCCTTCCCCGGTGACAAAATCACCAGCAGCAAACATCCTTACTGCAACCACAGGGACTTCTGATTTGGGGCACGCTCATTTTAAAGATGATTTACTGTAATGTTTGGAAGCTACTGTTTGTATACTTACCTTTATGTGTGATGTACTTCAGAGGCAATTGTGGTTTAAAGGTTGTCTATAAAAAGAGCTAGAAATTGGAAACCTATTCAGCTGCTGCAGATTTTATGTTCCTAAAGTAAGTTCAGCAAGAAAACAGGGTAATTTTAAATTAACTAACAAAGTACAGTGAATATTGACCGTTCTTGGGGGCTGTGTGCTTGGCTGGTATTTTAATAACATTCCTTTCTCTAGACAGTGGATAAGAAAGATATATAAAGGTATTGCCATACTCTTGCCACCAGGTCTGCTCCAAAACCCATTCAAGCCAATAGAAGGAGTTCCATCAAATTCAGTAGACTTTGGATAAGGCCATAAACCTTATATTTACTGTGTACAGAGGAATACAAAAGACAAAAGGGAGAGAAAGAAGTCAAGAGACTAAGGAGCATTTGCTTATTTATTCTGTCTAAAATCAAGCTTATTTTTGTCCCTGTTTGGTGTGGATATGCTCCAGAACCATCCAGCCTTGGGAAAGGAATTTTGTTCATTCTTTGTTATAAACAAGATAAGGACTTGGGAATAAATAACAGATACTTTTGCAAGGAAAAAAGAAATCATTATTTTTAAGGGCTTCTGCTCTCAGTAGTTCCTTTGATTCAACAGGCTTTCTCTGTTCATCCAAATGCATAAGCACATACTTAAATTCCCCTTAATTCAGTGAGAAATACTTTACTGAGCAGGGGCCTGGAAGGGCAGTTCAGTGCCAGAAATCACAGCATTCAGCAGCCTTCAGAATTGTGCCCTTATGGAATGCTCCGAGCAGCTTTCCCAGTGTCCATCTCTGAATGGACACTGAGAGTTGAGCTTTGTGGCAGAGCAGCTGTTGGGTCTCACAGTCCTGGTCACAGGAGAGGAAGTCTCCAATGCATGTTAGCCCTGGCAGAGACACTGCCCTGGGAACTGTGTCACAGATGGGAGAACAGTGGTGGGTTTGCACTGTCTCCCAATTGGGCAACTGGGAGCTTATCCCATGGGACAGCTTGGTTAGAAATACTGTCTGCAAGAGACCTCTACCTCCATGCAGCATTTTGTCCATCCCCGCTTGTGCACCCTTTGAGGTTCATGCTGGGGCTGCAAAGTTACTGGGACACTAAGAAATAAGTGGGCAGTGTGAAGAAGAGAGGGGAAGAAGAGAGTAGTCCAAGGGTTTTCCAGGCAGAAACACTGACTACAGGACAATGGCAGCTCTTGCATGAATGTATCATGTTTGTCCACTATTCAGTGGATGCTGTGCAGAGTTCCCCAGAAAAATGTCATTTCTTAACATCAGTTCTGCAGCTCTTGCAACACATCACTGCTGGGTGCTGTATTGGTTTGCTGTCCCCGGGGGTCTGACTATGCAATCACAGCCAGAGCCTGGTTGTCCAAAGCAATTAAGCCACACAGGAGCCAGATCTTATCAAAAGTCCACAGGAATTAGTCCTGATCCTCAGTTTTTGTAATACCAACATTGGTTAGTTAGGACTGTGAGAAGTGATGACTGCTGTGAGCAGTGGAGCTGGAAGATCCACACCAAGGTGTCAGGGAGCCAGTGGGTCTGAAGGAAAATGGGTACCTCACCTAAGTAATATTCATTTAAAATAATCATAATTGGTCTGGTTGTTTATAAAATAATGAAAACTACAGAAAAGTACCTTCCTCCATGGTCTTGGAAGCAGTTAGGCTTTGGAAATTATAATAAATAACAGTGATTAAAACAGTTCCATTTTGGCAGTAGTTTACCCAGCAAATGTTAAAAATATGGCATTTTGGAATACTTTGTTACAGGAAGAAAGCAGAATTTGAAAATGGAAAGTAATGGCACATCATATTCCTGCAAACACAAAGAACAGAGTTCTGAAAAGTAATTTGCTTCCCCAAAGAAAGGACCTGCAGCATTTGTGATGTTGAGGGAAGGACAGCTTTGTAATGCTTGCTATAGGAAGCCATTTGATCACTCCAATGCCACTGGAGAAATTCAGAGGTTAATAAGGCTGCTCCAAAGAGGTATAAAACAATGTCTCAAAAAAGGAAACACAAAGTAAAAGTTGCCAAGCTTTGCCAGGATATTTGTCATATAAATATAAAACATCAGCACTGCCAGTAGAGGCATAACATGACCTGTCAGCATTTTCTCTTTGCAATACCATTGTAAAGCTACAGACCAAGCAGTAAAGCAAATAAATAATAATAATAAAAATACAGTTTGTCAAGCTGAGCCAGATTCTCACGGTAGGTATTCTATAAACAACTCCTCTAATTCATTTTGATAGAGTGTAATTGGCTTTACAAGGTTTTAAGAGCTTTCTTCTCTTCGAGACAAACACAAAGACAAAACAATGTACTTTATATTAGATGGGTTTTGCAAATTTCTAAGACTGTGAAATAATTTCTTCATATACAGCAGTGGGTGGTAAATGTTTTCCTGGCTGCAAGTATCCATTGTGGGTATTCAGAGTGGTTTATTGGAGTGAGAGCACCAACAGCTATTGCTGAGCCCAGCAGAGCTGGTAGACCAACAGGGCTACATTCAAGGGCAGTGGGGTACCCAGCGTGCTCAGCATCACTGGGTGGGCTCAAATATTTGGCTGGGCAATACCTAGAGAATAGAGCACAAGTTCAGACTGTGCTCATACTGGATGGAGGGATTTGCAAAACCCTGGTGCCCTCTTTTAATGAAGAAATACAGGCAAGCCAAGGTGGGAATGAAAATTGTCAAAGGAAGAATTGTGCGCCTCATTTCTCTCTAAATCCAAATTATTTGGGATTCAGAGCATGCCCTGGGATTTATGATGTGGAGGAGGGAATTAATGATTCTCATGCAGAGAGTACAAGGGGCTTTGCTTTTACTACCAAGACATATTTTCATGAGAAATCAAGACCCTAACATGGGCTAGACTTCATGTAAATTAGCCTCTTATGAGATGACTCAAGAAGAGAGGGTCTAATGAGATGTGAAGAAGCTTTCAAAGTACAGTATGCTCTGATCAGCTTGTGTATGAGGCTTAAAGGTAACTTCTGTCAGCATCTAAAAGGGAGCATTTAAAGCTTAGTCCCCAAATAACATTAGAGACTTCATGTTCTGTGAATTAACATCTCTTCCACAGATTATAACAACCTTTAAAACCCTTAACAGCTCTTTGATTAAAAGATATCAAAGGCTTTATGATCATGAAACAATCAATCTAACACCTAAATCCTCTGGGGAAATATTTTCATCCACCCTTTAGCAAATGAAAAATATGGTTAAGATCCATTTTACCCAAGATCCCACCAAAGGCAGAGCTGGGGCTGTGCCCACAGTGCCCCAGTTGGGAGTTCTGACCAGTAGATAATATTCCCTGGACTGGACTGGTAACTGGATTGCCTCATTCTGGCTCTGTGGCTGCATCATCTCAATCAAAGAAAAAGCTTGTTCCAGCCTGTGTGAACAACCTCTGCGTGTCCCCTGAGTGGGTCACAGTGGGGCTGTTTTGGGGGTACAGCAGAGCTGTCCCAGAGAGAGTTGTGATGCTTCCCTGTGGGATCAGCAGCTCATTGCAGAAACGGGAAAAGACAAGCTAATCATCAGCAGTGAAGTGACTTTGGAAGGACGCAGACTGATGAGATGACAGGAAAGCTGTGTGCTGTAGCAAATTATTGGCAAAAGGAGACAGCGGGGGGAAAACATTGAACTGACACATAATTTGTACCTAACAACCAGCCTGAACCCGTATCAGAGGTCTGGCTGTTATGCTGCCAAACTCAGGGAAAATCTGAACAAAGTTCAAACTTCATTGCTTTCACCCATCAACATAATGAACAGAAGAAGCATCTGTGATGTGACAGTGCCAATCTGCAAGGTAGGCTTCAATCCAGGGCCAGAAGTTTTACAGCTATTCTTCAAACAAAGTGCCCAGACGAATGCAGGTGTAGGTATAGGTTAGTGTACAGACAATTCAAAGCAGCCCCTTCATGGTGGAAAAAAAGAGAGAAGCCTGAGACAGCAAAATAAAGGAGGATGTTCATGAACTTGATCGACCTGGCATGTCCTTGGCAGATTCCCCAGCTGTGAAATACAAGCACGAGAGCCCTGTTAGACAAGCGACGTGGCAGAGGCAGTCGAGCTGGATGAATGTATCCCCGAGGTGCTGCAGAGCAGGGATTCAGGGTAGAGAGGGGCAGGAGCTGAGTGCATGAGGGGAAGGAGCCCACCACCACTGCCTAGAGACCTGCCCGTGCCGGCAGCTGGTGGAGATGTGTAGGGCATGGACTCTGCTTGGACACAATGGCACCAGCATCTCGTGATCACAGCAGCCTGCTCTAAAACCCTCAAAAAGATTTCCAAAGCTATTTATACCCAATTTCTGAGCTCCCTAGGGTCCAAAGAGAGGTAAATCCTATCCAAACAGCTCTGCCCCCAGGAAACAGGCTAATAAGAAGCTAATAAAGGAAACAATAACAGTAGTCATTAGTTCAGCAATCTGTTTTAAATCCCTTTCTTAAAACATTAACTATATCTTATAAACTCGTCATCTTGTCTTTAACATATTGAAGTCCATGGAGAGGATATAGAAATAGCATTGCATGGAGCAGAGAGTGTTTTATGTGCCTTATAAAGCTAGTCATGGTCACATGGATTAAGTGGGAAATGAGGCATCAGACGGCCACTTGCAACATCTGGGCACTGCTGCCCATGGGAGGAGGAGAGGACAAGCATCTGCAGGACAGCAGTGGAGATGTCCCACACGCACCACAAACACTGGGACAGGACAGAGAGCTGGAGCAGCACAGCCCCACAGGCAGAGTAACCCAGCGCCCTGCAGGCATCGCAGCACCGCGTCCACTGTCAGCAAAAGAGAGGCAGCCCATGGCAAGGGCTCCTCTTGCAAAATACAGCAATGTAACCTTTGAGCTGCTAATCATTTTTCTTTTTTGGCAGCCAAACAAATGTTACGAAAGAGTAATTCTCAGCATCCATTGTACCCTGAGGGTTAACAAACATGTGTAAGAAGAGCTCCAGATAGAGAGCTGGCAGCCTCTGCTTCTCCTTTACTGTGTGCAGAGCTCTTCTGAGACTTGAGGGATGATGGGAGTTGTCTTTTCTTCCTTTTTTTTTTTTTCCAGAAATAAGGTCATGGAAATTGTCAGAGGAGCATGTGGAGTGATTATAGCAAAAGCACAGAAGCCTCTTAGAGAAACTTCCTGATTTTAGAAGCCTGACTCTTGTTGTTTTACAGTAAGACTGTAAAGAACAAACTCTCCCCAGGGGAGCCAAGGAAAGTGAGGTGGTTTGTGATAGAAGTTGAGGTGGGAATGGGCAGAAAGGCAGAAGCCAGTGTGTCCGTGTGCCACGGCTGACACCAATCTCAGGGGATGCCGTGCAGGGACAGAGCCAGGAGAATCCTTGCCTGGGGAAATGCAGCGCCCACCACCCTGCCATGGGCTACTGCCACCCCATGGTCACTTCTCTGTGACACTGTTGCTGATCTTGGGGCCGTGTCTAGTGGCCAGGCCTGGACCTCCCCTTTGGCAACCTTTCCCCTTCACTCAGCAAAGAGGCTGAGGCTGGAGCAAGCCCAAAAACCGAATTATTGTCAATCAGGGGTACAGTGTGCAAGAGGTGGCACAGGGACACCTGTCTGGGGCCAGGTCCAGGGTACAGGCTTCAAGTGCTGTCACTGACACTTCCTCGGAAGCAGATACAACAGCATTTCAGTATACATGTCCACTGGGCCTTTCTGGCACTGAAACCTCACCAAAGTGTCTGAATTCTGATACTTACTTCCCCTAAACCAGCAAAAAACCCACAGGAATAACATTGGTGGCAAAGATAAAATGTGAGAGTGAGACTGAAGACCAGGTAACCTAGTCAGGGCCAGTTTAACTTGCAGCAAGTTATTGCCTTCTTAAATAGTACTGAAAAATGGTGATGTGGAAGCTGTGTTTTTACAAAGCAGCTGAAGCAGAACAACCTCAGATAATCATCAGCCTCAGTGCGTTCATGTGGCTTTGCCTG
Source organism: Neopelma chrysocephalum (assembly GCF_003984885.1). Lineage (NCBI taxonomy): Eukaryota > Metazoa > Chordata > Aves > Passeriformes > Pipridae > Neopelma > Neopelma chrysocephalum. Next base: position 2,227,532 of record NW_020897734.1, read on the forward strand.
GCACCACTGGGAATGAGACTTTCCCCTGGGCTGACCTCCCCTGCCCCAGCCCACTCTGCTTTTCCCCAGGTTTGCCATGTGCTGGGATATCCCTGCTGACCCGCCAGCCACTCCACACAGACACCACACCATTTTGCTGACAATTTCATGTTTAACTAGTACTTTGCAGTGAGCCACACAAGCAATTCCTTGTGGAACAGGAGAAGTTCCTCGTGAGCAACTTGAAATGCAGGACTTGGGCAGTGAGGCTTACTGTAACATTTAGAAATTACATTTTATGGTACTTGGTTGATTCAGGAGCTTACCAAGCAAGAGCAAAAACACAGGCTTTAATGATGCTATCAGCCCCTGGCCTCAGCCTGGGCCTTTTTCATATGGAGCGAGATGAATTCAGTGTACATGTGAGCAGTGAGCCACCAACAATAAGCTTTGTTAGAACAGAGCATTTCTTTAACTCTGCTGTCTTCCCTATAGGCTGTGGAGGAAGTGACTAACTCCTGAGCAGGCAGTCATGGACCTGGTGAGAGATTTCAGGTATGTGTTGGAAGGTAAAAAATGTGCTGGTGCCTATTAGTCAAGCACTAGTCAGCACTACACCTAAGACAGACTTCCCCAGGGAAATCATAGACTGCTAATTTGGGGGACAAAACAGTGAAGATTTTTTCCACTAAGATGATAAAATAAAGGTCTCCAGCTGAGATACCCGTTTGGGGAGATGAATGTTAATTTGCCAGAACAGGGGACAGCTGAAATTAATAATGATATTCTGCTGTAATTTGTACTGCTCAAAAGCCAGAGTCAGATCAGTGTAGTCACTAGGGATCTGTACCTGATTTCTCTGAATGAGAATTTTTTCCATTAATCTGGGTGGCTTAAAAGGAAAACTCTAATAATGCTGAGCATTGGGCTTCACTTGGTTCAATGGCTTTTATGGAGGACAAAAAAAAAAATAGACCTGTGAGTTACAGGGTCTGTGTTTTTGTAACTAGACTAGCTAATGTGATGTGGCTTGGCAGAACTTGTGATTCCCTCTAACACAGAGGGAAGTTACCAGAAGTATTTTCAGTTTGCCAGCTGCAGTACAAAACCATGCTCACCCCACTCCCCCCCGTTTTACATGGATAAAGCATCATTACTGCACCAAAGTTGAAGGGAGTTCCTCACTCAAACCAACCAAACCTTCCCAGAGTCAGCTGTGCTGTAAAAGACCTCAAAAGTCACAGAGGCTAGAATTGTCCCTCCTGACCTAAAGGGCAACCAGGTTTCAGTTATCTTTCTCCTTGCCTGTGCCTCTGCAAAGAGCCTCAGCACATCTCAGCTGCAGAGTCAGCCCAGGGCTGGCCCCCTGTGAGTCCTCCCTGCTGCCCCCGGGTTCCTATCAATAGCTGGAAAGGCAAAACTGCAGAAAATGCTCTCAAAAGGTTAAAAAGAAAAATGCAATAGAAATGCTGGCCAAGGAAGGATCAGCCCTGGAAGCTTTCTAATTCTCAGTTTGAGCTTGGACATGTGGAAAAAATAATAGTCATGAAAGGACTCACAGGCCCTCCCAGTCTAGATGAAGAATAAACAATACAAGGGACATGGCAAAGAAGAAAAAAAAAATAGATAATTTTTTATTATCTTCCCAGCAGTTATAACATGGAAATTAGGACAGGATAACAGGCAATTTAATGCCAGTGTATGCATTGGAAAAGTGGAGGTGGCCATGAAGGGGATTAAATATGACTGGAGAAACAGCCAGCATTGGCATGAGGGAATCATCAAAATAAGCCAAAAGGAGAAAGGGAATGAGGATACACACTACCGACCTTTGCTACACTGTTCACAGAAATGTCAAGGGAAAACCCAAACCCATGCAGCCACACACAAGTAAAGCAAACTATTATCAGCCTGAGCAGGAGGACATGTCTGGACAAGAAAGAAAACAATCAATCTCTGTGGGGTAACCTAAATCTAGCAAAAAGAACAAAAGGGTTCAAATATTGCAGAGATAAAATGAAAGGTTTTTTTCTGGTTTTTTTTTTAAATTTATTTATTTTATATAAATCAAACAAAAGAACACCTAGGAAAAAAAGAATGGAAGTGCTACTGCTGCTTCAAAGTAAGAGATGGTACAAAGCATGTAGCTCAGAGGAGGTGTGGGAGCACCCACAGTGTGAGCATGTCTGTTCACAGCCGCCACGAGAAACACCTCTGGTTTGAGAGAACAGATTACAGAAGAGACATCCAGCACACAGGTGTTAATCCATGCCAGGGGAGGTCCAGCACAGCCAGGCTGGTGAGCCAACCCCCCACTGCATCCCAAATGGCTCAGCACAGCCAGGGCCAAGGGGAACAGTGCTGGGCTGGCTAAACCCACCCCATAACCACCGAGTCACAGCCAGGGTGCCCTGAAACTGGCAGGGTGGAAAGCTCTGGGGCGAGCACGATGGAGCAGGGTGGAGGGCATCACTGTGCAAGGCCATGGCTCCTGTTTGCTTCAGCAGACTAGGTGCAGTGCCAGACTCAAGTGATAGCTGCAGGTCCCCAGGTTGTACAAAGGCACCCCCACTTTGTCCCTCCATAAAAGGGCACGTGTAAAAGTTGTGTCAAAGAGGCAGAATGTAAAATCAGGTCAAACAGCCACACTTAGGTTCACTGTTTCTATCAGCCCTGATGGCTGGCAGCTGGGCCCCTGCCTAATGAGGGAGCTTAGCTTTGGGAGGGAGGTTGTATGTTCCCACCCTTGGAGCTCGAGGTGCTGGGAGGGTGGTGCTGGCTATGGGATGAGGGATACACTGTCTGAACTGGTAAGTATGGTTATGCTGGAAGTGCTTTAGTAGGAGCTGTGTGGCTTTGGGGAATTTTTTGTCAAAGTGGGGTAAGTTTTTGAAGTACAATCTGTTTGCAGCAAACACTGGTGTTTGCAGGGATTGAGGAACTGTTGAGGTGCCTGCTGACTGGGGGCTTAGGCTGGGAATTTTCTTGGTTAGAGCAACAGTTGGATTTGTTGATGAATTGGGTTCATGTAATGAACTGCACAAAGTGCCTTACTGGGACAGGGCTCATCTTGGAAAGATCCAGCACCCTCAGGTCTGCTTCAGGGTCCAGGGGCTGTGCCTCAGTGCCACGTCCTCCTCAGGTGAACCTGATGCAGAGGGTTGAACATGGGTGATGAGCAGGCAGAGCTGATGGATGGGGCCTTTTCTGGGATGATTTGTCACTAGCCTAGAAGAAAAGGAGATGGTGACCTTGTAAGTGAGCAACAGCAGCAGCAGCAGCTCCACAGCAGTGGAGCAGGTCTGCCCTTCACATAACACTCATGTTATGTCAATGCTCCTTTTCAGGCATAAGCACATGACTGACCTCAAGTATGTGGGCAAACTGTATATTTATTGCTATAAAATGACAGCAAGTTCATTGACAAAAGCAGATTGGGCAGCTGGTGGGGATTTTTAATCACAGAGAAGATTCAGTGGTCACTGAATGTTAATCCACAACTGTTTACAGAATCACGTTATTACTGCAGCATGTTGTTTTTTCTGTGCAGGAGTTAAAACTATATTCTAACAGAACATAATGATATATGGTTATTAACTGACTTTAAAAGAGCATATAGGAGATATGCAGTGATTTTTTTAATGTATATATAATGTGAATCTATATAGTTTATATATAAATATATCTAGCTATGCAGGATATGTCCTACAGGAAACAAAGGAGGCTGGTGATAGCTTCACATAAAATTTTATGATGTGGTTTTCTGGCTTTCAAGATATTGCTGATTTGTCTGCTTAAAAACAAGCAAAAGAAACCCTAACAGAAAAGCCCAAAAGAGTACTTCAGAGACTTGGTTGTAAGCTTTCATATTCGAATATCAAATGTCTGTATTACTGTTCTCCTCGTAGTGTTAACTAATCTGAAGGAAAAAGACAGGAAGGACAGATAAGGCGTTGGGATAAGACCCATGGGGCTGACACCAGTTATGTCTGCCTGCACTACCACAGTGGATGTATAAATGAGATAATAACTGGTTTACTCCCACTTTTAGCATATCAAGTTTATGGGCTCATGGGCCATCTATTACTTTCTAACCTCAAACTGGGGCTTCTGGAAAGCAGAGGAGTAAAGGTGGCTTGACCTTTTCCAAACCTGTAAGAATTTGGTCTCAGAGTCGAGGCCATGGAGTGCAGCACTCCAAGTCTGGGCTGCAGAAGATTCCAGACTCGCCAACTCTGCCTGGGATTGCTCACCTCGTGACCTCCTAACATGCTCAGATCTCAGCTTTCACCCTGTAAAGCAATGTAAGCATGCAAACCGGGGGAGGTATGAGAGCGCAAGGATTTAAAGATGCTTAATTGGTTTATGGAACTAAACTCTTTAAAGAAGTTAAGCTGCTGTGAAAAGGGAAGCTGGTTCAAATCCTGAAATCGCCCTGCTGGAAGGCAAAGCCTGAGTATGCTATAGGGTGGCAGTTCTGGGCTTGGCTGCAAGTTGGCCCCTGCACAGCAGCCAGGCAGCCCTCTGGAGGGGTCAGGTTACTTGGGTGGCACAGAAGCTGCCATGGTCAGGACATCTTGCTAACCAGTAACTTTGGACTAGTGAGGCTGCTGACACCAGTTGTAATTTGGGGAGGTCTGAGCGCTCTTTCACTTATCCTAGGAACCAGAAAGTGATAGACCCATGAGAAATGGAAACCAGCAGGTCTGTTAACATGTGGTGCCTTTGTTTCTACTTTGTTGGTTTTTTAGTTTCAGGGTGGGTTTTATTGTTTGGTTTCTGCTTCAGCTACTGGCTCTCATTATGTCTCTTGTGATTAAAATGCCCACTATTTTCTCTTTAGGAGAAAATATAAAGTCGCTTCTCTTTTTAATAAGGTTAGAGCTTTAGCTATTCACAGTGGGCTATTTTAGCTATTCAAAGTATTAATTTTTGTACCACCTCCTTGCACTGAATCCAAGTCTTCATTTCTGCTCTGTGGATTACTAGGAATATGCTGGAGCTGCTGCCCCAGCATCCATCTCAGCAAAGCAGCATAGGAGGGAAAGTCCTTTCCCTTGTCTTTCTTTGCTTATGCAGCCATGGATCCCATCAGCCCATGTGCCACAGGATTGCAGCAAGATGTTCCCACGGATTTGCTCTGTTTGACATAGTCTGTGAGTGCTCTGGGCAGTGTCCAGGCTGTGGAAAGCAGGGGCTGTGCCACAGCCCTTCACCCCACTGAGTGCAGGCTGGGCTTGCACATAACCCAGCATGAGCTGCTGCTGAGGTGAATATTGCTTAAATGGGTTTAAGTTACTGAGCTGTGTGTGCTTTATAGTGTAGCCCTGTGCCACTTGCCACTCTTTATGCCCTCTGTTGACTATGCAGTGATTATTTAGTTTCCAAGTTATCAATAAAAACAGTGAATACACCCGGTCTCAAACCTGTGCAAACACATTTCTTGCCCACAAAACTTCCATGACTAAATGTCAGTGAATGACTGGCAGATGTACAGAGCCTTCCCGTTCTTCCCAAACCACTAAAGAACTTGTCAAATTTAATTTTTAAAATGTTTACAATCTCAGCTGACAGCTGCACTGTGCAGCAGCAACATCAAGGCGAGTGCACCTACTCAAGGCTTTGCCCAAAATGCTGTGAAGTGCAGTGAGAAGCTGACAGACCCTCATGAGAGCCGTGTGCTTGTTTCCAGGCTGAGCATGGTGTTACAGGCATAAGTGAAACTTGGCTGGAAGTTATATGCAGGTTATTAATATACAAAGATAGAGAATGTTTAGATAGGATTGGCAAGGATCTACAGGAAAAGACATAGACTTATTCATGAGTTAATGTTGGAAGAGGACGCTGTTGCTCAATGCCTAAATGAGCTTCCCCTTGCCTTTCCCATACAGCAGACACACACACTCACAAAAATTAGGCAACCTCCCAAATACAGGATACAGTTCCCTTGAGGAAAAGAGGAGGATTTAAAAGACTCAGGCACTGCACTGGGGCACCCAAGTGTGTTTGAAATTGTCAAAGTTGACAAACTATTGAGATGAAAAGCAACTTAGAACTAAATGGAAATTGGACTGAGAATAGAGGAGACTTCCCTGAAGATTTTTAATAGGTCACAGAGGGCAGGTTTTGTTCCAGAGGGCTGGATAGGGGCTCATAAATTATGGTTCCTCTTTTGCTTCTTTTTTTCCTCCTTTAAGAAAAGGAGAAGCAGAGGGCCTGGGAACGGCAGATGTGTAACAGGGACTTGAGCAACAAGGTAGACTTTTTTTGTAGCTAAGGCAAGTTTAAAATTGTGTAATTTTGTGAGGTACAAGTTAGGCCTGCAACATGACTGAAAAAATCTGTTTAATTTATTGAGAATGTACCCAGACTGACACGTGACATTGAAAAGGTTAAAAAGATAGGATAAAGTCAATTTTTTAAAATATTTTTAAAAATATTATTAAAGTACATTGAAAACTGTCCTCACATTTAGTTGTTGAATTTTTTTTCTTTCCTTTAGGGAAGAGGGGAACAGAAACCCAACGAACACCCTGCCCCCAAAACCCCACGCCCGAGACCTTAATCTGACAATTCCTCCAAACTAAGGGTGATTCAGATACCAGTTCCTTTTTAGCTAACCACCAAACTTCAGTGGTTTGGATAAAAGGGAACTGTGGTTTGAGTCATCCAGAGTTAGTATTTGGTTGGCAAAACCATGCCTGCAGGATTTTCTAAAAGTCAAAATCCCCTGCCTGTCTGCCAGAAGAGTTACCACAGCTTGTCTTGCTTTCACATAAAAAGCATCTGCCACGTGATATTTTGACTGATACATTTAATGTGGTAGCGATTAAACTGTGCTATGTCAGTTTTCTTTGTATTTTGGATTTTTTAACTGAGAAGTCTGCCTGTGAAGAGGCAGCAGCTATTTTTTCCATAATTGCATCTGTTTCAGAGAGCAGACAGATGTTGGGCTGAAATTCATTACGGTATTCATAAACTCCATTGGGATCTGATGACCTAGTAACATATAGCTACTGTTCCTTGCAAAGGATTTCAAAGGGTTCTTACTTTGAATGAAGAAATAACTTTGCAGGAGATGGGAGGAAAGGTGAAAACTTATAGCTAGGCAGATGGCTGCACAACAGTAAGATATGATAGTTATATAAAATGTATGGGTTCAATTTATTTCAATAAATTATCTTGCTCTTTATTTTGCAGAATTGTCAGCCAGCCTTCGTGCACTGGTATTACTGTAGCAGGCAGATATTGCCTGGATATTCTGATACAAGGCAGAGAGTCACAGGGAAATAGCCAGTGACACAGGAAGGAAAAGAAAATCAGAGTAGGAAAAATTCTCATGGGGAGACAAGGTAATAGAAATGGCTTTCACACAGGGAAAAACAGTTATCTGTGTAATTCATGTTTTATTGCACAAAATCACCATTGAGGATCCAATTGGTGCTGGAACAGAGTCCAAAAGCCAGGAGTGCAAAATGCCATCATTCCAGAAGATACGACTCCTCTCCCTGAAAGCTTTGGTGTGGCTGTTTTCAGGGATAGAAGGGATGTGTGCTGGGCTGATGGGAAACTGGAAACTTCCAGTTGCAGCGTTCTTACTTGAGAAACTCCGAAGTGCTGAGCTGAAACAATGCTGTGAAGTCATGGGTCAGGCAGCAATGGAAGGTTATCGGTGCTGTGAGGAGAGGGCTCCTTGTGCTCCGTGTGTGGGGACATGTTTGGCACAGGCAGGCTCGTCTGTGTGCCACTGGAAAGAAAATAACTTTCTGCCAGAGTCCCAGTGAACAGATTCGGACTAATGGAAGTTTTGTGGGAGACCTATATTTTAAGTTTTACCCTGGGAAATGAGGTGGACATCCTGGCTGGGATTACAGTAGTGAGAGGCACTTTTTCCAGCTTGCCTGTCCCCTCAGTAATCCTTGGGGAAGGAAGCTGTTTGGTCTCATTTTGGATATCCTGTGAAACAGAACTAGCACGTCTGCCAGGAACTGAAAAAAGTTATTTAATTTTTAAAGAGATGAAAACTACTGTATGTGCTACTGAGTATTATACGGGAAATGAGTGGTTTAGTTTGTTTGTCTGGATTTCTGATATTTCCAGTTTACTCAGGGTAGTAACCCTGTCTCTCAATCCTAATGCAGCAGCCTCTGCAAAGTGCAAATCTGAAGACAGATTCAGGTTTTAATATGAATTTCTGGCCCAGCCTTAATATTTTTGGAATGAAGTGGGAATTTTCTTTAGTTCAAACAGGAGAAAGCATGAGAAATATTCACAGCCCTATCCAACAATCCATTGAAAACAAAGACATTTTACTGTGATTTCCAAGCACTGCAGGGATGGGTCCCAGAAATGCTGAAGTTATGAAGTGGACTGGGTTGGTGGTTCAGCTTTCTTAGCATCTTTTAACTAAATTGGAATGTAAGTAGCTGGGTGTCCATGGCCCGAAACTTAAATCTTTCCTGTGCAATCAAAAAAATTTTTGCATCAGCTACAGTAAGTTATGCTGGTATTTTCCAAGGTGTGACCTGATGAAAGTATGCTCTGCTTTTCTGTTTTCATTCAATAGTTCTCCTGGCACTGTGAGACTCCCACCAAGTTAGCAAGCAGACATACCCAGGCTGTATGCAATCCTATACACATTTTTAATGTGTTATCTTGTTCCTGACAGTCTAGCAAAGCCACCCACGGTACAAACCATGCTGTAATTGGAAAAGGAAGGGGACAACTTTAAAGTTAGTGACTAGCCTAATAAATCAAGATTTTCTTTTTTTTTTTTTTGTACTCTGAGACTTCATAAAATGACTTCCAGAATGATGCTGTAAATGGTAATGAATCCAAGCAGCAGCCAAGAGACGCTACTCAAGGATGGGTGTTGGGCTTAATATCATGCTGGCCACTGCCACCCATAGAGTCTCCTGTAATCTGCATTTAACAGTTTGTCATGTTCTGATTCTGCAAACAAATGAGGAAAAAATGTTTTCTGAGATCATCGGGCAAAAAGATTGGCCTCTCTTTTCAGCAATCCAGAGAGCACTTCTGGAAGGGGAGGGTGAAGTCTGTAGTTACAAGCAGATTTCACGGGCTTTTGTGTCACTTCTGTCTGTCAGCCAAGGGTTGTTCCCTAAAGAAACACTAAAGAGATGGCTAAAATTTCTAGTTCATATAAAAAACAAAAGCAATGGGGAGTTTTGTAAAGTATTTTTATTCTGGGAGGAAGGTGCTGATGTCAGAGCATCTGTATCAGTCCAATCAGGCACTTCAGACACTGTCAAAATGCAGGTTCCTTGCAGAAGGTAAGAAAACTTCCAGCAAAATAAATATCTCAGGGAATATTTCAGTGTCAGGGAAAGCTGGTGTTCACAGAGATCCTGTTTGGCTCTGAAGCATGTGCTGGGGAACTGCTGCAGGGAGGAGTCCTAGAGCAGCTGGCACACTGGGGTGGGTCAGGCTGTGGCTCTCCACCATGGGAGCAGGGGAACTCAGAAGCTTGAAGAGGGATTTTCCTTCTACCTCTATGGCAGAAAGCCTAAACTGAGCTTTTGGGTTTCGAGCTCTCTGTTGAATTTGGATCCTGAAAATGCTGGGAAGTTATGCAGAAGGTTGGCTCTGGAGTCACAGATATGGCATGAGCTTGCCGAGCCTGGCCGTTCCTGCAGCCATGGGGGTAGCAGGGATGTCCATTCCCAGAGCAGCATCTGGGGGATTATTTCAGTAAGAAGATCGTGTGTGTTGAAGTTTCTCTGAATGGTAATTTCTCTGAATTTACAGTTCAGAGAACCAAGAAACACTGAAAAGGGTCAATTTGTCCATTTCAGGCTAAATGCACATTTTAAGAGGCTGTTTATTTCCTGCAGACCAGAAATCCTGTTCTCTTATGAGTTATCTTCTTGTTTATTTCTCTGCCAACTTCACACCTGTAGCTGAGACCTCATTGTAAACAAAGCTAAGGGAAGCAAGCCAGCATGTCAATTCTAGCCTCGGCTTTAAACACTCTCTTCCTTTACTGAGTGTCACATCTGGCAGGGGCAATTACTATTGGTAGGACTATTATGGACCCAAATCTGAGTTAGGATGCTGACAGAAGAGCTCAGGATTAGCCCGGTACTTCTGGGGTACAATGGCATTTCCTTTGCTGAAACAAAGGAAGTTCTTCCCCCTTCATTCTTGCACTTCCCTTCTAATACAAAACATCCTTTGCATGCACATAGACATTCGAAAGGTTTTTATATTCAGGTCTGTGGTTGCTGAATTTGGCTGCAGGGTTTTGACTACGGCTGTTGGAAAGGAAAGCTGTACTGATAGCATTTAATTGTCTCTTGTGTTTGTTATGCTTTGGATGTTAGGGTGTTTTTTTTTTTAATTGAATTTATTCTTAAGGGAACCTGTTCACTTTTTATTATTGGTGAGATAAATGTGGGTTTCTAATTTATTAACAATTGTGCTAAGGCATTGAATTTCTGATTCCTGGGAGTTACTCTGCCACACAGCTTCATGCAGAAGAGCAAGGTGGGACAGCCCACTTGCATGTCATCAATAGCACCAGTGCCCTGTCTGCACGGGGCTTTGGGGATGGCTGGGACGGGGCACAAGACCACAGGGGACACCTGGAGCACAGTTTCTGTGGCTGTAGAACCAGTCATCAGGCTGGTGATGGGAGAACTCGGGGCTTTTAAATCTGGTTCTACTCTGAAAAGTAGGCTTGGCCTAGTGGCATTTGTAGCCTCAGCAGATCTGCTGTGAATATTGGTGACAAAACCAGCTGTTGCTTCTGTTAGACCTGCAAGGCTTTTATGGGGAAAAGATGTACCACATCCTATGGCAGCAAGGGGAGAATTTCTCATGGAGCCCTGCCCGCAGTGCTGTGAGTGGGACTGGCATGTCCCCAGAAACTACCAGCAACAGGGTTCAGTGAGGGGAAGGCAATGAAAGGTGGTGATAAAACCACATAGCAGAGATACTGACACCTGCTTGCAGAAATACTACAAGCCATGTTATGCTTCTAAACCCAGATTTTCATCTCATTTTTGGGTAGAGCTTTCTGTCAAGTGGAAATGAATCCTCAAGTTGGAGAATTCATCAGAGGTAAGCAAGGCAGGCAGGATTAATTTTGGCAAAGAATCTAAGAGATGGAGCAGGAGAGATTGTGTTGGGTAGACAACAGCCTGGAGTTTCACACCGGTTCTCACCAGGGAAGCAGGAAGGAAGTGGAAAGTGGCAGGAGACAAAGGACAGCCTGGAGGTTAGAGAAGAGATAAATAGGGATTGTGAGGAAAAAAAAACACAAGCAAAAAGGCTAATGATGGATTTATGTAAGGCAGGAAGGCTAGAATGGGGAGCAAAGCTGTGGCTTAACTTTGTCAAAGGCGACATGAGGGCCAGAATTTTCCAAGCGCTGTTCGGGAGAGAGTGGAGGGGCTGGATTGTCGTTGTGTGTGGATTTCTGCCCACATCGTGCATGGTTGCATTTACATGTTTAGTTCTTCAACAAACTTCCACTTTAATGCAGCAATTGGCCACAACTCCTTAGCAGTGCCTCCACATGCTGGCCCGCAGGCAGGCAGAGAGCAGAAATCCAGGGTTGCTGTAGCGATAAGGTACCCATTGTGGGCTTTTGTACAAGAACACTTTGAAGCTGAGTGATACATCAGCACTTCTTTCAAGGAAATTGCCAAATGCCTTTATTACAACACTACCCCTCGCTGCTGGCATCGCGGCTCCCCCTGTGTGCTTATAGGCACCGAAGACACTTTGACCACTTCGTCTTGATTTCATATCTGCAACTATGAAAATACGGATTCAGAATTTCTTGCTCCCTGAGAGGGGAGAACGCCCTGAGCATCCTTTAGGAATATTTAAGGACTTTGACTGAGAAATGTGCATTTCCACTGAATTTTGCCTCTAAACACGAGGCCCAAATATACCCATGGTCGTTCCACTCCACTACAGCTGTGTGGTGTGTTCTTTCTGTGGTCATAATTATCGGGGGGAAAGAGGCCGTAAGGGGCCGTGGAGGTTTGCGGTGCCTCGATGGAGCCGCCTGCGGCACTCGGGGCCGTGCTGGCAGAAGGGGCGGGCTGCTGCCAGCTCCGCACCGTGGGGGCCGCCTGTGCCCCTGTTCTTTGTGGGGCCACGGGGCCGGGCTCCCCCCGGGGCTGAGGCAGCGGCTCCGAGCTCGGCGCTCTGATGAGCATCGCTGCCGTCACCCCCGTGGGATCATTTGCAGCGCCCGCTACCCGAGGGAAAGGGGCTAGCAGTCTCTCTGTGTGTGTAACCCTCTTCTTTGGATGCCGTCAACGCAGTTTGTTGGGGGGCTTTAAGGGGTTTTGTTCGTGGCTCGTGTAACGCTCTGGTGCGCCGTGGGGGCGAGAGCGGCGCGGGGGCTGCCGCTCGGGGTGCGTCCCCTCTCTCGGCCCGGGAGACACACGTGCACAGAAACTCCCGTTCCGGAGGCAATTCCCGTTCCGGAGGCAATTCCCATTCCAGAGGCAATTCCCACCCCGCGGGGAGCGCGCGTGGGGCGGCAGAGCGCGGCGGCCCCCGCCCCGCGGGCGGCAGGTGGCCCCGACCCCCCGCCGGCGCCGCACGTCACTTCCTCGCAAACTTTCTTTCCCCGTAGCAGCTCCCTCCGCCAAAGTTGCCGGCGGCGGCCGCCCGGGCCGGGGAGGGCGTTGGGGGCCGGCCGGGCATGCCCGGCTCCCTGCGCCCGCCGGGGCACGGCCGGGCCGCCGCGGGCCGCCCGCGGCACCGTTAGCGCGGGGCGGCGGAGCCATGGCCCGCGACTGCGCCGCCCGCAGCCTGGACGGCATCGACCTGGCGGCGCTGCGGGTAAGGAGGGGGACGGGGGGGGCTGCCCCGCGGCGGGAGCTGAAACCCCCTGGGTGACACCCCGACCCCGCTCCGCAGGGCTGCGCGAGGGCTTCGCCCCGGGGTTGTCGCCCTTTGTCGGAGGGGGTTTCGCTGGGAGAGGCGCCGGTGCGGCGTGCGGTGGCCGCGGGACGGCGGCGGGGACAGCGCGGCGGTGCCGCCCGTGCCCGCGCAGGGAGCGCAGATGCCCGAGCGGCGGCCGAGGGTCGCGGGCTCCTCGGGGGGAGCAGCCCTGGGCGGAGCAGCCTCGGGGCTGCACCGGTCCCGGAGCCCGCGGGGTCCGGCGGTCGCGCTCCCTCCTGGAGCGATCGTCCCGCGGGAGCGCTGCGCTGCCCGGCCGGGAGCGCTTCGCCGGAGAGGCGCGTTCCCCTGCCAGGGTAATAAATAATTCCTGCCGACGTTCCTAAAGGTGTTGAGAATGCTGTGGAGAGAAAACAACTGAGGAATTAGGATCTTCTGGAAGGAAATGTGTGCGTGGGAGTTTGGCTTTGTCGAGGTTTGGGGTTTTTTATTTTTGTTCTCCCAAAGCTAAAAAAGTCAGCATTCACCTAGTTTGCTATGAGTTTTGGGGTTTTTAATGTAATCCAAACTTTGGCCACGTTAAAAACCATGCTGTCAGTGTTTCATATCCACAGACAGGACTGGGTACGATGCCCCCGAGTTCCACTTTGCCTTTTTACATAGAAGCTGACCACCTAGCAACCCTTCCAACCCAGGCAGGAACACTCTCAACAGAAGAAGAGGGAAGAGTTCAATTGTGGCAAAAAGCAGTCATCCCCAGACAGTGAAACCAAAGCAGCTACTTTCTAAAAATATCAGGGAAAAAAAAAAGGGCTGGGAGAAGCCTCTGCAATAATCACATGGGCAGGAGGGTGTTCCAGACCAGAGGCAAAAAGAGGAAAGGCAGCAGGGACAGTAAAGTTTGTGAGAATGGCAAAAGGCTTCTGGCTAGGCAAGCAGAAGTTTAACCTGGCTCTGCTCAGGGGTGTAAGGCAAAGTAATGGAAGTTCTTCTTTAGAGCTTTAACAGATGAATATCATCTCCTTAAATAAGTAAGAAGATCGTGTAAGTTTGAAAAAGAGTAATACTGCAAGGCAAACAGCAGGCTTTGTGTCAGAACTGTCTGATTCAGAACTTCTGAAGGCTGAGAGCATTGCAGGTTTCAGCCTTGACAGGGGAAGGGACAAATGGCTCCTTTTGGAGGAAACTTTTTAAGCACTCAGCAGCCTTAGTTTGGGGTTTGTGCTTGGTGGGAAATGAGAGGCAGGTGATGCTGAGCTGTGGAAATTATTTAAATACAGGTGCCTTACTTTTGCCTTGTCTGAGGTGTTCCTGGGCCCAGTGGGAGCTGCCTGGTGCTGTTCTGCTCTCACCAGCTGCAGGGAGGTATGACTGTGACTGGCATAATTTTCAAAGTGCACAATCTGGCATTGCTCACCTACAAATGGGTGCTTGTCAGGGCTCTCCCCTTTTCCTGGAAAGAATGGGGGGATGTAGTTTCCTAATGTTGCTGGAGCATCTTGCTGGGGTGTTTCTGCCCTGGGTTCACCAGGGCACTCAGATGGCTAAAAAGCCCTTGAACTCTGCATTACATGCTGAGGTGCAGAGGTCCTGTAGAAGAACTCGTGCTTTAAACTCCTGTATCTTCTTTAGCTGCAGAGATGTGAAAAGTGCAATTTGATCAAGCTCTTGCTGTGTGTGTTGCTTTTCATTCTGCCGTGGGGAGGAGATGGATGTGGCCTTGGTGCCTCTGGGTCAGCAGTCTTGCTATTGCCTCCTGAGTGCTCTGCAGATGACTTGCAGGAAAGCAAGGCGGCCACCATATGGTACAATGTATTATGGTAATTAACCTTAAAGTGATGAATGTTCAGGCCAGGATTTTGGCATCTGCCAAAGGGAACCTAGCAATTTGGCAGGTGCTGGCTGGTGAAGGGTTAGCTGGACCATGGGGCTTAAATGGTAGCTGAGAGGAAGCACTACATCAAAGATGATACCTAATTCCAAGGTAATTAAGAAGTTGGCCCATTGTGAAAATTGCCAGCATTTGCTGTGTGGTATCCAAGCAAACAAGGGCAATCCAAGGACCAAAGTCAGAGCCCATATTAATATCCTTTATGACTCTTAACAAGGCTTGGTTCACTATGGTGTCCTGATTAAAACAAGAGAGATGGCCAAGTATTTTGGCTGCACTCAGAACTGAGGAGGCTTGAGATCTTAATGCTCAATTGGCTAGCAAGGGCATGGTAGGATTTTCACTGTATTAAAGTTGATGCTAATATTTATTTAGATAATTGTTTGAGTTTTTCCTAGAGTGTCAGCAACCATTAGAAGCAAACTATTAGGATGCTAAATCAGAATGAAATTGATTGGAGGGGGACAGAGAAGCTGATTTTGAGGCACCTTGGATTACCATATTTGCATAATAAATAAGCTTAGAGAAGAAGAGTGAGGACAGAGCACGCATTTAAGTGAGAGGCACAGTTGCAAACTTGGAGTTGAAAATGCAGTTTAGGTTTCTCTGGGTTTCTGTGCACTGTGAGCACTTCTTAATTGAGCAGTGTTGCTTTCTGCAGGAAAGGTGGGAAAATGGTGTGCTGCTTGTGCTTCCCACAGAGTACAGTAGATACTGTGCATGGAAGGCCTTGTCTGGAAGAGTTCCTCAAAAAACTGCTCTGAGTTTCACTGCATGGACCACATGCAACCCACAGCACAGTTCTGTGGGGAGGTTGCACGTGAAGCACAGGTTTGTACCACCCACCTGTTGCTTTAGAGGTAGCGATGGATTATTTGCTGACTTTTGCTCCAATGAAGCAAAGTGTATGGCTCATTTATATCCAGACTAGAAAAAGAAAATTGAAGAAATGAGAAGAAAGCAAAGCACTTCACGGAGATCCCAGTGTGGTAGGCGTTCTTATGCCTATGCTGAACTCCATAGACAAGGGTTCCCATTGATTTTGTTTAGTGTGAGGGCTTTTGGAATTGGAGATTGAGTCTAGAAGGCCATGCCTTACTAACTTGTTTTAAAAATAAGAGACAGAACAGATCTTGATCTGGTTTATGCATTGCTTTTTAAAAAAGTCTTGTGAGGTTGACAGTCCTGGAAGTATAAGATTAAAACTCATTTAACTTAAATGCAAAACCAACTGAACTCATTAGTACTTTCAGCTGTGGAAGTCTGGGCTCTGTTGCACTGAAAGCTATTGCCATTTATCATTACAGTTGTGCCAGTAAAGGCAAAATCTGCTCAGAAAAAAAAAGCCTGTATGTTTCCACTGGGATTTTCTTGAGGTAAACATTTCCCTATCAGATATGAAGAAAGTATTACTTATATGAAAAGATGAACATATAAATGGAGTGGAGAAGTAGCTGGATACCTTTAAAAAAGGATTTTTTGCGACCAGGGTCACTGAAATTGTACTTCTGAGATTGTTTTTCTGTATCACATTCCTCAGCAGTACCAGTAAGCATCAACTGACATGACAGATTGCTGAAACAGATGTGGTAAAACTGACACATGGAGTTAATAATATTTTATATAAATCTCTCAATGATACCATAGCAAGAAATGAGTGGACTGATAAATGGCTTAGCCAGAAACGAAGAAACTGGTCTCTTGAGTTCTTAATGGTTTTATATAAATCTCTGAGTGAGTTTTAACTGAAGCACCAGATTTTTTAATGTGCTCAGTCATGCAGGAGCGAACATTGCCCGTGCCTTGCAAGAAGATGGCCTGCCTGTATCTGAGGGGCTGCAGCATCTCGTTGTTGGAGGAGGACATCTGCTGCAGGGGTTAGTTTTTGAGCGACTGATGCTGTACTAGGAGGGTGGAAATTGCTTCATGTGTAATGGTGCACTGATCATCTGACTTCATGAATCTTTTATATAAATTAACAGCAATCTAGTTTGGGTTCAAAGCCGAGAGTTCAATACATGAGTCCAATTCACTTTGTTATGTTTGCAGAGCAGGACGGTTGAGCGTTCTCAGCCTGCCTGTAGTGTTATGGTTGCCTGGGATGGTGCATTTCCCTTCTATAAGGTAACGGGGCTCAGATGCTTTATATAGTAATTTTTTCAATTCTCTAGTTTAGGTTTTTTCCTTTGTTACATTGCTGGTGCCAAGTGTTTCATGGCAGAGGGCAGCATCTTAGCCTCCAGGCTAGCTCAGTGCAGGAAGGCTTAGGAAGCCTGGAGATTTTTCCTTATTCTACTACTAAACTGAATCAGCAGTTGATTTCTTGTATTTTTCACACACCTTCATTTATTTGTTGTATCTTCTGTATTGCCACACAAATCTTCACTGACTTATTTTGTGTATAGAGTTTTGAGCAACTTGACTGAAAACTTTAATATTAATGCATTTCTTATACTGTGGTTTGGCAATTTCCCCTTTAGTGTGTAATGCAGATCATTAGGAGATGTGCCACAGACGTTTCATTTTGATTGTGTACAATTTCTCTCCCACATGAAGTGGTTACTTTAATGCAAATAATGTTATTTCTTCTGCTTTTTGCAGGACCCTGCGGGAATATTTGAACTGGTGCAGGTTGTTGGAAATGGAACATATGGACAAGTCTATAAGGTTTGGATGCATCTTTAATTTATCATGCAGTCCTTTATAAAACTGTATTTCCTACAGCAGAATGAGCACCATTTAAGAAGATGGACAATATTGTTCCAGTAATAGCCTGGTTTATCTTGCTGTCTTTTTTCTGTGTAATGCAAAATGTTGTCACCTGTGAAAATCTGTGCCCCTTCCTTCTGTCCTGTTTTCATGTCTCTCTGCTGCTGCAGGTCACATAAGTGTGTTGGCGTTTGTACTGACTTCCCTATACCCTGTGTTTTTTTCTGTCCTGCAGTTATTTTCTCATTTTCAAAATTATTAAATAGGCGTCTGGCACAAAATCACAACAGTGATGGGTGAATTTGGCCTGGACTGAGTGTAGCTCAAGACTCAAACAGCAGTGCTCCTCAAGATAGAGGTGTCAATTAACCCTGCAGGCAGGCGATGGTGTCTTTGATTTCCATCATTACCGTGTTCACTGGGATATCAAAGCAGAACCCCCAGTCCAGAGACTACAGCAATTAATGTTGTTTGCCATAGTATATGTACACTGTGCAGTGCACACCTTTCTTTAGTTGTAAAAACTAGCCTAGAAAAGTGTTCTTTCAGTGTGAAGCCTTCCCTAAAAAGGCGAAAGAGATGTGATTAAATAGGGAACTGAGTCTGTGTTGTTCCCATTTGGAGAATGAAGACAGAGGAAGGAAAAGCCCGTGCTGCTGAACCCTTGGAACACCAGAAGAGTAGTGGCACTGGAGTGAGTTGTCTGGTCTTGCTTCTCCCTCAGGTCCCACTGCTGATAAACCCCTGTGTGGCAAGTCCCAGTGTTGGTGCAGGCTCTTTGTGCCTTGATCCCTACTGCAGGAGGAATGCAGAAGGGCCCTGGTGTAGCAATGCAGGACAGTTCTTTCTCCAGTGCCTGTGCACTGAGTACATGCTACATTCTGGTGTCCATCCTCTGGTGGCAGATCTGCTGTAATTACATTTTGCTTTCCCTTTCAAGCTGTGGATACTCTTTCAAAGGTTCTGGAAAATGTTTTACAGAAGCAGTTCTGGGAAGTTTGTGTTTTCCCATACTACCTTTTTTTTTTTTAAGTCAGAAGCAGGATCTTTCTCATGTAACTCTTTGCAGTGGCTAAGTCCTTGTTGTTTCTGAGATTGTTATTCAGATACTGAATTTACTAAATTAAAAATAGAGGCTCAGGGGTTCACATGGACAGATTAGAAGCCAGGAAACATTCAGGAGTGCTGTTGTCAGTGTAATCACGATTTTCTATCTGTAAAAAGATCCCAAAGCTCCTGCAGTTCTGTGAAATAGTTGCCTTCCTTTTTGTATCTGGATTTATTTTATATTGGGAAAGAAAAATTTCAGTCCGGTCATATTTTAAGGATGTTGAGAGTGAATCAGCTGCTTAATCATAGCAGAAACAGGAAGGAGCAACATAGTTTGCTTCTCTGCTGCAGAAGAAAATATTTTGAGCTGTGGTGTAGCTCACTAGAATGTTAGTTGCCCGAATGTGTAAGAAATATTGACAATGACAATTCAAAATTGCACCCAAAAGCTGCTCTCCACTGAGCATGCAAGGGACCAGGGTCTGACAGCTCTGGGAAATGAGTGATTTGAGTCTCAGCTCATTCTGCACTTGTACTGGCTGGAACATATCAGCAAGGCACTGAGAGAAAGGGTCTTACAAGGCTGGGGGCCCTAAGGGGAAGCTTTGTGCACGTGCATCATGCACTGGAGGCGTGGTGGACTGTGTAGCCCTGGCTCCATGCAAGCACACCCATAACTAAGGCTTTGTTCCTGTGAATACATGTGGTCACTGAGTGTGGGATGTTCTGTCGAGGCTTGCTGAGGGGATGGAGCTGCTCTTTGCAGGAGGATGGCAGTGAGCTGTGCAGTTGAAGAAGACAGATGATGACAGCTGAGCTGAACAGATACAAGAAGCATACTCCACACTGCTGGCAGTCTCTGTTGTGAACAGTTTTCACACAGTCCAAAGCTCCAGTGTGTTTGGAAATCCTCCTGCAGAAGATGCTGAGTTGAATGTGCTCAGGTGATATCTTGCTTCGTGGTATCTCCCTAGTGCTGGCCTTGCAACCAGAGCAAATGTCTGTTTTCTCTGAAGGAGAACAGCTGCAGTGGAACAACTGCTTCTGCAATGGCCACGAGAAGTTGGGCTGTGATATTCACTTTTCTTTTTCACTTCTGTGTAGTATGTCATCTGATCTATATAATGTATCTGATAGAGTGAAGGGATGGAATTCTGGGATAATTTTGTAGTTTGTCTAGTATAGGCTTGTGATCATAAATAAGTTATAAAGTAATCTCTGTTATCCACATACCGTACTCATATCATTAGAGCACGTTTTGTTTCTTTCTCTGGAGGTGTCAGAATCTTCCATGTGTTCAGACACTACACATAATCAAAGAAAAACTTATTTCAGGCTAAATAAACTATGTCCAGAATTACTAAATTACTTTGTTGTCTGTGAAGATGATTCATGTTTTAATATATGCAGCTCCATAAAAGTGAAAATAAAATTTTGAGGATTCATCATTAGATTTGGAAAACAATGTTTAGGAGTTTTATTGAAGGAGAGTATTATTCATACTGAATTATTCCAGACCAGTTCCAGTTCAGTGTCTTTTAAAATTAAATGGAAGAGGTATAAATTGTACACATGATAATGTTAGAGCTGTGTAGGAATGTTGTAGAGTTGGAATTTGCATATAATAAATGATTAAAAGTGAGAAGGTTTTTTGACAACTTATGAAGCAGTAGGATGTAAATATGCCAGCACTGGCAACTTCAGCCTTTTGAAAAGTATGAATTAGATATTAAAAAAATCAGGTGGTACCCAGAAGTCGTGAGACTTAGGCTTTATTTACTTCTTGAAATGACAGAGCTAACCATCATCTAGTGATGGTTTCCAGGTGCTGAAATCTGAAGAGCAGCGCTATGTAAGAGGAGATTCAGAATAATGCCATGGAAGGTGGTGGCAGAGGGTCGTCCCTGAAGGCGGTTGGAAATAGTGTGTGTTTGCTGGTGGTTGGAGAAGTATGAGTATTGTCTCTTTCATGCCTTCGTTCCCTGAACCTTGTAGAGCTGAAGATTGTGTCCAGTCTCTGCACCACCTCCATTGATTGCAGACGGGAAAGAGAAGTTTCTGAACATGCCATGCACTACTTTTCGCAAGGGCTGTCCATCCTCCCAGAAACCCGCAAGGCCAGGGACCACAAAGATTGCGTGGGGGACGTGGGGTTGCTCTCCAAGGTATGAGGGTCAATATTTTAGAGGTTTTTTTAGAGCTGCCGATCATTAAGGACCTTAAGACAGGGCAGAGCAAACTGTTGGTGTCATCTGGGAGGAAGTGAGATGGCTGAAGGTGTCACCCGCCAGTTCTTGGGATCTGCTTCCTCCCTGGGCTGAAAGTGCAGGGCCTTGGAACTCTGTCTCACAGGCTGCCTGGGGAACCTTCAAATGGCTGTTGTTTGAGATGGCAGTAAACCTGCAGAAAATTATCTAGGGGATTTATAAACACCTTTTTTTTTTATTTCCTAGTAGTTGCTACTGTTGTGACACGGTGTGATGTTAAAGCTGGAACCTTTGAAAGCATCGTGAAGCTAACGCCCCTGGCTGTGTGGGCTGCTCTTAGTGTGCTTGTGGGGGGATCTTGCAATGTAGGTGTGACTGTTGAGCCCTGACACTGTTGTGATTTGAGTAATTCTTTGCCTACTCCCGTTACCCCCAGAAGTTGAACTATATGGATGCCTTGTTTTCTTCCCATGGTTGGGCTCTGTGAGTCTGAAGCGCTGGATAGTGAACGTGCATCACCCTTGATGCAGAACAGTTGTATCTTGGTCTGTGTTTGTGCATTTAGTAATAACTGAACTGTAAGTTTGAGGGAAATGAAATATTTTTTTTGAAGACTTCAGCTGTTAGTTTCATATTCTTTGATCAGAGGTGTGTCTTCTGTAGGAGCCTGTTAATGCATTTTCTATCTTACAATTTTCAGTGCAGGGTCATCTTTCTATTGTTAAAGGGGGAAGGAGAGACATGGGGCCAATTGAGGTGGTTGCCATTTTTGAAGTGTTTAGGTCACACAATTCCTCTTGAGCTCTGGAAGAGGCTGTGATAGTCTGAGTTTATAGCTGCTTTGTTTTTTATGTTATCAAGATAAAGGGGAATTGCTCCTAATCCTACTCATTCAGCCATGCTCTGAGAGTCCTCTTTCTTCTAAAAAAGTTTTCATGGGCCAAATGAGGTCAGCAACAGCATCTGTGCAATCTGCTTGCTTTCTGATTTCAAGAGGCACCTGATTGGGGCTTTTGTCTTCCTTTGTTTTAATGATGTGGATGAGCCCTCTCCTGGGCTCAGCGTTTTTGAGTGGCCTAGGGAAGGAGAGGTTAGTGTCTCTGGATAGTTCCAGGGGCTGATGTTTTTTGGCATATGATCTTGCAGGCTGACAACAAACCCTGACAGATTTGCAGCTGCTGTGTGTTCAAAACTGTTGTATTTTTAAGGGAGTCTGAGGGCACAGAGAACTTGAGAGAGGTGCTCTGGTTTGGGACTGTGAGAGTCTGAGGGGAAGATGTGGTTTCCCAGTAATGATGAAGAAGCAGTGCTGTTGCTGAGGCTTAGCAAGGATGGAAGCAACCCTGCCTTCCTGTAGTGCCTCTGCACAGCTAATATTCTTATTTCTATGCAGTCACATCAGACTTTGTATACAAAAAGGAAGCAGGTCTGAGTAAGGAAGTGTATGGGATTTTGGTTGGGGTTTTTTTTTTGAACACAGCTGCTTCTTGGCGTTGAATCGTTCCTCAATTGCTGACATGAGTTATCAGTTACTTTGCTGTTGATGTACAGTGGCAGGAATGTAGCCAAGCATAAATGTGACTTTTCAGTTTATCCTAAACAATTTGAAAGTCTGTTAAGTTCTTCATAATTCATTTCATTGAATGACTGGCTGAAATACTTGAGACCAAGTTGAGAGTGGCGAGGGGAAGCAACATGTTTTTTTTGAGACTGGGTACTGCCTGGAAAGAATCACTGGACCGTGCTAAGTTATGAAGTGTTGTAGTCTGTGGACTTTATTGAAAACCTTAATTGATGGTAACACCTCAGGCAGCGACTGGAAGCATAAATGTAAGAAACTTTACAGTTATGTTCAATGTAATCCAGATGGTGAATGTGTATAAGATGAAAATTTCAAAACTGTCCCTTCTGTGGGTGGGTCAGGAGTAACCACCTTCAGAAGTTTGTGTCTCAGGGTTGAAATGCAATTTCAGAGTCTCTGAACCACCGCAAAGACGTTAAAAGCCTCATGTAATCTTGGGTTATTTTGTTATCGTTTGTGGTCAGTTACAGTTTTCAAGCCAATCATAGTCTTCAAAGCACTGAGATTTTGATGAGTCAAGTTGGGAAATCAGTTGTACTCTGTAGAAACGACAAAATTCTACTTTCTGTTTCACTACCAGTTGATACAAGTGCTTGTTCATCTATCCATTTTCTTTATTTGGCATTTTAGTAGCATAGCTGATTATCTTGTCCACATGAAAAACTAGTTAATTACAGTAGGCAGCAGTGTATAAAGACATATTGCCACAGTGTAGGGGATGGAGTCAACAACTTATTGTGCAGATCCTTGGTTCACTAGTGCAAGCAAATAATGGAGATGTTTTGCTACTTCTGGCAACAGGGATCTCTTTCAGGAATAAGTCTGAGCTTAATATGTGCTACTGCCATTATAATAAAATGCTCTGAAATGCTGTGGTGCTTATGAACAGATTGCCTTGAAAACTGAAGCGTGCATGGCTGTAATACCATTAAATACACTGGAGAGATGTGAGTCAGTGTTTAACTTCTTCAGGCCTCTGATTTTTAATAACACCCATAAAGTGTGCATACTGCTAGGTGTGTTTCTTCCTCTTCTCTAGGTTGTCTGTAACTCTGAAATACACTCTCATAAAGGTCTCCTTAATGCTTCCACACCACCATTTTCCTTTTCCTTCCCCATCAGAAGGAATGTGGAGTTGGCACTGCACCCATGATGTAAGGAGGGCAAACCATGCCTTGGACCATGTCAGCAAGAGCACAGCAAGCAAATCAGGGGCTGTGATTATTTCCCCTGCTCTTGTTAGACCACACCTGGAATGCAGTGTCCCATCTTTGCTCCCCCAGTTCCAGAGAGACTTTGGGAAACCAGAGAGGATGCAACAAAGGGCCACTAAAACATTTAAAGGGTTGAAGAAGGAAAGGCTGAAGGAGTTGGATTTTTTTGACCTAGGGAAGAGAAGGCCAGGGACAGTTTAGTCAGTCTTCAAATGCTTCGATGATGGTTTGTATCAAAGATGCACAGGACCAATGTGGGTTGCTCAGGAGAAATTCCATTTGGATGTAAGAAAAAAAATTCTGTACTGTGAGAACAAGTCACTATTGAAATAGGTTTCCTAAGGTGGTGGTGGAGTCACCCTTGTTGGAAACATCAAAGACTCTTTGACGTTGTCTTGGGTTAACCTAAATTAAGGCCCTGCTTTCAACAGAAGGTGGGACTGTATGTTCCCAGAGGTCTTTTCCAATCTTGATTTGAGTACAAGACATATGAATCTCAGTGGACAGAACACACCTACTGGATTGTGAATGACTAACTTGGAGGATAGAAAAAAAAAAGTAGGGAAAATTACTTTTATTGAAATATATATATATAAAATAAGTAGTATATTGTGTGTATTCAGTCATCAGGGCCAGGAGCATTTTAGTGCTGGGGTTTTTTGGGATTTGGGGTTGTTTTCTTTTTTTTTTAAATCTTGGCTTCCCTGCTTATTCGCATGGCAGTGCCAAACTGTGTTCAGTACTGGAATTTAAAATAATGGATCATACATGCGAAATTAATTAGCAAATTGTGAAGTCCTGGTTCTAGTTAGTGAATATTTCAGAGGAACTCAATTAAGATTCTTAAGAGTGAGACTAGTTTATCAAAAATAGAAGAGTAAGGATGTGAGAACCTCTCAGCTGTGGAGTGCCTCTATACAATAAAGGCTCTGACTGAACAGAGCAGTGTACAATAATTAGATGTGCCATATCAGCCATTAGAGAGTAGTAAAATCCTTGCAAATAATTTGTTGGCAGGCCTGGTGCTTGCAGCTCCTCCATGTTTTAGACCTGAAAGTCCATATGGGAGACTACAAAGCATTTTCATCCTAAACTGCTGGCATTTTGAGCTCATGTTGCATAACACTTCAGATTTTGGCACTGGGTCATGCTATTTTGAAGGTAAGAGAACATACTAAAAATGCACTGGTGATAATGTGAGTACAGTAGGAAGTAGTTCAAGCTCTTAATTCCCTGCCCAAGCACTTTGCTGTGCTTTAAGCACCTCACTAGTGACATTGATGTCAGTACTCCTGAGTGCTCAGTACCATCCAGAATCGTGCCAGAGTGAAGATAACACATCAGAGTGACCAGAGCTTCACGTCTGAGTTTGCAATATATATATATTGTGACTCTGTTCTGAAGGAAGATTTTTATCTCTGTGTTGAGCATGGTCTCCAGTACTCCAGTACCAGTAGTGCTTTGTTACAGGTGTCACTGGAAGATCCAGCAGCAGAAATGTTGGTCCACAGAGAGGCAAATTCTCCCACTGAGGTCTGTGATGGATTGATGTTTTCTGTGGGTTGGATGTCATGCAGCATTTCCAGCATGCTCAGACCAGTGATTGTGCACAGTGGGACTGCTCACTTTAGCTCCTGTTTCACTTCAGCAATTTGAGCTCTGAAGTGCTCCTGCTGAGGTGTCTGCTGCACTGGCACTGTGACCGTGAGCTCAGGTTTGGTTGAACTCTGTCCTACCTCTGACTTTCCCCCTTTCACCTTTTTCTGTTTGCCCCAGTACCTGATCAGTCTCTCTGGTGGGTTTTTCTCCTTCAAGTAGAAAGGATGCTACTTGAACTGCAGAATGCATCTGTAGTTCATTTTACCCTCAGTTATATATCTTCACTGCAGAGTTGAGCTTGCATTAACTCCTCTCAGTCAGCCTGGCTGTGTGAGAGCAAGCATGCCATGGAATAACACTGTAAGAGCAGCTGTTGAACTGCAGCTGTAGAGAGGTAACTTTTACTCTGGGAGCAGTTAAAAGCACTACCATGCTTTTGCCAGAAAGGTTTTGTGTGTCCTCAGTACTTGAGCTTAGGGCAGTGCTTTGGATAGGACTGGAGCAAGCTGGTGGCAGCAACCAGCCCTTTGTTCAGTGTTGCTTTTCTGAAGCAAACAGAAGTAAATAGTATTAAAGATTTGGCTTTGTTTGTTATTTGGATGAAGTTGTGAGCCTGGTAACTTGCTGTCCTGCAAACGACGTCCTGATTTATGGCTGACTGAAGGTTGCACAGAAGTCTGCCAAGTCAGGCTGTGAGACTTTTGGTGCTGGGGATGAGGAGTGCTGGAACGAGACGGGTGTTCCTTGGGCAGTAAGCGCAGATGCAAGCCAGCTCCTCGTCCCATCATAATAAAGTTTCCATTAAGTGGTTTGCAATTCTATTGCATCCAGTTTCTATTGGATTGTAGTCTGTTTGATTGGATTGGATTTCTACTGGATTCTAATCCAATTTCTATTGTAAAATGCATAAATGTGATAAAATTATGCATCTCCTGTCTGGTATTCAGCTGTTCTCTCTCATTCAGCTGTTCTCAGGCTGCTGGCCTGCTGGTAATTTTCTTGGCCTGTGCAGACCTGTGAATATGGATATTGGGAATAAAATTCAAGAAGAAACTATTTTTCGGCTGTTTGCAGTATACTTTATTATTTTTCAAAGCCGTTGTGTGTTATAAGTCTGCCCTTGTAACTTCCTGACTTTGTGGGATTCCCGAAAGGTTTTCAAGATTTGCTTTAGAAGCATCTTTTCAAAGGCCATTTCTTCCCCATCCCCTTGTTCCTCCCCGTGAAAACATGAAGTTTTAGTAACTTCTGACATCTTAAGAGAGTGAGCAATCCAGAAGACACACTTTGTAGCAAACTGTGACCTTTTCAGTGTCCTACACAAATAATGTTATTAGTTCCTGTGTAACAGCTGGCATGTGATCTGTGGCAGTGCCTTTAGGTGCTCCTGGCACATAAGAAATACACTTTCTCATGAAGGTAGGAGAGGGATTGACATGGGCAGCTGTGGCTCAAGAGATCTTGCTACTCTTCATTCCTCTGCTTCTTGTCATTGCTAAAAAACACATAAATTTGCTGGAAATGGAGCTGTCCTTAGGAGTGCAGCTGTGAAAATGGAGGCAGCCCTTGTTTTCATAAAGCATCTTAGGGTTCTGGTTGAGAGGAATCGCTGTGCTTATGGAGGTGATTTGTGAGAATTGATTAGCAGCCACTTACTGAACAACATGCTGTCTGCAAACAGTTTCACTTGAATCCAAACATGAGTTCAACAGAACCCTTAGTGGGAAAATTTCAAGAAATGAGTTGGCTTTCATTTTCAAATTTTGCTTTAGAAACGTCAAAATAGTGCATTTAATTTGCTTCATTTGAACATGCGTTTCAGTTCAGCAGGATGTTTAATATTTCATAGATTGTTTTTAGTACTGCATACTTGGGGGAAAAAGTACTATCATACTGAAATAATTTGGCATTAACAAAATAAATGTGAGTAATAATGTGAATTCTTCTGACTTTCCATTCTGTGAGGAGCGTTTACAACCAAAAGTGAGACCAGTTGGAAACTACTGACATTTTGTTGATGTTTACTGATTACTGGAATTTACTAAATTCTATTTCCTGAATGTGCAGTTGCTACATCTGATATCAACTTTTTTAATGCAATTTTTTCTTATATCTCTTTTGTTAGAAGTGTAAACATTTAGAGGAAAAGGGCATAAGAGAAATGTGTGGTGGCCTTCTGAAAGGAAAATTCCTCAAGCTCAGTAAAATATACATATATTTCTTCTTTATGCTGAATTTTAGCATGGCTTTTTCCCAGTATTTAAAAGTAACAAAAGAGTAACTAGCTTACTGATTATCTCTGCTGTAGTAGATTTGTCTACTTTTGTTTTACTCTTGGCTTTAAACCTGTGAACAATTATACTAAAATATGCAACAAAACCAACATAAATATGCATATGACTTAGATAATGGATTCTCAAATGTATTATTTATACAGATTGTTCATAATGTTGTCTTTTTATATGGAAAAAGGAAAGAGCTAGCAAAAAATGTTTTTGCTTTAATATTTGCTTTTTGCAGTCTAGCATGAAATATTTATCGCAACAGGCTTCTTGCAAACATTCTGCCCCCAGAAGCCAAATCATATCAGTAGATATCTGATTGCCCTTTATTAGTAAAAGTTAGGTATTGTGGGCCAGCATAACCCTCCTGCTGTGAAAATCACATTACTGTGGTAGAGTCTTCCAGTTTTCCTGTGTGTGCATTTTGACCTGCAGAAGAGGACGGGCAGTGCCGGGACATGACTGGGGTGCACCAGCCCATCCGTCCTGTGGGATCCCTTTCTGATGAAGGGTGATTTGTTTCCAGAGACATTAGAATACGTTTTGTCATCTCTCCCAGTGGAAGGTGGCCAACTTTTGCAGGCAGGCACATTAGCAGTTGGGGCACAGGGTGTGCCCAGTGAACCCAGCCGTTGGGAATCCTGGGATGGCTTGGACATCGTGGAAAGGGTACGTGCCAGTGAGTGTGGTGCACTCAGGGCACACTGGGCTTTTTGTGCATGTGCAGATCAGCCTAAGTAGGTCTGACATTTCCCAAATGCGTTGAGCCCCAGGCTCACATGCTGCTGGGTAGGTGTGCACGTGCACAGGGCATAGCAGATTGCTGGATGCCCAGTTGGGATGGTTTCCTTGGCAGAAAAAGAGGTTGCACGTGGAGAAGCTGCATGTGTTGTAGCGTGCTCTCCATAAGTATGCCTGAAAATGAAGAAAGGATGAAGGAATAAGGAGGTGCACTAACTTTCCTTTCTTCTGGACACTTGAGAGTTTTCAGTCAGAACTGTTTTGAATAGAGGAAGTCGCAAAACAAAGGCTGGAAACTCAGGTCCCGAATCCCACAGGTTGGAGAATAGAGGTTAGGATTTGGGATTCACCCTCTCTTCCTTTCTTTGCATTATGTTGGTCTCTAGGTACCCACCTGATGGAAGACTTTGCATGGCCTGTATCCATGGCTTGCATTGATGGAGTTAAGACTATTTTCATGTTGGTGCAGGAATCAGCAGACACAGACATTGCATGAATGATCGGGTTTCTTCCTGTGTTTGCAAAGCAACAAGTGCATTCATGAAGCTGTTCAAATAGTTACAGCAAGTTCCTGGTCAGGCTGTATAACATCATTTGGCTTCTGGCATCTGCCAAAGTCACAGTTCTCTGACAAGGAACGAAAGAAAATCACCTTATCAGCCCTGGATGATGGTCAAGGCCTGCGTGGTACTTGCCTTGTCATGCAGATGGGGTTTGAATGTTGTAGTGAGTACATGAAATACAACCTGGCTGTCTGAGCTTTTGTGGTTGCTGTATCCTGCATTCTTTACATTACTGAGTTCTGGCAGACCACTCCCTTTTGATGTTATTAATATTAAAATAGTTTATTCATTGTATTACAGAGATATCCTTCTAGTCCAACTCTGACAGCCTGGACTGGGAGGCTCCAGGCACCTCTGCTGCCCTTGTGGTGGAGTCAGTGCTGAGCTGGACCAGAGCTGGACAGGGATTGTAGGTTCCCACTGGAGTTTGGGATGGAGATGACACTGTGCTCTATGAAGTGTGGTTCTTAATGGCGTGTAAACGCTGCCTGGATTTCAGGAGGGGTTGTTCCTTCGGATTAGGGGAGCATATGCCAGCAGTGGGTTTTCTTTCCTTTCTGTCTTCCTTTATTGCCAAGCAAGTAGCATGAACGTCATCAGACAGTGCCCTATTGTCTAAGCTGTTCACTGTCAATAGTCATTGCGTGATATGAAAAGTCTCCAGAGACTTCATGTTGCATTTTTATTCCCAGGAATCTCCTCATAAAATTGAGAGCATGACCAGAAGGAGAAATGGGGAAGCTGCTGCCTCTGCATTTTTCCTCACCCCAGGGCAGGCTGCTGACTGTGCAATTCTCTAGGTTTGTTCAGGAGTTGGTTGTGATCTGATAAACCACGCCTGGCTCATGTCCTGTCTGCCAAGGAGGACATCCATGTTTGTGCATTAGTGCTGCCTGAAGGATCCTTGGTTAGCAAGCAGTGTTTGCAGTACATGAGACCACACATGCATCTTGATTTTTTTAAATTATTATTATTATTATTATTATTATTCCCCCTGTACTGTGTTTGCCATCAGTGCAGCCATGCATTTCTGCAGATGTGCTTCTGAGGTCTCACAGTTCCAGCCCGTGTGCTCTGGACTGGGTCTGTGGATGCTGGTGTTGGTCTGTGACAGGGTGTGTGCCTGAACCCAGTGGTGAAGCAGAACCACAGCTCTCATGAGGTTTGACAGAAAATAGTTTCTTACACTACTATTCTTGTCTTTTTTTTTCTTTTTTTTTTTTTTAATCTTGGTGAAAACAAAAGGAAGCTTCAGCAGGTAGGAGGTTGTTGTCTTACCACAGCAGCATGTTCTCACTTATTGGTACAGTAAGGGCAAAACCACAAGATGGACCCACCCCTGACTGTGGGCAGCATTTTCTGTCCCAGTTAGTGATAAACCCCATGTTCTTATTGAATCATGATACATATGAATATTAAACTTACTCCAGTTAGCTTTTTAATCAGTCTTAATTGCTGACTTTTCAAAAACAAATTCTTTCAAAAAGAAGAAAAAGCTAGTGACAGAAATAGACAAAAATTTAAAAAAAACTCAGCATTAATCTCCTTCTTCTATTAAAGGCACTGTGAAAGTTTGCAGACAGAGATGGAGTTATGCAAAAGATGAGCATTTTGGAAAATGATGTCCAGTATTAGTGAAAAGGAAATGACAAACAAACCTGATTCAGGCCAGTGAGCATGTCCACACTTAACAAAATTGAGCTGGAAATACATTTCTAATTAAACTGGGTCAAACTGCGTGCAAACCAGGTCTTTAAAAATAATTATTTGAAACCTCGTTTTTTCCAGTCCTTTGCACATGATGTCATTTGTTTGACCTACTCAAAGTGGATGTAAAATGCTAACAGTGGCATGATGGTGCTTTATGCTCACCCTGCACTCATTTGATTACAGAGTAAATGACAAATCCAAATCGTTGCAGGGGAGCCAGTCCCTAAAGGTGACTTGGTGACTAATTTCAGAACACCTTCTTGTTAGGTAATTGGTTTTTTTGTAACCCTTCTGTTACTGAATGTAGTTTCTTGCAGAAACGTGTCAAAAATACATATTTTCTGTAAACCTGAGTGGTGCAAAGATGAAAACACTTTTGATAGGTTAATGTTAAGACTAGTGGAAAGAAACCTGTAAGTGCTGATGAGAGATGGCTTTGTTTATCAAGGTAAATTGTTTAAACTTCTTGGGTTTTGAGGAAGAATTAAGTGGTAAAACTAATAAAATGCAGTTGCTTGCAAATTTGTCCTTTTTGTGTCCTCCACATCTGACCCCAGCAGTCCCAATTGCTTTGCTGAGTCCTTTTATGTAGCACACACACCCGTGGCCCCCGTTTAGTCCTTTGCCACCCTTCTGATGTGGCACAGCAGCTGCTGCCTGGGGCTGTCTGTCCCCTTTGAGCACAATCCCATATGCCCTGTTTTCTTAAGAAACCTGGCTAAGCTTCTGTCTTTGATAATGGAGGAAGGCTTGCAATTCCCTGCAATCCTATTTCCCCCCTGAACCCAAGGGTTCAGAAACTAGAAGGCAATGCAAAGCACTAGGAAGCTGGGTTTTCTGGTATGGTGTTTTCGTACCCTCTTTCATTTATTTTTTTTTTAAGACAGTTTTGTTTTAAATAGAGACCTAGTTATTTAAATTTCTATAATTTAAATATGTTCACTGGCAATGCTGTAGAGTTTTAGCTGACCCTGCAAAATTTTTCTCTGATGCGTAATACCAGATTTATCTTGAGGAGCAGTGAGCTCTTGGTGGTGTATTTTGGCATCTGGATGTGGATGACGGAATATGTAAAAGGAAGTTCTTCTAAAACTTGTGGATGGTTAAACTTTTTGAGTAAATTTTGTAGTGAATACAGCTAGAACACGTTAAAAGCAGAGATGCTAGTTTTTAAAGCTTGTATTATAGATGTAAACCAGGAAGCTGCTGGCATTAGCTGGATGTACAAAATGAACTTGGGTTGTTTAAACAGAGTGAGACAGAGATGAGAGTTTCAAAATCTGGTAAAGCTGTTCAGTGGTTAATTGTAGGAAAGTCTTGGTACCTCCTGTGACCAGTTCTTCCAGTGATTCACTGCTGCTTTTGCTTCTTCTGTGCTGGTGATTATGCTGGTCTGCATTGCTTAAGGCTCTGTGGTTCTTCAGCTGTGATGTGTTTAGCCATTTTCTTGAAATTATTCTGCAAGGGTATTTATTTTTTTCTTCCTCTCTAGAGTTCACTGTTCATTTCTCTCCTGCTGTGATTGACTTCGATCCCTACAAATAATACAGAAAGTCAGAAGATACAGTTGAATAGTATTATTGAACAGTAACTGCTTGTGGCTGTTGAGGAACTATTACTGCACATCTGACCTACAGCTGGCTTGAGAGGAGAATCTTTGCCAGCCAGGCTTCTGCTGTATAAAGCTGATTAGATCAGTTTAGAAAAAAATAGCACCAAGGCTCTTCATGAATTCAGTTGTTTTTTTTGTTTAGGAAAGTGAACTTGGAAGTCCTGCTCCATTTTAACTTCGTTAGAAAAGCAAGGTATACTTCACTTGTAAGAATAATTAGAAGGGTAGTCTGGTTTCATTTTGGAGACTAAGTTAACACTGAAAGCCTTTCCAAACACTTAAGTAATTTTCCCTTGAGTTTTGTGGACCATCTGGCCAATAGGATTTTGGAAGGAAATGGGAATTGACTGCTGCTGCGAGATCAGTGCCATGTAGTTCGTCTCTTACAGAGATCATTCAGAAATCTGGAGGGTGATGTATTTTCTCACAGACTAATTGTGTCCATTAACTCCCTTTTAATTTTTGGAGAGGATTCATCAAATAGAGCCAAAGGAAAAGGCACTGAGAGTAAATACTCTTTTTCCCCTCAGTTAAATGCTTTGTAAAGACTTTTGTATATGTGCAAAAATACGATCTTTTCCTGGGCAAACCACAGATCTTCTGACTTGACAGTGGTAGTCAGCAGAGTTTTTGATTTCAGGATTCACCTCAGGTGAACAGAGTTATAGGCAGGGTACTGGCCATGAAACACTGAAGGAAAGACTCCGAGACCCTGAGAGAAATCCATTTAATACCAGAAGTTAGTATTGGGCTGTCCTGTGCTGTGTGTACTGTCTCACACAGTCGTCTGCAGAGGTGTAGACCTGCATGGTATTGCAATCTGTGTGAGAAAAGCACCAGCAGAACTGGAATGAAAAAGTAAATCACCTCTAAGGTGGTTGTAGCTCTGTCATCGTCTAGGCTGTAACTTGCAGTCCAAGCTGTATACCCTGCCAGCCTCAAAGCCTTTTAAAAAAAACCAAGAACACAGTTTTAACCTTTGCGGAACCTTGTCCGTGTTCTGCATTATATAAAAGAGAAAATTCAACTCTGTTACATTTTTCACAACAATGAAGGATTTTTAAAAATTCGGTGATATAATTGCTGAGAGCTTATTGTGCACACAAGGTTATGTTTACGTGGTATAGAAGGCTAATAAAGCCTTTCTTTATTAGCATGAGTCTGGGAAGGCTGCATTACTGAAAAAGTTAACAGATGACTCTCATAACATGAGATGTGTAATTGCTGTGTGCAGCTTGACCTTCAGAGCTTTGTAGCAATGGTGAGCCAAAAAACCTCCCTTTGAGGGATTCCTGCTCTGAAAGTCCGGCCACCCATCAGCTGACCTCCGGCAGTCCAGCCCTGACTTCCTTTCAGCAGGATGGGGCTGGCGGGACACATTTAACTGCTTGTGACTTCATCCAGCAGAGATGTGCTGCGCACAGGTTTTCTCTAGTGCCCTGTATTTCTGCAAACAGAGGCATATGAGTCAGGCAGTGAAAATTCACTGGGGTGGAGGGCTTTGTACCTCTCCCCGGACTTAGCTTCTTGACAACCCATGTTGTGCAGAATGAGAGCCTTCCAAAGGCTGAGGCTTTTCCGAAGTTGTTTTTTTTTCTGGATGAATAGACTTTCGTTGCAGTGGACCTTTGCAGTCGTAAATCATCGCTGAGCTCCCCAGGTGCTGAGCGGGACTGGCTCTGGTCCAGGGCTGTTCCAACCCTCCTGCCCGCAGCAATGGGAGCTGCAGGGCTGTAAACACCCCCCATTCCTATGGCCCCACATTCCCACTGCCATGTTCTGGGCAGCCGGGGTCCCTGCTGCTGCTGGCTGCCTGCAGACCCAGCAGCCCAGCATCCCCAAGGCAGAACACCCATTGGAAGAGGAAAACCTCCTTGTCCCTGGCAGGGGTAGCAGGCTGTGATGGGGTGTCTGAAGCTGGAAACTCAACAGTGTTTCAGCAGATGTGAGGAGGTGTGACAAATGCCAAAGCCCAGGATGAATAGCAAGGCTGTTAAAGCTGCTACTTGTGCAAATACTGAAATTTAGGCTCAGTGAAAGCAGGTTTTATAGCCCAATAAATGGAGTGTGAGGAAAATGGAATAACCGCACAACTTGCTTGTCAGACCTCTCCTCCCGTTCACTGTGCTGCTGTCTGAGTTACTCTCTTGACCCATGTATGGCCCCAAAATGTTGCTTTTCTTTACTTGTTGGCAGTAGCTCCCACTTAGGGGCCTTACAGTTCCCTCTAAACTCAAGCACCTGGATGACTTGAATAGAGGAGAGTTGGAGTTTCAGTGTTTGTTGTCGCCTCAGACACTCCTGAAGTGTCTCCAGATACAGATTAGACCAAATCAAAGTTGGTGGGTCCTTCACCAGGAGCAGCTATGCCTTTGGTAATCCTTTGTATCCCCAGCCAGGCTGACCCTGAGCACGGCAGTGGTGACAGCCTGAAGGTTGTTTTTCTGAGGTCCTTGATGCACTGCATGCTGCAGCTCTCGATTTCCCGCTGTCACCCACCACGACCTACCCTGGTTTTACCTGCCCCAGGAGAAATGTTCCTGCTCTTCCTTCTTGCACATTGTTGACATTGTTCAGAAACTTTAAATAGCAGTTGAATATCTAAAGCATCAAGTTTGCATGTTAGCTGAGCAAGGAGAAGCCACAGGAATGAGTACTTCCCTGCAAATGAGCATGGAGCTGCAGGAGATAACATAGGATATTCTGCTGCAGACACCACCCTTTTCAAATAAGTAGAGGACAAACCTCTTCAGATTATGAGTAGCATGGTATTTTCAAAGGGCTTAGTGCTTTGCTTGATCTTGGTGATCATCATGTGAATGACCTGTTTGGGAGCAGGTTTCAACATCCCAAAAGATCAGTCTCTAGTCCGGTCTCATACAAGTATGCAGTAGCCTTGAGTGGTTCATGTTTTGCATGAGGATGGTAATCTCTGATCAACTGAACATACTGATATTGCAAAAAAATGTAGATACTCAAATATGTGTTTGTGAAAGAGCTTGAATTTGCTCCTTCGTTTCATTTTCTTTTCCCACTGGTCTGCAGTCAGACATAGACAAACATTAGGCAAAGCAAACAATCTGCGTTTCCACTTGTACAATGGGAGGAAATAGGAACTGAAAGGATAAAAAAAAAAAACCTGGACAGAAAAACTGCTTCTGGTGCCTCTCAGGTTTTACAGTTCATGAGGGCTGTGGTACAGACACTTGCAGTGGGGGTAAAAAAACTGTCCTTTTCCTCCAGAAATCGAGGTGGTTTGATC
Source organism: Neopelma chrysocephalum (assembly GCF_003984885.1). Taxonomy (NCBI): domain Eukaryota; kingdom Metazoa; phylum Chordata; class Aves; order Passeriformes; family Pipridae; genus Neopelma; species Neopelma chrysocephalum. The sequence goes on from NW_020897734.1 coordinate 2,262,818, forward strand.
TGGTGCCTTTGAAATGACCCTTATCCATCCCTCCCTTCTAGACAGCGTGGACATGGGTAGAATTTTAAGTGACTGGCAGAAGTAGTATTTTCTAATCTCTTCTCTTGGCTAACATGTTGCTATTTTAGTGTATGGGAAGTCCTCCTATACCACTGCCAACTTCATTAATCTTCTGTAGTGTTACGAGTTACAGATATTTTTGTTTGTTTAAGCATGCAATACAAATAGGGGCCCTGAGAGAAATTCCTGAGGTTTTTTTTTTCCAATCTTACCACTGAAACATCTTAAACTTCATTTAAAAAAAAAATTGTAAAAATATTTTCACTTTGAGTGAGTGCAAAATAGTTTCTCACTTCTGAGATGAACGGGGAGAGACAGACAATGGGATGGATAGAATGGCTTATCTACATAGAAATAGAGCAGTGGTGTTTTCTAGGAAATGAATTTGTTTTTCACTGAATATTCAAGTAATTTTTGCTGTATAAATTTGATAACCTTTACAAAATTATCCTTTTTTTAATTTGGAATGCAGTGTAACATTTTGATTATATTTTTAATAATTTTTCATTTCATTATAAGTAGTATATATCCTTACTGTTTCTTCATTAGTGTAACAGGCTTTGTCTTAAAGTGCACTGAGTGTTATTAATTACCTTTAATTTTTTTTTTTTATATCTACATGTGGACAGGTTAGAGTTTACTGTTGATGTTTTGCAACCCAAGTTCTAGAGTATGTGAATTAACATTTTACATCGTAGTATGGTCTATACTGAAAGTGGTAAATTTGAGCTAACTTCTTAGAACATTACTAATCATAAAGTAAATATAAACAACATAAACCTTGAAGAGCATGTCTTGATTATCTACAGTGTATCCACTGTTCATCAACAGTGGACAAGGGTGATGATATTTTGTAGTGTTTAGGTGTTTTAGATGATATTTTGCAGTTTTATAGTGTTTTCCCTTCCCTATTACGAGATATTTCGGGTCAGTTCCTAAGGCACTGTTAAGTTGGACTCAGTCAGACAGTCCTGTTTCATCCTGAGGGATTGGATGGGCAATCCTAGTGTTGGATTGTCTGAGAAAAACAAAGGACCTTTGTGTTGGGAACGGTGATCTCAGGCGCTCGTACCGAGGCTCTGTGCTCTTCCTCTTGCTAACACAGAGTTGATGGCAGCAAAAGCATCCAGAGGGTGTTAAAAGAGGATAGGGAAGAGGAAATGCAACATTTGGTTATGCTGCCCAAGTGGTTTTTGGTGAGACCTGGGACTGTCTGGAAGTTGTGTGCCAGATGTGAGGGCGAAAGGGCAAACGTGTTCCATCCACATGGTCAGCATTTAGGCAACACAGCTGGGTTGTGGTATTACCTAAGTCCCTGCATCCTGCACTGCTGGCATAAAAGCAGCCACTTACAAGGAAAGGAGGGTGTGCTCCAGCTGGGAAATGGAGCTGAGGGGCTACCCTAAAGGTGACCTGGAACAGCTTCCAAAATCTCTGCATCTGCCAGTATCACAAGAAAGAAAAGAAATGCTCTAGGGGAATACAAGTCTTTGATTTACAGCCCTGAAATACAACAGACATCCAGAGATGATGTGACAGAAGTGCCACCAAAACTTTATAATGTCAATCAGAGTAGGCTTTCTGCAGCCTGAGTTGTGTGGTTAAAAGGATGAAGCTGTAATCAAAATGATAGCTGCGTTACCACCTGGTTGGTGTCCTGAGCTCTTCATGGGGGCATTAGGAAAAAAAGAAAAAGACTCTGAAACTGGTGCTAATCTGTCCAAAGCTGATGTGGGTTGGGGTGTGTTGGGGGTTTTGTGTTTTTGTTTGTTTGTTTTTGTTGTCGTTGTTGTTGTTTTTTGTTGTTGTTGTTTTTTAAACTATCAGAATTGACCTGGATTACATGTTATAGTCTACAATGAAATGGATAATTCCTGGAATCCAGCACTAGAATTCAGTGAACAACTGGCCCTTAATTCTGCCTCGGGCCGTTAACTGACAAAAACAAGCAATAAGCTCCCAAACTCATAATTAGTTCTTCCTTGGAATTTATTCCTGTCCCCTTTCAAGGGGGTCATCTCATGTGGTACCAGTTGCTGAGCTGAGGATTATGGATTGCTCTTGCCGATAGAGCTCTCCTATAAATTGTCTTCTTGGGTGACACCAGCACCAAACCACTATAGCCCCAGGTGTGCAAGCCCTGACCACTTGTTTACATTGTCAAGACCGTGAGGGACAGCAGCATGTCTGTGTGAGCAGCCTTATGCTGTAAAACAGCAGCTGTGTCTTTAAGCTGCAGCATAAGAGCAGCACGTCTGCAGGTTTTATGTTCTTGGGATTCTCCTGCTGTGCTGACCCACTGGGGAGCACACTGCAGCTCCATGGGAGGCTGGCCTTGCCTGCCTGCAGTGTGAACAGGCAAGGCTTGTGTTCCCAGTCTGGCACGGGGGCTGGTGATGGCAAACACTGCTCTTCTCTTCTGAAGAGCTGGGTCTTAGTAGAAAAGCCCTGTGTAGGTGGAAAGGGAAACAGAAGGACCATGACTTTGTTAAGGTCATGTGGAATAGGACACAGGGCTTCCTGGATCCCTGTGCAGAGCATTGTTCACTCAGTTCATAATCTCTTAAAGGCTTTTCTTGTATTACCAGGATGGAAAGGGTGGAGAGGAGAGGGGCGAAAGGGTGGGGTCCGGTCCCACAGGACACAGCAGGCTGAGCTGGCAGTCTACCAGGAACCGCTGGCCACACAGATTTACCCAAGATGGGCTCAAACTTCAAAGTTCATCAGTGGGTTTTGAGCAGGAAATCTGCTTGCTCAAGTTCACTTTCGGTAAGAGCTTGCAGTGACAGCTGTGCCTTCACCTCGCTCCCAGAGGGCGGGTGGCCACAGGCTGCATCAGTTATCCCATAATTAATGCTTCTGGGTGAGGAAGACCTCTGGCATCTGAAGTTCCACACCTCCAACAGCCAGATATGGCTTTCCAATGCAAATCCAGAGAAGATCCCATGAGTTAAGGTTGTGGTATCTACCAGCTTTCAGGATTACAGTGCTGTGAAGGGAGCCCCACACTCGTGTGCTGATACTGTGAGCTGGTTGTGTCTGTGCCTGGTGGTCTGCCATCAGATGTGTTTGATATGAAATTGCCCTTCATGTGGGTACAAAGGTACAAACTGGCAGGTGTCCAAATCTTCTGGTTTCTGGGAGGTGTCTCTGCACACAGGCATCTTGCAGCCTCGCCAAACCCCCTGCTTTTTAAGTGAGGTGGTGCTTCTGGTTGCCGGCAGAACACGGGCACAAACAAGGACTTCTGCACAGTCAAACCCACCAGCTTGGTGCTGCCATGGTATCCTGCAGCAGCAGGCAGTTCCTGCCCTTCATGTGCACTTCTTCCTGCAGCGGTTAAATGGGGACAACTCCATCAGACCCAGAAACACGTGGTCACTGAACGAGCGCCTCTTGCCAAAAAGGAAGCGTGTGATGGGACTGCCGTGGGCTGCCTTGGCATGGTGTGCAGCACTTAACAGGACAGCTGGCTTCTGTCGTCTGGACTTGCAATTGTCCACTCCAGGTCTGTCAGAAGCTGATGGGAGCTGTTTTCCACCTCTAGAAAGAGAGAGATGTGCAGGATCTGGGAGGGAAGCTGTCCAACCAAGCGCTCTGCCTGTGACCTGCAGCCTTACAATCTTATTGGGACCTGGCTTTCTTCTGTAATCATGGCCCAAGCCAGGGACCTTCCACAATTTTTATTTGGACCTAACAGGAAAAGGTGTTCTGTGTGACTGAATGCATCATTTTGTAAATATACTTAATTCATGTAAAGCCACTTTATCAGCTAATAGCTGGCAGCTAGTGTTGCCACTCTTGTTTGATGTAAATAGAAAAGTACATGTCTTGACCCCTGGTAGAGGGCATAGATAAGCAGTTCCTTTATCTGATTGAGGTAAAAAGATAAATACACATTCAATAGGAATAGCACTGAGCACTCTGCCCTGTTCCATGTATCTCTCCGTGCAGAGATAATGCATAGCTGGAGCTCATCAGAACCAGATCTTTGGCATAAAGCATCTCCCATAAGTCTGGCTGCAATGAGCAGTATGCAGATTTGAGAAATGTGTGTGCTGGCTCCAGGTTTGCTGAATGTTACTTTAGTGACTAACTGGCAGCTACAGCAGACTTTATACGGAAATATTTTCTGGAGGAGTCCAGGAATTTAGCTGGACTCAAACCTAATGGGAGAATTTTTTCCAACTTGGATACTTCATCAAAATGAAGGGAGGAACTTCAATTTTAGAAAGTCGTTAAGCTTCAGAATTTTTGATGTCTAAGCTTTGTATGAGCTTGATAGAGTTTAATGCTGTATTCTTGGGTAGGAATATGGTTGACTTGCAGATATCTGTTGGATGTTTTGGCTACAATCTCCAGAGTTGAAACCTGCTCTTACACTGAGCCTTTGGGTGAAAGATGAAACCTTTTATGAGGGAAACTGGCCCACAGACCATTCCAGCCCTCTGCTCAGTTTCTGGGGAAATGTGCAGGGGAGGATCTTGAATCACAACAGGCTGATTCTCTTTAATAATCAGGAGAGGATGAGCAGGGACAGAGGGCTCCGAGGGCAATGCCCCTTGTTCTTCCTCACATTTTTTATTAAATCAATAAGGATGAACTTCTGCATGTCTTGTCACTGGAAGTGAGTCTTTTGGTCTCATTTGGTTGGGAAGCAGTTAAAACAACCAGTTTTCTCAAAACAGTTTACATATGCTCAACTTCATCAGAAGCATCAATGTGAGAGTTCCCATGAACTCTGGCTAACCTCTGAGATTTATTGACAAATGAAAAAAATAAGGGTCCAGGCCCTGAAACCTTTCCTTGCTTAGGCACTGGTCTCAGTCTGTTGACAAGAAGCCCAGGGCTGGGTTGAGGATATTTGCTGCTTTTAGATATGTTAAGGAAAATTGACTTAACAGTTTGAAGTCATGCACTGAATTCTAGCACTGGATTTTGGGAATGATCTGTTTCATTGTAGATTATAACATTTAATCCACATCAGTTCTGAGAGTTTAAAAAAAAAAACCAAAAACCTACCATCTCTATGCTTCACTACAGTTATGAAAATTAGTGTTGATCCTTTTCACTATCCTTTGCAGAATGTAGAGCAGCCCAGGGGACACTCACTGTTTCAATGGGTTGGTTGCTGGTGACTTGTGGTGGCCAGAGACATGGAATTACCAGCATACTTGACTCCAGACAAACTCTGGAGTGAAGTCAGGGTGCCAGCGTGTCGAGCATGGCTGTGCTTTGTGGAAGGCCCTCTCTCTCTGTATTGCCAAGACATTGAATGCCTGGAAACATTTGCAAACAATGGCCTCCAAGAAAGGAGCTGTGGTTGTGCAGAGGAAGCTCAGTAACTGGGATTGACGTCAGCAGGGATGGATGCTGACTGAACACCGGCATCTGTCGGAATAGCACTGGTCACTGCCCATCCACACTCACCCACGGAGGCTTGTGGGGAGAGTGTGCCCCATTTGCCTTCCTCCTGAGGTCTGTGATAGTGTATAAATCCTATCTCTTTATGAGCAAAAGCTTTGCAATCCCAGGAGTGCTTCCGTGGAAAGAGGACACTTATAAATATACAAAAAACTCAGCAGGATTTAGTTTTTTGTAAAAGAAAACATGACTGTGACATATCGCCTGAGAACGAGGAATCATTTTTCTTTGATGCAAAATTGCTTAGTCTTAGAAATAACACTTGTATGCAATTTTGTGCAGATAGGACCTGGGTTTTAAAATTACATCAACCCGGCTTTTAATTTTGCAGGTGTAAATTGCACCTGCAAATCATTTTGTCTGCAAACTGCAGCATTTCATATTTGATTTCCTGATTTCCTATGGCTTCCTTAACTGATGTTAGTTAGTTATTTCAATATACAGCTTTGCAGGCACTACTATTTCAGGAATAAAATTGCAGTCTCAAAGCTTCAAACCCATTTCTGAACATTTAATGGCAGTGAAGAGTTAGGACCTATAGCAAATCCGCTGTTCAGTCAAATCTTTTGATGCTATCCTCCAGTATGAGATGCTGGTTGTCATGGCAAAAGACTACACCTATGGTATCTGTTGAGCAACTTGATCTAACTAAACCAAGAAACTGCAATTTACAGCAAGATTCCTGGTTATGTTTCTAATACATGTTCTTGTGAATCACATTTTGTCAGTCTCAGTAGCAAGTTTGCTCTTTAAATACCTTTATTCCCTATTACCTCCCTTTTACTAGCTCTGTTTTCAAAAACAAGCCAATTACCTAGTCTGAAGTTACCAGTTATCTGTTGCTTAATGGTGACTGTGGGGTGTGGGCATTTCACTAGTGAAGTGTGTACATGTGTAGGCACCTACTCAGTCAAACCTGGGTGAGTTCCTCCCCACCACCATAGAAGATGACAGTTTTAAATTCAAAACCCATGCATGCTTTTTGGGAAGTAGCTGAGATATAGTTAGCTCAGCTGCAGTAAGAATTTTAAAAACTAAGCATTTCACAGTAAAAAGCACTAAAAAAAAAAAAAAAGGCAAAAACTTACATAGAGCTTTAGTTTCTTGGCATCCACGTACCGATTGATGTACTGAAACCCAGAGTTTTCCCTTTACCATGAGGTGTGCCAGGACATGTGGGGGTTCAAGGTGAGGACACATCACCAAACTTCACCTTGGTAGTTTTGTATCACCAAAGGTTTTTGATACATAGAATAGTTTGGGTTGGAGGGAATCCTTTACAGGTCAGCTAATCCAACCCCCTTGCAATGAGCAGGCACATCTTCAACTGAAACAGGTTGCTCAAAGCCCTGTTCAACATGACTTTGAACATGATTGAAAGCACTTATTCTAACCCAGTTGTTATATGCCTAATTTGTTGCTGTATTCATAGTTTACCTATGTGTTTTACTTACAGTCTTTCGTTATTTTAACAGGGTCGTCATGTTAAGACCGGGCAGCTAGCAGCAATCAAAGTGATGAATGTTACTGAGGTGAGTGCTAAACCAAAAATAAAAAAGGTTGTTATTAAGGTGCAAGGAAAAATAAATAATCAGATCATGAGAAGGTGGATAGCTTGTAAAAGAAGATCCTGTGGTATAAATTATGCTTGCTGAACACTGGTTTGTGTTTTATAAAGTACTGAGAGGTGTTAACACAACCAGATTTTTCAACTGTACCTGACCAATGGTGACAAAGTGATAAGGGAATGCACTGCCATATATTTTGGTGGCAAATAATAACAAAGAGAAGAAGTTTCTTGCTGCTTATTTCTAGTTGATTATCTGTTTCCAGAGATAACAAGTAAAAGATTTCCTGTAGCTCTGCGCTGCCCCTGCTGTGTTTCATCACATCCTATCCCCTCGCCAGCCATTTCTCAGAGTAGCTGCCCTGACAGTCAGCAAGCAGGAACATGTTAGAAATGCAAATGTAGCACTTTTTTATTGTGGTTTGACAGATGAGAGAAGGAGACAGTTTAATTGGCACTGTCCCTGCTCACATTTATAAAGTGGTGTCAGTGCTGGAACAGGGTGTTGAAAAAGTTGCTAAATATTGTTTTTTGTTTATCCTTTGAAGAGCACAACCAGTAGTGGATCCGTCAACAGTGCGTGAGGGCTGGTCAACGATGTCACTTGTGGGCTGTCATGTTAACATCAGTGACAGTCCCTTCCTTGAAGAAACAATTGAAGAAAAAACTGCAGGAAGGGAACCTTGGAAAGATTTCCTTCCCTTTGCTATACATAACAGTTTCCTTTGTATGCAAGTATCAAACTGTAGCATGCAGTAGTGCCTTCTTGCTTGGCAACAGAATTTAAATGCAGCACAACCATGTGGTCCAGCTTCAGGAATCACCTTGGTAGACTTGCATGGTTCTGGGAGCAAAAACCAGCTGCTTGGGTCTGATTTGCTGCTTCCTTGCAGGTTAGAGAACCAGCATCATACTGGGGAACCTGTCCCATTGCTTGAGGGGAAGTGGTAGCAGATCATGAGTGGGGACCCTGTTGGTGCAGCTGCTCAAAGGGGTTTTCCCTGGTGCTAGTCCCCCACTAAACCCTGAACAATTCCAGCTCAGCTGTTCTCTAGTGTTTCTGTTTTCTGGCCTTGGCACAGGGGGAGTGCAAGGCTTTCTGCTGTTATTTCCACTTTCCCAATGCAGGGTTGGCTGTGTTCCTGCTGCTAGGGCACAGGCTGGCAGACCTGGATGCAGTCCATTCTGCTACTTCTGTCACTTGTTCACCAAAAGATTCTGATTCTTTCACCAAGCCTACCGGGTTTCTTTTTCCAGCAAGAAGTCATTTTATCAGAAATCACCTGACCAGCTGCAGCTGTGATTGTTCAGATTTGGGGCACACCAAGAGCTAAGCAAATCTGCCCTTTGCTGTCATGAGCTGCAGCCCTGGGCCGGATTCTTAAGGGCAGCAGCAGGATGCTGTGGTCATTGCGGGATCCTCTGGACATCTGTCAGGAAGTGCTGCCGTGTTGTGTTGCAGGGGTAGGGGGGGGAGCCCTTTGAAATGGTTAAAGGGGAGCTGATGGCAACGTGCACTCGTGTGCCTCTCCATGCAGGCTCTGCTTCCTGTTATTTGATGGAGCCAAGCAAGCAGAGCGCTTGCAGAGAGATTGGATTCTTGCTGCTTGTCTCTTCAGCTGTCGGTGCAGGTGATCAAAGAGCTCTTTGGCAGCACATCATTCTCTCTCTGTCTTTGCTTTCATTCTTTGTAGAGAGCAAAATAACATTTAAATGTGAAACTTGTTGTTAGGCCTGCCCCAGTACTAAGGGGTCTCTTGGTGCAGTATTTATCAGCTGATATCTTGTTTCTGTTTGAGATCAGAGGCGTGTGCTTTCTGGTTTTGTGCTTCCTAATGCCATTGTAGATAGGCCCACATCTTCAAAAACAGCCTTTGATCAAGAGCCTGTCATCTTTGTGCATGAAGCCATCTGTGCCCAGGAACGTGTTGGTTTGTGAAAGGAAACAGTTTTTTTGCACCTGCACATCTGCGAGCCTGTTTCCTTTTCTTAAGCAGCAATTATTTATGAGCAGGTTTGTGGACCCCTCAGAGATGGGGCTGATGGTAACGCTGACAAGAGGGTGGTGGAAAGTGGAAATCCTGAGCATGGACATGCACTGAGAAGCTGAGGGTGCTTTTGTCCCCAGTCACCCTGCTTGGAGGATGTTGTAGCACTGAGACTTAGCAAGTCCAGGTTCAGTTCCTGGCCAGGCCTCAGACATGACCCACGGGGCAGAATCACTCACGTTTACCCTTCTGCCTTGGTTTTTCCATGGCATAGAATAATTTTTCCAAAAATCACTCAAGCACTGGGAAGCCAGAGTGCATTTGTCTGTGAAATGCCCAGCTGCTGTCCTGTGCAGCCCTTTCCTTACAGACTGACTGATATTTGAAGCTCGTCCTTCTGTCTGCCCTAAGCAGTGTCTCCCCAAGGCACTCAACCTGTACCGAGCAGTGTTACCTGTGCGGGCACATGTAGCTGCCTCTACAGGCAAGGATGGGCAAGAGAAGAAGAAGCAGGTGCAGGGTAAATAGATAGAGCAGGAGCTGCATCATCTTACTGGTACTGGGAAAGAAGCATTACACATGTGCAGCTACTCTTTCCTCTTGCCAGTGGGTGTGGAAGAGCCTACCAGGTATCCCGGCTGTGTTCACAGACAGGCTCAAGCTTGGCTTTGTTCTAAAAACACAGAGGTGAGATTGCAGAGGAATGGAAAGTACTCAGGTGCTGTGCCAGCATGGTTCCAACATCTAGCAAATTAGCTGGGCAAAGGAAGAAGAGCTGAAAAATAGGCAGCAGCTCTGAGGAAGTGGTTGGGATCTGCCAGCTCCCCGAGGAGAACTTTGTGAAAGCTGCAGGCTGGTGCTGAGGGCACAGCAGGGAGTCAGGCTCCACCTGTGCAAAGTTCATGCAGATGGGAAGAGTTAAGAAAACCCCAAACCCTTCACATCTGTAAAGATCTTAAGTAATTTGGGGAAGGCCTTTATCAAAGGTGAATGTTTCCCCTCCACGTTTGGCTCTCCCGTGGCAGAAGGAGTAGGCAGGATGCAGGAGGGACAGCAGCAGGAGGAAAGGAGTCGTCCTTCCTGTTTTCTACTTTTCTTCCCTAAAGATCCAGAAACTCGTTTAGATGACAGGACCCTTGTGGTCAGGTCCAGGATGACAGTTCCCATGTCCTTATTCTCTGCCTGCTCCTCACCTACCTGTTTACACCCTTTCATGTGCACTATCCGGAGTCCCAGTTCTATCTCCCCTCCCAGAAAGCATCATCATGAGCTCTCACCTCCCTTTGAATGTGCTCTGGCCATGTACAGGGAGAAACAGGACCCTGCTCATGGAGGATTTCCTGCCTGCTGTCTTGGAGTCAGCTCTGAGACTCCAGGTGCTGCATGGGGCTCCTCCTTACCCTTGATAATTCAGTCATACAACATCCAGGGCTGTATCAAGCCAAAGGGCAAGGGTCCTCCTTTTTCCTTAACTGCATACAAAAGATAAATGGAATATATAGTGTAATGCATGCAGCTAGAGAGCCTGTGTTCAACAGAGAGACTGTTCTGAAACCTGAAATACCTTATTTAGCTTCGAGTTATTTTACATTTCCCATTTCCTAAGGCTTAATACAATTAGGTTTTGGTCTGGTAACGTGTCTCCTATGGATTGATGTTACTGGGGAAAACTTATTGGTTCCCCTCTGTTGGGAATGATTTTTGTGTGGTCGGGTTTAATACGACACATCATATTCTTGAGGGGAATTTGGCTTTAGCTTGTCAGGCCTTAATGTGTTACTCCAGGTAGGAAGGACAATGTGTCTGGTTTTGTAAGCAGTCTGTTGTGATGGTTAAAGGAATGCTTCGATGGCAAAGCTACTGGAAAATAGAGGAAAAGTGCAGAAAAATGTCCTGTGGGGCTGAGTTGTTCTTGCTGCCTCTTTTTTCTTTTTTTTTCCCTTCAGCTAGTAAGTGCTGACTGAGATGTTTTGCAGAAAGGTAAATTAAGTTCCAACTTGGTCGTACTCCTTTTAACTGATGGAGGGATACCTTGCAGCACCACTTGTTTCCTATTAAAGTGAATGAGATGGCAAAATCTATGTGCACTTCGCTGGGACAGGCTGGATCTGAGGGGCCTCTTCAGATCAGGCAGTCTCTCTGAAAAAGGGCATTTCCTTCTAATGTAACTATAAAAACTTGTATTTCCATTAGTTGTCTTGTTGTGCACAGTGCTGTACTGGGCAGAGGGAATGTCTGAGGGGACTGAAACAAAGACCATGGGAAAACAGGTAGCTGGTGCCTGGAAGGGGATGTCCAGAGGTGTGTTTAGCTCCCAGTATGCCAGAGACTTCACTGATGGCATGATGGAAGGGACAAAAAGCCCATGGTCCAGGTAGGGCAGCCTCACAACTGTAAGGAAAGAGCAGATCCCAACCCTGGCTGGCACTGGAATTTGATTTGTGGCAAGTCACCTCCTTCTTGGCTTTGGTTTCCTCCCAGCAGGACCCTCCACAGGACTGGGAAGACAAATTGGCTGATGTGTGCACTAAGTGCTTTTCCAAGTATTTAAGTAATGGAGTGTTAGGAATACTTTTGTTTTTGTTTGAATCTGGTTAGTTTCTCCAAGACTAAATTACTGCATACAGAAACCACAAGTGGGGCAGTGACAGGTCCCGTGTAAGCTCCCTGAGGAGACAACATGCGATTTTTGTGCCCCAGTGGGGACATTTTTGATCCTTTAGGTCAATTTAGCAATTCCTTGTTTAAGACCTGTGGATCAGGGGGTTTCAGTTGGCAGTTTAAGAGGTGTCCATCAGTTGCAGTCTCATAATTCCAGGATAACTCTGATCCAACCTCCTGCTCAAAACAGGGTCAGCCATGGGATCGGACCAGGTTGCTCAGGGTGCTTCCAGCTGAGTGTTAAAGCCTCCAAAGACAGAGGTTGCTTTGCTTGGTGATCTGTGGTCACCCAAGGAGCCTTCTGCTCTCTTCTGTTACAGAATGAAGAGGAGGAAATCAAGCTGGAGATAAATATGCTAAAAAAGTACTCCCATCACCGGAATATTGCTACATATTATGGTGCTTTTGTAAAGAAAAGTCCTGCAGGTCAAGATGATCAGCTCTGGGTAAGTGTTCAGTGTCATTTCTCTTCACTAGATTTACAGCTCCTTCCTTAGAGCTCCAGTGTGCTTGGCTTGGACTCTGTCTCAGCAAAGCTCTGAAGTCATTGTTCTGAAGAATAACATATAAAAGAGAAAAATTGCTCCTCCCTAGACATCTTCCATCCCCTATGATTTCCTTTGAGGATGGGTATAAAGTACGTTACGATACTTGTGACTTGTGCTGTCATTTTGATTTGTTGTTTGAGTCTTTTTTTCGTCCAAATTAAACACTTCTGTATTTTTTTTACAAAAGTGAAAGAGCTTGTCCTTTTCCTCTCCTCTCCTTTTTCTTCTTGCTTTCCTCTCCTTTTTTCAGTTGGAAAATAAAAAAAGGGAGCAGAGGAATTGGCAATAAAGCAAAGAAGAATAATGAATCCTCCAGTTTTTTGGAGGCAAGATTTTTGAAGCTCTGCAGCAAAATGAGAAATTTCAAATTTTTAAAAATTCCCATGTTTTGGGGTGCTTTTCTGATTTTGTATTTTATATATAAAACCCCCTACCTATAACCTGCAAGAGGAGAGGAACACTACTGGGTTCTTTTATTTATTTAGCAATGTGTGTGATTCAGGAAATGAGATTTTAAGTCACTTGGCATCCGGGAAGGCCACCTGTGGTTTGCCACACCTGGGTTGTGGTGGGGTGGGTGTTTGCACATGGCATCTCTGCTGGGAGCCTGGCAGAGCTGTGGTGAAGGTGCCCTGTGTTTGTCTCCCTGCAGCTGGTGATGGAGTACTGTGGTGCAGGCTCTGTCACTGACCTGGTAAAGAAGACAAAAGGGAACTGTTTCAAGGAAGACTGGATTGCTTACATCTGCAGAGAGGTTCTCAGGGTGAGTCCTGCCAGCAGAGCTTTGATGCTCATTTGCAACAAAAAGGGCTTTCCAAGCCTTTGGTTGCTAAAATAGGTCACTAATGAGCATTATTGTTTAAAGGTTGTGATCCATGGGGCTCATGGTCTGTGGTCCTTGAGTTCAGAAGAGCCTTAAGAGCCGGCTGCTTGACACCCCATATTGTTGTAGTTAATCCCATTTTCTGTATGAAGAACAGAAAATTCCTGTTTCCTATGGCAAATAGCCATCTTCTAAAATTCCAGACACTGGGCATCTAGAAAAGTAAATAAATTTTGTGTTTTCAGTAAGTCTGTCCTCTGCATCAGGAGATCTTACTGCTCATTGGCTTCAGCTGTTCATGCTGTGTAAGAACTTTCTGTTCTTAATTCCTTTACCTGCACACATTCAAGAGTCTCTTTTCCACACTATTAGAGACAATGTTGACTAAACACCATTCCAAAATCTTAAAGGTGGCCCTGCTGGGACAATATTCCCCAAGACAATTCTTGGGGCTATATTTCATTCTATGCAGGCTTAGGGCTGCCTTTTCTTTCCCTGGAAAGTACAGAGGATAAAACAATTCCCAAGTGTAATCTAGTGAACTAGCCTGGAAAAAAAAATAATGTTGGAACCTGTCATTCTAAATTCAAAACCCATTACAGGGTTACTGATCCATCTTCCTCGTAATGGAGTTTTACATCTTTTCTAAATAATGGTAAGATAAATGTATATTCTGGGAGTTGGAATTCAAATGGCATGCCAAAGTAATGCTTGAATAGGGGTAAAACTTAGTTCTAGGAGTTGAGAAATGTGCTCAGTAGAGAGCATTGGCCCTCTTACAGGGATTTGGCACTAGTCTGCAGGTTATAATAACTATACTGGAGAGTGTGAGGAGGGCTCTTCTGCAAAAGAAAAAATCCTTAATGGTGTGGTCAGGTTGCTAAAGCAACTGATGTTAAAACATTTGATTTACCCTCATGCAATTGAAAGCCACAACAGCGTGTTGGTAAAAACAAGAGATTGGATTTAATCATCCTGGTTTCAAAACAGAATGGCTCAGTTGCACATGGATTGACAGTGTTTCCTTCTGGAAAATTTACAAGGTGGGCGGAAGCTCTATTTGAAGCCATTAATATTGGAGAGGCTAAACGTTTTGAGTGAAGCATCTCTGGCTTACTGTAATGGGTTATTTCAGCATGTTCCTTTATATCTGTGCTAGTTCAACCATGGGCAATTTTGAAATGAAGGAGAATGTAGCAAATATGAGCTGATTGAAAACAATACTTGCTGCATTCAAAAAGAGGTCTGACATGGTATTTTTAACTTTCTGTAGTGCATTTACCATCGAATTTACCATTTTGCTGAATGCTGTCTCTGGTCCTCATATAGAGCATTCTGCTTTGTTCTTTTTCTCTTTGGTCTGCTTTTAGCACATAGTGTCAGGAGCATCCCTTGATTGTGAGACAGAAGTTTATAGTATTTCTACTTTGTTCTCTTCACACTTGACTTCAGAGATGCTCCACTGCTGTCAGATCTGTGGTGAGGAAGTCAATTAAACTTGCAGTTGCTGTCCTCTCTCCTCCCCCAAAATGGGCTCTTCATGTTGCTAGTAACATCTAAAGGATCTTCCTTACAAATAAAGTCTGAAAAGGGTAAAAGTGCAAAAAGGCAACAGTGTCACACTAATGGTAATAATGTTAGGAAGAAAATAAGGAAAGTGTGGTTTTCTTTTAGGGCTTGGCACATCTTCATGCTCACCATGTCATCCATCGAGATATTAAAGGACAGAATGTTCTTCTCACAGAAAATGCAGAAGTAAAATTGGGTAAGTTTCCTTAAAGGTGTGCTAGAAACCTGTTTGTTAAAGTGTAAGATTTCCATTTTGTCTCAGAAAGAACCTTCAGTAACCTAAGAGCAACAAGTATGCAAAGTATCATTAATGGTTGTGCCTGTAAGGTGTCTGTCACGTGGAAAAGGCTGCAAATGTGACATGTTCTGCAAGGATGTTACTCACAGCCTGTGGGGAATCCAGCTACTTCTGGGCAGTCAAACACAGAGCCTGTCTAGTGAGTCACAGCAGCATCAGGCCTTCACAGCTGATCTCAGCATGCAAAGACTTCCAAAGTAAAAAAGTAGTGGGAACAAATTACACTAATCCATTTATTTCACTGAGGGAAGTGGTCTTAGAGATTTTTGTAAGTCTGGCAATATGTGAAGTTGCTCATGTGTGAGGGCTACCACTGAGCTCATAGTCATCTCTCCAAAAATTTGGAGGGTTTACTCACTTCCTTTACTTCCCGTGACATGTCAGTGTTGACAACTTGTGAATTCCTAAGACTAAACTCAAGTATATATCTCTCTTGAGGAGGGCATGTCTTTCATGTTTTGGAAAGACATCACAGGGAATGCGTGGCAGTGTTTTAAAGGAGAAGTCTCAAGGGAAGCACTTCTCTTATTTGTGATGATCTTTACTGTCCCTCTCTCTTTAATTGAAAAAATTCACTGCAGAGTTGGAAAACAAAGATAATAAACATGGCTTGTGGATGTGGGGTAGGATGTTTGCTTGGAACAAGTAAAAGTAAGTACTTTAAATCTCATTATGGTTTAACCTTGTGGCAAAAACTGAAGTCCAAGGGAGTTTTGCATTGTATTGAACGAAGGCAGGATTTTGCTTGTAGTATCTAGAACATATGAACTAGCTGTCAACTGGTCCCTCTTAAAACAGGTGAGATGGGGTGGTTGGGTGTGTTTATGGTCTTGTATAGTTACTAGTCCCACATAGTTGACACATAGTTGACAAGAAAGTTAAACCTTTCTTACTCTGGGTAAAGATGAAACAGATTTACTAAGTACAACAATTAAAAAAAAAACAATAACAGTTGTTTCCAGATATATTTAGCGTGTGTGTCTTAAACCAAAGAATCTAGAAAACCAAGAGGTCCTCAATCCAATTCCGTTCCACTTCAGTGTAAGAGTGCACACTTCCCATCAGAAGCACAGATGATCCCACAGGTCACAGGTCCACCTTATTCTTGGAGAAGGTTTGCTAAGCAGGCACATTAAATTATAGTAGCAAAAATGATTGAGGTTTGCAGATGGTCTGCAGTGAGGCAACATAAATGGGAAAATCTGTTCCTTGGTGGCAACCATAGGGCTGTCTCCTTTCAGTCCTTTCTTTTCCCTGCTAGTTTGCCTCCTCTGTGAATACCCCTCCAGTGCTATGCCCAGTGGATCCAATTATCGTATCTCAGAGGGATATACAGTCACATAATTATTTGGTTTCATATTTGAACTAAAGCATTTTTCTGTACAGTCCTGATGAATGTAAAACGCTTTTCAGCTCAAAGAGCACCACACAATTCTCTCATTACAATGAGTCTAAGATCAGAATAAAGTAGTAGACTCTCCATCTCGTTTCAAGATACTGTATGAGTGTAGAGAAGGAGTTATTCCAGACACCTCAGAATGAAGTGATGTGATGGTTCTTTGCAGCTTTCACAAGTTGGCCATATTAGACACATCTAAATTTGCCTTGTCTGTTGATACTATTTTTACTTTCACACACTAGTCCTACTCAATGTAGTGTTTAAATAAAGCATAAATTATTCTGTAATGTCTTCCTAGACCAGTTCATGTTGCTGTAACCTGCCTGGCAGATTTAGCATGCTGTTTATTTGATCCTTTATTTGATCAAAAAGAAGGAGGGGAAAAAAAGGAAATTAAATTTCAACTCTTGGACAAGATGTGCTGGAGGAACTTGGATTTGATACACATTTTAGCCCAAAGATTTGGTATTCCAAACAGGATGAAGGTAACCAAGCACACGCTCTGCCATGTGAATACAACTTTTTACTGATTTCTTCACCTCTTCTTGGCTTTTCAGTGGATTTTGGTGTAAGTGCTCAGCTGGACAGGACTATTGGGAGAAGAAACACGTTTATTGGCACACCTTATTGGATGGCACCTGAGGTCATTGCTTGTGAGGAGAACCCAGACTCTACTTATGATTACAGGGTACGTGTTAAACTCTGCATAAGGCACAAAAACATGCAGGTTATTGCTGAAATTCTGCTAATTTGAAAAGTTCAGACTTCCTGCCTTTTAAACCACAATAGTACTAGAACTACACAAATAGAAGTATTTGTAATATGTGGGTGGAGGCTCTTTTTAAGATTGGAGTTTCATTGGAGTTTCATTATTAATTATTTTTTGTGACTTGTTAATACATGAAATATGCTTTCATGTTCTTCTCTGCCATAAAAAAGTACTGATATATGAAGGTTGCAGGTCTGGATAGAAAAGAAAGGAAGAGAGAAATTCCAAAGGAGTACTTGGAGTACTGTAATATGAACATGTCAAGTGGCTGCACTCTGTGATAGAGCTCTGTACTCAGCTGTGAATCCTGAATTAATTGGCAGTAATTAGTATCACTTCACTCATATATGAGCATGTGACTGCAAGAGGTTTCCTGTACCAGAATGATTTCTGGTCATTGGCAGGGTGGCTGAGGTGAGAAGGCACAGAATATCCTGTATTTCGCTTTGTGTCCATTGCCTCTTGTCCAGTCACTGGGCACCACTCAGAAGTCTGGCTTGGTTATTTTTACTTCCCTCCTAGAAGGAATTTGTACCCATGTATGAGATCCCTCTTAGCCTTCCCTTCTGCACACTGAACTGGTCTGTCTCTCTCAGCCCAGACCCTCCCAGCTCCAACACTTTAAGCACCTTTGTGGCCCTTCACTGCATCCCCTCCAGTGTGTCTATGACTTCTTTTTACTGGGGAGCCCAAGAACAGCTATCAAGCACTTTTTCTGGTTTTCTTCCTAACCCATAATATGTTGATGCTGTTCCAAAGAGACTCACAAAGCTTATTCTTTGTCCTCTGGCCTCTTTCCAGCAGTGTTGTCATTTGTCTGCCTACACTTACCATGCAGGATATTTTCCAGAGAAGGCTTTCTGAGCAGACATCTTCTGGGTGACCCTGCAGTCACTCTTTTAGTTCAGGTGCTCTCTTCATTGCCACTTGGCACCTCTCATTCCAATTGCAGCCTCAGAAATGTTTATGAGAAGAACCTGTTACTGCTTCCATTTCCTACTGATTCAGGGGGTGTGATTCTCCCTTGCTGAGACCTTCTGTGCTGCACTGGCAGAGTGAGGTCATGTTGTGTGTCTCAGTCATGACCAAAGAATGTTCTTGGATTTTATTTTTCGTACCATACCAATCTTCTGAAAACTCAAGAAATTATTTCTTGTCTTCATTCCCTGTCCCCAGTCGATTTCCTTCTCAGAATGTGTACTTATCAGTAGACAGTTATAAAGAATGTACACTCCTAATTCTAGAGGTTTCTTTGCCTTCAGTAATAATCACAGTTTGTAAGTTTCCAAATAGATTCTGCAGATGGTAGTTTAAAACTGATCAGCAGAGGGTTTTGGAAGCACTTAGGCAAACAGTGCTGTGACTCAGAAGGTGGCACAGGGCCGGTCTTTTCCACAGAGATTTATAGCTGATAGGTTGAGCTACGTAGCAGGAAGCCACTCTGTAACTTCTTGGTCTTAAAAAAAAAAAAAAGGCAAAAGAGTAAAAATATATACACATAAATATGTGTGTATACACACTGAGCTTTACAAACACTCCTCATCCTCCCTGTCACCTGTCTGCCTCTCGTGCCTTGGAACTCCAAAATTTTTTGTGGCCTGGATGTTTCTCTCATTGTCCCCAAAACCTGTGGTACGATCCCAGTAGTCGTTTATTTAATAACAGGTCCGGATCATGAATCCATGAAATTCCCACTGGTTTTGTTGCCAAATCCCTTCACAAACTGTGATGTGAACTCACTTTCAGCTTGTGTAAAGAGTTCAGAGCAGCTGGACTGAGAAGGCTCTTTTGATAAAGTCAGGTTTAGTTAAAGAGCTGGGCTGTATCCGAGCTGCTATTTATGTAATGGTTTATTCCCTCTAATCTTTGAGGGTTTGTTTTCTGTCGCTGTGTTTTTTAAAAGATAGTTTTGGAGAAGCTCTGCAAGTTGGTTTGGTCGTGTGCCTCTCATTTGGCTACATTTAGACACAAAGAAATAGTGAAATAATGCACATGATCGATCAAGTGGAAACCTGTGAAGTTTTTACAGTCACTGGTGGTGTTTACAATTTACCTTCATCAATTAAAACCTGGCCCTTGGCATCCAGATCAGCTGATAAAGGGAACTCCACTCTGTTAACTGGGCTGAACATATGCTACAGCATAAATCTGACTGCACGGTGTGCTCTCATGTGCCCAAAAACGCAGGACTGGAGATTTTGTAGACAGAAAAAGTCAGACCCTAAGTCCTGAATATAATTTCTGTTCCGTCAGTGTAGAAACTCAGCAGTGACTGCTCTGAAATAAGCATTAAGACCAAGAATTTTTGGGGCCAGAAGGAGGAGGGCGAGGCACTGCTGTGTCTCACTACCTCATGAAAAGAGATTTAAGACATATATTTAAGTGGTGCCTGCTATATTCTGGCTCTTGTTTTTTGAATGCAGAAGGTCTGCATTTTGGGACTGGCTGCTTAGATGATGACTCAGCTGTTCAGAGTTGCATGGGAAATGGGAAGCTTCTGGCTATTAGCACATTTCCTAAAAGCTCAGTAGGGAGTGGGAGGGAGGAGAATATATGTCACTCCAACTAAAACAACATGATCCAGGAGAGATCTAGGGAAACTGTAAAAAAAAGGAAAAAAAACAAACCAAAAAAACCTAAAAATCCAGAAGAAAACAAACAAAAAAGCTTGAATGCTGCAAGCTGCAATGTGGATTGTTTCTTTCCTGCAGAGTGACCTGTGGTCTCTGGGAATCACTGCTATTGAAATGGCTGAAGGAGCTCCTCGTAAGTGATTTGGTATAAAGGTGGGGGTGTCTGTGCTTTGTAACATGTTCTGTGTTAAAATAACTCATGCTTGGCTAGCACATAGATGTACAAAATTCTGGTTCTGTCTGTATCTTTAAAAATAATCTGTGGCTTTTTCTCCTTTGGACTGTTTTGCTTTCCTCTTCCTTTCAGAGCTTTTCAGTCTGTATTTTGATTCCTTGCCTTCATTTCCTAGGGAAACAAAACTTATTTTTTTTAGAGCTCTTGTTAGCATCACTTTGTTGACCGCTGGCTGTGGGTTCAGCTGAGCAGAAGTGATTGACGTGTTAGCAGAAATCATTGACAGGAATGGCTTTTGGTTTAGGTCAATGAAAATAATTATGGCAGTAGGAGAAGGTAGGCCTAAGGGTTATATTTTTACTCTGTACAGTTTTTGGGATTAGTACTGTGTTTTCTCACGTGTAATGGCTTTGGTCCATGACCACATTCTCAACCTGCCAGCAGATTGCCATAGTTTTACAGCCTCCCCGTGCCTGCCAGGTGTCCCTCTGGCTCCTCCAGTGAGCCTCTGGCAGCAGAGACCTGTGGATGCAAAGTCCCTGTGTGTTGTGGTTTCCATGGAGGACTGGCTGCTTTGCCCCAGCTCCTGCAGAGCAGATGTGATGTGATGGGGTATCCAGTCACCGCTCAGAGCACGGGGGATGAAATCAATCATGCTCTGGCCCGAGCCTGAGAGCATGGAGGCTGTGTTTTTAAAAAACACGCTTGGCTGTTCTCCCATCACACTCGGTTTTCAGCAGGAGCCAGCTGGAGTTCAGGAGCACTTTCAGATCCTGTGGTTCAGCGTAACTGAAGCTTGGTCCTGAGACATGAATCCATGGGGAGTTTTCTTTGAGAGACTTTGTAGCTTTGCATGCCAGTTCCTCATGCCACTTGTATTTGATGTTTTCCCTAGTTTTGACAGGGAAATGCTATGGATTAAATTCTGTTGCATTGTGTTTTGTTTACTGTGGTACAACAGTGTCTGGGACCCAGAGGTAGAAACTAGATTTCCTCTGTCCCCCATCTCCACTGTGTCATGTATTATTGACAATACAAAGGAAAAAGTCAAAACCAGATGTGAACCCAAATGTGAGAAGTGACACCAGGTGGATGCAGATAGAGAAATTAATAGAAAGCAGGGCAGGGTTTACCAGAGCAGTCTTCTCACTTGTACTAATGCTGTAATGCTGCAAGTCCATTAAGAGAATCACTGCTGGACACCTACATATTATAAGAAATCAGCCTCTGTGTAGTTCCTATCAGTCCCCATTCAGTAGCTCTGTTCAGTGAAGGACAACCTTTGACCCCTGATGTTTCTTCATGGCAGATGGAGCACCCTCATAATTCCATACAAAATGCCTGAGGTAGATGAGATGTGACAGTATTTACTTTATGCAGAGTTCTTCAACTTCCCACAACAGTTACACTGAAGAGAAGTACATTGGGCTGGAGAGGAACCAGCATCTGAATGAATGCAGGAGTAGAATCTGTTGCAGATTGCCTAATAATGGTGCTCACACTGCCAAGCGGAGAACAGATGAACTGTGTGCTCAGTCATTCCACTCTGTGCCAGTGATGCAGGTTATGAGCTCCTCGCTTCGCATCGGCTTTTCTTCATCCTGCATTTTCTCATATGCCATGAACAATATAGTGAAGAGCTTGGTTAAAATGGAGCTTATCATTTATCTGAGCCATAAGCCAGACATAATGACTAGATAAGTATTTCAATCTCAGCTTTAACTTCTGTATATGTAAAAACATGCTTTGGTGTCTGAGGAAGGTGAGCTTTTTTTATGTCCTTCTGAAGCGTTATATATATCAAAAATATGAAGGAAGTTTTACTTGTTTGTGCCTTGCAGCTTTTCTTTCAAATCTGTTTTAACTGGAAATTTCTGCGTGTTCAGAGACTTGATTTCTTGGCTGTAGTGTGAATTTTGTTGGCTACTGATGTGGTTCTGGGGCAGGTGCTGTGGTGTTTGAAGTGGGGATGTTTGTGGAGGACTGTTCCTCTCTGTTGGTAGAGCCAGGCTCATAGCCCAGCTGGGTTAGCATGGTCTGGCTGTGGGAGGGACACAGGGAGGACATGCACCCTTCAGTAATTTGTGGTTTCTTTTGCAGCCCTGTGTGACATGCACCCCATGAGAGCGCTCTTCCTCATCCCACGGAACCCACCCCCAAAGTTGAAATCCAGAAAATGGTAAAAAGATGTGTAAAAAACCCTATAGTTCTGGCTTTTGCATTGGGCTTAGGAGGATTCGAACTCACTTGTCCAGAGACAATGATCCTGTTAAATCTTACAGTGATCTAGGAGGTGTTTCCTAGGCTTTTGCTGGTGCTGAGTTAAGCCAGAGGGCAGATATAGTTTACCTTTGGGAAGCAACACCTTTCTTTTGAACTCTGTCTAAACTGCAGCAGTTGTTTAATTTTGGTGTTTGTGGCTGAAATTGCAGGATAGGCAAGGAAGGCTTAGATGGGCTGCTTGGGGTCAGTGCTTTGAGCAGAAGACTTGATGGCAGTCAGTGTGCCCCACAGATAATTATTTTTAAATGAAGTGTATAAAGAAAACCTTCATCTGTTCTGTCTTTTTCAGGTCAAAGAAGTTCCTAAACTTTGTTGAAAGCTGCCTTGTAAAACATTATTTGCACCGTCCATCCACTGAAACCTTGCTTAAGCATTCTTTCATCCGAGACATGCAGAACGAACGGCAAGTGCGCATCATGCTGAAAGATCACCTGGACAGGACCAGGAAGAAAAAAGGAGAAAAGGGTAATGTGGCAAAACCAAAGTAAAAGGCACTTCAGAGAGCAGGTCCTCTTTGGATTTTGGCACAAGACAGAACCAGGAAAATTGAGACAGCGTAGTCCTTGATAGTGGTGGGGCCATTTTGAAGATCTCTTTGTCAAAGCCTGGGTCCTTCACGGTGTTTAAGTGCCAAAGTCTTTGGAACCTGACTGACCCTGAGTCACTGAGAGCAACCCTGATATTAGCAGAAGTAAGGAGTCCAAGTCTAGGTCTCTACTTTCTTGAGCGTCTAAGTGGTGCTCTACAAACGTTTTCTGGTCTCTTAGTTCATATTTCTGTCCCAGATCCACCTGTTGTGTCTCCATATAATTTTGTCTTGTGAATTCTTTGGGGGCAGCAGGGCTCTTTAAGTGTTTTGCAGTGGAGTGCACAAAAGAGACCTAGAGAAGGACCTCCAGCAAAACACAAATGGATATAATGAATCATCTGCTTCACAGAGTGGATCAAGAAAAAGAGAGAATCTGAGTTTGTTACAAAAGCCAGCCTTACTCTTCAAAGCAAAACCTGGAAGAAGCAGTGCTGGAGAGGGGATAATACTTGTGTAAATGCCTCTGTAAATGCCGTGGCAGACTAAGGGCTGTGCAAAGGGGGAGTGAGACCCGTAGCTTGTCGAACAACAATTTTCCCCTTCCTTCTCTCCCGTCTTCCTCTTTTGTATATTTTATATGGCAGAGGCACTGTGAAGATCAGTGACTGTGAGGGCAGACTTGGAAAGCACTGTGGTGTTGGGAGGTGTCTTATAAACTCCAACCAAGTAATGATTTGACAACAGGAATATTTGTGCCTAAAATGAAATTGTTCTTGCAATGTAGATTTACTGACTCCAGTAGTAGTTGCAAAATCTGCCACCTCTTTCAGCTATGAATCTCAAAGCACATTGGAATGGAGAGACAGTAAATTAGAGTTTCTCACAAATGCCCTTGGGGAGGGGCAGGGAAATGCAATGATAACAATCACTTCTTGATGAATAGTTATATTTTGACCTGAAAAGTGCTATTTTAATCAAGGCTCCCCTGTAACGGAGAACTGTGTAAAATTGCCAGACTATACACTTCAAAATAGTAACTTAAAAAAAAAAATGAAGCCCCAATTTAGCATGCAATATAGCCAGCAATGCAGGGTAGGACCCATTTGAAATTATCCTGTTAAAACTGCCTTCATGTTAGTCTTGAAGAGAACTTTAAACTACAGGTCAAACTCTTCTAAACCTTTGTGCTAAAACTAGCCTTAGTGGAGGGTTTTTACATATTTACTTATTTACTTTGATACAAAAGGAAACCTGGATTTACTGAAAGCCTCAGCATAGCCATACAACAGTTATAAGAGCAGCAGAGCAGGGCAGTGCAAGGCTTTTATGTCCTATCTAAATGTCTTTCTAAAGAACTCCTCTGCCGGTGGTTCCATGGGGGCTGGGTTCCTCTGTGGGTTTAGCCTAATTTGTTTCAGGTGATGGAAATAGGTTAGTTTTTCAAAACTAACACAGTCAGTCAACAGAGAAGGTGTGTGTGTAAAGGGGCCGCCCTGAAACATTACCTGAACTAGATTTTGAATTATGTACGTGGATATTTTGCCTCCCCTCAGCCTCCCAGTACAATCTGTGACTTCTAAATTCCAATTCCTGTTGAGCCTGTAGTTCAGGTTGAGTGCTCAGAAACAAAGTTCAAGATCATACCTTAAATAACAGTATCCTCCTCTGGGCTTTGTTTATTCTCTTTTTTAGAAGAAACGGACTATGATTACAGTGGCAGTGAGGAGGAAGATGATGAGCTGAATGAAGATGAAGGAGAACCAAGGTTAACTTTATTACTGGAATAGAAAATTTGACTGCCCAAGCTGTTCTCATTGAAGCCGGAACAGCTTTCTTAACTTGCTCTGAATCCCTAATCTCCTGTGTCCCCTTTGGTAGCTTTAACAGTTTTGTAGCTGTCAAACATAACTGCTGGGTATAAAATATCTGTAATAAGCTGCTTCTTAGTTCCCCTGCAATAAGGAGGAAACTCTCAAATGAAGGACCCAATAATCAGCTTCAGGCTGGTTTGTACCACAGCAAGTGCGGCTACACAGTCAACATGCTGGAGATAAATCTTAATTTCCTAACATGGGACACCAAACAATTCCCAGTGCACCTTGTATTCTGTCTTTAATGTTATGTTTAGTCATGTAGAAACCTCCTCTTTGTTTCAGCTCCATAGTTAATCTCCCAGGGGAGTCAACTCTCCGTCGTGAATTTCTGAGGCTGCAGCAGGAGAACAAGAACCGTTCTGACCCTCAGCGCCAGCAGCAGCAGCTGAAGGACCAGGAGAAATACAAGAAGCAGCTGCTGACAGAGCGGCAGAAGCGGATTGAGCAGCAGAAGGAGCAGAGGAGGAGGCTGGAGGATGTAGGGACTGGCTTGTATTGTTATTCCATGTGCCTGTAGAAAGTAGGCTTTGAAAGGCAAGAAGGGCTGTGTTAAATTGTCAGCTCAACCTGGAGCGTAGCTTTCCACCTTGGGAGAATTGTGAGACTTTTGAATGCGATGATTTTAAATGGGCTCTGTCATGTTCCTGCTGACAACCTGCCCTGAGCTTTGGAAACAGAGGAGGAAGAGCATTTTGCTTGAGTTAGTTTTGGTGGGAAGCCCAGGCAGATGGGATGAGAGATCCCCATTTCTTTCTCATGTGCGTTTCCCAGTTTGGAGTTAGTCCGTCTGGTCCAGAGTCCTGGCCCTGCTTGTGTTTGAGATGTTAAAAGATAGCTGCTGCCTTTTCAGCTGCTTGACACACTGTGGTATTGGAGGCAGTGTTGAGTCATAGAATCATAGGTTGGAAAAGACCTCTAGGATCATCCAGTCCAACCTTACCCCAGCACTGACAAGTGCACCACTAACCATGTTCCTGAGTGCCACATCCGCATGTTTTTTTAACATTTGCAGGAATGGTGATTCCACCACTTCCCTGTGCAGTCTGTTCCAGTGCTTGGTCACCCTTTCAGTAAAGAAATTTTTCCTAATATCCAGTCTAAACCTCCCCTGGCACAAGTTGTTTGTTACCCGGGAGAAGAGACTGACCCCCAACTGGCTACAATGTCCTGTCAGGGAGTTGTAGGGAGGTACAGGGTCCCCCCGAGCCTCCTTTTCACCAGCCTAACACCCCCAGCTTCCTCAGTCACTCCTCATCAGACTTGTGCTCCAGACCCTTCACCAGCTCTGTTGCCCTTCTCTGAACTCACTCCAGCACCTCAATGTCTTTCTTGTAGTGAGTGGCCCAACACAAACCAAAAATAACCAGCATGTCTCTTCTCATGAGTATCTGACAAAACTCAAGCACTGTGTGAACTCTGGAGCTGATGTTTGTGAAGCACAGTGCTGCTCCAGCAAAACAGGGGCACTCTGGAAAAACCCTTCCTTCTTGAAATGACAGGAAGACATTTGTCATTAGATTAGCTGCCAGCTGTCAGGGAGATCTTGCATGCCTGCGTGAATGAATGACAAAGCTGCCTTGGGCTGCCAAAAGGGCAGAGGTTTCACTTCAAGTTTGGCAGTTGTGGTGGTGGCAGCTTCTGCTGCATGGTGTGTGGGGTGTCCCCCCTGTGTGACTGCAGAGCAGGAAATGGGCCTTGTGATTAACGAACAATGGCATAAGTAATTGGTGGGTACAAAAATAAAGCGAAATAAGCAATGCTATTCCCTGGCTCTCTTCCAGCACCAGAGGCGAGAGCAGGAGCTACGAAGGCAGCAGGAGTGTGAGCAGAGGTGGCCAGAGGCAAAGGTCGGTCAGAGGAAAGAGGAAAGGGCTAAAGAAGACAAAAGGGCTGTGGAAGATGAACACTTCATAGTAGATGGACAGAGGAAATTAGAAAAGAAGCAGGTATGCAGAGAGTGTTTACTGACAGCAGTTTGCAGCTCCCTCTTCCTGTATCTGATGTCTTTCTCTGTTCCCTGAGGGTATTCCCATCCTCTTGAGTCATGGGCCAAAGGGGGGCTTTATTAAGGCATTCACTCCCTCTTATTCTCAGATTCAGCCTTTTTTTGAATTAACTTACATGTTACTGAGTCATCCTCCATATCTACAGCAGGGACACCGCCTCTCCTGCTTCTGTCCCTACTGTTTCTCTGTGCTGAAATGATCTTCACTCTGATTTAAAATTCCTTTTCCCTTAAAGCAGCTTCCAGCATCAAGTAAACCTAAGCTTAAATCTCCAGCCTCCATTTTGTATTCTGGTTGTAACTAGAACCATTTCTTTTTCACAAAAATAGTGGAGCAGAGGTTAATTTTAATGCTGAAGTCTCATTATCAGGTTTGGTGCATTGGCCACCATGTTTTTCTGATGTTTCAGCTGCAAATTGATTTGTAGAAGCATGGAGTGTTTTATTAAAGTCCTCCAGTTTTAGGAAAAGTAAAGAGAAGAAATATGATTTTCTGACATGCTGTCTAAAAAACCAAATATAGTATTTGGTGTCACTTTATTCTTCCTGTTGCTCGGGGTTCTGGCTCTTCTGTGGGCCCTGCTGGAACTGTTCTCACTCTGTTCTTTGAAAAGCCACTATTTCCAGCAGGCAACTTGGTTGTCCTCCAAGGCATTGTTCTCTCTGAGGTTCATCATCCTCTGCTTTCAGAAGATGGAAGATGTGCAGCACAACAGGAGGGTGCATCGAACTCTCCCCAAAGATCAGACACAGCTGCTGTCCCTCCAACATGACCACAAGCAGAAGAAGAAGGAGCCTTCCACGAGTTCAAATGCAGCAGTGCATCCTCCATCAAGCAGCACAAGCAAAGAGGTACTGTCTTGGCCTGTGTAGCATTTTGGTGCTCTGCAGTTTATGATGCTGTGGTTATGCTGAAGCCAAAAGCAAACTGATCTTTAAACCTCAATCTGGAGCTTGACCTGTGTCTTACTACACACCTATGCTACAGTAAAGTCTTTGCTTGCCATTAATATTCAGAAGATAAGGAAAGGGAAATATTGCTCTGTCACTTCTACTTGAATTTAGAGAGGGGTTTGACTGGTGAATGGTGGGGAAACGGTTCTTCTGGTCAACTAGGTGTCATTCCCTTGTTTTGAAAGAGGAATGAATTAAGGTAATACTATCTGACATTTAACAGAGGTCTTTGCCTGATGTGAGGATTCACAAAACTGACCCAGACACAGAACAGCATCATGCCTCTCAAGTACAGACCTCTGCTCCCCAACATCAGGCTGTGATGCCTTTACTTGTTTTTTATGTCCCAGGATAAGATTTAATGGATCAGAGCCACAGAACCATTTCTTGGGAATTCCTTGGCTTTGCCATTCCACTTACCCTTGTCACCAGCAGGTCAGGACAGTTTTTCCCTGCACATCTGTGTCCAGATGTGAGCTCACTGTGTGCTGTATCTGGTCCCAGCAGCACCGAAGTGAATGAGCTGAGAGGCAAAGACTCCAAGCTCAGGCTTGACACTGCACAGGCTGAGGTCAGTTTGGGGAGCCCAGAGTGTCACCTGCATGAGTTTGCATCTGGATCATAATACTGCATTGAAGCTCCCTGTGGGCACAGAGCTGGGGGGTGAATTATTATATCTAGTTTTTACATCTTCTTTCTTGCTATGGTAGAATTTGCCTTTTGTTATTAGGAGTTGCAAGTAATGAAAATGTGACCTCAAGAGCATATAATGATTGAGTTCTCTGGGGTTAGAATTTCATGGTGTTTGGCTGTGGTAGCTTGTTTTAATAAGGTATTTTTTGGGAGGGGGGCGGTTTGGTGTTCTTTTTTTCCCCAGTGGAGATCTGTGAGGCTAAGTGGAACCATTTTGCATGTCCTCAGCAGTTTTTTGGCTGTGTTAAGAATATGCTTACCTTTCTGACACAGGCACAAACATCCAGATATAGTGAGAGATACCATTAAGAAAGCCCACCCAGACACAGATAACTGGGTATTTTTATGCCATTAATCTCTAGTTTACTGTGTAGAGCCTTTCCTAGGCTGCTGAATCAGAGGATATGCTAAAGATTTACACCAGAGAATGGGAATGAGTCATGTTGAATGGAACTGAAAAGAGTAGAGGGGTCAAAACCACAGGATAAAGATTTTTGTAATGAACAGTGCCCTCGGGAAATTCATTCCTTCTAAATCATGTTTCTCAGTCTTTTCCATAGTAAAGTAACATACCAAAAGATAAAGTGTTAAAAGTATTTTAAAGTAGAAAGCAACGTGCAGTAATGTCAGCACTGTAGAAGGGGGTAATAAATGCACAGCAAAACAGGCTGCATGTTGTCAAAGATAAGTAAATACAGACAGATGATTTGTCCCAGTTAAAATCCCAGCCTGCAGAAAAAGAGATGACCTAGAGTACATCAGATGGAAACTCAAGGCCCTTCTCCTTACTGCAGTTTGGAAACTTGATGGAAAAGGAAGGGTTGCAAATGGAGAGAAAGTAGTGGTTTATACTGTGCCAGGGCTGTCCTCCCTGATGAGAAGGTCCATCAGAGGTGGTGCACTCTGTGATGCTGTGGGAGAACATCCAGCCTCCAAAGCCTGGAGCTCAGTGTGCAACGTGCTGTTGCTTTTCTCCTTCTCAGGCCGAGGACCAAATAAAGAAGGGTGATGCCATCCAGCCTTCCCTGCAGTGGCCAGTGGCGCTGGGACACGAGGCCACACCACACTCCAGGATGGGCTCTGGCAGCAGCTCCAGCCCCTGCACCCCTGCACCACAGAGAGCCATGGTAGTGCAGGTACTGCTGCCCCGGGTGGGGAGGAGGGACCGTGGGTGGTTCCCAAGCAGAAAAACGCATCGGAAAAGTGATTTTCTTCATTCCCGGCACAAATGACTGAGGCCTGTGCAAACCATCTCAGAGGCTTTTTAGTGACACTGTTGCTGCTAAGTTCTGTATGGAATTATACTTCAGCACTGCAGGTCAGGGTTAGATAACAGTTATTTGTATATACTTGATGCCTGATTGCTGGTTCCATGATATTCCTCTTAGATGTTTCACAGAAAGCCTGAATGGCTGCGCTGTTGCAGTCCCTGGATGATGTATTATTTACATGGTGCCATAAATGTGTGTGGCACTTTACAAAAAAAGTCCAAAGCCAGAATTTTTATAAGTGAAATCTTGTACAAAATGAAAAGTTTAACTGAGCTTATGAAATAATCTGAAAGTAAGTGGAGATGCAGTAAGGGCAATGCAGAGTCAGATTTTGCTGTGAAAGCCCAGAAAGTCTGTGACTTCAAAAACTTCAGTATTAGAGGTAGAAGTGGTATCTAAACAGTACCTATGCAGTGAAAGCACTCTGATGAAGCTATTCATTGGAATCCTTCTCTCAAAACATTTTATCTCCTGCTATTTCTACCAGTTCTGGGAGAGGTGATTCAGAGTTCTCTCAGTGTGCCCAAAAATTTGACTTCCTTTCAACCTCCTACTCTTTCAAAGGGTATGAGGTAAGTAGCTTAGACTGCAGGGTTTTTTTCTCCAGTCTCTTGTGAAAGGACTGTAAGCATATTGAACAAAATCAAAACAAAACAGCAAATAGAAATTGAATAAACTACTGTAAGTGTGAGCACAGCTCACTTAAGCTGGATCTCTCCATTTGCTTTGAAAACGTGCAGTGGCAGGAATAATCTTACTGCCTCTACATTTTACACAGCACTTCAGTTGTGCATTCATTCATCCCCACAGAGAGGATATACAGTTACAGCACTTGTTTTATTCTTGGCAGCTCTCAGTTTCTGCTGGACTCTTGGATGCATGGATGGATGGATGGATGTGCAGCTTCTGATCCACCTCTCCAGTTGCTTC
The DNA here is from genome assembly GCF_003984885.1 of Neopelma chrysocephalum. Lineage (NCBI taxonomy): Eukaryota > Metazoa > Chordata > Aves > Passeriformes > Pipridae > Neopelma > Neopelma chrysocephalum. The sequence continues at coordinate 2,293,271 of NW_020897734.1, forward strand.
TGTGGGACTTAGCTCATGGTACCCACAGGGGAGTGGCATTCAGGGCAGGCTTGAGCATTGTTTGTGTGCTGCTGTGGCATCTTGTGGCCTTATTTCCTTCTGCGTTGGATCTTAGAGTCAATGGGGGAGGATCAGACTGCAGAGAGGATGGGTTGTTGCTTTCAGCTCAGCTGCTTTCAGAGAGCGTCGAGCTGCCTCACTGCCAAGCCCAAGCAGCAGGGTGGGCCTGTGTACTTCTTTGAGGCTGTTATGGTTTATTGCTATGAGATTAGGTTATATTATCCCAAACTTTTTTTAAACTCAGTGCTGGCAACTGGAATTTTCCTTGGCATGAGCTTCAGGTGAACATCTGCATGAAAGATTGTAGAATCACAGGATGGTTTGGGTTAGAAGGGACCTCTAAGGGTCATTTAATCTGTTTCCAGAGATGGGGCATCTGCAACATCTTTGGACAAACTCTTCCAGTGTTGCACCACCCTCATGGTAAAGAATTTCTTCCTTTGCTTTCCTGAAATTCAGGATCCTGACTTGACACTTTGCCTGAGCCATATTCCCTCAGGACTGCAAATTGCACCAGTGCACAATCACTGCAGCCCTGGCTGCCTCTAATCTTGATGTCCCCAAGTAACTCCCTTGTGTTGGTGACCCTGAGGTCCAGTATGGCATCTCCCCTGGTAGGGCTGCTTATTACCTGGCTTAAAAAGTTGTCCTCCTTGCATTCCAGGAGTCTTCTGTATCACCTACAGTTCCCCATGCTGCTCTTGCAGCAGACGTCAGGGTGGTTGAAATTCCCCAGCAGGATATGGGGAAGCAGCTCTTCCTCATCATTCTGCTTCAGTTTGTGCCCTAGAGTGAGTCTGTGGAGTCTGGGAGTCATGTAATAGCTGGCTGTTAGTGTCTCTGAGTCAAAGCCTCCCTCTGCCTTTCCTTGTTCAGGTTACTGTTTGGTGATGATGCAAAAGTCACCACAGACAGATGCTGTGAGCAGAAAGGCCTCATTTCACCTGACAGCTTTTTCATGGAAAAATATTTATGTGTGTCTTCTCACATCCTTTTTTTCCAGGGCCTGTTTGTTGTTTCAAGTCACGAGTATTGTAAGTGGGCTGAGTCGATGGCCTGGCTTGTAGCATCAAATCACTGGAAAGCTATTGCAAGGTCTACAAGAAGGACATTTGTTTCTTAGCCTTGGGTAGAGGCTGGCAGCTTCCCTGAGGCAAATATTTCAGCCCTGTGGTAGCAGTGGGAGCATCCATAGTTTGTTGCAGGGCATTTGGGATTCTGCAGGAGCACAGTGGCTGTACAGAGGATCGTTCTGCCCTGTTGAGGTGCCACTCCCAGGATGAGAGGAGCTACATGCTAGGCTGGCTTCTTCACCTGGGACAAGTGATCATTCCTTTGCGCCCTGTCAGTGCTTCCCTGTTTGGTAGCACCTCTCCCAGCTGCCAAGAGGAGTGGTAAAGAATGAAGCAGTATTTACCAACCTCTTTCACATTCCTTGATGGAAACTACACTATAAAAATTTTATGCTGTTTAAAGCGATGGTGTTACTTAAGGATAAGAGCAGCAAGTGATGTACAGTTGTTGCCTGTGATTTCACTCCCTGCTGGGAGCTGCCCTGTTGCCCACTCACAAGGCAGAGCTCCAGCTGACAGCCCACGTGGACAGGGAGAAGCCAATTTGTACTCTTTACCTGCTGTGTTTGCATGGAGACCAGATGAACTTTAATGGGTAATTTGTAAATCCTCTGGAGAGTTGTCTTTCCCTTTGCTGGTTGGGAGCAGCTGGTGATGTCAATAACAGCATGTTTGGATATGCTGCCTGCATGAACTGTGTGAAGTGTCCAGGCAATAGGAGTGATGGGCCAGTTAGTCACCTGAAGATTAAAAGACTCACAGCAATATACTTGTGAGGTTCAGTACGTGGGTGCCTTGTTGATTTAAAATAAAAGTGAACTGTGGAGTTAAAATGCAAGCTGAATTCATTACAGATGCTGCAATGAAGAACTTCCAGCCAGGTTTGTCAGAGAGGGATCATCTGTCATTATGATTGTTGAAAATAAGAAGTCATTTTTGTCTGAGCAGAGCAGTATTCTGTGAGATCATGTGGCAAGATCCTTGTTGCCCAAATCTCTCTCAGAATTATTTAACGGGAAAACTTAAGACAGCCCCTGAGGTGCAAGGAGCATGATTTCTCAGTGTCTAACATGCTACCTGTCTGCTAAGGGGAATGTGAGATGTTATCAGTTCAGAGTGTACCATTTCCACCTGTTTTGTACCAGTTTTGTGTTTGCTGCAGTATGGTAGCAGGTCTGGCTCTGGTTGTGATGGTGTGGGATGAGCTGTTTTGGGCTGCCTGCAGAATTTCACAGAGGCTTCTTGAGCAAAGTCACTGAGTCTTTTCCTCTGCCCAGCATCTCCTGCTGCCTGACTAGTGGAGGAATTTAGCTCACATCTGAAATGAACCTCGTTTTTTAATTGACTCTGTGGTTTTCCTGTAGGATTTGGTAGGTAGATTTCTATTGTCTGGAGTGATGTGGCTGAATCAGAACAAGAAGGTTAACAATATTACAAGAAATAGGTGTGCATAAAGTCATGGGCTGTCCTGGTATCCCAGAGCACATCTGCTCAGAAGCTTAAGAAACTCTTTTTCCTTATTCTGTTTTGTAATAACACTTGCACTTTATCTGTTTCCTCTATGTAGATTCAGTTCAAATTAGTAACTTGGGCATCCTCCAAAAAGCAGTGCAGCCTGTCTTTTTAAAACTTCTTCCATGTAAATCTTTTTAAACTAACTATGGTAATGAGTCTTTGTGCCGTATCACCTTATGTTATCAGTTCAGGGATCAAAGGGTTCTTTTCCTTAGCTCTGTTATGTGTCCCTTTATGGTTTGAAGACACCTCTACTGCTTTCTGTTGATGAGAAGAGCTACTGCTCTTTCAGTGTTACTTAAAACCAATTTAAGATTCAAATCTTGGTATTTTAGAATCATTGTTTGCTGAGGTTTTTAATTTTTTTTCCCCATACAAATGATTTTATCTGTAAAACTTAAGAGGAATATCAGGCACTATAATTTTAGGGGTTATTTGAGATGGTTTTGGCTTGCTGTGGAAGCAGGTGTCTCTTCTTGGCTTTAGATGGAACTGGTGTACTGGTCTCTCTCTGCCCAAAGAAGGTATGTGGGCTCTGTCTGCAGAGTTTGGATTCACTCAGTTATTTATATCATGATTCAGCAAAGCTCATCCATGCTTTTAAGTACAAATAATTTTCTAGTAGTCTCCAGGACTCAAAAGCTGAAATTTAAAAAGAAATGTATCTTGTTGAGAAAGTGACAAAGAAAAAATATCCTCCTATATTCTGATAATAATACACTTGCTGTAAAACCTGTTCCTGTAGCCACGATGAATCGTTTCAAGGGAACACTTTGCTGCTCAAATAATTCTGGTTTACTAAAAACTGTTATTAGTGACAATCATGTTGGACATAAAGGTAATTTTGACAAAATGAAAGGACATAGATTATGAGATGTTATAACTGCTGAAAAAGCTATTTTCTGTAAAGGGAGTCAACAGAACATATTGTCCCAAAAAGGCAGGGAAAGCACCTGAATATTTAACTAGGTGAACTTATCCAGACTGGTTTTTCACAGTTGACTTTGTCATACTGGTCTGGGAGGTTGTGATGAGACATCTTCAGTATCTTTAACTGGTTTTAGAATTACTACCTGTCAATATTTAATCGATGTTGAACATTGTTTCCCTGAAATAATTAGTTTTGTACAGTTACAGGGAGTTTGTAATCATATTATCTTCTGAAATGCTGTGTGCAGTTCTCAGTTACTGTGTTTTACTTTTTAGGATGGGGGAACTGGAGAATTTTATAGACTGGGGCTGATGATAAATCAATAAAATATTCATCTGAGTCATTCTTTGGGGAAACTGAACTGCAGCTAGTGTTGCAGTAGCTCAGTTGGGACACAAGAGTTTGAACTTTGACTTGGACAAAAATTGCAAACCTCATTCTTAGGCCTCGAAGTGTTGGGGATGATGGTCTTTCCATGCAAAAGAGGCACCTCCTAGAAAGCCCTGGTCTTGCTTTGCATGGGAGATCTGACGAGATAAAGCACAAGGTGGTGTAGCTTCAGGCATTTCTCTAATACTTTTTCTATTTCTATCAAATTGGTTCTAGCACAGCAATCCCTGCAGACAGGCCCAGCTCACGCAGAGCTTCCATGTGTTCTGTCTTGGTCGTGTGTCCAAGAGGATTTCTCATTTCAGGGAGGCAGTACACTCAGCTGACATGTTTAGCTTTGTGTTTCTTCCCCTTTGGAAGATGCTAATGGAGTAGATCATCAGTGTGTAGAATTTAAGGGACCTCTATTCTCGTCTCTCTTTTTCTTTCCTTCTTTTAAATGCCGAAAGAATCAGAGCACTAAACGTTGAATATTTTAGCTTGAGTTTTACAATGCTTGCTTCTTGTTCCCTCTAATTTGACACCTTTGAAGAGATCTTTTAAACACAGGTGGTCACAATGGGATCATGGGATCACAATGGGGTCACCTGGACATGATTATCCATGAGATATGTAGTCTGAGCATAGTTTCATTCTTTCTTACTGCATTCTCAAGTTTGATTTTTTTTTTCTCAAGTAATTGTAAACTTTGTTATGGAGAAGGGCCAGGGACCCCTCATAACCACTGGAGCACTTGAAAGCACTTTGAGCTGACAGTTTGTCTCTATTGACTCCAGGCTGGTGGTGGGCTTGCAAAAACTAGTTTATAAGTTCAACATCAGTGTTAGTGAAGTGAGTTCCCCCAGTGATTAGACTGTCTAAATTCTGCAATGGAAGCAGAGGTCAGGTTTGAATGAAATATATTCAACAGTATTATTTGCATCATCCAGGTAACTAGTTCACCGTGCATTACTAGTGACCTATTTGCTTCTCCATAGATTTAAGAAGGGTGTGTGTGTATATATATATATGGCATCGATGTGTTTGCTATTTCTTTTTATTGTACCCTTCACATTGAAATATTTGTGCCTAACATGCTAACCTGCTGGAAATGAATAACTTACTTCACAGTGAACAAGGTGAGCAGGGCTGTATCCAAATGCAATCCTCCTTGTGCATTTACTGAAAACTTGATCTCACAAACAGAACCACTGATGCCTGTTGAGACTGGGACCTGTTACGTAGGCAGGGAAGTACAATTCAGTGTGTATTTTGTTTGTTTCAAGTGTGAAAATTTCCGGGCTAGTAAGGACGTGTACCACAGCAGTTCACTGTCAGACATGGTGACAGCACCACTCAGCCCTGTGCAGGATGACGTGTTCTGGAGCGTGAGTCAAAACGAAGAGCAGCCCCCAAAGGTATGTGGAAATCAGGGTGTTTTACACTGCCAGTGTTGTGGGTTTATGTGTATGTGTATAGTATCTGCGGGATCTGTGAATGCAGATACACCTCTTTTGTTAGACCAGGTATTTGTAGCTGCCCTTTCTCTGAAAAATCTGGCCTGTCGCAGAAAAGCTCATTAGTTTGTATGATTGAGGTGATGGTGTATTTCTAACAGAATTTCTGAAAACAGGTACAAGAATATTTGAGTGGGGATGTGTCTGTGCGTTTGTGTGTCCATATTATTACTTTGTGCTTGGGGGATGTGTGTGTCTCTCATTCCCCAGCCTGTGGTAGCAACAGAAGGTAACCCACCATCTGGGGAAAGCTGCATTCAGTGACTGCAGATGCATTTCATTGTCTGCTTTAAGTATTGACCAAGAGTGGTGCTGCCTCTAGGGAAAGGTTCAAACCTCTTTCTATCTGCACCCTGATACACTGCACAGGCTTGGAGCAAACTGGAAGCACCTCCTGCTGACTTGCAGCTTCCAGTGCTGATACCATGGAAGACCTCTCCACCAATCCCACAGAAGCATTATTCATTTTTGTTGGTTAGGCTTAGTTTTTCATTGATACAGGGTAAGCATTAGGTTTAATAACTGAATTTAAAATATCAGTAGTGACCTTAAAACGTTTGATTAAATCCTTAAGGTTCCAGAAAGGACAACCTCGAAATTTTACAGCAGGGATCAGCCTGGCCATCAGAGATGCCTTTCAAGGTAAGATCTTAAGTGTTTTATGCTTATACTAATGCTGCTTTTTTGTCAATAGGAAAACTAAAGCAAATTTATTAAAACAACGCCATAACCTCAGTAGCACCAAAACTGACATGGGTTCATTCCTCATTTCATAGCACTTAAAATTATTTTGTCTTTTGAGCCAGTTTGTCCACAAAAATAGCTAACCAAACCTCCTGATCTTAAACCTCAAGGAAGTGTCTAAGCCAGCTTCCTTTGAATTATTGACATAACCAACTTAAAGAGAAACAAGCCTCTTGTGGATCTCCTTTTCATGCAAGGTACTTCTGTCTTCTGCTGGAAAGCAGTATTTTAACATACAAGAGCTGTTCCATCTGTAACAAATCCTGCAGTGAGTTGTTTCCTTTGGCTCAGCCTGTTTGGTGTGCCTGAGTGAGTTGCAGGCCAGCTGTATATCCATTTCCCAGTTAACAGGCAGCGTGTTATGCTGTCATTGGACTTGTGATTTGGTGATGCTGGACTTTCCCCTCACATTAGAATGAGAGGCTGCAGAAGGTGCAGGTTAGCTGAGGTCCTGGCATGTCAACACTGATGATTCCAAGACAGAGTGGTGCTGGTCAGAGCTGCCTGGATGCTCTTGCAGATCCTCTGCATCAGTGCCAGCGCCATTGGTTTCAGAGGGGTGTATGGATGCATTGGCGAGAGAAGGTCTGGCTCTAACTCCCTGTATAGGCACTTATAATTATAGCTTGATGCTTATTTTGCCTGGTAGTAGCTTGAACAGGCTGCCTGTAGATGTATCAGTTTGGGCAGTCTGCCCTTAAGGCTTGTGTACTTTTTTATATCCTAGGAGAAAAGACCAAGGATGCAGAGAGCTCAGCAGTAAAGGGTAACCCCAACTGGGTGTCTAATCAGGGAACAGAATGGATTAGAGAGACTGGAAAGTGAAGTAGATTTAGCTGAAATAACAAAATAATGCGCAGCATTTCTGATGAGCCAAAGTAACATCATCTGAAATAGCTTTCAAGTGAAGTCAAGCCCTAAATGTTCTTCACTTGGGAATTATAGAAGGCAAAGCAGAAAAGAAACATGTAAATAATCGACAGTGTTACAAGTGAGTGGCTCCCGAGACAGAGTTTCTGGGTGAGCCACTGACTTAACATCTTATTTTACTGTCCAACACATTCCTTTCTTCATTAATAAGTGACTGACGATGCATCTTCTAGGGAAGTAGGGGAACAGGTTTGTTTAGTTTTAAAAGACGTGAGATTTTGGAATCAGGAATGACACAGATCTGAAGAATCCAAGGGAGGTGTACCTATAGAAGGATATTTTGTATTTACTTGGGAATCTCTGTAATCTCTCAGAATGATTGCCCAGAGGGAACTGTCCTCTCCTTCATCTTGTCTCACTACTGATGGCCCTACTTGGAGCAGCAATGAAGATAAACTTTTTCTTGATCAGGACTATGATATCATACTGTAACAGCAGGGAACTCAATTCAGTGGCCTCAGAGCTCTGTTCCAGTCTCTGTTCCTCCACACGAGCTGGTCTGATCTGCTTTTTGTCTTTCTGTTTAGTAACACTCATCAGTCATCCCCCGTGGGACACGCTCTGAAGCTAAACAGTAGCAGCAGCACTCCTGGCAACAAGCAGTGGGAGATGGGATCTCATCAGAGCAGCTGGTCAACCTCAGGTGATTCCTAAGTCAAAGATTCATCAGTCAAAATGTACTAAACTCCAATCACATGAAATGGGCTTCTGCAGGGTATCAAGTTCTGCATTGAAAATGGGATGTGTCTTTTTAACTATGTCTTCTGGTGAGAGGCTTTTGAAAGCCCTCTGCATTTTATGGTGCCATATTCCTAAAATATAAGCATTTCCTCTTTTGAGTTAAAAAGTGCCTAGGAACATATTTTCACATGGAAAATTTGAATTGCCTCAATTAAGAATCCAAAACCAAATGATTTCTGGTGCACTTACTGATACAATTGAAAGTCAGCAGAGCCAACATTCCAGACATACAGATGTAATTCAGTACTAGTGTTCACCCATTGGCAAATTCTGCATAACCATGTGCTGCTCTTTGCATTGCCCACTGATAAGATGATACAGATGAGCATTTGATGTACACTAGTAGTTCTGCACTCTAATAACTGAAGGAAGCATGGGACTCTGTGTACAGCACCTTATGAAATATTCCTCCAATATTCTTTTATTTGCAGAAAGATAGTGGAACTAAAAGAAATAAAAGGGGGCAAAAGAAGTTAAAAGGAAGAGAAAACCTCATCTAATTTAACAAAGTGTGGCTCTGTAAACTCTTATAGTATCACTGGTAGTGGTGTAGAAACACAGTGGGCTTGCTCGTGATTGTACAGGTTTTTTGCAGTAGAGACTCTGGTTCCTGAGACATGATCTGAGATTCTGGCAGATGGGGACACAGAGCAGAAGTGGATAGCTCTGTTCCTCTATTGTTGTTCCTAAGGGTGTTTTCTGTGGGTCAGTTGTAGGGCAATTTTTCATGTAGCTCCTTGCAAAGCCGTGGTGTGTCACAACGTCTTGTGTCCAGGTTGACTGCTATAGACTGGGAACATTGCAAATCATGCACACCCAGTTCAAAGCAGGGTGGATGCTAAAAATGTTCTGAAACCACCCCAGTGAGCTGCTGAGGTCATTTATTTTTATGTTGAGGCTTACATTGTTAATTTATAAGCCCTTGATAAATGAAGAACAAATTGCTTATTTATTATGCTTACACAATCAAGCCAGTTTTGCTTTCACTAAACTACACAGAATTGGAAGCTTTGTTTCAAGAGAAATCCAGAGCACACTTTAAATTCCTTGGATTATATTTCTTTTTGCTCTTATGTCATTTTGTGTTTGAATAACAGAGTTGAACAACATGCAACAGCCCAGCTCAACTTTGCAAAGTCCGCGTGATGTGTAACTCCTGTGCTATTTTGGCATGGGGAAACGAAAATCTCACCAGGAACGGAAAGAATAGAAAACCTCCCTTGTGATTTAAACTGTCTTCTTGAGTTCTTAAGTGAATTAAATTACAGCGAGTTCTGGCATATGGTGTTTTCAGATAGAGTTTGTTGCTTTCCCAAACCCACAGGGATAATGAATTGGACAGGAAAAGGCTATAAATACTTTAAAGCTAATACTTCTGCTGAGTTGCTTAGGTGCTTGTTGACCAGTAAGGAATTCTGATTTTTGAAAGCTTTGCAAAATGCATGAAGACATAAAACCATTGTGACAAAACTATCTAAATCCCCAAATACAGATCCTAATTTGTGTGAGCTTGAATTCTCTTCCCTTAACTTGCAAGGAGTCCTGTTGGTAGCAGTGGGATAGTCATGGGAGAAGCTGCTGAACAAGGTAGACATTGAACTGACCAGTGTGTTCCAGAGTGGGGTGAGGGTACAACTGCTTTCCCTCCCTTCCCTCTGTATCAGGAATTGTGGTGTCTGCTTTGAGTGGTAGCTGTGTGTGTGTTTGTCTTACTGGTCCCCTCACTCACTCTGCTGCACATGCATTTTTAGAAAAAAGTAAAATTTGATTTCTTTTTTATCCCCAGGGAATCCAGGACCGGCCAAGGCAGAGAACGTTTTGTCCCAGAACCACTTGCAGCTGCATAAGAAGGCTGAAAAGGTTTCTCATCCAGGCCAGATTGCAGTAGGTTCTTTTAAATCCGCTGATATTTTTGATTTGTTTGTGGTTTTCACTGAGGTTCTGTCTGTGCAGACAGCTCTGCTTTTGGTGCTTCAGTTTGCTGTTGCTGGTGAGTCCACCTGAGGGGTGTGTGGGGCTGGATTGAGCTTTGCTGATGCAGTAACGTGTCCATCAGCTCCTGGTCCAGGTCTGACTTGTGTCCAGCTCAGATCCTCAGCAGAGTGTTCAGTTTTCCCGAACCTTTCTGATCATAAGTCTTTAGAAAGGAAGGGAATGTCTTTAATATTTCAGGAAGCCATTGACCCATTTTCTTGCAGCGCAGAAGTCAAGACCATGCTGGTGGCTTGTGCGAAGCAGGGGACAGCTACAGCTTAGCAGATCCCCAGCCCCTCCTGGCTTGTCAGGGACTGGGGGTTTGCAGAAGACTCTGTGTTTAGGGCATTGCCCACAGTGTGGGACACTTGTATGTGAATTTCTGTAGGACTAGGGTGTCATAAGTGCCCTGTGGGTGTGAGCTGTGTCTGTTTTGGTGTTGCCTTTCCAGACCAAAGGTGCTTTGTACCTGCTCTGTGCAGGCACAGACAGTGCTCAGGGCAGGGCCCTGCAAGCCTCAGGGTAGTCCAGGGCTGGAATGACCCTGAAGCCAGTGTAATCCTTTAGTCCTGCTGCAGAACACTCCTTTTCTTGTGTGAAAAAGGAAGTACTTCTCTGCTCCTGCAAAGTGCGAGATTGAATGATAAAATATCAAAATAACATACTAACTAAAGTTAGTCACCTTTCAGCTTGTAGGAAAATTGGATGTTTTGGCTCAGGTCACTTTTCAGTGTGAAATACCTGCTTCTGATGGACCAACAAAAGCATCAGCTTCCTAATAAAGCTTTTTTTGGTGTGGAAGTGACAATAACTGTATTTGCTGTGGCAGTAAAGTACTGCACATGCTGTTTAGCGATGGGTTCTTCAGCTGAGTTTTTTTTATTCAGAGTCCAGTCTCCTTTGCCAAGGTGAAAGACAGTGCCAACTCATTGTTAAAAGCAGCAGACTATTCCTCCTCAAGTGATGAGGTCAGCAGCAGCAGCAGCAGCAGCAGTGATGAAGATGACACGAACCACACAAGGTTGGCTTGATTTATTTTATTATTATTATTTTCTTCCTTTTTATTACACACTTCTAAATATCTAGAAAAAAGCTGGCATGCATAAATACTACCTCTCCTTTGAAGTTACTATCAGTCATTTATGGCAGTTGTAATTAAGCAGTTTAATTGCACTATAATGAACTCCCGGGGGCAAATGTTTGCTCCATCAGATGTGTGCAGTGTAATAAGCTTCGATGACTTGCTGCCCTGGGACAATGAGGAAATGTCTAGTTTTAACTGAATATACTGGGTAGTGCATTTACAGAGATTACTTCACGTTGATCTATGTTTACATGGAATTTTTGAGAGCAAAAAGGAGAGGGAAAGAAAACTGTATGCCTTCATGCCAAATACAGGTTACAGTGAAAAAAGCAAGGCAAGCATGACCCTCATATTCACATAGTCTGTTTACTCTGGGAGAAATAATTACCACTGAAAAGCTGATTCCTTCACTAGCGCTGCTTATAAAAAAGGACAATAGTGTTGTAAAACTTGCTGTATTTTTAATATTGACATTTTGGACAATTGCTCGGGTTTCCAGCTGATGCTGTGACTTGTCCCAAGCTGATCTCACCTGAACTGTGTCCTCCTGGCTTTCCAGTTTCTCTTGTTGATTTTGTGATGCAAAATGTGTATTTTGCTGAGAAGTAATGGAGTGGGAATAGCTTGCTAGTGCAAGAGAGAAGGGAGTCAGGGGAGTCACCTGGCCAGCCGTGCTGTTAGGAACAGCAAACAGAATTATTTTTTAGTATTGATGAATGAAACTTCGGTTTAATTCAGGTTCGAAGATTTACTGTGAAGTGCATCCCAGGGCCACAGAGCTCTCTGGGATGGGGCTCTTGTTCATCTGACAGAATTGCACGTGCAGTTTCAGGCAGAGGTGGCCAGTTTTGTAGCATTGTTGTCAAGTTATTGTGTTGGCACGGTACCAGTCCTTTCCCCTGTGCAGCTCTGAAGAGGTAGAGATTTTGTGCCTGTATATGCTCCTGGTTTGAATTTCTGAAGTTTATTTTCAAAGCTGAGATGAGCAGAGAGAATGGTAAAAATCTTGTAGGTTATTCAGCGCACCTGAAAGAGCAATCATTTACTGTAATACCTTTATTTTCTTACTGATCCTCTTCCAGACCACCTTATTCTGATCTGTAAAAGGTTTTATTCACTCTAGGTCATAGAATTCATCCTAGACCTCAGAAAGACTCTACATAAAAATACGGATTTGCCTTGTAGCAATGACTTTGCTGTGTAAGTGTTAGATTGTTGTGATCCTTGTATGCTGTAATGATCTGAAGGAGTGGTATCACTGCCTTTGGAAAGCTGCATGTGTTATTTGCATCTTGTCTGTGTGTGAGATCCACCAGCCCTCTAGAGAAATGGAACTAGCAGGGTGCTCCCTGTCAGGTTTGCCTTTCCGTGCACACAGCCACTGCGAGAGCTCCTGTAAAAGCAGAAGTATAATCTTGCTATTAAAATAATTCCTTCATCTTGGCTAAACATCATTTATATTAAAAGGTAGATACTAGGAAATACATCCTGATTGCTACCAAGTAAATGGCAAAAAGGATAACGATGAGAGTGGAAGGAGCAGCCAGCACTGAAACTTTGCATATTGTGGATAAGTGAAGGGTATGAAGGTTTTTGCTCTCTAAAATGTGACTGTAGGATTTGAAGCCCCTTGCACTCTGTGGGAGTGTTTCTGTGTGGGCTTTGGCTGAGACACCTTAGGCCAGGTCTTAGTTGGCTCCAGAAAACAATCTGTGTATTCCTGTTTTTCCCTGGGCTGTGGGACAGCATTCAGTGTCTACACTCCAGCTTTCCTGGAAGTGTCCAGTAGGACTCCACTTCAGACACATGCAAGAGCAAGAGCTTTCTATTCTCTTGGACTGATCCTGTTATAGACTCTGAAAGGGCTCATTTCTGAGGAAGCCATGACTAAATGGCTGTTCTTGACCAGTAAAACAACTTTTGGTCTTGTTTTTCTTAACAGTGAGATGAGCCAGAATTCTTTCTCACACACCCCACATATTTGTTTTAAGGAAAGGATGTCAGTGTATATGATCCAGCATCTTACCTGCTTGAATAGCACATCTATTCCATTGACGCCAATTTCTCCTACTTTACTGAGAGTGCTTCCTTCTCTGATGCCTGCAGTATTCACAATCCCCCTAAAACACTGAGCATCCTGGGACTCAATTGTATAGTTCAGTTTCTTCTCTCTGCTCTTTAAATGCTGTTTCCTACCAACATTTGGACTAAGTGGGTTTAGGTGTGTGCTTGGCTAGGAATTACTTTCTCCCCTATTAAGTGCGAGATTGACATTATTTAAGATAAGCTGCTGCTTGCTTTCCTGATAAGAACAGGTCCTTGCATTCAGCATTGATCCTACACCATATCTTGTCATTCCTCCTACGTTTAGTATGTAAATATTTGCCTCTCCCATAGAAGAGGGGTGCAATTTGAGACAAAAAAAAACCAACCAACAACAAAGCACCAACCCTCCCGAACTTCTACTCTTTCATAACCATCTTAAATTGGTTGTTCTCTCACAAAACCTTCTTTGTTATCCCATTGGGCATCTTTTAAAAGAAAAAACCACTTTACTGTCTACTACCAGTTGGCAGCCCTTCACATTCTGAATCCAGTCAGTTTTGTAATTACTGGAAAGGAGGCAAAAATGTAATAGAATTAAATAGACTGCAGTAATAAAGAAATCAATATAAATTAGTAAGTGGGATAAATAAACCACGTGAGGTAGAATTGTACGGAAATGGGGCCAGAGCCTCGCTGACAGAAGTTTGAGGCAGTTCCACTTGGGTGACAAAGTTTAAAACACTAAGATACCTCAGGTTGTGCAGGAAGCAGTGGTGTGCTGGGAATTCACAACAGACACTTGCCTTATCCTCGCTCTCTTTCAGTATCAGCTTTTGGTCACTTGAAGATGGGATACTTGGCTAGGGGGGCTTTTGGCCCCATCCAGTCCAGCAGCTCTTGTTTTTTTCTGTCTGTGTGCACTTGGCAATGTTTTCTGTGCTTCTTTGTACATGAGGTGAGGTTGTCTGTGTTTCAGGGACTGATGTACAGTATGAAATTCCAGCATGGCCTGTCCCAGTAGGCATTGGCAGAGGGGTCTCTAATACCATCATATGGCAGAGCAGTGGCTCTCCTCTTCCAAGTGCAGCTGGTGCTCTCTCTGGAGAGCAGGGTGGCTCGTAATTGCACCCCACAGGGCATTGTATGAGGAGAGATAGAAGTTTTGAAGTAGGCATTTCTCAAATGACAGCCTGAGGAATCAGCTCTCACTTGCCTGGGGTATTCAGTGTCTGAAGGATGATGGGTGAAATGCAGGGAGATGAAGGGATGTTCTCTGTCGAGGTGGGGAGATCTTCCTGCTGTGTGTGAGTGGTCCTCAGGCTCGAGTCCGTTCAGGCAGATCCACAGACTAATCAGCTTGCTTTTGTACAAGAACCTTTCAGTGTAACTAATGAATGTTAATTATGCTCACTTTTGAGCATGGGTATGTGTGGTTTTCTTTTTTGTTTGGGTTTTTTTTTTCTCTTTGGCTCTTTTTTTTCCCCCTGAAGTAGTTCTGTTCATTAACTGGAGTTTGTTACCAGGCAACTGCTAAGCGGCAGAATCGCAGATTTCTCAAGGACGAGAGTACCAGATGGAATTGAACTGAAACCCCAAAGCACCGTCACAGAACAGAAGGTAATTTGGCCATTTGTAAGGGGGTGGGTACGTTGGGGGGGGAGTGAGATCATTAATGTGCCTGATAAATGCTGTATCCGTTACTTCAGCATTTTCACTCTGAAGTCCTGCTCTGTTATTGCAAATTACAGCTATAAGCCTTGAAAAAAAGGTGTAGTTTCAGGTTTTGTGCTTCCTGTAAAAATGCTTACATTAAGGTACAAAATTGCAGTTCTTTTTGTCCTTGTTATTGACCTGTAGTAGTTTCTGATGGCAGGATATTTTGTGAAAGCACTGGGCAAAAAGCAATACTGTTGATTATTGTTGGTGTGCATTGTTGCTATTTTTAAAAGTCTTGACTTTTTTAATTCTAGTGTAACAAGAACTACCTCCTACTACTTAAAATAGAAGAGGGGAAAAACACTTAATCTCTCCCTACTGGCTTGGCAAAAATACTTGTCTTCTCATATGTCATGTTGTGGTTCCTTCCAGCTGTAGTTTCTAGTAGGGGCTTCCAGTCATGTGGATTTTCCCCCTTGATAAATATTAGCACAGAAAAGATGAAGAGAGACAAAGCAGAACAATGTTCTTTGTGGTTGAAAACAGAAAAAAATTACAGTCATAAGACTTGTACTTGGCATCAGAGCACTTCTCACATATTACTGAGTGTACTCTCACCTCACAGATAGAAGAAATGAATTGCTGTGAAACTGGTGTTTTCCCCAGAGCTGCTGGTATGACCTGTGGAAGATCTAGGAACTAAAAGGAGTTTTCTTTACCTGTGGTGTGATTTCTAAGCTTCAGGCCAGCATGGTGTCCTTCCTGACTGGGGAAGGAGTTCCACATGCCCTTTGTCCCACCATCCTTGAGGAGAAAAGACCCTGCTTTGGAGAAAGAATTATAAACAGGGCATAAACCAGTATTTCTCTTGTGGCAAAACAAGCCCAGTATTTTCCCTTTCCCCTGATATTCAGGTATTGGAAATAGGCTGCTTGAGGGAAAGGAGAGGGATGGAACCTTTGAGGGCCACTTAGGATGAGGGAGAATGGAAAAGGGTTGAGATCGCGTTTTCTGGAGGGTTTGGAGAGAACAGTGGGGGAGGGAAAACAGGCAGATGACTGATGCCTCTCCTCATAAATCTTTCTGATACCTTCCAGTCTTCTGCCTCCCTCTCATGGATCGTCTTATCCGTTCCTCCTTTTTCACCAGCCACAACCATCATGACTCTTCATGACTTCTCCAATATCCCTTTCCCTGGCCCATCAGCATGAACTGCTTTGAAGTGGTTTAGGGTGTACCAAACTGCCCCTATGATTCAAATGGGGTTTTGGTTTGGTTCAGTTCAGCTGAATGTGACTGAAAACTGAACAAAAAAGCCCTATACTGGCTTGGTTCCCTAATCTCAAATCTGACTTCCATGTTTTGGTTTCAGTTTTTATGTCTAACTTAATATGTAAAATACTTAGAGCATCAACTTGATTTCTAGTTAATTACTTGACTTCTAAAAGGCAAATGTCTTTTATTTAGAATTATCTTCTTACTTTTTTTTTCCCCCTATTTTGGCCAGCATTCAAAAAAGATTATTTGATTTCAGTCGGTTGTTTATCAAAGTCAGAACACAGCACAGACTTCACTTTGAGTTCAACCAGCCAGAAGCTGCTTGAGTTGGCCGGTGCTTTTTGCTTTTGGTGAAATTCAGGAGGAATTTTGTAGTGCAGCACTTGGCTCCCATCACTCCCTAAGTTCCAGTGCCAGTGGTGGTCAGGTACCCTGACAGGTCCCTCTGCACTGTCCTCCCCATCTGGGACACCTCTTGCTTTACACATCCAATCTTCCTCTCAACACTTCAACCCATCTGTTCCCAGAAACTGTCTTCTGACTGCATAGATTGTGCTGTCAGGGACAGAGCTGGTGTGGTACCTTATGTAGTTTACAAGTATTTCCATGAAGCTGGTGGAATAGTGTTAGGAGGTCTGCAGAACCAAATATCAGTTTACTGGAAATGCTGATGCTGATCCCACTGAATATTGTCTCTCTGGAATAATATCCTAATTCAGTAAATGGAAAGTAGAAAGGAAATGAATGGTGAGGGGTTTTGAGCTAAATGCAGGTCCAGAATTAAGTACCTACTTCTGTCTGCAGTACACAGAGGTCAGATCTGTAACGTCAGAGCAAGTTATCTGACTTTGTGTCTCTGAGGATGAAGTTGCTTCTTTTCCTGTGGTTGAGGTGATGTAGATGAAGAATATTTGTGGAGCACTTCAGAAGTGGAAGCCAGTGTTGTCATCTCAGGTGTTTGCCATGCTCTTTTGTATTTAATTTTTTAATTTAATCTTTCCTTAGAGTTTTTCTTTATAGGATGCCTCACACAGAGCACCTCTCCCTGTATGCTCATTATTTTTCATCCTAATTAACAGGAGTTGCAGAGTGCATTGGAAATATGCTAAATGTGGAGTTTAACTGTGTGTTGTTGTGCAGGACCAGATTTTAGGGAAACAAATTTCTAACACCCAAGAAGGCCTTTGGAGCGTAAACAACCAGAATTATCTCCTGCCAGATCTCCTCCAGCAAAGCCAAATTACAGACTCCTCTGTGAACCCGCCACAAGTGCCACTGACTTGCCAGGAACCTCAGAACAAACCTCTGAACAAGGTAAGAAATAAATTAGATTGAATTATTACCCTCTGCTCCTCCACCTGCCATATCAGCACTGCAGCACTCTGGTGTGCCTCTGCTCATTGTCCCTGGCTTTCTCCCACCCAAGCATTGTGTGGGGAGCACAGGGGCCAGGGCAGCAAGTCTTGGCAGCCCAGAGAGGCTCTAACACAACTGTGAGCACGGGCTCTAGGGGAGGTGTGTCACTGGAGGCAGGTAACAGCTCTGTCACGGTTCTGCCTGAAGCAGCTCTTGCTTTTCATTGCAGACCCCCTGTGCTGAAAGCCCACCTCCCAAGAGCAGCACATCATCCACAACATCATTTACGTCGTTCATAGATCCCAGACTCTTGCCAATCACCCCTCCCACCAGTCCAGTAGGACCTTCCTGTAGTTCTCGTGAGTATGCTTTACATTTGCATAAAGTGCCACTCCTGGTCTTTTCTTTTTTATCTCTGGAGTGGGGAGAGCCTATTGCTTGGAAATGGAAACTGTGAGTAAAACCTCCTGAAACTGAAGCTTCACATTACTATGAATTTTCATTGTACTGCTTCTGCTCTTCTTCCAGGTGTGGCTTGCTCTACTCTGCTGCTCTGTTACCACAGTGCTTTCTCAGGAATGTCTGAGGAATTTTCCAGATTTTTTTTTCTTCTGACTATGTAATGCTTCTAAGTTGTTTTCTCGCTCCTCTGGAGTTTCTTTCATTTTGCCACAAACGGGTCAAATATGAGCTGTAGCCACTCACTCACATTTTTCATGATTGCATATGTCTTTCATTCCAGCATCTAGTGCCAAACCTGAGCCTGTCAGGAGGGAAAATGCAAGGAAGGGCTCTGTTGTCAATGTCAACCCAACAAATATCCGCCCGCAGAGTGACAGCCCAGAAATTCGTAAATACAAGAAGAAATTCAACTCAGAGGTCCTTTGTGCTGCTTTGTGGGGTAAGCTTGAGAGGACTTGGGCATGTGTTTGGAGGGAAGGCAGCAGCAGGGGAGGCTGGCAGGGTGTGCCAGGCAGATTTCACAGTTGTATTGCACCTCTCCTGGCAGAGGGTCCTGGAGTGTGTCCCTGCGCAGATACCTGTGTCACTGGCATGGCACTGCCGTCCTGGTACGAGATGGCAAACACATGATTTACAGTGGCAAAGGATTTTTGTGCATCAGAATGAGAAAATGTTTTGATTGAGCACCAGACTGAAACTGTGCTCATTGGAAGAGCCAAAAGTTGCAAATGTTTCAGCGGCTTACGCGGCTCATGACACTTGCTCTTGACTGAGCTGCACGTGAGTACAGCTGATCACACTGAGCCCTGACCCAGTGGAAATAATCCAAACTGGAAACCTTTTACTGTCACTGTGTTAGGTATTCCAAGAATCTGAAGCAGGTCGGGCATCAGTCTTTCCAAAAGCTTAGCTTAGTTTATGCTGTCAGTGTTTATTCAGAACCTCACTGAATCATGTAAATTTACACACTTTTTACAGGATCCGTTTCACATGGTGTAAAATCAAGAAGAGCGTAGTCAGACCACGTTTCAACAACTGTAGACCTTGTCCCAGTTGCACACTAGCTCAGCTCTTGAGTTGTTTTGACTATCTTTTTACTTCAAAAGAACAGGCATATTCTGTGGGACTCACCCAGACATTTACTCCTCACTTTTTGAGCCTGGAATGGCAGATGAATGAAGTAGATGAAACATTATCCAAAGCGAGTATAGATTTCCAGTTTATAGCTTCACAGATTTCGTGTGATATGTGTTAGCAGGAATCCAAGATTTTAAATTAAGAACAGAGCTCTGTGGCAAGGTCTGTAATTAAGTGTGCATTGAGGCTGAAGAGCACCAGGTACTCATCAGAGCACTGGCAGTGGAGGAGGGTGCTTGTTACAGCAGGATACCTTATGTCGTGTCTTTAGAACTTGCTGATTAGGAAACTTAGCTGTCATTCCAGCTGAACATAATTTTTGACATCCTCTGATGTCAGCAACCCGCTGGAGCCTTTGCTTCCTTAGTAGCACTTGGATTTCAGATGGATTCACTCCTTTAATTTAGCATTTGAACGTATTCTTCCAAAACCCAGCCTGTTTTCAGACAAACACTGCACTTCCTTGTAACAGCAGCACTTCTTCCCACAAGTTTGGTGCCCCTGTGCTGTGAGTGTTATATTTGGAAAAAGAGTGTTTGGGGGGAATTTTTTATTTGTTTTTTTTAATCTTAATTGGTAGGGACCCTTTGATCACTTAGGTGGATCCCCTGTGTCAGTAGTGCAGTGGTGCTGGACTGAGACTTCTGCACTGCTTACAGACACTTTCCAAGGTCGCCTGAGAAGTCGAGTTCACAAAACATTTTCCTTTTTGTTTAAATCAACATTGATTTCAGTATAACTATTCAGCCTTCAAGTTCCATGGGTATATACATGTTCTGCTGTAATGGTGAGATCTGTTTTTCTGGGAGGTCATCCACAGAGCAACAGAGAAATTATCGGGTACCATTAAGTGAGACTAAATAAGAATCAGTTCACAAAAGAGTGAACACTCGGTGGCCTCTGAATCATTAGGTGACTTATGCAGGTTTTTTTTCATGTATTGACAGGAGTAAATTTACTGGTGGGAACAGAGAATGGATTGTGGCTGCTGGACAGAAGTGGGCAAGGAAGAGTTTATACATTGATTACAAGGAGACGATTCCAGCAAATGGATGTTTTGGAAGGACTCAATGTGCTAATTACTATATCAGGTTAGTTCAGTGTCTAAAAGTATCTGACCTGCATTTGGGTTGGAAGCAATTAAAAAGAAGAATTAGGTTATAAACTAGGTTGAGGAATTTCCTCTTTCAGAAAATCACAGGACACTTATTCTTGTTAATAGGAAAACTCTCCTGAATTTTTAACATTTACACTCTCATTCCAGAGAGGCTTTGGAACAATTCATTACTTGGTTAATGTGCAAAATGGTTTGTGGGAAGTACAAAGTGTTTCATTCCTAAAATGGACTGATTCTCAGCAAGTTATAGTTTGTCACTCAGCTTGTTTCTGTGGTGAGTGACCATCTAGGTGCAATTCTGTTAACATATCATTAAATAACGTCATCCTGTGTCCAACAAGATGTATGAGCAGTAACATAAGAGTGATCTGTATTGTGAAAGCATCAATAACATTAAGTGCAGGTCTTCAACCTCTGCTTGCAAACAGCTTAGGCTCTGCCCTTATTCCCCATGGATGAGAGTGGCCTCAAAGGATTCACAGCACATACCAAGGTCAGAGGTGTGTAGGTCCAGCAAGGAATGGCAGCTCCTTGTCTCCAGTCCAGACTCACTGTGGTGGACAACGGCATGAGCTGTTTGTCCCAGGTTGCCAGGTCCAGCTGATGATGTGACATAGTCCTTCTCTTCAGAATAACCTGTGGTCCCAGGCTGCTGTTGACAATACGGACTTACAAACTAAAGCAACAGAAAGACTGATTGAGATGAAAGATGACAAAATAATTCTCACCTGGAAAGCCATCCAAAAGAAAAATAGCTGCTTGTAATGAAGATTGTCATTTAATTAGAACTAAATTAACCACTTTTTCAAAATGGCCATTGTAGAACATGCCTGTGTTCCAGAGTAAATGCCAGGTAGTGTGATTGTTTCTGATAATACTTGTGTCTGTAGAGACTTGTTCTTTGGCCTGAGGGAAGAATTTTAGTCAGCTGTGAAAATCTTGAAGCTTGAATAACAAGGTAAGTGCACATGCCATAGGGCTGCTCATGTGCCAGTTCCCCCCCATGTGCCCCCATCACACAGGGCTTTCTTCTTATGCCACTGGACTGTTCTCTCACCTTGGCAAGGCACAAAGACCTGCTGCACTCAAGGTCACAAAACTCTGGCAGTTTGTAAGTGGGGGAGAGTTTGTACTTCAGAGAGTTAAAGCAATCTGTCTCTTTTTGCAAACCCTAGGGAAGAAGAATAAGTTGAGGGTGTATTACTTGTCATGGCTGAGGAATAAAATTTTGCGCAATGATCCAGAGGTGGAGAAGCGGCAGGGCTGGGTGTCCGTGGGTGACCTGGAAGGCTGTGTGCACTACAAAGTTGGTAAGGATTTCCTGTTTTTAACTTGGAGAGGTACTTAATCATCCTCTTTTTGCATCTTGTGACAGCAGCATTTTTGTTCAGCATTGTTTCAGGATTGTATTGCTCTGAATATCTCTTGAGTTCTTTCAAGCCTCCTTGTTTTACATGGCAGATGCTTTGGTCTCTGTCATTCCAGGTAGCAGCTCTTTTTGCAGCAGATATCAGATGATGTTATGGCTCTTTCCTGTGATGGCTGAAAGGAGGGAGTGCCAGCCACGCTCTGTGGTTAGTCAGTGGCTTAGTTGTTCTGTAGTTACTTAAGGTTTTAATTAGACTGATTTTTTTCCACTTCTGTGCTGTTCAGCTTCCCTCCTGCCCCTGAGTAATTGCTAAGAAACTGGACCTATTTAAAGTCCTAGTGAGTTGTATTTATAGGATGTCCTAAGGTAGATCAGACTGGATGTGCTACAGCTCATCCCTTTCTCTAGGTCATGAAAGACCCAAATATACCTATGTTTAAACTTACACACTGGAAATGATCCATCTCGCTTTTCTTTGGCTTTCAGGCAGCTCATTCTTGAAGATGAGCATCAGTGTTGTGATAGTTTCTGTCATTTGTGGGAGAGGGTGTGAACTATGAGGCAAGTCTTGCTGTGGTGAAGGGTAGTATATGACAGTGACACATTCTTCAAAGTCAAACAGAGCTGTGCTACAGGGGAGTGCAGGAGATGTGAGCTAGCTGGCTCTCCTGGCTTTAAAAGAGGCAGGGGTTAAACCCAAGAGAGATTATGAAACAGATGTGTGTTGTTACTTTAGTTGTGATTACAGCTAAGCACCCACATATTCCACTTCAGTTGGTCATCATTGGGTTTGCTGTGTTATTAAAAAAAAAAAACACAAACCAAAATACTTATCCTAAAATTAGGCAAGCATTTGGTAGGAGCTTCTGTGTTTACATATGACAAGCCAGACCTCGTTTTTTGACAGCACAACTGCTGCTGTTTTTCTCTTGGTGAATCTTCTTGTATCTTGACCTTTGGCTTTACAGCCATTTTTCCAGGTAAAAAGGAAAAGAACGTGCTGGTTTGTATTTTGGTGGAGTTTGCTGGGTTTTTTTGTTTTCTGCCTATGTGAGATAACATCCTGCTTCCAAAGCAAATGCTTGTCTCTGTACACTGTGTTTTTACTCTGCCAAAGAAACCTTAATTTTCAATGCGCGATTCTTCATTTATTCTCGATGGGCCCAACATGACCTTAATCGTCGTGGAGAAATTGCTCATCTCGTAAATGCTTACTCATCTCAGAAAGCTGGGAGTCCTTCACCCACACTGGCAAATGGGGATTTAACCCCACAGATGAACAGTGAAATGAAAATTCATCCTGTAGAGTCTTACAGAATTGTTCAGCCAGCAACCACCAGTCCTCCAACAGTAGCTTATTCATAACGAGCTGTTGGGGTGTGTTCACACTTAAAAAATCAAATAGGTTGGCTTAGATGCAGAGTCAAGACCTTTTTTTTCTGAGTGGTAAGATTTATTATTATTTTTTCATTGCTATATGAAAAGCAATATATAAATGTTGTTAACAGTCATTTGGCTTTACTGAAAATAAATGAACTATAGGTTTCCAGTCAAGGTATTGTCACTGGTGGTATTAAACATTGATGTCCTGAATGCATTAGTCTCCCTTGCTGGATAATGTCTACCTCTACAAGTAATCCATTGAAATTATTTCATGTGATGAGATGGCCTTTGATTTAAGTGTCTGTCTGGTACCTAAGGAATTGTTCTTCTTGTATTACAGTAAAATATGAGAGAATAAAATTCCTCGTAATTGCTTTGAAAAACTCAGTGGAGGTTTATGCTTGGGCTCCAAAGCCTTATCACAAATTCATGGCTTTTAAGGTAGGTGAAAATCCCTTTGGTTCAGATGTGTCAGTGTCTCTCATCTGCTCTTTGCTTTGGGGTTTTTTTTGTTTGTTTTGTTTTGTATAACATTTATTCGAGTTAAAGATAAAATCAGTATTCTTCTAAAGAAAGTGTAGCTCATTTGACATACATTGGAGATGGCAGGCATAAAACTGTCATGATTGTTAGATGTGAGTAACTTGTTTGTCTCTGCCCCAGCCAAATGCAGCACATGTGCTGTGCCAAAATGTACATTTGAATTCACAAAGTTGATGTTGATTTCCCTCAGAAGGGGACGAAACTGAACACAAATGGTACTCAGCCCAATTTTTGCCTAGTCCATTTCTAGAATCTGGATTTCTTTTTCAAACCACAAGTGAATTATCCAACTGTCCTTGCGACTCAGTGGATGATGGATACTCAGCTCCTTAAATATAACCTACTATTTAACAAAAATAGCTGTCTAACTTTTGAGTTTTGAGAATTCTTAAGATTGTATATGTTGATCTGTAAACCAGCAGCTTTATTTTGTTATATTTTATGTTTTTCTTTTTTCCAGTCCTTTACCTCACTTCATCACAAACCACTAGCAGTTGACCTGACTGTTGAAAATGGACAGAGATTGAAGGTTATATATGGGTCACTAGTGGGCTTTCATGCTATTGATGTGGACTCTGGATCTGTGTATGACCTGTATCTTCCAACACACGTAAGATAATCCAAAAACCAACATTATTGCCTTTTTCTTTGGGCTATATATTGATGATGATCAGGTTAAGAGTTGTGCTGTTTTTCAAAAGATGGGATAAGAGAATAATTATTGTATGACAGCTAATAGAAAACCAATTTTCTCATACTTCTATAACACTGAAGTCCTGTTAAAATGCTTTTATCCCATTTAGGATATCAATTTTAATGGTTTAATATCAGAAAGCCTATTGTATGGACACTACTATTTCTAATTGATTTGTCCTGGAAATTGAGGACTTAACAGTCAAAGACACAATAATATCTACGTGAATTTAGCTGACTTTTACAATCTGCCACTGTGCAGACTTTGCAGAAACCAAACTTTGGACTAAATAAATTTGTGGATCTTCTTACCATGCAGTTGCCCGTTAAATCAGTCTGTAAATTCAGAAGAAGTTTTACATTTTCCTCTAGACTTTCTCGTTAGGTTGTCAAGAAGTTGGCATGAAAATGTTGACTTGAGGTTGATGTGTACATATTGATTGCATTGTGTCTCTGTTGGAGGTGATGGTGATCACTACATTGCTGTTTAAATGCAGCAAATTCCCCTGCAGAAGTGAATGACAAGGCATGGGGCTGTCCAATATGAAGTCTGTGCTATGGTTTTAATGGTTTTGTTTGTTTGTTTGTTTGCTTATTTTTTAGCTGTTCTAGATAGTTCTTTTCAAAAGTCAGAGAAGCTTGGGGGCTTATATTCAGTAAACTGGCGGGTTCCAGACTGGCTCCAGTCTAATGGGAGGCTCCTGGCAAGGAAACTTCTGTGCACACTTGGAAACCTCCCTGAAGTCAACAGTGCTCCACAGGGGCCGAGGGTTAGCTCATCCAGGTGCCATGGCCTCCTTGCATCCCAAGGCCACGTGTCCTAAAGTTACACTTGGGATGTCTGAAGAAATCTCATCCCAGATCTGCATGTTGCAGCGTGTGCCATGAATCCATTTATTTTTTAACTTTTCTCCACTCTCAGTCCCATGTTTTCAACTCAAATGAAAAGCCTCCTGTGCAAGCCATTTGATCACTTTGCTGCCCTGGAAGTGACAGCCTCCATGTCCTGTCAGACCTGTGTTCCTGATGGACACAGTGTTTGAGGATGGCTGCTAAGTTTAGAAACTTCTCTTCATTGAGAAGTGACTTTTTTAGCTGTTGGAACTGTTTAATCACCTGCTAAAGGCTTGTACTGTTTATTTCTGCGTTGGGGTTTTTTTTTAAGGGACTTAATATTTGTCCTGTTAGAGGGTGTATTGTTAGAGGGTCTATTTAATCTGACAGTTAGTACCTTTAACTATGCAACTATGATAAATTCGCATCAGTTTATAAATTGAAGCATGGTACCCACATGCCATTCTGGAAGTGGGTTGCTGAGCAAGGTGAGCAGTGACTTGTCAAAGAGATCATTAGCATAATTGCCCAAGAGAAGAAAGGCAAAGAAAAAAGTGAACCTTCTTAGAGGCTTTACTTTTTCAACAGGCTGCAAATACAATTAGGTACCTGATGAGAGAGATTTCCCAGGTGACTGCCCTGAATATGTGGGGCACCTCTAAGACTGACTGAGTTTGTGTGCACTCTTCAACCAAAAGTTAGCATGTACTAAAAATACATTTTCCCTTTAGAGTCTTAGACCTGAAATAAATCGACTGCTACAGCGGCTCTATCTTCTTTGGTATTTTATAATTTTAAAGAGCATCTGCTAGAATTGAATAATTCTCTCAAGGAGCTTTTTGGTAGCGACAGCCCAGACTTTTTAACAGGCTGACTTTAGATACTCTTGCTTTCTGGTAGCCTCTTTTCCTGGTTCCCCACCTCTATCTTCATCTCTTACCTGCTCCGATCACTCATGCAAGTACCAAGGCAACGCATTAAAATTGCTCTGCGGCTCTGGATACCCGTTCTAGTGTTGCGGATAGTTGTTGCGGAGGCACGGAGTCAAGTGGTTGGCCTGAGTGTATTCGGTTTGGCAAGTACAGCTTCAGTGCTTCTTTTACTGTTCGTTGTGCACTCACAGTGTGTATAAGTGTCTGTGCTTGAAGAAAAAAAAAAACATCTCTGTGTGTGGCTGGCTTGTGAGAATGATGTAAAGCTCCAGTCATATGCTTCCTATAAAAATATTAATTGTGGTGGTTTAATTTACTATGTAACATCCTGTTTTGAGTAGCACTTTAAACAAGGAAATGCTTTGTTACTGGTTTTTAAGGCTGTCCTCTTTTTCTTTTGAAAACACTTCCATAAAATCCCACCTTCATGGTTGTATACCTCAACTTTTGTGGGGTTTTTTTTGTTTGGGACATGTTGGCTTCTGGAAGAGATTTGTGTGAGTGAAATGCACTGTTCCTGTGGCTTGCAGAGAGGTGTGCCCAACAGCAGTTAAATGGGAACTGTTTGTAGTGAGGGATTTGGGAAGGGAAGGACAGAGAGTGGCTTGTATTTGAAAGGTCCAGGTAACTTTTCACAGCAAAGTGAATACTGTTGAATTTGCAGGTTTTAACTTGTGAGTAGTGATAGGGAAATATCATGGAAAGTGAAAGCACTGATCTCCTGGAATGTGGAAGCTTCTGTCCTTCCTCCAACTTCCGAAATAATTGTGAATTCAAATTTATTTCACTTTTCTTCTATTTATATTTTGCAAGTGTTTTGTGAGTGACTAAGTAAATATTATTGTGTCTCAATGGCTCCATGGCTTCTTGAAACCAATTAACACTGGTAAATTTAAAGAGAAATATTGAACATTGATATGTGTGCAAGCCTACTGTCATATTCAAGGGGGGAGGAGGGGAGAAAGCCTGTTTCAAAGGCTCACTAGCAAACTGTTCAGCCTTTGAGAATGGGCATTTCTTTCACTTTCCATGAACCAGTTGTTTTTATTGCTCTGCCAAGCTAGTTAGATTGATGTCGTCACTAAAATTGCAGTCCACGTTCTGATATAAATCTTAGTAAAATATGATTCTAGATCCAGG